>NC_141015.1:10376525-10976525 GCF_052327205.1 Somniosus microcephalus
CACAGTCCCCTTGCCCGATTTCTATGTCTGCATCGTCTCTCTCCATAGTGAACACAGATGCAAAAAATTCATTTAAAACCCCGCCTACATCATCTGGCTCTACACACAGATTGCCACTTTGGTCCCTAATGGGCCCTACCCTTTCCCTGGTTATCCTCTTGCCCTTAATATACTTATAAAACATCTTAGGATTTTCCTTTATTTTGCTCGCCAGTGTTATTTCATGGCCCCTCCTCGCCCTCCTAATTTCTTTTTTAAGTATGCCCCTGCACTTTTTATACTCCTCTAGGGCTTCTTCCGTCTTTAGTCTTTTGTAACTGCCAAAAGCCCCCCTTTTATTTCTAATGCATTTTTGTATATCCCTTGTCATCCAAGGTTCCGTTTGCTTGTTGGTCCCACCCTTGACCTTTACAGGAACATGTTGGCGTTGTACTCTCTCTATTTCCCTTCTGAAAGTCTCCCACTGTCTTGATGTGGATTTTCCTATAAGTAGTTGCTCCCAGTCCACTTTGGCCAGATCCTGCCTTATCATATTAAAATCGGCCTTCCCCCAATTTAGAACCCTTATTTCCGGGCCGTCTTTGTCTTTTTCCATGACCACCTTAAATCTCACCGAATTATGGTCACTATCGCCAAAATGCTCTCCTACTGACACTTCCACCACTTGCCCGGCTACATTCCCCAGAATTAGGTCCAGTATCGCCCCCTCTCTTGTAGGACTTTCTACATGTTGGCTCAAAAAGCTCTCCTGGATGCACTTTAAGAATTCTGCACCCTCTAAGCCTTTCACACTCTGACTATCCCAATTTATATTGGGGAAGTTGAAATCCCCCACTATTATTACCCTATTATTTTCGCACTTTTCTGAGATTTGCCTACATATCTGTTCCTCTATCTCCCCCTGACTGTTTGGGGGCCTATAGTACACTCCCAGCAAAGTGCTTGCCCCCTTTTTGTTTTTAAGTTCTACCCATATGGCCTCATTAGAGGAACCCGCTAATATATCATCCCTCCTTACAGCAGTAATTGACTCCTTAATTAATATTGCAACACCCCCTCCCCTTTTACACCCCCCTCTGTCTCGCCTGAAGATTCTATACCCCGGAATATTGAGCTGCCAGTCCTGACCCTCCCTCAACCATGTCTCCGTGATAGCAACAATATCGTACTCCCATGTATTCAACAACAACTTCAGTTCGTCCACCTTATTTGCAAGACTCCTTGCATTAAAATAAATGCCTTCCAGCCCTGCCATATTCCCTTTTGCCTTCGCATATTTGCTCTGCCTTGTTTTTTTCTCTGTATTTGGCTGTAAATCACCCCCTGCTATAGCTCCACTCTGTACCCCATCCCCCTGCCAAGTTAGTTTAAACCCCCCCCCAGCAGTGCTGGCAAACCTCCCCGCAAGGATATTGGTTCCCCTCTGGTTCAGGTGTAAACCGTCCGACTTGTACAAGTCCCACCTTTCCCAGAAGCAGACCCAGTGATCCAGGAAACTAAAGCCCTCCCTCCTGCACCATCCCTTTAGCCACGCATTCATCTGTTCTATCTTCCCATTCCTATACTCACCAGCACGTGGCACCGGGAGTAATCCAGAGATTACAACCTAGGGAGTCCCCTCTGAACCTACCGTTAACTATGTACAGGCCTAAGGCTCGGCAGAGTTGCACTACCTCCCTACCGCTTTTATTTATTTCACGATCAAGGTTGTTCCGATTTGCGATGGCTGGTGTGACATCTAAAGGGGTCTGGCCAAACACATGGTTGTTTCCCTGTGGGTCTATGAAGTCAGGTTCACAACCGGTCCTTGCATTTAGGTCCCCACATATTATCACCTTTCCTTGGGCCTGGAAATGGCTGATTTCCATGTGGAGAGTATCAAATAACTCCTCTTCGAAATATGGCGATTCTATTGGAGGTATGTAGATCGCACATAAGTAAACATCTTTTTTTGATATTCCTATATTTTTATCTAGTTTTAGCCATACGTGTGATTTTCCCTGTTTTACCGGTGAGATGTGTTTGTCCAGTTCTCCCTTATACCACACCAATATTCCCCCGGAGGTTCTGCCCTTGCGTGTTTTAGTGTTCTTTACTGAGGGCACAATGATTTCATGGTACATTGGAAGACAGTGGGTCGGCACGTCCTTTTGGCACCATGTTTCTGTTAACACAATTATATCAATGTCTTTTATAGCTTTTAGGAATTCAGGGTCTGTACTCTTCATCCCAAAAGTTGAGGAGCGGAGGCCCTGGATATTCCAGCAGCTTATGTGGAAAGAACGCATTTATATAGTTCAATAAAACAAAATAAAATGGACCTATTTTGTGGGATGAGTGTGGAAACACTATTTTCTATAATGCTAAATGATGATTTAGTATAAATTTCATGAGGCATGCACATATATCTATCTAATAATAGTAATAATACTGATCAATAATGATAATGATAAATAACAATATTAATAATTTCTCCGGCTTTCTATCAGGCTGTTCAGCATCGTCATGATCTTTCTCAGTTCTTGGTCTACAGTCTGTGGTCTAGAGGGGGGTGTTGGGTCAGGTATAAAAGCACGGTTCTGTTGTTGGTTTTGTAATGGGGGGTGGGGGACATTGGTGGTCCTGTTTGGGCTCCCAATGGTAGAGGGGGTGGGAGGGCTGCGTCTTTTGGCAGTGTTTATGAGGTTTCTTGCGAAGACCCACATCCGCTGTTTGAGTAGATGTATTTCGTCATAGAGGTCCCTTGTGTTGATGTTTGGATGATGGGCCAGGGAGACGTTGGGGAGGACAGAACATCTCGTGTCGATCTCCCTGTTGGTGTTGTGGATTATATAGGCTGGGGTGTCCTTTCTGGGCAGTAGTGTGGAGATCACGATCCGCGCCTCGGGGAATTCCCTGCTGGCCTTTTCCGCCATCCTGCTCACCGCCCTAGCAATGCCTTCCTGTAGGGTGCGTAGGTCGTTCGTGCCTGTGTGGATCACAATCCATTTGGGGCTTCCAAGGGATTCTTTGTTCAGGATCTTCATTGCTTGGTCTGTGTTGCTGCACCATTTTTTCAGGACTTGATGGTCTGGGAACGGCCTCTGGGGGTCCAGAAACTTTCCGTTGGAGTCGGTCAGCAGGACCGCCTGAGGGGCTGGTTTTTCAGACTGGGTAACAGTAGTCTGGGTAGGACTCGCCTGGTGGCTGGTTGTTGGCTGGGTTTCTGGGATATGTTGTGTGGCAGGAGCGGGGTTTGGGGCTTTCGGTGTGTCCTCGTTTGGGGGGGTATCTGTCGGTTTTTGTGTTCCTGTGTGTGAGGACTGGGTAGCAGTAGTCTGGGCATGATTCGACTGAGGGCTGGTTGGAGCGGGGTTTGTGGCTTTCGGTGTGTCGTCGTGTGGGGTGGCATCCGGCGGGTTCTGTGTCCTTGTGTGTGTTGTTTTTGTGTCCTCAGGTTTTTGGACCTTAAGAGGTTTGTGTTGCCTGCTGAGCCTTTCTATGGTCTCCTTCGTTTTGTTTAGTTGAGTACGGAGTTCTTTGATCTCATTTCTTTGCTCCTCTATGGTCTTTGTCATCTTGTGGATGGTGGACTCGTGTTCCGTTTTTAGCTGTTTGAATTCCTCCTTCAGATTCTTGGCTAGTGTTTCTCTGTATTCGTTGAAATCAACATAGAGATAGGAACAGGAGTAGGCCATTCGGCCCTTCGAGCCTGCTCCGCCATTCAATGAGATCATGGCTGATCTTCGTCTGAGATCATAGCTGATCTTACCAGTTCAGTACCCCGTCCCCGCCTTTTCTCCGTAACCCTTAATCCCCTTAGCCTTCAGAAATATATCCAATTCTCTCTTGAAAACATTTATTGAATTAGCCTTCACAGCCCTCTGTGGCAGGGAATTCCACAGGCTCACCACTCTTTGAGTGAAGAAATTTTTCCTCATCTCTGTTTTAAATGATTTGCCCGCTATTTTTAGACTGTGGCCCCTGGTTCTGTGCTCCCCGGCCATTGGAAACATTCTCTCTGAATTCAGCCTGTTCAGGCCTGCCATAATTTTATATGTTTCGATGAGATCCCCTCTCAATCTTCTAAACTCCAGTGAGTACAAGCCCAAACTATTTAATCTCTCTTCGTAGGTCATTCCCGCCATTCCAGGTATCAGCCTGGTGAATCGCCGTTGCACTCTTTCCATGGCAAGAACATCCTTCCGCAGATGGGGCGACCAATACTCCAGATGCGGTCTCACCAGCACCTTGTACAGCTGTAGTAAGGTATCCCTATTCCTATACTCGAACCCCCTTGATATGAAGGCCAACATACCATTTGCCTTCTTAATCGCCTGTTGCACCTGCATGCTCTCCTTCAGTGACTGGTGCACAAGAACACCCAGGTCCCTCTGCACTTCCCCATCTCCCAATCTATTGCCATTTAGATAATAATCTACCCTCCTGTTTTTACCCCCAAAGTGGATAACCTCGCATTTATCCACATTATAGTGCATCTGCCACGTATCCGCCCATTCCCCCAACCTGTCCAAATCGCACTGTAGCCTCCTGACATCCTCATCAGAGCCCACCCCTCCTCCTAGTTTAGTGTCGTCAGCGAATTTGGAAATATTGCATCCAATTCCCTGATCCAGATCATTTATATATATTGTGAACAGCTGGGGTCCCAGGACAGATCCTTGCGGCACCCCGCTGGTCACTGCCTGCCACTCCGAAAACGAGCCGTTTATTCCAACTCTCTGTTTTCTATCCGCCAGCCAGTTCTCTATCCACGTTAATACTTTGCCCCCAATCCCATGAGCCTTAATTTTGCATGATAATCTTTTGTGTGGGACCTTATCGAAGGCTTTCTGGAAGTCAAGGTACACCACATCCACTGGCTCTCCCCCATCTATTTTACCAGTTACTTCCTCAAAAAATTCCAGCAGATTAGTCAAACACGATTTACCCTTTGTAAATCCATGTTGACTCTGTCCGATCCTTTCCCCATTTGTCAAGTGCTCCGCTATTTTATCCTTAATAATGGACTCTAGCATTTTGCCCACAACCGATGTAAGGCTTACTGGTCTATAATTCCCTGCTTTCTCTCTACCCCCCTTTTTAAATATTGGGGTAACATTAGCTACCCTCCAATCCACGGGTACTGTTCCCGAGTCAATGGAGTTCCGGAAGATGATCCTTAGAGCATCTGCTATCTCCAGGGCCACCTCCTTAAGTACCCTAGGATGTAGTTTATCAGGCCCCGGGGATTTGTCGGCCTTCAGTCCCCTCAACTTACCCAACACCATATCCCTAGAGATACTAATTTCTGTCAGCTCCTCCCTCTCATTAGTCCCTATGTTTGCCGATATTAGGTCATAGGTCATAGGGTTTTACAGCACAGAAAGAGGCCCTTCGGCCCATCGTGTCTGCGCCGCCCATCCATCCCTGTCCAGTCTAATCCCATTTTCCAGCATTTGGTCCATAGCCTTGTATGCAATGGCATTTCAAGTGCTCATCCAAATGCTTCTTGAATGTTGTGAGGGTTCCTGCCTCTACCACCCTTTCAGGCATTGAGTTCCACATTCCAACCACCCTCTGGGTGAAAAAGTTCCTCCTCAAATCCCCTCTAAATCTCCTGCCCCTTACCCTGAATCTATGCCCCCTTGTTATTGACCCCCCTACTAAGGGGAAAAGTTCCTCTTTGTCTACCCTATCTATGCCCCTCATCATTTTGTACACCTCAATCAGGTCCCCCCTCAGCCTTCTTTGCTCCAAGGAAAACAACCCCAGCCTGTCCAGCCTCTCTTCATAGCTGAGGCGCTCCATCCCAGGTAACATCCTGGTGAATCTTCTCTGCACCCTCTCCAAAGCAATCACATCCTTCCTATAGTGAGGCGACCAGAACTGCACACAGTACTCCAGCTGTGGCCTCACCAGCGTTTTGTACAGTTCCATCATAACCTCCCTGCTCTTATATTCTATGCCTCGGCTAATGAAGGCAAGTATCCCATATGCCTTTTTAACCACCTTATCTACCTGTTCCGCTGCCTTCAGGGATCTATGTACATGTACACCAAGGTCCCTCTGACCTTCTGTACTTCCTAGGGTCCTACCACTCATTGTGTATTCCCTTGCCTTATTTGTCCGTCCAAAATGCATCACCTCGCACTTTTCAGGGTTAAATTCCATTTGCCACTTTTCCGCCCATCTGACCAACCCGTTTATATCGTCCTGTAGCCTGAGGCTTTCCTCCTCACAATTTACCACCCCACCAATTTTCGTGTCATCTGCGAACTTACTGATCATACCTTTTACATTCTCATCCAAATCATTTATGTAGATCACAAACAACAAGGGACCCAGCACCGATCCCTGAGGTACCCCACTGGACACAGGCTTCCAGTCACAAAAGCAACCTTCGACCATCACCCTCTGCCTCCTGCCACTCAGCCAGTTTATGATCCAACGCGCCAAGGCACCCTGGATCCCATGGGCTCTTACCTTCTTGACCAGTCTCCTATGCGGGACTTTGTCAAAAGCTTTACTGAAGTCCATGTAAACCACATCCACAGCATTTCCCTCATCCACCCCCCTAGTCACCCCCTCGAAAAATTCAATCAGATTTGTCAGACATGATTTACCCTTGACAAAGCCATGCTGACTATCCCCGATTAATCCTTGCCTCTCCAAGTGGAGACTAATTTTGTCCCTCAGAATTTTTTCCAATAATTTCCCTACCACAGATGTTAGGCTCACTGGCCTGTAATTCCCTGGTTTATCCCTGCTACCCTTCTTGAATAATGGTACTACGTTAGCTGTTCTCCAGTCCTCTGGTACATCCCCTGTGGCCAGAGAGGTTCTGAAAATTTGTGTCAGAGCCCCTGCAATCTCCTCCCTTGCCTCCCACAGCAGCCTGGGATACATCTCGTCTGGGCCTGGGGATTTATCCACTTTTTGGCCTGCTAAAACCACTAGCACCTCCTCCCTCTCGATGCTAATATGTTCAAGTATGTCACAGCCCCCTTGCCCGATTTCTATGTCTGCATCGTCTTTCTCCATAGTGAACACAGATGCAAAAAATTCATTTAAAACCCCGCCTACATCATCTGGCTCTACACACAGATTGCCACTTTGGTCCCTAATGGGCCCTACCCTTTCCCTGGTTATCCTCTTGCCCTTAATATACTTATAAAACATCTTAGGATTTTCCTTTATTTTGCTCGCCAGTGTTATTTCATGGCCCCTCCTCGCCCTCCTAATTTCTTTTTTAAGTATGCCCCTGCATTTTTTATACTCCTCTAGGGCTTCTTCCGTCTTTAGTCTTTTGTAACTGTCAAAAGCCCCCCTTTTATTTCTAATGCATTTTTGTATATCCCTTGTCATCCAAGGTTCCCTTTGCTTGTTGGTCCCACCCTTGACCTTTACAGGAATATGTTGGCGTTGTACTCTCTCTATTTCCCTTCTGAAAGTCTCCCACTGTTTTGATGCGGATTTTCCTATAAGTAGCTGCTCCCAGTCCAATTTGGCCAGATCCTGCCTTATCATATTAAAATCGGCCTTCCCCCAATTTAGAACCCTTATTTCCGGGCCGTCTTTGTCTTTTTCCATGACCACCTTAAATCTCACCAAATTGTGGTCACTGTCGCCAAAATGCTCTCCTACTGACACTTCCACCACTTGCCCGGCTACATTCCCCAGAATTAGGTCCAGTACCGCCCCCTCTCTTGTAGGACTTTCTACATGTTGGCTCAAAAAGCTCTCCTGGATGCACTTTAAGAATTCTGCACCCTCTAAGCCTTTCACACTCTGACTATCCCAATTTATATTGGGGAAGTTGAAATCCCCCACTATTATTACCCTATTATTTTCGCACTTTTCTGAGATTTGCCTACATATCTGTTCCTCTATCTCCCCCTGACTGTTTGGGGGCCTATAGTACACTCCCAGCAAAGTGCTTGCCCCCTTTTTGTTTTTAAGTTCTACCCATATGGCCTCATTAGAGGAACCCGCTAATATATCATCCCTCCTTACAGCAGTAATTGACTCCTTAATTAATATTGCAACACCCCCTCCCCTTTTACACCCCCCTCTGTCTCGCCTGAAGATTCTATACCCCGGAATATTGAGCTGCCAGTCCTGACCCTCCCTCAACCATGTCTCCGTGATAGCAACAATATCGTACTCCCATGTGTTCAACAACAACTTCAGTTCATCCACCTTATTTGCAAGACTCCTTGCATTAAAATAAATGCCTTCCAGCCCTGCCATATTCTCTTTTGCCTTCACATATTTGCTTTGCCTTCCCAGCTGACTTGTTTTTCCCTCTGTATTTGGCTGTAAATCACCCCCTACTATAGCTCCACTCTGTACCCCATCCCCCTGCCAAGTTAGTTTAAACCCCCCCCAGCAGTGCTAGCAAACCTCCCCGCAAGGATATTGATTCCCCTCTGGTTCAGGTGTAAACCGTCCGACTTGTACAAGTCCCACCTTTCCCAGATATTCCTGGGAGGTTATTTGTGTCCTCCTTTGTGAATACAGAACCAAAGTATGAGTTTAATTGGTCTGCCATTTCCTTATTCTCCATTATATATTCTCCCGAATCGGACTGCAAGGGACCGACTTGGGATTTTACCAGTCTTTTCCTCCTGATATACCGATAAAAGCTTTTGCAGTCTGTCTTTATGTTTGCTGCAAGTTTACTTTCGTATTCTATTTTCCCCTTCCTGATTAATCCCTTTGTCCTCTTTTGCTGTATCCTGTACTGCCCCCAATCTTCCGGTCTGGTGCTTTTTTTTGCCAGTTGATATGCCCTTTTTTTTGATTTTATGCTGTCCCTAATTTCCCTCGTTATCCACGGTTGAGTCACCTTTTTAGGTTTATTTTTATGCCAAACCGGTATAAACATGTTCTGGAATTCTTCCATTCTATCTTTGAATGCTTGCCATTGTCTATCCACTGTCAATCCCCCCAGAAACACCACCCAATCAATCTTACCCAATTCCCGTCTCATACCCTCGTAATTCCCTTTATTTAAGTTCTGGACCTTAGTCTCTGATTCAATTTCCTCACTCTCCATCTCGACTGAGAGCTCGATCATATTATGATCGCTCTGACCCAAGGGGCCTCGTACAAGAAGATTGCTGATAAGTCCCTTCTCATTGCACAATACCCAGTCTAAAATGGCCTGATCTCGAGTCGGCTCCTCGACATATTGGTCCAGATAACCGTCCCGAAAACATTCCAGGAATTCCTCCTCCTCAGAATTTTTACTAATTTGGGTAGTCCAATCAATATGTAAATTAAAGTCACCCATGATGACAGCTGTGCTCTTATCGCACGCTTCTCTAATTTCCCTTTTTATGCCTTCCCTCACCTCCATATTACTATTTGGAGGCCTATATATCACACCCACTAACGTTTTCCTCCCCTTGCTATTTCTCATTTCTACCCATACAGATTCCGTTTCATCCGAGTTAATATCCTTCCTTTCCATTGCATTAATCCCCTCCTTTACCAGCAATGCTACCCCACCTCCCCTACCTTTTTGCCGATCCTTCCTAAATATTGTATATCCCTGGATGTTAAGTTCCCAGCCTTGCCCACCCTGCAGCCACGTTTCTGTAATCCCAATCAAATCATACTTGTTTACCTCTATTTCCACAACTAATTAATCCACCTTGTTCCTAATGCTGCTAGCATTAAGATACAAAGCCTTCAGGCTTGCTTTTTTCACACTCTCATTGTGAATTAGTTTGGCCCTTTGTGTTTCTCTCCTTTGCTTATTGCTTCTCACCTTTCTACCATCTATTTCTGACTTCATATGACTTCCCTCTTTTCCACTACCTAGGTTCCCATCCCCCTGCCAAATTAGTTTAAATCCTCCCGAACCGCCCTAGAAAATATTACCCCGAGGACATCGGCTCCCTCACAGTTCAGGTGTAGACCGTCCCCTTGGTACAGGTCACTCCTCCCCAAGAACTGGTTCCAATGCCTCAAGAATTTAAATCCCTCTCCCTTGCACCACTGCTCAAGCCACGTATTTAGCTTATCTATCTTACTCTCTCTAAACTTATTAGCTCGTGGCACTGGTAGCAATCCAGAGATTACTACCTTTGAGGTCCTACTTTTCAATTTAGCTCCTAACTCCCTAAATTCAGCTTGTAGGACCTCCTCCCTCTTTTTACCTACATCGTTGGTACCTACATGTACCACGACAACTGGCTGATCCCCCTCCCCCTTCAGAATGCTCTGCACCCGCTCCGAGACATCCTTGACCCTTGCACCAGGGAGGCAACATACCATCTTGGAGTCTCGGTCTCGGCCACAGAAACTCCTATCTATCCCCCTTACAATTGAATCCCCTATCAAGTTCTAGTTTGGCCAGATTCTCTTTCATCATTTTGTTTTCGTTGAGAGGTGTGGGGGGGGGTGGAGATGGACAGGGAGGTGTTTTCCTCTGCTGGTCTCTCTTCTTCTTCCTCCACTTGGTTCTCATCATCCTCTGTTCGACTCTCTTTTGCTTCCTGTCCATTGGTCCTCTTTGTGTCTGCCTTAGTTTTCAACTGGGGGAATTCCTTTTCGAAGGAGTCCAGATTTTCCACATTCCCCTGTATCATGATCTTTCTATTTTTGTCGTAGTAGCTTATGGTTAGCAGGGGGTCATCTTTATCTAGGTTTCCATCTTTACATATTTTCAGTCTGCCTCCACTGCCAATACCTTCACTGGAGACGTATGCGTAGTGTTTTTGTAAAGTCTCCTTCCAGGAGGTGACGTATTCGGTGTAGAATATGAGGTTGTTCTTCAGCTTAGTCCCTTTGTGTGTGGTATAGTCAACGTAGAGGATCTCTGGGTTATTTTTTAGTGTTGTGTACTTGTATTTTTCCTTTGCTTTATTTTTTGTGCATTGCTCAGGATATATCATTTCCCTGCTCATTGTAGTCGTTTGTTTTTTGTCTCAGATAGATATCTTTTTTTTTCCTCTTTTTTGTGTCGTGTTCCACCTTAGCCCACTTTTAGGTCCAAAATTGGGAGTTTTTCAGGGGTTCATCTTTGATATAGCTGTTCTTAAAGGTTTATCTTTCTCTTTCTCTCACAGGATCTTGGTTCGGGTAGTTTATCGTTTCTCTCGGGTTTCTATTCCTTTTCCTCGCGGGTTTGTTGTTCTTTTTTCAGGTTTTTTCGAACTAAATTTAAATAAAATTAAACTTTTTCCGAACTAACTTTAACTAAAATGAAACTTAGGTAGAATTAGGTAAAACTTATTTCTCCGGTTTTTTTTTTCTCTTCCGACTCTCTCACTCACTCTCCGGGCCTCGGACTCGCTCTCTCTCTCCGTGTTCCAAACTCGTCCACTCTCCGTGCCTCGGACTCATTCGCTTTCCGCGCTCTGGGCGGATCTCCTCGTGTCGTCGTGTCGGTCTCAGGCCCCCGGGTTTTTTGACTGACCAGGCTGTTTTCTGCCCTGGTCTCCCGGTCTCCGTTCCCGCGGTCTCTGGGCCTCGCGGTCTCGGGTTCACCCTCCCCAGGCCTCTTACTCGTTTTCCCGGTTCGGGCCGCTCCTCCCGTTCTCCGACCTCGCGGTCTCGGGTTCGCCCTCCCCGGGCCTCTTACTTGTTTTCCCGGTTCGGGCCGCTCCTCCCGTTCTCCGACCTCGCGGTCTCGGGTTCGCCCTTCCCAGGCCTCTTACTTGTTTTCCCGGTTCGGGCCGCTCCTCCCGGTCTCCGATCCCGCGGTCTCTGGGTCTCGCGTTCTCGGGTTCACCCTCCCCAGGCCTCTTATTTATTGTCCTGGTTCGGGCTGCTCCTCCCGGTCTCCGGTCTCGCGGTTCAGGCCTCTGTTTCTCTCTCTCTCCAGCTTTTTCTCTCCAGCTGGTGTTTCCTCTCCTCTCTCTCTCTCACGCTCTCTCGCTCCCTCCCGCTCCGATGTCCTCTCTCTCTGTTGCCGGGATCTCTCTCTCTGTTCCCGGGTTCTCTCTCTCTCTGTTCCCGCGACCTCGCTCTCTCTCTCTCTGTCCCCGGGCCTTACTGTGTCTCTGGGCCGGTCTCTCGGTCTCGGTGAGCCGGGCTGTGTCCCGGGTGTCTCCGGGCTCTCGGTGTCCTGGTGCCGGGTCGCTCGGTCTCTCTCCCAGTCTCTCTCTCTCTCTCTCTCTCCCCCAGTCTCTCTCTCTCTCCCCCAGTCTCTCACACTCAATTCAATTCAATTCAATTTTTTCAATTCAAATGCTTTATTGGCATGAAAGTTTACAGGGAACCATCTTGCCAAAGCTTACATAACAAGAAGTACAGGTTTCCAACATTCTGCAGGTGTCAAACAATTTTGACCTTCGTTGGTTACATACAATATTACTTTAAACAATATTAATTTAAACAGTCGTTGTACATCGTTGGGTACATTCAGTATTAACTTAAACAGTCGTTGGGTACATTTGGTATTGATTTAAACATTTTTAGATTCTATATGCTATGGGTGTGCTCGTTAGTCACTCACTGTTCCTCAGGTTGTGACATGTTGTTACATATTGGGCACCAAGATATCGTCTGTCTCCTTCCCCCAGGACTATTCTTAATTTTGACGGGTCATCCAATTCTTTGAACTCTGGGGTTGTCAGGCTGAGCTTGTCAAAATATATATTTCTTGTTTTGTTGAATTTTTCGCATTTTAGGAGGAAGTGCACCTCTGTCTCAACCTCGCCGGCCAGACAGTGATCACATATTCTATTTTCTTTAGGTTGCCAGGATTTCTTGTATCTTCCTTTTTCAATTGCCAGTTGGTGGTCGCTTAGTCTGTATCTGGTGAGGGTCTGTCTCTGTTTTGTGTCTCTGATGGTCGAGAAATAGTCTGCCAGTTTATATTCTCTTTTTAGGGCCCGGTAGCAATCTAATCTGCTTTGGCTTTTGGTTATTTTGTTCCAATGTTCCAGGTAGGTTTCTTTGCATTACATAAGAACATAAGAACATAAGAAATAGGAGCAGGAGTAGGCCAATCGGCCCCTCGAGCCTGCTCCGCCATTCAATAAGATCATGGCTGATCTGATCCTAACCGCCAATCCACTATGACAGGACTATCTCCTGAATCTAACAGCATTAGACACACGAAAACAGGAGCAGGATCAGGCTACACGGCCCCTGGGCCCACTCCGCTACCCACAGGGCCATGACCGATCCGAACCTAGACTCATGTCCAAATTCCTGCCCGCTCCCCGTAACCCTTAATTCCCTTTTCTACTAGGAAACTGTCTATTTCTGTTTTAAATTTATGTAATGATGTAGCTTCGACAGCTTTTTGGGGCAGCATATTCCATGGACCTACCACCCTCTGAGTGAAGTAGTTCCTCCTCATCTCAGTTTTGAAAGAGCAGCCCCTTATTCTAAGACTATGCCCCCTAGTTCTAGTTTCACCCATCATCTGGAACATCCTCCCTGCATCCACCCGATCCAACCCCTTCATAATCTTATATGTTTCAATAAGATCGCCTCTCATTCTTCTGAACTCCAATGAGTAGAGTCCCAATCTACTCAACCTCTCCTCATATGTCCATCCCCTCATCCCCGGGATTAATCGAGTGAACCTTCTTTGTACTGACTCGAGAGCAAGTATGTCCTTTCTTAAGTATGGACACCAAAACTGTATGCAGTATTCCAGGTGCGGTCTCACCAATACCTTGTACAACTGAAGCAATACCTCCCTATTTTTATATTCTATCCCCCTAGCAATGAAAGCCAACATTCCATTGGCCTTCTTAATCACTTGCTGCACCTGCATACTAACCTTTTGAGTTTCATGCACCAGGACCCCCAAATCCCTTTGTACTTCAGTACTTTCAAGTTTCTTGCCATTAAGATAATAACTTGCTCGACGATTTTTCCTGCCAAAGTGCATAACCTCACACTTTCCAGTATTGTATTCCATCTGCCAAATTTCTGCCCACTTACTTAGCCTGTCTATGTCCCCTTGCAGGTT
This sequence comes from Somniosus microcephalus, assembly GCF_052327205.1. Classification (NCBI taxonomy): domain Eukaryota; kingdom Metazoa; phylum Chordata; class Chondrichthyes; order Squaliformes; family Somniosidae; genus Somniosus; species Somniosus microcephalus. Next base: position 10,390,450 of record NC_141015.1, read on the forward strand.
TTTTATGTCCTCCTCACTCACTACTTTCCCTCCCATCTTAGTATCATCTGCAAACTTTGATGTGTTACACTCGGTCCCCTCCTCCAAATCGTTAATATAGATTGTAAAGAGTTGGGGACCCAGCACTGACCCCTGCGGAACACCACTGGTTACTGATTGCCAGTCTGAATATGAACCATTTATCCCAACTCTCTGCCTTCTGTTAGATAGCCAATCCTCTATCCATGCCAGAATATTACCCCCAATCCCGTGATTTTTTATCTTAAGCAATAATCTTTTGTGTGGCACCTTGTCAAATGCCTTTTGGAAGTCTAAATACACTACGTCCACTGGTTCACCTTTATCCACCCTATATGTTACTTCCTCAAAGAACTCCAGCAAATTTGTCAAACATGACTTCCCCTTCATAAAACCATGCTGACTTTGTCTTATTAAATTATGATTATCCAAATGTCCTGTTACTGTCTCCTTAATAATGGACTCCAAAATTTTACCTACCACAGATGTTAGGCTAACCGGTCTATAGTTTCCAGCCTTCTGTCTACTGCCCTTTTTAAATAAGGGTGTTACATTAGCAGTTTTCCAGTCTGCCGGGACCTTTGCTGAGTCCAGGGAGTTTTGGAAGATTATTACCAATGCATCCACAATCCCTACCGCCACTTCCCTCAAAACCCTGGGATGTAAGCCATCAGGTCCAGGTGATTTATCCGCCTTGAGTCCCATTATTTTACCAAGTACTACTTCCTTAGTGATTTTAATCGTATTTAGCTCCTCCCCCCCTGTAGCCCCCTGCTTGTCAAGTGTTGGGATATTCTTGGTGTCCTCTACTGTAAAGACTGATACAAAATATTCATTCAGTGTTTTTGCCATCTCCATATTTCCCACCATTAATTTCCCGGTCTCATCCTCTAAGGGACCAACATTTACTTTAGCCACCCTTTTTCTTTTTATATAACTATAAAAACTCTTACTATCTGTCTTTATATTTTTTGCTAATTTACTTTCATAATCTATCTTCCCTTTCTTAATCAATCTTTTTGTTATTTTTTGCTGTCTTTTAAAGTTTTCCCAATCCTCTATCCTCCCACTAGATTTGGCTACCTTATATGCCCTTGTTTTTAGTCGAATACTATCCTTAATTTCTTTACTTAGCCACGGATGGCTGTCTTTTCTTTTACACCCTTTTTTTCTCAGTGGAATATACTTTTTTTGGAATTTGTAAAATAACTCCTTAAATGTACACCACTGATCATGTATCGTCTTATCCTTTAACCTATTTTCCCAATCCACTTTACTCAATTCCGCTCTCATACCTTCATAGTCTCCTTTATTCAAGCTTAGCACGCTTGTTTGAGATACAGCCTCCTCACCCTCTAACTGAATATGGAATTCAACCATGTTATGGTCACTCATTCCAAGGGGATCCTTTACTAGGACATTTTTAATTAATCCTGTCTCGTTACACAGGACCAGATCTAAGGTTGCTTGCCCCCTGGTTGGTTCAGTTACATACTGCTCAAGAAACCCATCCCTAATACACTCAATGAACTCATCCTCAAGGCAGCCCTGCCCAATTTGATTCGTCCAATTTATATGATAGTTAAAATCCCCCATAATTATAGATGTTCCCTTATTACAAGCCTCAACTATTTCCTGATTGATACTCCGTCCAACCGAGTTGCGACTGTTCGGAGGCCTATATACTACACCCACTAGTGTTTTTTTCCCCTTATTATTCCTTATCTCCACCCAAACTGTTTCATTATCCTGATCCTTTGACCCAATATCATTTCTCTGTATTACAGTGATTCCTTCCTTTATTAACGTAGCCACCCCACCTCCCCTTCCTTCCTGCCTGTCCTTCCTGATTGTTAAATAACCTGGTATGTTTAATTCCCAGGCATTGTCACCCTGCAGCCATGTTTCTGTAATGGCCACAAGATCATACCCATATGTAGCTATTTGTGCCTTTAACTCGTCTATTTTGTTACGAATGCTACGTGCATTCAGATAGAGAACTTTCAAATATGTTTTGTGACACTTAGTTCCTGCTATTGCCCTTTTTATTACTTTACCTTTTACTCCACACCTTCTACCCCTTCCTGACACGCTCTGGTTTTTAATTTCCCCACTGCTACCTAAGTCTTTGACCTTCTCTGTTGTCATTTTTATTATTTGCTCTCTAGGAACCTAGGAATCATTGTTTAATGATTTGGTTCACTCGGATTGGTGTTTGGAGAGCAGTGTTGGTCTGTGACTGGTCAGGGTCCGGCTGGGTAGGAGTACTTAGTTTCAGTAACCACTGACTCAGGGGACTCGTTTCTGGGTTCAGCTCTTGGGTCTGGGGGGCTTTAAAATGAAGGCTGTCTGGGGAACTAGATTTGAGGTGATTTAGAAAGTTTAGTGCTCGTTTTTGGATGTTTGTTATCAGTGGGTATCTGCCTAGTTCGGCTCTACATGCATTTGTTGGTGTTTTCCTTTGGGTGCGAAGAATGCTTCAGCAAAATTCTGCATGTAGGGCTTCTATTGTGTGTTTTTCCCATTTAGTGTAGCTATGGTGATTGAGTGGGCCCCATACTTCACTACCATACAGCGCAATGGGCAGGATTATACTATCAAATATTTTGAGCCAGATTTTGATTGGAATTTGGATGTTGTAGAATTTTCTTTTTATTGCTTATAGGGCTCTTCGGGCTTTTTCTTTTAGTGCATTCACTGCTATGCTGAAGCTCCCTGATGCTGTAATGGTTAGACCAAGGTAAGTGTAGCTCATAGTGTGTCCTATGATGGTATCACTGAGAGTAAACTGGTATTTGTTTTCCTAACATCTGGGCCTTTTTTGAAAAATCATGATGTTGGTTTTCTTTAGATTTACTGTCAGGGCCCAATTTTGGCAGTATTTGTCGAGTAGGTCTTAATGTTGCTGTAATCCCGGTTCTGTGGGAGACAGCAGAACCAGGTCATCCGCATAGAACAGGGATTTCACTTCCCCATCCAGGAGACAGAGACCCGGTGACTCACTTTGCTCCAGCATGTCTGCTAACTCATTTATGTATATGTTGAACAGGGTCGGACTCAAATTGCAACCCTGCCGGACGCCTCTTCTCTGGGTGAAGAAACCGGTGCGTTTGTCTCCAATTTTGACACCGCATTTATTTTCCAGATACATCGATTTAATAAGGTCATAGACTTTGCCCCCTATTCCACACTCTCTCTCTCTCCCCCAGTCTCTCTCTCTCCCTCTCCCAGTCTCTCTCTCTCTCCTCCACTCTCTCTCTCTCCCAGTCTCTCTCTCTCTCCCCCAGTCTCTCTCTCTCTCTCTCCCTGTCTCTCTCTCTCTCCCAGTCTCTCTCTCTCTCTCTCTCCCAGTCTCTCTCTCTCTCCCCCAGTCTCTCTCTCTCTCTCTCCTGTGGTGTATGTAACCTGTTCCACCTTAAGAGAACTTAAGCCTGTTCCACCTCAAGAGATGTACTACTTTCTCTGGCTGCTGTATACGTAATACCGGTGGTGACCACACCGGTATATAAGCACCGTGTAGTAATATTGTATTCAATATAGTCCCGACCTCCAACCAGTAAAGACCTGTTGAATTTACTCTTGTAGTCTGTGTAGTAATTATCACTATAACACACAGACTTAACAGTGGCGACGAGTCCGATTCTTACCCTGCGGCAGTTATTTCCACGGCGGCTTCGTCCACAGACAGGACGTCGAAGAGAGGTTTCCACCCTCATCACCCTACTGGAAGACACGTCGAGCGGCAGGCATCGAGAAACCGGAGTGCAGAAGACATCCTGACCTCGAAGCCTCCATCAGCGACTGTCAGCTTTCTTCTTTCTACCTCGGTGGTGGGTAAGCTGGGCAGCGACGCGACAGAAAGTCAACCGCGTTGGCTGTACAGACGGGGCTGGGAAGACGGAGGAATAAGCGCGGTGAGATCGATCGCGACCGGAGATAAGGGCCGGGCCGCTTTCGAGCGAGAGGTGCAGCGCGGGGACATCGATCACGACCGGAGATAAGGGCCGCATTCGGGCTAAAAGGCGCAGCGTCTGGGGAAACTGAAGGCGCGAGAGCCGCGGTGAAGCGGAGACAGCGTCGGGGGACGGTTGAAGACCGCCAAGCGCGGGAAAACCGCCATTTTGTGGGCGGAGGACGACGACAAGAGCGGGAAGCCGCCATCTTGGATAACATAAAAATACAATAAATTGCAACGATGCCTAAACATGGGAACATTAATACCTTTGATAGTGACATCGAAGATTGGGCCATGTATGTAGAACGCATACAAAATTATTGTAAGGCAAATAAAATTCCTGATGCAGATAAAGCACTAACATTATTAAATTTAATGGGTGCGAAGACATACGGGCAATTGAAACACCTGTTATCACCAGATGAACCAGCGGATAAGACGTTCGATGAGATTGTTACTGTCCTGAAAAATCATCTAAACCCCACGCCGCTGATGCTAGCGGAACGATTTAAATTTTATGACAGAAGGCAGCTGCAGAATGAAAGCAATGCTGAATATTTGATGGAATTACGTAAGCTAGCAAAATATTGTCAGTTTGGAACGGGACTGACAGAGGCACTACGAGATAAATTTGTGTGTGGTTTATTTAAACAGGATACACAAAAGCGACTGCTCGAGGAGAATGAGCTGACACTTGAGAAGGCGGTCACTATGGCAGCAGCACACGAAGCCGCAGCGAGAGGCACGGCAGTAATGCAGCTACGGTCACCGGAACTCGGTACAAACAAATTGGGTTTGAGTTCTGTCAAATGTTATCATTGTGGAAAGACAACGCACGATCAGAACCAGTGTTGGTTTAAAAACCAAGAATGCAGAACGTGTGGCAGGCTTGGCCACATAGCTAAAGTATGCCGGTCAGGAAAGAAGACCAGCAACAAAAAGTCACCGCAAGGAAAATACGCAAAGGTACAAAAGGTGACAAAGAACAGTTTGACCAAACAGAAGTCAGATTCAGACACTAGCAGTAATGAACTGGATAGCTTAAGAGTACACAACGTTGGTAAGGATGCAGATCTCCAGACAATTTGGGTCACTCTTCAGATAGCAGGAGTCCAAGTAAAAATGGAATTGGACACTGGATCGGCATTGACGGTCATGAATAAGAAAGATTACAGAAGGTTATTCCAACATATTCCCCTACAGGATACGGAGATTATATTGAAAACATACACGGGGCAAAGAGTGTACCCCATCGGAAAAATAGAGGAAGAAAGCCAAGTAATGGACTTATATGTGCTACCTGAAGGAGGTCCACCACTACTAGGATGGGAGTGGATTAGGAAAATGAATATGGACTGGCACTCCTTGAAGGCACTAACGGTAGATTCCGGGGAAACAGATGTCAAACCTAAATGATTGTCCAGAATATTGGATGATGCTAAAGAGGTGTTCCAGCAGGGACTGGGAACACTGAAAGGAATTACGGCAAACATCAAGATTGATGAACATGCACAACCAAAATTTTTTTAAGCCAGACCGGTACCCTATGCAATACGACCTACTGTTGAAGCGGAACTGGAAGCACTAGAATGTTCAGGTGTACTGTCTAAGGTAGATTGGAGTGAGTGGGCTATGCCCATTGTTCCCGTTATGAAACGTCCTGCGAGCAACAAGCCAGGAGATCCAGGGAAGGTTCGCATCTGTGGAGATTTCAAAATCACCGTTAATCCGGTGCTTCACACGGTGCAGTATCCGCTTCCACGGATTGAGGATATTTTCGCTTCATTGTCTGGCGGGAAACACTTCACCAAGATAGACCTGGCGCAGGCGTACTTGCAGATGGAGGTTGAGGAAGAGTCACGCCAATACCTCACGATCAACACGCATCGAGGGTTGTACCGGTACAATAGGCTGGTTTTTGGAGTGGCATCGGCTCCAGCAATTTGGCAGAGGGCCATGGAGCAGGTATTACAGGGAATTCCAGGCACACAATGTTACCTGGACGATATTCTGATCACAGGTGATGGTGATGAACAACATCTCGCAAACTTGGAACTGGTGCTCAACAGACTGAAAAAGTATGGACTTAGAGTAAATCGGCAGAAATGTGAGTTCTTCCAGAAGCGGATCTCGTACTGTGGCCATGTCATTGACCGGGAGGGGCTTCATAAGTCTCCTGACAAGATTGAGGCAGTTGTAAAGGCTCCCGCTCTGGAGAATGTCTCTCAGTTGAGGTCGTTTCTAGGATTAATTAACTATTACCATAAATTTCTGCCAAATCTATCCACGGTACTGCACCCGTTAAACGCTCTTTTACAGAAAGGGGTACCATGGGAATGGGGCGAAAACTGTAAGAAGGCATTTCGCAAAAGCAAAGAATTGATCACCTCAGAGGAAGTGTTGGCTCACTTCAACCCGACACTGCCTATTCGGTTGGCTTGTGATGCTTCTCCATATGGTATTGGGGCAGTACTCTCACACAAGTTGCCAAATGGCACGGAAAGGCCAGTCGCGTTTGCATCCAGATCATTGACCTCTGCTGAGCGCAACTATGCGCAGATCGATAGGGAGACTCTCAGCCTTGTATGGGGAGTGAAGAAGTTTAATCATTACCTGCAGGGCCAAAAATTCACACTTCTGACAGACCATCAACCGTTGGTATCCATTTTTAACCCTAAGAAGGGTGTTTCGGTGATGACAGCGCAGCGTCTCCAGAGATGGTCTCTTTTCCTAGGGGCACATCAATATCAAATAGAATTCAAAGGTACGAAACAGCATAGCAATGCTGATGGGCTGTCGCGCCTGCCACTACCTGAAGAAGAAGACACGACGAAAGTTGACCCTGTTGAGTTATTTCATTCGACCATCATCAAGTGTTTACCAGTCACCAATGCAAGTATTGAAAGAGAAACCAGGAACGACCCGACACTGTCCAGAGTCTACGAGGTGACAGTGAAAGGATGGCCAACACGGGGTGATCCTCTGTTACCGGAATTTTCGGCAAGGCGAGACCAGCTGTCCGTCTGCCATGGTATCTTGATGTACGGGACAAGAGTGATTATTCCTCCCAAGTTAAGGGAAAGAGTTTTAAACGAACTGCATGAAGGTCATCTGGGGGGAGTTAAAATGAAAAGTCTTGCTAGGGCTTATGTATGGTGGCCGGGTATTGACCAACAGATTGAGGAGTTAACGAAAAGCTGCGCTGGGTGCCAAAAAGTGCAAAATGCACCTCCGATAGCACCGCTACACCCATGGGAATGGCCTTCAGCCCCATGGCAACGTGTACACATTGACTTTGCTGGTCCATTCACGGACTCCATGTTCCTAATCGCGGTGGACGCACATTCCAAATGGCCAGAAGTCATCAAGATGAATACCACTACTTCAGAAAAGACAATTGCGGTGTTAAGAACAATATTCACAAGGAACGGATTGCCAGAACAGATCTGTTCGGACAACGGACCACAGTTTGTATCGGAAGAATTCCGACAATTCTTAAAGAAGAATGGAGTAAAACATTATACCTCTGCCCCATATCATCCGGCGACAAACGGGTTGGCTGAAAGATTTGTCCAGACATTCAAAAAGGCAATTAAGGCCATGAACAATGATCAGATTCCGCTGCAACACAAGGTCGACAAGTTCCTGATGTCATATCGAAATGCCGATCATGCAGTGACTAACCAAAGTCCTGCCATGATGTTTTATAACAGGAGGTTGCGGTCCAAGTTGGACTTGTTAAAACCAAATGTGCGGAGGGAAGTGGAAAGCAAACAGTTTCGGCATATTAACAACAAGACCACTCGAACTTTCGACGTAGGACAACCAGTGTTGGCAAGCGGCTATGGAAACGAAAAATGGCAGTCCGGAACAATTCGGGCCAGACAAGGACCTCTGATGTACACAGTAGATATTGGTCATAATGTGATAAGGCGTCATGCGGATCAACTGGTAGAGTCGAGAGCAAGGGTCGAACCCATGGTTGTGACAGAGACAACTGTGGAAGACGTTAATGAACCTGAAGCATCTACCTCGGCAGGGAATGTACTTGATGATGATGACACCCAATACATTGGAAACCAAATAGAGGAGGCACCTCAACAACAAGAATCAGAGACTACTGAGAGGCGTTATCCAAGCCGCATCAGGAAGCCTCCTGAGAGACTGAACCTTTGAACTGTTATACCTGAAGTTATATATGTATATATGTTATTATGTTATGTTAAATGAGGATATGACTGTTAAGCTAAAAAGGGAGGATTGTGGTGTATGTAACCTGTTCCACCTTAAGAGAACTTAAGCCTGTTCCACCTTAAGAGATGTACTACTTTTTCTGGCTGCTGTATACGTAATACCGGTGGTGACCACACCGGTATATAAGCACTGTGTAGTAATATTGTATTCAATATAGTCCCGACCTCCAACCAGTAAAGACCTGTGTGCTTTTCTGGCTGTCTCAAGCAGCAAGAGGAGAAGGAGCTGCCAAAGCAAGAGAGTGGAGAGTGGTGGTCTCCTGACCAGGAAGAGGAGTAGCAGAAAGATAGATCACCACCTCCACCTCCTCCAACATCTTCAAACAACTGAGGTGCCTGGAGAGATTGGGCAGAGGAGGAGAAGGAGAAAGGAGGCCTATATCAACATCAATCGGGGAGAGGCCTTTTCTATCACTGCCTCCCCAAATTGGCCTCCACTTCAGGAGAGAGGGGAGAGAAACATCAGGAAAAAAACCACCAACTGTTTGGAAGGAGGGAAGATTCATCTCGTTTGAAACATCTACAGGTGGGTGTTATTTGGGGCACTCTCCCAAGACTTTGTATTTTAGGTGGGGGGAGAAAAGAAGAAGCAAGGCCGGACCATCAAGGGGTGTAGTGTGTGTGTGTGTGGCTCTTGTTAAAAGCTAGGCCACACACACCACTAATTAGCACCCCTACTATTGCCTGCCCTGGGAGAGCTGGAGCTGACCAGGTGAAGTCTCTAATTTCATTAATTACATCGTTAAGACCTGTTTCAGGACTGAGCCTGGGCTTCTCCAGCTTTTCCAGGTGAAGACATCTTCTCCCCCTGCCAGAAGACCATCACCAAAGACTTTTAAACTACATCAGAGAGTGCCCCCCTGCCAACACCCACCCACCATCCTGAGTGGCAACACTGCCCTTGTGGTCTCCCTCCTTCCTACCCCCTCTCTCTCTCTCTATCTCTCTCTCTCTGCCTGTCTTTCTAAGGCACCTCAGTCCCATCACCTTTTATTAATTGCCTATTGAGCAGAGGGGAGAGGGCCCCTCCCCCAATTTCATTCAGTAAGGGGAGAGGTGTGTCCTCATTTTAATCAGCTCCCTCTGCTCAATAGAGGACAAAAAATATATATATTACCTGAGGCCATTAACACCTTCAGGCCTGTGACTTGGGGTGAGTGTAGCCCTTAAAGCACCCCAGAATGGTGACTACATCATCGCCGGTGGCGGGGCAAGCCAAGACGTATGCAGGAGCGGCAGCCACAGCCACAGCTGCTCCCGCTGCTTCTGCTGCCCCGTCACCATTTAAACTGATAACAAAAAAGCTTGGGGTGAAGAGCTACACTCACCCCACTATGACCATCGAGGCCTGCGTCAAAGCCATGGCTGGGGTTGTCGGCCCCTCAGCCATCGTCGCGGCCTCGAAAATGTACGGGAAGGCTGTGTTCTTCCTGGGGTCGGAGCGGGCGGTGTCCCTGGCCGTCACCAAGGGGCTCACCGTGGGTGGGACCTTCCTGCCGGTGGATCCTCTCGAGGCCACCGCGCAGAGGATTGTCATCTCTAACGTCCCGCCCTATGTTCCCGGTGAGCTCCTCCTTCCCCATTTGCGTCAGCTTGGGGAGGTGAGGTCGGGGATCACGCCTATCCAGCTCGGCTTCCGGGAGGCCAGCCTTCGCCACGTCTTCTCCTTCCGGCGCCAGCTGTTTATCCAGCTGGCGCGGGAGGAGGACACTGACGGAGCGTTCGTCGTCCTCCACGAGGGGACCGCCTATCGCGTCTTTTGGACGTCGGACGGTGTGCGGTGCCACGCCTGCAAGGAGGTGGGGCATATCAGGAGGAACTGCCCTGCCTCCAAGGCCGCCGGATCATCTCGTGCGGCCGAGGCTGGCGCCGCCGCTGCTCCTCACCCCGGGTCTGCCCGCGCGTCAAGTACGTCTGATGCGCGGTTGACGTCGGGGGCCGATGCCACCAAGGCCTCCGGCGGGGGGGAGGGAGCGTGTCCGGCCGGAAAAAAGGCGCGGGGAAAGAAAAAACACCTTAGGGCGGGTCCCCCCGTGGATGGCGAGCCCTTGCCCCTTGAGCCCCTTACACCCGTGCTCCTCGCGGAGTTGACCGGGGCAGATGCGAGCGGGAGGGGCCTCGTGCCCGATCTTGTGGCCACAACCGCCGCTGCGGTATTGCCATTACCTGCGGCTGGGCTCGGGCCCGAGGAACCCGACAAACCTGCTCCGCCGGAGGGAGTTGAGGAGGAGGCCTTTGCAGACATGGAGGTCTCCCTCGCTCCCTCCGCGCTAAAAAGAAGGCGCGACACCCTGGGTGAGGAGGAGGACCGGGAGGAGGAGGAGGGTCCCTCCGAACAGGGGGAGTCGTCGCCCGCCGCGGGTGCTGCGCCCCCCCCCACCGCTGCCACCATCACCGGCGATCGGCAGGGGTCGCCTGTCCCTCGGGAGGCTGAGGCAGATGTGTCTGTGCAGCATGTGCCTCCCGGGGATGAGGACGAGACCCTGCCCGTGGGGGGGGGGTCGCGGATCAACCCGCGGCTGAAATAGACTATTTATCGATGCCGTTACCCCTCGACGGGTCGGGCGGCCTGGGGTCTGGGTCGGGCGAGTTCGAAGAAAGTGAGCTCGCCCAAAGCGGCCCGGTCATTTCCCAGGGGCTGCTCGACCTGGTCGAGGATTTAGCCAAAGACGTCCCATCTGCCGGGTCAGTGGCCGGTGGCGCGGAAGAGGAAGGCCCTCTGGCTGTGTCTTGGGCGCCGGACGTCCTGGGGGAGTTCGGATTTGTGTTCTCCCCGATTTCTCCGTTCGATCTGGCGTCTGGGGCGGAGGGGGGCTCCGAACCACCGCCGCCGTCTTCTGGCCCGGCGCCCCCGGAGGAGCCCAGGGAGAATTCCTCCGCCACCGATCCTGGGGGTGGGATCCGGGCGGAGGCGGGGCCGGCTGTTGCGGCCGAGCCGTCCGCTGCGCACTGCGCGGTGGGCGGGTCGGCCGCTGGTGACGACCCCCTGGAGGAGGATGGGGACTCGGTGATGGGCACGGAGGACGAGTCGGACTCCGGCGCCGACGAGGCGGTGGACGACCTCGTGCCCCTTGCCAAGTCTCCCCTCATTCCCGCAAGGGAACTCCGGGATTTTATGGCCACGTGCCTGGGTCGGCGCGGGAAGGTCCGGCTGGCCCTCGACAGGTGGTCGGAGCTGGCGCTGCTCATTGATTCCGTCCGCGCCGCCGTTAAGACCATGGACGCCGACGAGGGTGTGAACCCACTTGAGCTGCGTCGGCTCAGAACATTTCTCACTGGGCTGCTGAGGAGGTGGCGGCTGACTAGCGGCTGCGCTTCCTCCCCCCGTTAGTTGTAGGTAGAGGTTGCACTATGCTTCTGACATGAAGATAACCATAGCCAGCCTCAACATCAATGGCAGCGGGGAGGCGCGCCGCAGATTCAATAACTTCTCAGTCCTTCGGGACGGGAAGTATGCGGTGTGCTTCCTGCAAGAAACCCACACCGTTCCGGGAGACGAAGCCACGTGGCTCCTGGAGTGGCAAGGAGGGGTCAGCATGAGTCACCTCTCCAATAATTCCAGCGGGGTGGCTATCTTGCTGGCCCCGCATTTTCAGCCGGAGATCTTGGGGGTCAAGGAGCACGTGCCGGGCCGCTTGCTCCAGGTCACTGTTCGCCTGGGGGGCGTGCCGCTCCATCTAGCGAACGTGTATGCCCCTCAGGCCGGTGCGCAGCAAGTGCGCTTCTTTGAAGAAGTGTCCGCTCTTCTGGGCTCCATCGACGTGGGCGAGTGCGTCATCCTCGGGGGGGATTTTAACTGTACCCTCGAGGCGAGGGACCGTACGGGTCCCCCGCGATGCCCGCCGGCGATGGAGAAGTTGAGGGACCTGGTCGAGTCCTTCGACTTGGTGGACGTCTGGCGAAATCTTCATCCCGACTCCAGCGCCTTCACTTACGTGAGGTCTGGAGGAGGAGGGTCCAGAATCGACCGCCTCTACATTTCCCGGGCGTACGTATCCTGCGTTCCGGCGGCTTCCATGCGGCCGGTGCCGTGCACGGACCACCACCTGGTGTGGGCGGAGCTCGTCCCGCTGCGCGCTCGGGGAGGGTCTGCGTACTGGCACTTTAACAACCTGCTGATGGAGGACGCGCGGTTCCGGGATTCGTTTCGTCGGTTCTGGGCCGACTGGAGAAGGAAGCAGGGGGGCTTCCCCTCCTTGAGGCTGTGGTGGGACGTGGGCAAGGCTCACGTGCGCCTCTTCTGTCAGGAGTATGCGAAGGGGTCGACCAAGAGGCGGGAGGCCCGGGTCGGGCGGTTGGAGAAGGAGGTGCTCGACCTGGAGTCCCGTCTCAGTCAAGTCGTCGGGGACTCGGCCCTGCGGAAGGTGTACGAAGAGAAGAAGGGCGCGCTGAAGGACCTGCAGCTCATCGGGTCCCGAGGCGCGTACGTGAGGTCGCGGATCCAGCTCCTGCGGGTCCTGGACCGCGGCTCCCCCTTCTTCTACTCGCTGGAAAAAAGACGAGGGGTCCGTAAGCAGCTCTTGGGGCTGCTGGCCGACGACGGATCTCCGGTCTCAGATCCGGAGGGAATCAGCGCGGAGACCCGCGCCTACTACGGGGCTCTGTTCTCTCCGGATCCGTCCAGCGAGGATGCGCGCAGAGTTTTGTGGGAGGACCTGCCGAAGGTCAGTCCGGAGGGCGCCGAAAAATTGGACGCTCCGCTAAGCCTGGCGGAGCTGACCGGCGCCCTCTGCCAGCTCTCTAGGGGAAAGTCCCCGGGGCTGGACGGGCTGACCGTGGAGTTCCACAGGGCGTTCTGGGACGTCTTGGGGGGCGACTACGCGCGGGTCCTGGGGGAAAGTTTGGCGACCGGGGAGATGCCCCTCTCTTGGCGCAGGGCGGTCATCGTCCTGCTGCCTAAGAGGGGCGATCTCCGCCTCCTCAAGAACTGGCGCCCGGTCTCCCTCCTTAGCACGGACTATAAAATCTTTGCCAGGGCTATGTCTGCTCGCCTTGGCACCGTGCTGGCCCACATGATCCACCCCGACCAGTCCTACACGGTCCCGGGCCGGACCATCCACGACAACATCCATCTGGTCCGGGACCTGGTCCACCACTCCCAGAGGGCTGGTCTGTCGGTCGCCTTCCTCTCCCTGGATCAGGAGAAGGCGTTCGACAGGGTGGATCACGAGTATCTTTTCGGGACTCTGCGCGCATTCGGGTTCGGGACGCATTTCGTCGCCCGGATCCGACTTCTGTACGCCGCCGCAGAGTGTCTGATTAAAGTTAACGGGTCCTTGACGGCGCCCCTTCGCTTCGGGAGGGGGGTGCGTCAGGGATGCCCCATGTCCGGTCAGTTATACGCCATTTGCATGGAGCCATTCCTGCGCCTCTTGCGGAAGAGGTTGACGGGACTGGCTCTGCAAGGGCCGGGCGTGGAGGTGGTCCTCTCGGCTTACGCCGATGACGTGCTCCTCACGGTCACGGATCCCGCTGACTTGCGGAGGATGCGGGAATGCCAGCAGATTTACTCGGACGCATCCTCCGCCAAGATCAACTGGGAGAAATGTTCCGGACTCCTGGTGGGTCAGTGGCGGGTGGACTCCCTGCCGGAGGAGTTCAGGCCTTTCACCTGGAGCACCACGCACCTCCTCTATTTGGGAGTCTACCTCAGCCCTGCCGAGGACGCCTGGCCGGCAAACTGGCAGGAGCTGGAGGCCAAAGTCACCGCTCGCCTAGGACGCTGGACAGGACTGCTCCGAGTGTTGTCCTACAGGGGTCGAGCGCTGGTCATAAACCAGCTGGTGGCTGCCATGTTGTGGTACCGGTTGGTTACTTTGATCCCTCCCCCTGCGTTTGTCGCCAAGATACAGAAGAAGCTCATCGACTTCTTCTGGGACAAAAGGAAGCACTGGGTCTCTGCTGCGGTTCTGTGTCTCCCGCTTAGGGAGGGCGGTCAGGCGCTGGTGTGCCTTCGCACCCAGACGGCGACTTTCCGTCTTCAGACGCTGCAGAGATACCTGTACGTAGAGAATCCTCCGAGATGGTGTGCGCTGGCGACGTTTTTCTTCCGCCAGCTGCACGGCCTCAATTACGACATGCAGCTCGTGTTTGTGAAAGTGGGCTGCAGGCGTGCCGGCCTGCAGGAGCTGCCTGTCTTCTACCAGGAACTACTATGGGTTTGGAACTACGTCGCTTCCAGGCGGAGCTCTCCCCCGTCAGGAGCGGCGGCTCTCCTTCGGGAGCCGCTGCTCAGGAATCCGCACCTCCATGAATGTGGGTTCGGGCGGCTGGCGGAGGGTGGGGCTGTGGCTGGCGGTGTGACCAGAGTCGGGGACCTGCTCGATGTCGGAGGAGCGGGCTGGATGGCGCCGGAGGAGCTGGCGTGGCACCTGTCCTGGGCCAACGTCCGGCTCGCGGCCGAAGCCATCGAGTCGGTGAAAGTGGCACTGGGCCCCGATTCCACTAGGTGTATCGAGGCGGCTCAAGCACGTGGGGCGATCCCATCCGAGCTTACCCCCGTCCGGACGGAATTCCTTATTGGCGCCCGGCCCCGAAACTCCCCTCGGGAACCGGCGCCTCACAACTTGAGCCGTCTCGAGGAAATACCCTCCGTGCCTTTTCATTCCGCGCGGAGGGGTTTCCTGTACGGGCTGCTCCTGCACACTCTCCACTTTGCCATCTTCGTCTGCCGTCCAGATACGCCTTGGCGTGGCGTCTTGCCGACTGGCGGTGGCGGAGGTCCCCAATGGAGGGCTCTCTACGCAGGAGTCCTCCCTTGTTCCATCGGGGACTTGGCCTGGAGGGTGTTGCACGGAGCGGTCCCGTGCAATAAGGTTTTAAGTAGGTTCACGGACTCCCAGGCCGCCTGTGTTTTTTGCGGCCTGGAGGAGTCCGTTTTCCACGTTTATATGGAGTGTGAGAGGTTGCAGCCCCTCTTTCACTACTTAAAGGGGCTGCTCCTCGATTTTTGGTTGCACTTCAGTCCCACGCTCTTGATCTACGGTCACCCGGTGCGGAGGGGAGCGGGTAGGCTGGAGGACCTCCTTGTGGGCCTGCTCCTGGGCCTGGCTAAAAGAGCAATCAATTGGTCCAGGCAGCGGGCGATCGAGGGGGTCGTCCAGCCGGATTGCCTGCCTCTCTTCCGCGGCCATGTTCGCGGCCGGGTGGCCCTGGAGATGGAGCACGCGGTGTCCGCTGGTACGCTTGAGTATTTCCGCGACCGTTGGGCGCCGCGGGGGCTGGAGTGCATCGTCAATTTGGAACACCAAATTTTAATTTGATTTATTAAGGTTTAGTTGAACTTTTGTTTATTTACAGTTGATCTGGTTTAAATTTTAAATTTTGGTTCAAGTAAAAAGAAGACCTCCAACCAGTAAAGACCTGTTCAATTTACTCTTGTAGTCTGTGTAGTAATTATCACTATAACACACAGACTTAACAACTCCCAGTCTCTCTCTCTCTCTCCCCCCCTCCCCGCTCTCTCAATTCGATTTTCAATTCAATTCAATTCAAATCGCTTTATTGGCATGATGACAAGTTACATCTTATGTTGCCAAAGCATCGGGTCTCTCTCTCTCTCCCCCAGTCTCTCACACTCTCTCTCTCCCCCCCAGTCTCTCTCTCCCCCAGTCTCTCACTCTCTCTCTCTCTCCCCCAGTCTCTCTCTCTCCCCCAGTCTCTCTCTCTCCCCCCCCAGTCTCTCACTCTCTCTCTCTCCCCCAGTCTCTCACTCTCTCTCTCCCCCCCAGTCTCTCACTCTCTCTCTCTCCCCCAGTCTCTCACTCAGGCTCCTCCCTTGGCGCTGCGCGCGGTGCAGGCTGGGCGGCCCGCCATGTTGTCGGGAGCCGCGATGCGGGGAGCGCCGAGCCTCCGCCGCCGTCACTAGAGCCCGAGGCCGCGGGGAGAGAGCGAGGCCGGTCAGACCGAGAGCAGCGCCGGCCGGGGGGGGAGGCTCGGCCCGGGGACGGGACAGCGGCCGCCACTCGGAGCGGCGCCATGGCGGCTCGGGAAGGGAAGCTGCCGACCGTCGAGCGGGTGGTGAAGTGTGAGTAACCGGGGGGACTGGGACCGGGGGGCCGGGATCGAGGGCCGGGACTGGGGGTCCGGGGGGCGAGGGTCGGGGAGCGGGGGTCTGGGGGTCCGGGGAGCGAGGGCCGGGTTTGGGGGTCGGGGGAGCGAGGGCCGGGTCTGGGGGTGCGGGGGGCCGGGACTGGGGGTCCGGGGAGCGGGGGGCCGGGACTGGGGGTCCGGGGAGCGGGGGGCCGGGACTGGGGGTCCGGGGAGCGGGGGGCCGGGACTGGGGGTCCGGGGGGCGAGGGCCGGGGAGCGAGGGCCGGGTCTGGGGGTCCGGGGAGCGAGGGCCGGGTCCGGGGAGCGAGGGCCGGGTTTGGGGAGCGGGGGGCCGGGGAGCGGGGGGCCGGGACTGGGGGTCCGGGAAGCGAGGGCCGGGTCCGGGGAGCGAGGGCCGGGTTTGGGGGTCGGGGGAGCGGGGGGCCGGGACTGGGGGTCCGGGAAGCTAGGGCCGGGTCTGGGGGTCCGGGAAGCGAGGGCCGGGTCGGGGGGGCGAGGGCCGGGACTGGGGGTCCGGGGAGTGAGGGCCGGGACTGGGGGTCCGGGGAGTGAGGGCCGGGTCTGGGGGAGCGGGGGTCCGGGGAGCGAGGGCCGGGTCTGGGGGTCCGGGGAGCGATGGCCGGGACTGGGGGTCCGGGGAGCGATGGCCGGGACTGGGGGTCCGGGGAGCGAGGGCCGGGACTGGGGGTCCGGGGAGTGAGGGCCGGGTCTGGGGGAGCGGGGGTCCGGGGAGCGAGGGCCGGGACTGGGGGTCCGGGTAGCGAGGGCCGGGACTGGGGGTCCGGGGAGCGGGGGGCCGGGACTGGGGGTCCGGGGGGCGAGGGCCGGGTCTGGGGGAGCGGGGGTCCGGGGAGCGAGGGCCGGGACTGGGGGTCCGGGTAGCGAGGGCCGGGACTGGGGGTCCGGGGAGTGAGGGCCGGGACTGGGGGCTCCGGGACTGTGACTCTCTGTATTGGGAGAGGCCGAGGCTCCGGGCCCAGCTGCAGCCTCGGGCTGGGAGTTGGCCGCCTCCTGCACCTCCCAGTCCGGCCTGGGGTGCCAGGGCCTCTGGCTCTCGAGTGCTGCCCTGCCCTGCCCTGAGCGGGGGTCCGGGGGCTGTGAGTGCTGCCTCCCATGGTCAAACACAGCCCCATTTAGTTTGGGCACCCCCCGGGCTGGGGTTTGTCCAGGGCCGGCTTGGGGGCCAATTTAACCCCAGAGATAGTCTCAGTGCAGCATTATCTGTTGGGTTTGATCCTCAGGTTCATGTTTTTGGAGTGCAAGATTCAGGCAATTAAAAAGTTCACTCGACCTTAACTCTCAAGATTCCTGACCCCACAGTGGTTTGATTTTTCTCCTACATTGCAACAGCTGAAAAATCTTTCATTGTTTGCAAAGTGCTTTAGGGTGCCCTGAGGCTGTGAATCCTTTTTAATTGACTGGCCACCATTTGGTTTGTCCCTGGCACCGAGTTACATTATCCCCATTAAAATCAGAGCACCCAAGGCGACTCCAGCTCCGCAGAAAAAGTTTCAGACTGCCTGGCTCAGTGAGAAGCACACTTGTGTCTCCGCCAGACGGGCGACTACTCCATATAGTGCTGGCTGACACTACAGTGTAGTGCTAAGGGAGTGTTAGGTTGTCGGATGTGCCTGTCTTTTAGCCGAGATATGAAACCGAGGTCCCCTCGGGTGGATCTATGAGAACCCTTGGCACTATTTGAAGAGCAGGGGTGTTCTTTCAATGTCCTGGCCAGCATTTATCCATCAATCACAAAAAAACAGATTGCTTGTTATCATCTTACTGCTGTTTGTGGAACCTTGCTGTGTGCAAAATTGGCTGCTGTGTTTGCCTACATTACAACAGTGACTACACGTCAGAAGTACTTCATTGGCTGTGAAGTATTTTGGCATATACGCTATATAAATGTATGTAAATGCTTTATTTAAATCCCTGTTCCCATTAATCTGCATCTCAAGTTGCTGATAACATATCTTGGTGTTCTGATTGAGGTTTACCCACCATTGAGGGAACAGCACTAATTACAGCCTTTCCAAATCTCAAATCCACAAAATTCAAAGAGTAAACCCGAGAATAAGAAATATAAATGGGGGAAAGAAGTGTTTTCCGTGGGCTGAATGCGGGGTTTAATGGTTGGAAATGGTCAATGGTCGTTACTTGGACCCCTGCCGCGAGACATTGAAGAAAGGGATGAAATCCGCAACAGTTGTGTCTAACCCGGGGAGCTTCTGTTGCAGGCGCACATGCTTTTAAGAATCTGTTTACTTTTAATTCTACAATTATAGTTTGGTAACGTTGCTCCTGTCGTACAACATTTGTAGTGAATTACACGTGCTGAAACAGTGCTCTTGTTTATGAAGCTCCAAACAGTCACACTGGCCCTGTGCTTGTGGGTCTGTTGTGGGACTACGCCATAGATTAGAAAGTTAATGAATATTTCATTTATCTCCGCATTCCAAGTAGTTTTCCGTTTTGACCAGTTCTTATTTATTTTACGTCATTCTTTTACTAAAATTGCCAGTTCTGTTTCCCCGGAATGGAGACCCTTTGGTCAGTTGTCCCCCTTGCTAGGCTGGCATTGGACGGCCTCAGAGCAAACAGTGCAGTTTCTGACTGGATTCAGAACCCCCCCAAGAGCGATGCAGATCATGCTGTTGCCTGGGAGATTTGCATGCCAAACCTGTCGAGTTGTTTTCCAGAGTTGGGTGGCTCTCGGCTGGGTTTGGA
Organism: Somniosus microcephalus; assembly: GCF_052327205.1. Classification (NCBI taxonomy): domain Eukaryota; kingdom Metazoa; phylum Chordata; class Chondrichthyes; order Squaliformes; family Somniosidae; genus Somniosus; species Somniosus microcephalus. The sequence continues at coordinate 10,409,455 of NC_141015.1, forward strand.
GTCGTGGCCTGTGCTTCCTGACGAGAAGCTGCAGGACCCTTCCCTTAAGTGAATCTTAAGGACAGCCCAATGATGAGGAAGCCTCTGTCCTGGCAATTTATAGCTCAGATTGAGGGCGAGTCCGTTACTTTGATTCCATACAAAGAGGGATGTGTTTGAAACCTTTTAACACCTCCAGATTGTCCTTGCTTTGGATGAATGTAGTGAAAGCACTTGTGATCCTGAAAATATCAGTGAACTAGCAGTTGCATACCCGAGCAAGGGTCTGTGCCTTCAGGAGAGATGGGGCGAATATAGAGGGAGGAGGGAGTAATACTGAGGATATATGATTGTGTTTTTCCAGAAACGTATACTGAAAACATTTTAATCTCTCGATTTTTAAGTTTCTGCAAAACTTGCATGCCCCAGACACCAGCAGCATTGTATTCAGTGCCCAGATGTTTTGCATTACTTTACATAAATGGTCTGTCACGACAATATTATTTTTTTCATTTTGTACATGCTAAATGCTGACTCCAATTTTCGAATATCCTCTTGTACTTGTTTCAGAGAAGCAAGTATATTGTGTGTTTATCATACGCCAACTGTGCTTAAAATCTGAAGTGGGCGGCCCATAATTGCTGTAATGGGAGGCAGATGAACCATTGGATCTTGCACGCCTACGCAGTTTAGTATTTTTTTTTTCTGAATTTCACTCATCCATCATACATAACTTATTTTTAAAAATTCACTTTGCTGTGCTCTCTGAACCAGTTTAAATTCGAATTCATGTGATTTTTTTCATAGTTCAACATATTTGAAACTCTCGTGCTTGTGTCCCCAGAGTCATTGAAATTAAGCTCAGGCAGGCGGCAAGAAATCCTGTAGGTTCCCGGTGAAGTTCACAGCAAAGGCCAGACATTCCCGAGTCTGGTTCTAGCTCTGCTGACTTAGCTAATCGCAGCTGGGGCAGCAGGTGAGACGCTACTATTAGCCTCAACATCCCTGTGCCAGGAAAGGGGGAACTGAGGCAACGTTCCATCTTCTCGTGGCTGTCCAGTGACCCTGCTGGAAAATGTGGTCCAACAGGATTGGGCTCTGCTGTGATCGAAGCGCTTTGCTAACACTCACTGTCCATGATCAGAGGTTGCTCAGCCCCCATGGAAGAACCAGCGGCTTTATAGGGAATTTTTTTTCTTTTTTTTAATGTTCTCACGGGGAAAGGGAGGCATGTACCTATATCAACTGTCATTTCCTGCCCATCACTTCAGTTGTCTGTCATGCTGTCTGTTCCTAGTTTCGATGTCACACTTGCCAAATTTGTCCGACCTGAGATCCAATTGTAAATCGATTGCCCCGTCTGTTCAGGAGGATGTAAAAGATCCCATGGGCACTATCCACAAAAGAGCAGTGTGTTCTCGTGTTGTCCTGGCCAATATTCCTCCCTCAGCCAGCACCTAAACAGATTGACCTGTTGTTCAACACGACGTTGTCTGTGGGATCGTGCTGTGTACAGATTGCCCGCCGTGTTGCCCCCCCAGAACAACAGAGACTACAATTCAAAAGTTCCCCATTGACTGAAAAGTGCTTTGGGACACCATGAAGCCATGAAAGATCCTTACCAAATGCAAGTCTGTCTTCACCTCAATTCAAATTTATTCCACTGATATGAAAATATGTCTAAAGATTTGAATTTATGAGTTGAAATTCAGTCACATGCAAATCTTTCAGAAAGGAGAAAGAAAATTAATCAAATTACGCACAACACTTTTTGGGGAAAAAATAAGATTGCCATCTTTTTCTGGACTTACTGGCAAAAGGTTTGTGGCAAGATTAAAAACAATACCATATACCGTAACCATAATATTGTGACTTTGAATGCGTCATTAATGTACTTGGCTGAAGGCCTTACCCTCTCTTCAAGCCCTGGACTTGCCTTGATAGTTCCCCACAGAGCTGTCACTCATTCAGCTGAAGGGAGATGCAACCGTGGCTTGTACCTCTTCGAGGTATAAAAGGATTTCTCTGTTTCTCCAAATTATAGCTACAAATTGAATTATTCAGCTGTTAATTTCTTATTAACAGCTTAATTTTTAGTTCAGCGTGACAGACTAAGTTAGAGATGGGAAAAATGAGTTCTGAGCTGTTTTTCCCAACACAAACCAAACTGCAATAGCATTCTGAAAGGTAAACATTACACAAAGACAGAGGATAATTACAGACAACAAAGTGTTCTTTGTTTATACCTTGTTTAAACATGTAATTAATACAGTCCTGTGGGGAAGGGTTCGCAGTTTTCACAAAAAAAACATGGAGCTAGTGGAACTTAATCTTGGGGTGGGGGAGTTGGGAAGCAGGAACCTCTGCTTGGATGAGTTACCGCCCCAAATGGGTGGCCTTGTGGTTTAGAAGATCATCTCGCCCTCGCAGTTGAGTGCTGCCTTGGTAACTTGTTACTGTTCTTTGTATTCTTTTCCAGAGCTCTCGCAGAGAATAGCTTTGTGAGGAAAGTTATTTGAAAACAGTCCCAAAATCGCACACACCAAGATGTCAGTTAGAATAACAGATCTTAGCAATTTTTCCAAATAAGTAATAGATATCATAAAATAGAATCATAGAAATTTAGAGCACAAAAGCAGGCCATTCGGCCCCTCGAGCCTGCTCCGCCATTTAATGAGATCATGGCTGATCCGATTTTGGCCTCAACTCCACTTTCCTGCCCACTCCCCATAACCCTTGACGACTCTGTTGCTCAAATATCTGTCTATCTCAGCCTCAAATATATTCAATGACCCAGCTTCCACAGCTCGCTGGGATAACATACAGGGTGGATAAAGGGGAACCAGTGGATGTGGTGTATTTGGACTTCCAAAAGGCATTTGACAAGGTGCCACACAAAAGATTACTGATCAAGATTAAAAAATCACAGGATTGGGGGTAATATACTGGCATGGGTGGAAGATTGGCTATCTAACAGAAAACAAAGAGTTGGGATAAATGGTTCATTCTCGGGCTGGCAATCAGTAACTAGCGGTGTTCTGCAGGGGTTAGTGCTGGGACCCCAACTCTTTACAATCTATATTAATGATTTGGAGGAAGGGACCGAGTGCAACATATCCAAGTTTGCCGACGATACAAAGATGGGAGGGAAAGCAGTGAGTGAGGAGGACATAAAAAACCTGCAAAAGGACATAGACAGGCTAAGTGAGTGGGCAGAGATTTGGCAGATGGAATATAATATTGGAAAGTGTGAGGTTATGCACTTTGGCAGAAAAAATCAAAGAGCAAGTTATCTAAATGGAGAGAAACTGCAAAGTGCTACAGTACAAAGGGATCTGGGGGTCCTAGTACATGAAACACAGAAGGTTAGTATGCAGGTACAGCAGGTGATCAGGAAGGCCAATGGAATCTTGGCTTTTATTGCAAGGGGGATGGAGTATAAAAACAGGAAGTCTTGCTGCAGTTATACAGGGTACTGGTGAGGCCACACCTGGAATACTGCGTGCAGTTTTGGTTTCCATATTTAAGAAAAGATATACTTGCTCTTGAGGCAGTTCAGAGAAGGTTCACTCGGTTGATTCCGGAGATGAGGGGGTTGACATATGAGGAAAGGTTGAGTAGGTTGGGCCTCTACTCATTGGAATTCAGAAGAATGAGAGGCGATCTTATCGAAACATATAAGATTGTGAGGGGGCTTGATCGGGTGGATGCGGTGAGGATGTTTCCACTGATGGGTGAGACTAGAACTAGGGGGCATAATCTTAGAATAAGGGGCTGCCATTTCAAAACTGAGATGAGGAGAAACTTCTTCACTCAGAGGGTAGTAAATCTATGGAATTTGCTAACTCAGAGAGCTGTGGAAGCTGCGACATTAAATAAATTTAAAACAGAGATAGACAGTTTCCTAGCTGATAAGGGAATTAGGGGTTACGGGGAGAGGGCAGGGAAGTGGACGTGAGTCTAGATTCGAATCAGCCATGATCCTATTGAATGGCGGAGCCGGCCCGAGGGGCCGTATGGCCTACTCCTGCTCCTACTGCTTATGTTCTTATAAAGCATCCATTTGGAGACAGTTGCCCATCAGTATTGTACAATTGAGTTCAGTGGAAATGCTAGGGGGAGGTGAAGAGAAGTATTTTCAGTTGGCATTAATCCTTCCATGAGTGAGGTAAAAACAAAATTATTTAAATTTTCCCCAATCTGTACGGTTAAATTTCATCCTCGGGAGACCCATCATATCGGGGCTTCCACCTCAGTATCAGCAACTTACTGCTGAGTACTGTACGTTTCTGATTATAAGCGGGGATTGGCTTAGTTTTCCGCACTCACTGCCAATCCCAACTCTCCGACCCAGCATGTTAGGGGATAGAGTCTCTCTTATTTTGGTGCGTGTGTGACAGGAGCAGGTTTGTACAAACCAGGCGTGTGTTTGGAAGAGCTGCAATTCAGTCTGGAGTTGGCAAGCCAATAAAGTCGCCTTTGAAGTTGGGCACTCCCTTTCTCAGACCTTAGATAGTGCCTGGCCATTGACATCTAGATCTTGAATCTCACCGGAGTGTTCGGGGGTGTTCAGCTCAGAAAGAAACCTCCCTCCCGCTGACGAGAGGCAGGAGAACGGTGGCAAACAATATGGGAGTGATTAATGTTTTCATAGCCTCTGGCTTCCCCCATAATGATGATGGGCGATTACTAGCTACCCACTTAGCTTTCCAAATATGTATTTCAGATTTGGGTTGGTAGTTTAAGACTCTGATGTTTCAGGACCTCTAACTGCGAAGTGTATCAGTGCTTGGCATGATGTTTGAATTTTGTGGAGGTTGTGACAGATTCTGACCCTCTTCCGTTTTGTGCCCCATATCCTGTAGCGGACAGCTTTGTGAGATGTATATATGATTGCTCAGAAAAGTGACAAATATTCGTTTTGTTCAGATGTTTATTGAAGGGATGCAAGAATTTGTATTTACATGGGACGTCCCATGTCCTCGAAATCTCAAAGCACTTGCTGATTTACTTTTTTGAAGTGCAGTCCTTATTATGTAGGAAAACGTGGTGGCCCGTGTACAAACATCAGGGTCCCACAAACTACAGGAAACTTTCGATTAACCGGAAATGTCGGTTAACCGGCAAAATTCAGGAGTAGGTTCAGGTAACTTTTTTTACTTCATTTGTTGCTGTGCAAGGGTGTGGCTGCAGCTGTTGCTAAGCTACAGAGACGCTTGCAACTTGTGGCCATTGTTTTGAACCTGTTGCTAAGCAACGGGGTTTGTTGCTTTATACGGAGCTCTCAGCTCCGTATCTTTTACTATAGCGTTGGGTTATCTGGAATTGTTGATGAACCGGCACCACGTCGGTCCCGTCCGTGCCGGATAAAAGAAAGTTTCCTGTACCGATGAGACGAATAGCCAGTTAATCCTTTTTGGCGGTGTTGTTTGAGGGAGGAATGTTGGCCAGGACACTGGGAGAACTCCCTGCCCCTGGGGCTTGAACCCAGAACCTTCTGACTCCGCGGCGAGCACGGAGCCAAGCTAACAGTTGTAAAGGAGTTTTGTGTATTTTGGATGCCTGGTATTTCAGTCCTCGACGCATTATAACTGATGGACCCGCATTGTCTCTGTGTCTCAATTAAAGTGTAAAATATAACCGACTGTTGATTTCATTGGCTTTCAAAAGGGAATCGGATAAGCACCTGAAGGGAAAAAAATTTGTAGGGCTACGGATAAAGGGCGGGGGAGCGGGACTAGCTGAAGTGCTCTTACAGGGAGCCGGCACGGGCTCGACGGGCCGAATGGTCTCCTGTGCTGTAAGCATTCTATGATTTGATTGGTTAGAGTGTTGAGCTGAAATGAATTCTTTAATGACCACATCTTCCGTCTTAGTATTGTGGGATTTGAGATGTTTTGTCTTTTAAGATCTGCTTTACGCAGTTTTTCTTACTCCTGTTACGATGTGTGTTGCAACCTCTTCTCCAACCTTTTCTTTTGCTGTTTCCCAGAGTACAACTCATCAATGTCATTAAAGTATGTATGCTCCCTTAATTGCTCCTGGAGGGCTTCACTCAGTCTGTTCCGGGGTTTAGTGGGCGGGAGGCGAGTTAAATATTATGCGATTAGACACTGACGTTGCTAGGATAAAGCGCGGTGGTGGGCGTGTGAAATTTTTGTATTCTATCTACTTGAAGTGTTAAAACAACACCCACTGTTAGAATTCTGCATTGTGTTCTGTCAAATGTAGGTTGTGCCTGGAGGGAGCACTTTTGAGTTGTATGACACTGTGCTACAATACTGGTACATACAGTTTGTGCAGCATTGCTACTGATCGGAACAATTTGAGGCAGAGCACCAACCGAGAAACATATCCCACAGCATTAAAATGTATTGGTTGCAGCGGGACTGAGCCCAGGCCTCGCCCGCCCGAGTCCCAATACTGTGTGGAGGAATTTACGAGCTGGTACTTCTAGTCAGCTCCATTTCTATTTCTGTTCCGATTGCACAGACGAGCCATCTTGAAATTGCTGGCACTGGCAGTCTGGAAACACACGCTCTCCCGGTGCCGCTTCCTCATTGGTGGATACATCTTAAATTCAGCAGCGATGAAGCAGCACCGAGAGTAGACTTCCCAAACTGCCAGTCCTGCCACACACTCAAACCTGTGCATGTGAACACCTTGCCATAGAAGACTGCGAAGTGAAGGTGCCCAGTCCCCTGAGCCACACAAGGCAAAGGAAATATATCAGATTGAGGGTGCATTGTAACTTAAGTACTAACTTTGGGGTGAAGCTGCCTCTCGGCCTCATCAGCACCTATGAACGTAACAATTCTCCAGCGTTTTAATCCCACTGGGGAGTCTCAAAACATTACTAAATGTCCTTTATGGCGTGCGGTTTGGTAGGTTTTTCTGTGTCAGTAGGAGCAGGGGAATATTCTGCTGATCTGTAGTAATTAAACCATGTGCCGATAACTTAAACACCACGGCAACAGTTAAATCATCATCCTTGTTCTGATGTGCAACCTTGCATTTCTGATGTTGAGACAAGAGACTTTAGCAATAATATCTCAGCCCCTGCCTGATCCTGCCCTCGCTTGATGTCCACACATGCACTCACTTTCCGGGAAGGCCCACCAAATAGCAATCAGCAGTGCGAGTCTTGCCTGATTTCTGCCCCTTTTTTGGGGTTTGCGCTCGTATTCTTGGGTGCAGCATCACGAATCACTAAACAGAATTCATGTCTGTTGCGATCTGGGTTGGCATTTATTGCCCGATTGTTGTAGTTTTGCATCTCCCATCAAGGGCATTCTCCTGTCTTTACGGAAGGCGGACTGAGAAGCACTCGGGAGTCAAGGCAGAATTCTAAACCAACAAACTGATTTATTTTACATAAATACATGAATCCACAGAATATGTGTAACCCCTTCACGGTTCTCTAGATATATGTGAGATGTGGTCTCTGTTGTAGACAGTATTCTATAGTCCAGTAAGGAGATCACTACTACAATGGCTTAATTCTAATTATCTTACTTTATAGTTTTAACGTCAGACAGTATAAGAAGATTACAGGTCAATGAACTAAATTAGACATTTGCATACATTAGAATGAATCTAGACATAATAAACATACATTCTCCATTTACATGGATTCAAAGGAGAATCTGTCCCTGTGTCCAAATTCGAGTGCACTCTTTCGTTGGCGCGCTTAAGTTGGAGCTCATGGTATGTATAATGTCTGCAAGACTTACGACTCCGAACCCCTTCGTTGAATTCTCTTCACGATCACTGAATCCCACTTTGAGTTCTGGATGCAGAGCTACTAATACAAAGGGCGGCGGCCGAGTTTGGAAGCCCGGGACGGGATGCGGCAGCCATTTGCCTCCTGAGCCCTCTTTTCAGAGCTCCTGCCCTCCTTTCTTCCAGTCGCTCCTTTTTCCCGCTCGAAAACCCCGACTCCACCCCTTCCTCCTGGGGTTTCTGCCTGGAGACTGCGCAGCCTCACTGTCTGCAACAGTTGATACTGGTGCAGAATTATGAAAAGTCTGCTCTTAGTCACATTGTGTCCTTAAAAGTTCTTGCCGTACCTTCACATGGGCAACTTTAACCCAGGGATTTATAACAATGATAATACAGTGTCTAAGTTAAAGATTGATAACCATACTTAGCGTACATAACATTTCCAGTGGGTATTACATATGGTTATCACAGAGACCCATCCATGAAAGTAATAAAAGCACAAATTCAACTGACACTTCTGGGCAAACGGCACTTTAAGGGAGGCTGATCTTGAGCTAACTGCTTAAGCAGCATTGGTTCACTTTACCGTTGTAGCATCTTCGAGAGGGCGAGAACAGAGCCCCATTAGAATTTACTAGGGGTGGGGGCGGGTTGGTCCACTAAGCTGTCAAATCAAAATTATCACCTAGGTTGAAATGCCTCCCCTTTTGATATAGGAGCAGCACACATCCAAATATCTTTTAAGCTAAGCCCCCCCCCCCCCCCCCCTGTCAGGCACATTGAATGAGGAAATAAATCATTGCCACAGTTATGAGAAATGCTTAGTGATACTGAATACAGGAAACTTTGGTTTACCCGGAGGTTAACTGTCCGGAATGCTCGAGCCGCCGGCAAAAATCAGGAGCCGTTTCGTTTTTTTTTTCTTTTCGTTGCTTTTTTCTCAACAGTCAGGCTCTGCAAGGTCTCGCTGAAGCTGTTGCTAAGCTACAGAGACGCTTGCAAGGTACGGCCGACTGTTTAGAAGCTGTTGGTTTGTTGCCAGATACGGAGCTCAAAATCTGCGTATGTTTCAACATTAGCGCTGGTTTGTCCGGCAGTTTTGAGGGAACGGCAACAGCTCGGTCCCGTCGGTGCTGGATAGCACAAAGTTTCCTGTAATTAACATTTCCAAATACTTGTCAGTACAGGGAACTCTCGTTTAAACAGCACCTAAATATCCGGAATTCTCTATTAACCGGCAAAATTCTCACTCCGAAAACAACACCTCAATAACCGGCAATGTTGCCGAGTCCGAGTCTCCCGCGGTGGCCGAGTTAGTCAGTGGGGATAGTTCTCCAAACTGCCACTACTCGGCTTCTTGGCGCTGTCGGAAGTCGGAACACCTCAATACCCCTGTAACAGGAGTCTGACTCTCCCGCGCTGCCGGTAGTCTCTTCTGATCCGCCATTTTACAGGGGTACTGTGTGTCTCCCACGCTGCTGGTAGTCATTGCATTACCCTCAACTGGCAGCACTGTACTTAATCGAGCATCTTCCGCCATCCATTTAACACAACATTCTGTAGGTGAGTACCCAATTACTGTATACTGCACATTTCTTGATTTTTTAATTTTTCTTTGTTAAAAATAGCCTCGGTAGATAACCCTCTCCGTCATCCAGAATTTTTGATCAACCGGCAACCCGTCGGTGCCGGATACCAAAGCGTTTCCTGTAGTTTGGATTCAAGTCTGCTTTAATATTAAAACAAAATGCTGTTTTTAGTATTCTAAGAAGCACTATAAACAAAAACAAAAAAATCTGCACCGGGAAGACCCAAAATACTGCAGTGGAGTTTCCCTCCATTATGACAGACGAGGGAGATCCCGCTTTGTTCCGAAATTAATTTCACTTAAACAGCACGCGGGTCTCTGCATGTTACTGAGTTTACATTTCGTGCTAATTGTTTTGGTTCTGATGGTAGAAAATAAATTTTACTAGTGACCAATGTTCCCCGTAAATTTTTTTGGGCTGCACGGCACATTTAAAAGTCTGCGCGCATGTTCTTTCAATTTAAAACCTGGCTTGCCGGCTGCGCAGGACCCCTGGTGTGCTGCATGGGCGCACAGCTTAAAGGGAACATTACTAGTGACTGAGTACATTTTTAAAAATTGTGAGCCTTGAATAAATGGGGATCCCTCAATTTTTGCTTGCATTACTGTAAAAAGAATTGTGCTTACAATTTATGTGTGCTTTGTTTCAGTCACTTTTCTCCCCTTTGGAAGGCATTGACTTTAGCTGCAGTAGGGTTCCATGGACACTCCAAAAAGCCTTCCTTCATAGAATTTTACAACACAGAACGAGGCCATTTAATCTATTGCATTCTCAGAAATGACTATCTGCTTAATCCCTTTCCGTTTCTCCTATTTATTCACTTCCCATTTTAAAAAAAACTATTGCTGATGCTGCTTCCACCATTTCCAGTAACCACGACACTGTTCTCTGTCCTTTAACCAACTTCCTATCCATTCTCCGGACTCTGCTTAATATTGTGTGCCTTAATTTTACCAACAGGCCTTCGATGCGGCACATTATCAAACACTGTTGAAAATCCAGACACACTATCCATGGTATTCCCTGAAAAAAACCCATTAAATTTTTTTTAGACATAACTTGCCTTTTATAAATCCGTGCTGGCTTTCCTTGCTTAAACCATGTCTTTCTAAGTGAGTATTAATTTTATCGTTTATTATGCTCTCTGGAAACTTGCCCACTACTGATGTTGGGCTACCTGGTTTATAGTTGCTCGGTTTGGCAACCTGTATGTCAGTCATAGCTCAGTTGGGCAGCACCCTCGCCTCTGAGTCAGAAGGTTGTGGGTTCCAAGTCCCACTCCAGAGACTTGAGCACAAAAATCCAGGCTGACACTCCAGTGCAGTGCTGAGGGAGTGCTGCACTGTTGGAGGTGCTGTCTTTCGGATGAGACGTTAAACCGAGGCCCCGTCTGCTCTTTCAGGTGGACATAAAAGATCCCATGGCACTATTTCAAAGAAGGAGTGGGGAGTTATTCCCGGTGTCCTGACCAATAGTTATCCCTTAATCAAGATCACTAAAAAACTGGTCATTATCACATGATTGTTTGTAGGAGCTTGCTGTGCACAAATTGGCCTATGGGTTTCCTACATTACACCAGTAGCTACATTTTTTTTTATAGGTACTTAATTGGCTGTAAACCGCTTTGGGATGTCCGGTGGTCATGAAAGGCGCTATTTAAATGCAAGTCATTCTTTACCTTCTAGGCTTGTGGTATAACTTTCAAACCTCCTTGGTAATGGAAGATTGTACAGGAAACTCTTTTTTATCCGGCACCGACGGGACCGGCGTGGTGCCGGTTTATCAAAAAGTCCGGATTACAGCGAGGTATAGTAAAAGGTACGAGAGCCCCGTACACAGCAACAAATCCAGGCTTCCCTGTCGCTTAGCAACAGGTGCAGGAACCCCAGCCACAGACCAAGCGTCCCTGTTGCACGGCAACAGGTGAAGGAACCCCGGTTACACAGCCACAGATCCAGGAACGGCCACTAATATGAAGTAAAACTTACCTGAACCTACTCCTGAATTTTGCTGGTTAACAGAGGTTTCCGGTTATTTCGGTGCCGGTAAATCGAGAGTTTCCTGTAGTCAGAGAATGTGCTATTTCCCTCAGCATTCTAGGTTGCATGCCATCAGAGCCCGTTGCCATTCCACTGAATTCGACCAAATTTTTCTGTGCCAGTTCCTTATATATACTTAGTCCACTTCGTCCTTTTGTACTCTTTCACTCCCACAACCACAAACCTCTGTGGAAAATGAATGTGGCTAGACATTGACTGTCAGCAGGCTCTTATACTGTGGGGCCTGGAGCTGAGCACGGTCCTGTTGGCACCTGATGCTCGCATGCACGTGCACACGCTTTCTCCCACGCGAGCACGCAACCCAGTTGGGATCATTGGATAGCTGTAGGGGTTCGCTAATGGCCTCAGTGACCCTGGGCTGGGAAGGAGAAAATCAGCCAGGCCTCCTGCTCTGGATCACTAACCAATTGGTGTAGTTGAAAGACTTTTTTCTGTTTAATCTTTAGCTCCCTGTGTGCTCTTCCTCATCTCTCCCCACCTCCCTCCTTTCAGATGTGACCCTGCTGCAGTCGCCAGCGCCACAACAGTAACCAAGCTGGCAGATGAATTGTTACAGTCGCAGATCATCGCATTCGCTGCACAGTTTGGTGTGAAAGGGATAACCATTGGGAAATATCTCTCCCCAACAGACTGGACTAGGAGAAAGTCAATTATGTAATAAACTGGTAATGCAACGACTTAAATATTCCGATGTTCTAGATACTTTCCAGCCCACTCAGGTTTTCAGGGCAAACTCCTCTGATCTTTTTTGAGAGTTGATTATTGTACAGGATCTTTCGATTTGATTATTGTACAGGAAACTTTCGATTTACTGGCACCTAAATAACCGGAAATCTCGGTTAACCGGCAAAATTCAGGAGTAGGTTCAGGTAACTTTTATTACTTGCCTTCCTCGATCTGTTGCTGTGCAAGGGTGTGGCTGCAGCTGTTGCTAAGCTACAGAGACGCTTGCAACTTGTGGCCATTGTTCTGAACCTGCTGCTAAGCAACAGGGTTTGTCGCTTTATACGGAGCTCTCAGCTCCGTATCTTTTACTATAGCATTCGGTTATCCGGAATTTTTGATGAACCGGCACCACGTCGGTCCCGTCGGTGCCGGATAAAAGAAAGTTTCCTGTACTTGTCAAGGTGAAGGATGTCTGTGCTGAGGAGTGGAATATTGAAAATATTAAACTGTTGCATTGCCGGTTTATTCTACCATTGGGGGTTCCCCAGTCTATTTCTGGATTAGATACAAAATAGATGCAGCTACTTCGACTCTGCTTAACAATGCTTGTAGGGCACTTTGGCATTACGGGCCCTTGCTCAATAGGGGCTGGACTAAGACTGCCCAGATTTGTCCTTGCAACCAATATATAGCATAGACTTTCACCCAATGTTCCCTCTAATTTTTTTGGGGTCGCACAGCCCCTTTAACTGGCTGCACGGCCCATTCAAAAATCTGTGCATGCGCGGTTTTTACATTTTAAAAGCCGGTGAGCCAGCTGCACGGGAGCTCCAGAATGCTGCATGGCCGTGCCGCTTAAAGGGAACATTGCTTTCACCCCCATCCGCCTAGTCTGGATTTTGAACCCACAGGTGAAAGGCCAATGCCTTGTCCATTCTATTGTCTGGTTCCCCTGGACACATGTTTAAATCAGCCTAACCTCGGTGGTGGGAAAATTATTGGAGAGAATTCTGAAGGACAGGATAAATCTTCATTTAGAAAGACACTGATTAATCAAGGATAGTCAGCACAGATTTGTTACGGGAAGGTCGTGTCTGACAAACTTGATTGAATTTTTCAAGGAGGGTAGATGAGGGTAGTGCGTTTGATGTAGTGTATATGGACTTTAGCAAGGCTTTTGATGAGGTTTCACATGGCAGACTGGTCACAAAGTTAAAAGCCCATGGGATCCAAGGCAAAGTGTCAAGTTGGATTCAAAACTGGCTCGGAGACGGGAAGCAGAGGGTAATGGTTGATGGGTGTTTTTGTGACTGGAAGGCTGTTTCCAGTGGGGTTCCGCAGGGCTCAGTGCTAAGTCCCTTGCTTTTTGTGGTATATATCAATGATCTAGACTTGAATATAGGGGGTATGATTAAGCAGTTTGCAGATGATACTAAAATCGGCTGTGTGGTTGATACTGAAGAAGGAAGCTGTAGACTGCAGGAAGATATCAATAAATTGGTCAGGTGGGCAGAACAGTGGCAAATGGAATTCAATCCGGAGAAGTGTGAGGTAATGCATTGGGGGAGGGCTAACAAGGAAAGGGAATACACCTTAAATGGTAGGACACTGAGTAGGGTAGAGGAACAAAGGGACCTTGGAGTGCATGTCCACAGATCCCTGAAGGTAGCAGGCCAGGTAGATAAGATGGTTAAGAAGGCATACGGAATGCTTGCCTTATTAGCCATGGCATAGAATACAAGTGTAAGAAGTCACACAACACCAGGTTATAGTCCAACAGCTTTATTTGAAATCACAAGCTTTCGGAGCGCTGCTCCTTCGTCACCTGACGAAGGAGCAGCGCTCCGAAAGCTTGTGATTTCAAATAAAGCTGTTGGACTATAACCTGGTGTTGTGTGACTTCTTACATTTGTCCATCCCAGTCTAACTCCGGCATCTCCACACCATAGAATACAAGAGCAGGGGGGTTATGCTTCAACTGTCTCAAACACTAGTTAGGCCTCAGCTAGAGTACTGCGTGCAGTTCTGGTCACCACATTACAGGAAAGATGTGATTGCACTAGAGAGGGTACAGAGGAGATTTACAAGGATGTTGCCGGGAGTAGAGAATCTGAGCTATGAGGAAAGACTGGATAGGCTGGGTCTGTTTTCCTTGGAACAGAGGCGGCTGAGGGGAGACCTTATTGAGGTGTATAAAATTATGAGGGGCATAGATAAAGTAGATAGAAAGGATCTATTTCCCTTAGCAGAGGGGTCAAAAACCAGGGGGCACCAATTTAAAGTAATTGGTGGAAGGTTTAGAGGGGATTTGAGGGGAAATGTCTTCACCCAGAGGGTGGTGGGTGTCTGGAACTCACTGCCTGAAAGGATGGTAGAGGCAGGAACCCTAACCACATTTTAAAAAGTACTTGAATGTGCACTTGGGATGCTGTAACCTGCAGGGCTACGGACCAAGAGCTGGGAAGTGGGATTAGGCTGGATAGCTTTTTGTTGGCCGGCGCGGACACAATGGGCCGAAATGGCCTCCTTCCGTGCTGTAACTTTCTATGATTCTATGAAATAAACTGTTGGTACTGAGTTCCCTGATCTCGGCTGGTGCAGAATTGGGCCATTATAATTGTCTTCAATGCTTTGGGCTAGTTAGAGGGAGAAAATCATCCAGGGTTCCTTTCTTGCTTGACCATTATCCAGTGACCCTTGCTGGAAGGTGCATGCGCATGCAGTTGAATAGCCCGCTGACACTAATTGACTAAGATGACATGAAGAATGGCCCTTGACCGATGTGCCCAAGAACTGCTCGCATTCTCCCCAGCATGTGTCAGCACCTAAAGGTACGAGGAGGGTGAAAAATTAGGAATCCTAGATGAGGCCTATGCTCTCGAGTTTAGAAGAATGAGAGGTGATCTCATTGTAACATAACATTCTTAGAAGGATTGACAGGGTAGATGCTGAGAGGTTGTTTCCCCTGGCTGGAGAGTCTAGAACTAGGAGGCATAGTCTCAGGATAAGGGGCCGGCCATTTAGGCCTGAGATGAGGAGAAATTTCTTCACTCCGAGGGTGGTGAATCTTCTACCCCAGAGGGCTGTGAATGCTCGGTGATTATATTCAAGGCTGAGATCGATAGATTTTTGGGCTCATGGGGAATCAAGGGATATGGGGATAGGGTTGGAAAGTGGAGTTGAGGTCGAAGATCAGCCATGTTCTTATTGAATGGTGGAGCAGGCTCGAGGGGCTGTATGGACTACTCCTGCTCCTATTTCTTAGTCCTTATTTTCTTAAAAATGAGTGTGAATCTTCCCTCTGAATGTATGGAATGGATTATCAAGGGAGATTGCGGGGGGCGATTGCATCAGCAAACTCGAGAGATGGTTAAGTACCTGGGGGAAAATTGATAGGGGTGTATGAGAGATATGGTAGGATATGATATTTCCTCGACTGACCAGATCTATTGCAATGTTTTTTCTGATCTTGTACATTACCAATTCTTCCACAACTGTAACTGTCCCCCCCGCCCCCGATTCTCCTGTATTAAAGGAAGTCGAGAACACGGGTTATTGGGCTGCATAAATAGCTGGAAAAGATTTGAAGTTAATCACGGTTTAGCAAGTAGGACTTTCTTTGAAATTGTTTGGCTCACTTGTTTCAACTTCAACCTGCGAATTTAATCCTAAAATGGAGAAAAGGTTCTTTTGGTATAGATGAGGAACGGAGTAGTCGGGCAGGAAGAGCTGTAACAGGCCTCAAATAATAAGAAATCTAAGAAATAAAAGTTTGTTAGGATAGATGTAACTTGTAAGTGCTTTGTTATCACTGGGCTCTTTTGATATGTTGATGCCAATAAGCTACAGGAAAACAATTATACTTCAGCAAATGTGCTTTAATGTTGTATGTACTTTTGGGATCTCTTGATTCTTCACCTTTACCTCAGGTTGCTCTCACTACTAGTAACAGAGCTAGAACTTCTATTGTTCCACCTCTAATACAGGAAACTTTTTTTTATCCGGCGCGGACGGGACCGACGTGGTGCCAGTTCATCAAAAATTCCGGATAACCGAACGCTATAGTAAAAGATAGGGCGAGCTGACAGCTCCGTATAAAGCAACAAACCCTGTTGCTTAGCAACAAGTGTAGAACAATGGCCACAAGTTCCAAGCGTCTCTGTAGCTTAGCAACAGCCACACCCTTGCACAGCAACAGACGGAGGAAGGCAAATACAATATGAAGTAAAACCTACTCCTGAATTTTGCCGGTTAACCGAGATTTCCGGTTATTTAGGTGCCGGTAAATCGAAAGTTTCCTGTATTAGAGCTGTAATACACCCGACCTATGGCTTTCAAACTTTTCTGTGTGGCGGACGCCTTGTAAATGTTGCCACACACCATCTGTGATCCTCCTGTCCTAAATTCCAAAAGAGTGTCAACGATCTAAAGGAAACAGTGTCATCATTGCAGGACGTGCTTTTTAATTCGCCTACAGCAACAGGAAATAGTGTTGTAGCAGTTAACAAATACAGATAGACTTGACACACATCTGATGGTCTTGGAAACCTTCCCAGGATCCCCTCAGTGACCCCAGCATCCCAAGCCCCCAATCAAAGGGTGACGTACTCGTGGGTAGCTCAACTTCAGTCTGCAGTCGGAGTCCAAGATTGCAAAGACGAAATCTGTAATTATACCACTGGGTGTTTCATTTCAAGTAGACATATAGCAGGAACATTTTGCACATCAACCACTACAAATCTTGGTGACAATACTGGGTATGATTTATACACCAGATGGTGGAAGTGTTTAGGCGTGTGGAAGTGATCACTGGTTGCTTGATATGTGGTCACAGATGACAGATTTCATGTCCAGTCTATTTGTTTGTGATAAACATAATACCCCATTTATATTGGCACCAGCACAAAGTCGAACTTGCATCATCTTCACTCTGGCCTAGGTCCTTCCCAAGTACCTGGGGTAGGTCAGGACAGGCTGCAGTGTGAAATTCAAATTGCTGGTCTTTGGCTGGGCAGAAGGCTCATCTCAACCAGGGCGAGAATAAAATGGTCCCTTGAGGAAGGCACTGCCAGCTCGCACATTGGGGGAGAAATTGGGTGAGTAGCGCCACCTGTTAGCGCCTAAAGAGGCAGGCAGTGGCTGTAGCGCCACTGGCTGCACCTCCCGCGATATTCAGGAGGGGCGCTAATGGTGGCATTAGCCTGTTGCGCTGCACCGCCACCGATGACGTCATCGGTGTGCACAGCGCCCCATTCGTCCCCCGTTCACGATATTTGGTAGCGAACGCCGCAGTTGCGCCGTTCGCTACCCGCGGCTGGTTCACGGGGCCTTACTGTGCCGGCAGCGGCGCAAGTTAAGGTGGAGGTGCGGGGCGGCCGCCTGCCAGCGCCTCCGTCCCTCGCCTTCTAACCCCCACCGCAGCATTGCCGGCTGTTTCCAGAGAGCCCGGCACTTCTCCTTGGTGCTGGGCTCATTTGCTGGCACTCGCGAGTGGGGATTGCGCTGTTGCAGGCACCTCCCCCTTAACAGTGGGAGGAAGGCCTGCAGTACCGCAGCGTGTGGCGCTGCGATAATCAGTTTCAGCGCCCTAAGAGGGACGCGGAGCGCCTCGAGCCTCGCCCCGTGTCCCTCGAGCGGCACTGAAACTGAATTTCTGGCGATCGGTATTACTCCAATCGCTGCGCTAAATCCTGCGCTCAGGCGACTTTTGCGCCACTTTGGCGCCCCAACCCAATTTCTAGGCCATTGACTTTTGCCAGAGGCTGTGTTCTGCATCCTGAGGCAGGGGTAAAATCACCATTTGAGGTATTGGCTGCCTTGAGGGACATGTAGGCTTCAGCATTCCTATGACAGCACTGTAATGTAAATAAGCATGAGTGTGATGAAAACTGCTTCAATTAGTAGAGGCTCCCATTTTCATGCTTTGCTCAAGCCAGGGTTGACTTTACATAGAGTCTACAGCACAGAAACAGCGTTTATGCTCTACACGAGCCTCCTCACACCCCTATTCATCTAACCCTATCAGCATGTCCTTCTATTGCTTTTTACCCTCGTGCTTATCTAGCTTCCCCTTAAATTCATCTCTGCTATTCGTCTCAATTACTACTCCTGGTAGCGTGATCCACATTCTAACCACTCTCTGGGTAAAGAAGTTTCGCCTGAATTCCCTTTTGGATTTGTTCGTGGTTATCTTATAGACTTAATGATTCCAAACAGTGTGTCGGAAAAAAATAATTCTGGAAGAGATGGGAATAATAGTGAAAATTCATTTAGTAGATGTTGACAGTCTCATCCTTGAGTTTTGAAAGCATCGAAATGGTGAACAGCAACACAACAGCATTGCCCTGGTAGCAATTTACACACAACACTGAAGTCCCATGAGCAAGTTGGCACCAAACCCATTCAATATGGACAGGTTCGAGTTTGACAGCGTGCAGTACTGTATTACCACTACATTGCTTTGTGCTTTAGACGGGTACAATGTTTAGCAGAGTCCTAGACAAAGTGCAGGCTTGGGAGTTGGTTGGCAAGGATCCAATTTGTGACTTTTCCACAATCAATCATACATTGCTGCTTAAACTTGCCATCCTGCATATAGCCATGGCAACTCTGTTCTAATTATATTTTACTTGCACCTATTTAGTGTAGATTGTTTTGCGGGGTGGGCTCTTCCTTTTAGGAAGGTGCTGATGGTAGCATCAGCCATTTGTGTTTGTCTGCTAGCCATTAATGCCCTTCATAAATAGAGTTTGGGCAGTCTCGATCCAGTTGCTGGTGAGCTGCATGAGCCCAAAGTCCAAACCGTTCCGTAATTCACTCATTAACACTGTGGGAATGGAAAAGTGTCGAACTGGTGCAGTAGGTGCTCGACTGAACTTGGGGCTGAGGCACGTTATTGGTAGAGGAGAGGCAGATTTAATCTGGGTGTGCCTAAAATGAGAGGCGCTGCATTTATTAGCACAAAGATCCCGCATCTTGATGAACTCAAACTCATTTATAAAAAAAAAATCATGTTGCCCATTACCAGAACCGGTTCAGATTGAATTCTGCCACCAGGTTTTGTGATGGAGGACCAACGAAGAATATTGTTGGGAGAAACCTTTTTCTGCCGCATTCTGCCATTCAGCATGAATTTTACATTAAAAAAATCACATACAAGCATGGTCTGTTGGATAGATGGACCAAAGTAGGGTGTGCAATTTGCCAGCTCATATCTCTACTTTTTTGTTGCCTGCCAAAGTTTTCAGTAAACTCTGAAATCGAGCAGACTTATTGAAAGGCTTGCATGTAAGCTTTTAATAGGATTAGTATCAGATTTCGTGTTTACAGTACTTTAGGCAGACTCGTGCATTAATCTCCTGGTCAACATTCATCCCTCAACTAAAACAGATTAACTGGTCATTGATCTCATTTGCTATTTGTCTTTTGTTCAAATTGGTTGCCATGTTTGCCTACAAAACAACAGCAACTGCACTTCAAAACTGAGTAGTCCACTGTGAAGCGGTTTGCGACATCTTGGAGGACGTAAGAGATGCTGCAGGAAACTTTCGATTTACCGGCACCTAAATAACTGGAAATCTCGGTTAACCGGCAAAATTCAGGAGTAGGTTCAGGTAAGTTTTATTACTTGCCTTCCTCGATCTGTTGCTGTGCAAGGGTGTGGCTGCAGCTGTTGCTAAGCTACAGAGACGCTTGGAACTTGTGGCCATTGTTCTAAACCTGTTGCTAAGCAACAGGGTTTGTTGCTTTATACGGAGCTCTCGGCTCCGTATCTTTTACTATAGCTTTCGGTTATCCGGAATTTTTGATGAACCGGCACCACGTCGGTGCCGGATTTAAAAAAGTTTCCTGTACATAATCACCAGTTCTTTTCTTTCTTTACCTTGGGACCAACGTCCCTGCCGCTCGTGTGCAGCCCAGGACTGGCTTCTTCAATGTAAAGTTCCGCGCATGCGGGAAACTGTAAATGGGCCGCGCACCCAAAAAAAAATAAGAGCGAACCTTGCTTGGGGCAACACTAGGTGGTACAGTGGATGAGACACTGGTATGAAACTCTCCATCTCCTGGATGTGTAGGTCCCATGTAAAACCAATTCCTCAAGTGCACAAAGCACTCCAAATTCAGGACTAAATTGTCATCATAACGCGCGAGGTCACAAAATGGCTAGTGTAGGAAATGGAAATAAATGTCCCACTGATGGATCGGGGTTCAGGTTCATTGTTGGATTGGGGTTCAAGTACCTTGTTGGAGGATTATAAGGGGGTGGGGAACTTTACCCTGCCTCTCGCCATTCTGTATTTGACAGTGACACCAAAATAAATTGCTTCCGCCCTCTCAGTGCATGCATCCCTCACTTTGATGAGTGCAAAAATAAGTCAAAAAGAAATCCTTTAGCTGGCAGGAAATGTTGTTCCTAACGATCCCTGCCATTTTGGCTCGCCTAACTCTGTGGGCAACTGTTTGGTTCCCATTGGTTATGTGTCTTTCAGAAACTGTCTCTATAGGGAGTCTACAAATCGGTATCCTCCTAACGGGGGAGCTGCCTCACCCAGGAGTGGTCAATACCCCCTCGACTTCTAATCGGGGTACACGTGGGAGCGTGCGCCGGGCGAGACGAATCGGGCTGAGCAGTATCCGAATCACGTGCCAGCTCTCGCCGTGCAGGCTCCTGTGTGAGGAATGGCCAGTGAGCTGGGTGCCAGAGTACTCCTGGTGCCAGTGAGAGTCTGTACCTCCCAGGGAGAAAATTGGAAAGGAAAAAGATACTTGCTTCCCATCCCCGCCACCACCACCACCACACTGTGCTTCTCATTTAACCAATAGCAGCGTTGGGTTGTGGCCAGTGATTGTGATCTGAGCTCATGTATGACTCAAACACCATATAAATAAGGAAAACTCAGAATTTTGAACAGATAATTTTTTGCATATTTCAGTTTTTTTAAATAGTTAGTGCCCAGGATATATCTTCGTATAAAAAAAGTGTGCATATATAAAATATGAAAGTGTCACTGAAGCTGGTCTAAGCTGCTCTTGTAAAATTTAGTAAATATACTGCATATCACCTAAATTTTACAATAAATACAGCTTACACCAGCTTCAGTGTGAGATTTTCATTTCAATGTATTTAATAATACCTAGAACTGTGTCAGATTCCTGCCATTCATTGCCATTTTGGATAATGAAATGTTGAGGTAACTTATTTTGTTGGCAACTCTGCCCTTATGTACAGTATTCTAATGGCAATGAAGTTTTTCCCCCAGGATCTTAATTTTTTTCAGTTGCGAGAAGGACAAGGCCCATGGGGTAGGCTTAGCACCAAGATTGAACAGTGTAAGTTAGAGCACTAGGTGAATCAGGAGCCGGTCATGAGCTGGCACGGAGAGGAGTAAGGAATTCCACAGGGTCAAGAACAAGGGGGGGGGCTATAGGCACAAAATTAAATGTAAGAGATTTAGGACAGAGGGCAGGAGAAACTCCTGACACAGAGTTGTGAGCAGTGTTACTGTTGAGCTGTGCAGCTGTCTGGAGGTCCCGCGCAGACTGCTTGCCAGCTTCACAATGGGAAAACCGCACCTGCGTGTGGAAACCTAAAGGGGCCGCGCACCCAAAGAAAATGAGAGGGAACATTGGTTCTGAGGCTGTGGAATTCACTTCCAGGGTTAGTGGCTGAGGCAGAAACTATGTCAACATTCAAGATTAGATTGGTTAGGTGGATGAAGGGGGAAGGGATTGAAGGGATCTGGGAACCGGGCAGGTGAATGTGATTCGAACTGTTTGCTCGCGTGGAGGGTAAAGGCTTACACGTACTGGTTGGGCCGAATGGTTGTAACTTCTACGTATTTTTAGTTTGGCGATCATGGGAAAGAATCAGCTCGAGTAAGAGTGCAGTGGGTTTAGAGTTCAACACCGTGAGATCCAAATCAGTCCGTAGCTCTGCTTACTCCTAAATCGACCGATTTGAGGCTCTTGCCGCTTTCGCCTTTAGTTGACCTGTGAAGGAACCTAACCTGTGGAATTGGGATTATGAGAATATGGAGCAGATGCCTGGTTACAGAGAGCTGTGCAGTCGAAAGCTGGGTTTCCCCTTGTGTACGCTCACACGCCCTGTTCTCAGGTCAATGAGGGGGATAACAACCTATATGGCGATCATTGTCACTGCTGTATAATTTTATATCCTGCAAATACAGACTCTTGACATCTAAACAAAGCTAAACAGTAGTCCTGTTTTGAATTACACCATGAATATCTGAACTGGTTTCATTTAATTTCGCTGATAGCAGTGTGAGCAGGAAGTATCCCTCTTGCAATCTACAAATTCAGATTGGAAATGATGCAGCATTGATTGAGGTAAAACTCTGCCCACACGGTAAAGTGCATGTGGAGGCAATCAGCACTGATGTCAAGAGAAATTAATTTGTGCAGTGATCTATGGAGCAGTCGGATACCGTTACTATTTTTGTACTGTGGGCGCAGGACAAGACCACTAAAAGGAATTCCACCAATGGTGATGGTACTAGCGGGCTCCCGCCGACTGCGGCAGTAACAATGAAAGCAACGATGGGCACACCTGGGATTGAACCGCTGACCTGTAGGCGCTTAGTAACATAAACTCTGCGAGGTATCCGAGGTAATACGATCCTCCGAGCGGTCTGAGGTGGGGAGAGGGTTGCACGATCCACCCAGCTCTCCCGGGATCTCCTGATAGAAACATGGAGGTCTGGTTTATGTGCTAGCAATTCTGCTCCAGTCATGATCATATGGAGCACTGACAGCCCAGTCACAGGTCTCTGATGTCCTAGAGAAATGTGAGAAGTCAATTCAATTCAAATCGCTTTATTGGCATGATAAGGTACATCTTATGTTGCCAAAGCATCGAAAAACATTTATGGTTGAACACATAAACGCAGATCTATTCATACAGTGTATAAACAGATATATCCCTGAGTGTATAAATATACATTCGTATAATTTGTATATACTCTTTTCTTAGGTTTACTGGTTGTCCCTCTGTTTATGGCAAGCTGTAACATAGTGTGCCGCTAAGGTTACACAGTTTCTCTGTTCCCCTAGTAGGTATGGGAGTTTTTGGTCGTCATTCAAATTTCTGAATTCAGGGCATATTTGTGTGAATTTTTGGTAGAAATTCTCCCTGATGCCCTGATATTTTCCACAAGCTGTGAGGAAGCGCATCTCTGTCTCCACCACTCCCTGACTGCAGTGAGAGCATATCCTGTCCTCTCTTGGCAGCCGGGTCTGTCTGTGTCTGCCTTTTTCGATGGCCAGGCTATGAAGGAGCAGCGCTCCGAAAGCTTGTGATTTCAATAAAGCTGTTGGACTATAACCTGGTGTTGTGTGACTTCTCACATTTGTCCACCCCAGTCCAACACCGGCATCTCCACATCATGTCCTAGAGAGTAAGTTGTGTGTTATGTCCCCGTTCTGCAATATTTGTCAAACAAAACATGCAGCTTTTTCGTGCATCGCTGTTCTTATTCTTAGTCACTAGATCTGTGTACTGCTTCTCCCCAAAAAAGATTGGTTAAATTGTTGGAGGCCGTGCTTTTTAAAACATTTGCTTGCACCTCTTGATTCCAGTCCTTATTCCAGGATAAAAACCTGTTTGAATGTTCATTCTAACCATAGTAACACTTGTGTCAAGAGTTTGGTCACATCAGTGCTCAAGTACTTTATACTGTATTATAAACATAACCCCAAGATTGTTGATCTGTAACTGAATTGCCAGACATCTGTTTTATATGAAGTACTTTTTCTTACTCGCTGTCATCACCTCCTGTGTTCTTGTTCTGGTTCTTTAGCTGCTTTTATGTTGGTGTGCTGGATCACTGAGGGAATGGCCTTGAGGTGGAAAACCTCCACATCCAAGCATCTCGCTCTGGTTATTTACTAGTAAGCTGATCTTGAATGGGCCAGGAGGAAGGAACCCTGCTATTTCTGACGCCACTGGCTTTGCTCAGGATTCAGGAAAATTCAGGCCCTGGAAACTGCTGGATGTGCAATGTTTGGTTGGCTCCGTTACGTGACAGTGTGTCATCATTGGCAGGAGTGTCGGCCATCTGCTGTTGAAAGCACACTGTGAATGTAAGAGCAACTTCTGTACTCCACCCCAAACAAAACAACATTGCAATAGCCAGTTATATCATCGAGCACATCACTTGTGCTAAATAGTTCGCGTAAGTTGTTCTCGTTCACCTCTAAGAATTTGTGAACACTACCGTGGCTACAAGTCAACGCTGACTCGCCTACTGACCCCTCAAAAGCCTCTGCACTATCTGCAGGGTTCAAGTCAGGAGATCAATGGAATACTTACCACTCGTCTGGACGGGTGCAACGCAACAGCACTCGAAGCTCAGCACCATCCAGGAGCAATCGGCACCCCTGCCACTTTTCTCAATATCCACCCCCTCCATCACCGTTGCATTATGGCCGCAGTATGTACAATCTGCAGGATCCACTGCACTCACCATACTTCGCTAGCACCTGTCTCCCTGTGACCACTACCACCAAGAGGGACAAGAGAAGCAACGTTGTGCGAACAGCCATCACCCCCAAGTTCCCTTGTATATCACGCAGCACCATGACTGGGGATGGGTCAATAAATGCAGTCCTGCCAGCATTGCTCACATCCCAAGAACAAATATGTAAAAATGCTCAGCCCTTCCATGGTCAACTAGCCTTCCGGCACTATCTAGTCCAGGAGTTTCTGAACACTTTGTCCCATGTAAAGTTTAAATGAATGTTCTTATTAATTTGCATATATCTTGAACTGCTGATCCTAACACAGCCTGGTGATGCTGTTAAAGCGTTCAGTATTTACTCAGTCAATTTTTAATGCCTCTGCATCCTTTAATACACTGTTGTCTCGCTACACATTCCCAACTATCTGATGTGTTATGGTAGTATTCATTTCTAGTTACCATTTGCTTTTCAAAGTGGAGGAGAATTCTCCAACTTAGTTTTCAGGAACGATAACTAGTTACTCATAACCCACCTATAATTTTTTTGCTTCTTATAAGGTATAGCTATCAATGGAAGGCTTATCTGGTTTGTATCGGTAAGATTAACCCCCAAAACAAACAATAGACACAGCTTTGAAGTCTGTAGTGTAAAAGAAGCACAAGTGTGATTATTTCACTAGCTTATAGATTCTGTTGTCACGTCTCATCCGAAAGATGGGCACCTCTAGCAGTGCAGCGCTCCCTCAGTACTGCACTGGATTCTCAGCCTGGATTTTTGTGCTCAAGTCGCTGGAATGGGACTGTTTAAGCAGCAGTAGAGTTGTGTCCGCTTCATTTTAACTTCTGGTGTGCATGGAGTTGCACTCCTTAGTGTGTAGCTGTTTTCCACGTATTTGCCTACATTGTATAAGGTACATATGTTAAATACAATAGCATGGCCTGCTGAGTTTTTCCAGTGTTTTCTGTTGTTACGTATATTAAATACTTGGTTATCCACCAATGAGAAAAAAAAAACTCCAGACGCTGAAACTTCAGACAAGAGAAGCCCGTGGAGCAAACAATAAATGCAAGCGGAAAGTAGCCAGGGTTTCATGGACCCAAGTAACCCAGGGCTAGTGGGACACAGTTCGGATACCCCAGACTCACACACAAAGATTGATCACCAGGGTGTGGTATTGGAGAGCTCTGGCATCTGTGCAACTGTATCCCAGAAGGAACCAGTGCCTTCAAAAGAGGTGAGAAATGGGAACTTGGAAGAGAAAATGGAAGCCGCATTTGATTGTGCGTTTGTTGCACAGGGAAATTCCACAGTAATCCGTTGTCACGTGTTTGCTCTTCTCAAATAGCAGTAATGCACCACTGTGAACAGCGATATTCAGCACACTCTCGGGCTGCTTGTGCTGTATTCCAAGTTGACTTCATGTTTTCATGTGTTTTCAGACTCGTCTGTATTCACAGAATCACAGAAACCCCACAGTGCAGATAGAGGCCATTTCGGCCCATCGAGCCTGCGCCGACACATATCCCACCCGATCCCCGTAACCCCATGTATTTAATCCCCCTAACACTAAGGGTCAATTTATCATAGCCAATCAACCTAACCCGCACATCTTTGGACTGTGGGAGGAAACCGGAGCACCCGGAGAAAACCCACGCAAACACGGGGAGAATGTGCAAACTCCACACAGACAGTCGCCCGAGGCCGGATTCAAACCCGGGTCCCTGGCGCTGTGAGGCAACAGTGCTAACCACTATGCCACCGTGCATTCTTGTTCCTCATAAAGACAACTTCTTCAATTTTGTTTCAGATCACCCCCCCCCCCCCCCCCCGCTTATCTGAGTCCGCAACATAAAATATCTGACACTGATCTTTCCCAGTAGAAACCCTATATTCTAAATGTTATGCGATATGGTAAACAATCTGCCTTCCGACTGGCTTGTATTTTTGACTGCGATGATTCCACCTCCAGAGGTTGTGATTGATGTAGCCCAGCAGCAAGGGTTCCCCAGTAAGAGCATCCTCGGTTTCCCCGCGCGGCTTCTCTTGGGATCGATTTCCTACACGGAGTTTTGCAGAGATGGTTGTGTGGCAGAGGCATTGGAGCTGAGAAAAGTCTTGGAAATGAAAGGCTTAAAGTGAAAAATGAAGAGAGCAATTAAATTCTCGTGCAGCGTTCCACAGGGCAAAATGGATTACAGTCTGCTCCTGATAATTTAAAGTAATTTTTGCACAAAAAAATTCAATGATTTCAATGCAATATAATTTAACAAATATAACAAAGTGGGAATATATTGCCATTCCTTCATTGTCATTGGGTCAAAATCCTGGAACTCCCCATCGTACAGCACTGGGAGCACCTTCACCATAAGGTCTGCAACAATTCAAGAAGGTCCACTGCCACCTTCTCGAGGGAAACTAAGGATGGGATTAAATGTGGCCTTCCCACAGTCAGCCACATCCCGAAAAATGATTTTTTTTAAATTAGTGCTTAAAATTGAATAATCAAATCATTTTAATTTCAGCTAATGTTAATGACATATTAATGTCAGATGTGGCTCAGTGGGCAGCACCCTCGCCTCTGAGTCAGAAGGTTCTGGGTTCAAGTCCCACTCCAGGGACTTGAGCACAAAAATCTAGGCTGACACTCCAGTGCAGTGCTGAGGGAGTGCCGCACTGTCGAAGGTGCTGTCTTTTGGATGAGACGTTAAACACTCAGCACTCTCAGGTGGACGTAAAAGATCCCACGGCACTATTTCGAAGTAGAGCAGGGGAGTTATCCCCGGTGTCCTGGCCAATATTTATCCCTCGATGCACATAACAAAAACAGATTATCTGGGCATGATCACATTGCTGTTTGTGGGAGCTTGCTGTGTGCAAATTGACTGCTGCTTTTCCTACATTACAACAGTGACTACACTTCCAAAAAAAAGTACTTCATTGGCTGTAAAGTGCTTTGGGATGTCCGGTGGTTGTGAAAGGCGCTATATAAATGCAATTTCTTTCCTTCTTTCTACACAAGGCTAGAACTTTGGACATCCCTGTTGTAAGAGAAGCTTCTGAAGTTGAGGCTGAGGGGCATTGTCGAGGTGCAAGAAAGGAATCTTAACTTTGCATTTAACCATACTGTACCTACCTGGGTGTGTTTAGTGCTGATACTGGGTACCCAACTAACACCTCAAACTTGATGAACCTGCAAATTCACAAGTGAAAAACAGGAATTACAGCGCACGTGTATTGAATTTTAGTTACATCGCTCATGGCATTTGAAAGAAAAAAAATGACTGCCCTTCCTTTCTCCACAGTTGAAGACAGGGTGGCTGTTGAGGTTTTTACTCCGTAGTAGTAGGAATTTCTAACCTAGTTATGTAACGGGCATTTTACAGGTTTTTATGCTGATCTAATCCCCGTGCTCTACACACACACAAGCTAGGCTGGATGAGGGTTTCACTGTGCATTGTCCATGTGATCATCAAACTGTTATTGCAACAGCGGCGGGGGTGGGGGGGAACGTGCAGAAATGCAAGCGCTTTCCAGTTACCTGCTCACCTTGACCCCTGTTGAAAATGGGCATGTGTCACTTATCAATAAGATTAATGTTGTCCCATAACTACCAGCTACCCATCACTTGCCCTTCCCATCCTTTTTGGTAAATAAACAAATTGGGTGTGTGTGCCGTGTGTTCAGAAATGTTGAGTACAGGTTATTAACCCCTTATCCGAAACCCTTGGGGCCAGATGTGTTTCGGAATTCGGAATTTTTCATATTTCAGAACGGTAGGGGTATCCTGCAGCTCTCTTTGACATTTTCACAGTGAAATTAAACTCAAAATCACAAAATAACCAAAAATATCAGCGAGCAGCAGCAGACGCACGTGTGACTGGTAACAGCGCTGAGAGACAACTGACGCCTCACACCTGCATGGGTCAAGCATCGGCCGCGTCGGGTCATGTTTGGCGCCACTCGGGTCATGTCGTGCACACGAGTGACGCTCCACGAAAAAACTTTCGGTTTTCAGAGCTTTTCGAATTTCGGCATTGCAGATAAGGGATTGTGGACCTGTAGTAGCTTGAGTTTGCTATTCCTTTAGTAGGCCTGTAGCTTAATTTTGTAATGGTCAGAATATTTACTCTAACAATGTTGATCAAAATTGAGAATTTATCTTAACCATATCTATAAAGGAGGAGCTTTAATTTATATAGTGCCTTGTCACATCCTCAGGATGTCCCAAGGCACATCACATCCAATGAATCACTCTTTGAAGTGTCGTCACTGTTGTTATGTGGGCAAACACAGCAGCCAATTTGCAAAAAGCAAGATCCCAAAGCAGCCAGTGAGATTTTTTTTTAATTTGTTCCTGGGATGTGGGTGTTGCCGGCAAGGCCGCCATTTATTGCCCATCCCTAATTGCCCACTGAACAGGCAAGTGGGGCCTCGGTTCAATGACTCATTTGAAAGATGGCCCCGCCAATGATGCAGTACTCACTCAATACTGCACTAAATTGTCAGCCTAGGATATGTGCTAAAGTAGGGCTGAATCCGCAACCTTCTGACTGAGGCGAGCGTGCTGCCCTCTGAGCCACGCCTAGCCCTGCACTAGAGCTTGTTATCTTTGGGAAAGCAGAGACTTCAAAATAAACCAATTTAGTAATTAAGGTTTGAAAATATAGCACGTGGTGATTCTTTTTATTTTACTTTCTACATATCTGTATTTTGAATGATTTTTTAAAAAATTGGGACTACCAATGGAGACTTGGAGGAGCTTTTAATTCAGCTGGATGTTGGCTAATAAATATTACGGCTGATTTAACAGGTCGTGCACACCGCCAGCTCCATGAAATGTTTTTTTCTCTTTTTTTTGTAATTTTCATCCCCTCCCCTTCCTGGTTAAACCCTCAAATGATGTTGACTCTTGCTGGGTATTTGCCCATAGGTGGCAGTAGCCTTACAGTACCTCACCCAAGTATCGACCCGAATGGTAAGAGTTGACAGGTTATTCAGCCAGGTAGGGCATCACAGCTGAGCTCGATCCTGTCCTCCTCCAACAGGGGTTGGTGACGGCTAGAGTTGGGAGCAGCTCGCTGATTGTTATTCCTTTCCTTAGCCCAGGAGCACCGAGGTCAGCTGTAGTGTCCTATATGTCGCTGAAATCAACTTAGCCACACTACGGATTAAGCCTGGGCCTTCTGGTCTGTGTGGCTTTGAGCTACATGGGACAGTTCCATTATCCGCTAAACCACCGGGGCTTAGTGGGATAACATCACAATTGAGAACAGATGGCAGAACGAGGAAAGAAACTTTTCACAATGTCGACCATTGGAACTACCAGGAGCATTCACAATTCTTTAAAATTTGACACTGAAATCAGCATTTCTGCCTCACTCCATTCCCTCTCCCACATTGCCAGCTCGTGCAGTGTTGGAACTATACAGTACTTTAGCATTGATTTTGATTTTTAGATCAATATACAGGAAACTTTTTTTTATCCGGGACCGACGTGGTGCCGGTTCATCAAAAATTCCGGATAACCGAACGCTATAGTAAAAGATACGGAGCTGAGAGCTGTGTATAAAGCAACAAACCCAGCTTCAGAACAATGGCCACAAGTTGCAAGCGTCTCTGTAGCTTAGCAACAGCTGCAGCCACACCCTTGCACAGCAACAAATGGAGGAAGGCAAGTCATAAAAGTTACCTGAACCTACTCTTGAATTTTGCCGGTTAACCGAGATTTCTGGTTATTTATGTGCCGGTAAATCGAAAGTTTCCTGTAGTTCATTAGTGATGCCAATTATGTGCGTTTTTATTTGGAAGCAATTGACACATTTTTGCTCCTGTCTGTCTCTCTCCTGCAGCTGTCCCCTTTCCACCGACCCATCGCTTGACATTTGAGGAGGTCTTCGACGTCAATGGCAAACCTAGGGTGGACATTTTGAAAAATCATTTAATTAAAGAAGGTCGGGTAGACGAAGAAATTGCACTTAGAATTATTAATGACGGAGCTGAAATCCTGCGGAGGGAGAAGACCATGATCGAAGTGGAAGCACCGATAACGGGTAAGGTGCTGAGAGCGGTGTGTTACACTGGAATGACCTCTCGCTGAATAAATGTTAGATTCCTTCTCTCTTACTCTCACCCCCATTGCAACCCTAGCTGAGGCAAAACTCATTTGAAATAGCTGATCTATTTTTATATGCTGCCCAGTGCAATTTCTTGAGGCGGTGTGGGTGTGAGGCCTTCTCTTCAGCCTCTAGGAATGCTACTGTGGAAGTTGGCACCTTTTCTAAAGTAAATCATTAAACTTAAGAATTTACCGTTTCAATGTGTTTTTAGTGCTTACCAGATGACCCAGTGGGTGTAGGAGATAGACTGTCCAAGCCGGAAGCTCCCAGTATTGATTCTCGGAATTAGCTGATGTCAGCCAGGGCAGCAGTTGGCTTCTGCCCCCCCCCCCCCCCGTGTGAGGCAATGAGAAATTCAGTCCGATTTTCTTCTGATCCGTTATCCCCCGCCAGAAAGTGCACTTGACTGAAGATCAGTTGAGATCCGGATCAAGCTTGGCTTTGATGGTTTCCATGGTCGAATAGCTCACTAGCCCCGACCATCAAAGCCCACGCCTACTTAAAAAGGGAAAATTTTCAGGGCTGTGGGAATAGTAGGGCAGCACTTTCCAAGAGCCGGCACAGGCACGATGGGCAGAATGGTCTCCTTCTGTGCTGTTAAATTCTATCTCTTCATCGTCCGCGATAAACGTGCATTCGTCACTGATATAATCCGGCTGCTAGTTCTGATTCATATTAAATAGAGGAGTTGTAAAATTTCGAACAATTTCGCATTTGTGTACCATTCTCAGCAAGACTGAATGCTGTCCTGGTCGTGATCTGGCCTGAAAAGATGTTGATGGGGACAGAAAATGTCCCCTGTTCTTCCTTTTCTTAACAACCCCAGCAGCGGGAACACACAGGGTCGTCTGCCCCATTGAACCTGAAAGTACAGTTTTGATTTGTGAGTTTTTCAAAAAGTAATCAGATTCCTAAAGAAATAAGACATTTCCTTCCTGTTTTGGTTTCTACAACTTGTATCCCCCAAATATCTTGTACCATAAGTATTGTGAGAGCTAGGGGTTCATACACGGCCACTGTACACTGCTCTTCATCGGATGCTTGTACGGTAAGCTGTAAGACGTGTGTAGAATTACCCCTCGCCCCATCCAACACTTTACAGAGTTCAGACCCGTGGAGCAGACGACACAAAACCCAAGGATTTCAGGGAAAACCTTCTTTTACTTAAAAAATCAATAAGAGGTTACAAGTAAGCATCCGATAGTACTGTTGCATATAACGATTCCCGATTATACTTTAGCATACACAGATCTATCCCTTTTACTTTAAGCTCAAGCGATGATAAGCAAACAGCACATACATACTAACATCAGCGAGTGGTCAGTTTGGCAATGTCTAGATGTATGATTCCTGGCAACTGACCAAGTTGCCCGACTGCAGCCCCGAGTATCTTTTTACAGCATCTTGTCCCCAACTGTGAGAATAATGATCAGTAGTTGTTTTTTTTCTCATCAGTGATCAGTCAGTGGGCCGCAAGGCCGGTTACATTCCAAAGTCTGAGGATGTTCCTGTTTTTGCGACGGTTCAATAGTAGCTTCTTTTCCACAGAACTCTCGGTCTGTTTTCCTTATCTGTTAGAAAGCAGCTGGCAGCCTTTACATCTTACAACCTTAGCAGTCTATTTTACATTTGCAGCAGAAGGTCTCTGTTTCTGCTCAAGGTTTTCTTTATCTGTCAATAGTTTTCGTACAAAGTTCTCACGGGAACCAGCCTCCCGAAGCATGCTGGTATATTAAATTTGGTCAACTTTTAAGTTTGGTCAAGTTACAGCAACCTTTACAGCAAAAAATTACAGCACATGCTTATATTCTTACAAAGGTTTAAATATTTCTTGCTAAGTGATTTCTGAAGAAAATTTTATTGAGCTGAATTGTCAAAAGTGTTGAACTGTTGAACTCCCAGGCTGCTCAAAACAGCTGACTTGTCTCAGTTCACCTTTCAGTGCCATTTTGTTTTAGCCTTCCATAGATAATCACCAAAGGTAGAGTTAAAAAGATAAATGATGTATGTTGGAAACGTCAAAATAAAACCAGAAGCTACTGCAAGTATGGAGCAAGTCAGTCAGCGCCTAAAACAGTCGTTAACATTGTGGGTGGGACCTAAGACTTAATGGCCTAGAAATTCGGTGAGCTGTGCCACCAGTTAGCGCCTAAAGAGGGCACTCGGTGGCTTTAGCGCCACTGGCCGCGCCTCCCGCGATATTTAACGGGGCGCTAATGGCGGTGTTAGCCTGTAGCGCTGCGCCGCCACCGATGACGTCATTGGTGTGCGCAGCGCCCCGCTACCGCCCCGATCGCGATATTTGGTCACGCTCGCCTCTAACGCCGATCGCAAATCGCGCCCGGTTCACGGGGCCTACCTGTGGCGGTAGTGGCGCAAATTAAGGTGGGGGTGCGGGGCGGCCATTTTTTCGGTGGCCGCCTGCCAGCACCTCCGTCCCCGGCCTCCTGATCCCCCCCCCCCCCCCGGCAGTGCCGGCTGTGTCCCGAGAGCCTGGCACCACTTCTCGGTGCCGGGCTCTTTTGCCGGCACTCGCGATCGGTCATCGCGCTGGTGCAGGCCCCTCCCCCTGTGATATTCAGTTTCAGCGCCCCAAGAAGGATGCGGTGCGCCTCGAGCAGCGCCCCGCGTCCCTCTTGGGGCGCTCAAACTGAATTTCCGGCGGGCGCAACTGCTCCGTTCGCAGCGGTAATTCCGGCGCCCAGACAAGCTTGGCGCCCTGTTTGGGGCTTCACCGAATTTCTAGGCCAGTGTTTTAAATGAGTTTACAAAGGATGGTTGGTTCTATATTTTGCATACTTGTGTCGAGCCTGGCACTGTGGCAGTTCAGTCAGGTTAGCAGACTGTGATTATCTTTTTTTTGCAAGAAGTTCGACTCCTGGTGAAGCAAGATCTCATAAAGCTGGAGAGCAACATAGTACCGCACAAATAAGAAGTCAAGATTAATCTGTGTTTTGACGCTCTTTTTCTAATCTTTTTCTTCTTGCTCCCTGCTTAGTTGAGAAGTTAGTCAGCAAGACCGATCACAGCAAGGAACTACAGCAGGTGCTGCATCAGCCGCTATGCACTAGACAAAGTTCAGCTAATTGACCTTTAATTTTACGGTAGCTAAACAGTTAACTGTTAGTATAAGTGATTTATGTCATTGCTGTTTTATCTCACTTGCACACGCAGACTAGATTAAGCCTCTGTACCTTATGGTAAGCAATCATTGACTGATGCCTGGTTAAGCAAAATTATAATCTTACAATAAAATGGTTCAACAGGCTCGGCTGTGTTTTCAAGTTTGCCATTTTCAAATGGTGATGCCATAAGTTAAAGCAAAAATCTCAAATGATTCTATTTAAACTTTGGAGTTAGCAGTGCTGTTGTTAGGATTTTGTCTGTTTATGTGTAATGTTTTTATGACATTTTAACTTCATTGTTATTTAAGCCACAAAATGAGTGGAGTAAATTTCTGCACAGTGCTTGTTCTGGGTGAGTATCTATTTGTGTTTTGATGATCAGTGTTGGTTTGAGTCTAAAACGCAGCTGTTGTCTTCTTCTAGTATGTGGTGACATTCACGGCCAGTTCTTTGACCTGATGAAGCTATTTGAAGTGGGAGGGTCACCAGCCAGCACCAGATACCTCTTCCTTGGCGATTATGTGGACCGAGGGTATTTCAGCATAGAGGTAAGCAGGACTGTGCAATCCAGTTGTCAACAGACTTTACCCAATGGGTGGGGAACAAGGAAGATAGGATAAGAGAGATGTTAACCAAGTGCTTTAATGTTCATCAATGAATTTGGGCATGTATCAGCCTCTCTTGTTCTCGTTCCCTTTCCAAAATAAATGACTTTATATGTTATCACATTACATTAGATATTAGCAAATATTAACCATATTTTGTTAAAACAAGCTGGCTTTGTACTATGGTTCAGTGGCAGAAAATTCCCAACTGCGTATCAGGATACTACAGCGGGGGGGGGGTTTGTCAAATGAAAGTATGCATGACCTTAAATAAATCTGTAGGTCATGTTCAATTTCTGGTCTGCACTGAATCAGTTAATCAGAGCCCAGATAGCAGTTGGGTGGCTGGAGCTGGCCTTGGTAACCCTAGGTTAGGATTGCTGCTGCTGATTTGCTGTTCAGCGACTCCTACAGGTATGCACGTCAGACAAGAACGGGGATTGAGCCTGCCAGTTATGCCCGCAGCAGTTGAATAGTCTGCGGTCCGGGCTCACGCGTGAAGAGTGACCAGTTGGTCACGAAAGCAGGGTATTGCCACTACCTGTGAATCCTGTACCCTGGCAAGAGTCAGCTCTTTCTGGGCCATTAGCTGTATATACCAGAGAGTGGTGCAGGAGAGCTGACTTTTCAGTCAAATACACACTTTCAGCTTTTCTGAGGGAGGGGGAGCTCTTTCAGATGAGGGCTGTCAGCATGTGTCAAATCTGGTATTGCCTGCAGAGCAAGGTTTCTGGCCCAAACAGCGATAGCACTTGCTGTGATACAGTTCCGCAGGCTGTGAACAGCCAACCTCATCCTATTCTCACATAGAAACATAGAAGATAGGAGCAGGAGTAGGCCATTCGGTCCCTCGAGCCTATTCCGCCATTTAATGAGATCATGGCTGATCATCCAAATTCAGTACCCTGTCCCTGCCTTCTCCCCATACCCCTTGATCCCTTTAGCCTTAGGAAATATATCCAACTCCTTCTTGAATACATTTAATGAACTGGCCTCCACTGACCTCTGTGGCACAGAATTCCACAGGTTCACCACTCTCTGGGTGAAGAAATTCCTCCTCATCTCAGTCCTAAATGGCTTACCCCTTATCCTTAGACTATGACCCCTGGTTCTGGACTCCCCGGCCATTGGGAACATCCTTCCTGCATCTAGTCTGTCCAGGCCTGACAAAATTTTATAGGTTTCGATGAGATCCCCTCTCAATCTTCTAAACTCCAGTGAGTATAAGCCCAATCGACACAATCTCCTCTCATACATCATTCCTGCCATCCCAGGTATCAGCCTGGTGAATCTTCGCTGCACTCTCTCCATGGCAAGAGCATCCTTCCTCAGATAAGGTGACCAAAACTGCACACAATACTCAAGATGTGATTTCACCAAGGCCCTGTACAACTGCAGCAAGACATCCTTGTTCCTGTACTCGAACACTCTTGCTACGAAGGCCAACATACCATTTGCCTTCTTAACCGCCTGCTGCACCTGCATGCTTACCTTCAGCGACTGGTGCACAAGGACACCCAGGTCTCGTTGCACTTCCCTTTCTCCCAATCTATTGCCATTCAAATAATAATCTGCCTTCCTGTTTTTGCCACCAAAGTGGATAACCTCACATTTATCCACATTATAGTGCATTTGCCATGTTTCTGCCCAATCACCCAACCTGTCCAAATCATACTGGAGTTTCACGACATCCTCCTCACAGCATACCCTCCCACCCGGCTTTGTGTCGTCTGCAAATTTGGAGATATTACATCCAATTCCCTCGTCCAGATCATTAATATATATTGTGAACAGCTGGGGTCCTAGGACCTATTCCTTGCGGTACCCCACTAGTCACTGCCTGCCACTCGGAAAACGACCCGTTTATTCCAACTCTTTGCTTTCTATCTGCCAACCAGTTCTCTATCCAAGTCAATACCTTGCCCCCAATCCCATGTGCCTTAATTTTGCACGCTAATCTCTTATGCGGGACCTTATCGAAAGCCTTCTGAAAGTCCAAATACACCACATCCACTGGTCTCCCTTATCTATTTTACCAGTTACATCCTCAAAAAAATTCCAGTAGATTAGTCAAGCACGATTTACCTTTTGTAAATCCATGTTGACTTTGTCCGATCCTGTCACTGCTTTACAAGTGCTCTGCTATTACATCTTTTATAATGGACTCTAGCATTTTCCCCACGACCGATGTCAGGCTTACCGGTCTATAATTCCCCGCTTTTTCTTTACCACCTTTTTTGAATAGTGGGGTAACATTAGCTACCCTCTGTTCCAGAGTCTTATCGAGTTCTGGAAGATGACCAGCAATGCATCTACTATCTCCAGGGCCACTTCCTTAAGAACCCTAGGATGTAGATTATCAGGCCCTGGGGATTTATCGGCCTTCAACCCCGTCAACTTCCCCAACACCATTTCCCTACAAATAATTTCTTTCAGTTCCTCCCTCTCATTAGTCCCTATGTTCCCCGACATCTCTGGGAGGTTATTTGTGTCCTCCTTTGTGAAGACAGAACCAAAATATGTATTTAATCTGTCTGCCATTTCTTTGTTCCCCATTATAAATTCCCCTGATTCTGACTGTAAGGGACCTACGCTTGACTTCACCAATCTTTTTCTCTTCACATATCTATAAAAGCTTTTACAGTCAGTTTTTATGTTCCCGGCAAGCTTACTCTCATACTCTATTTTCCCCCTCTTAATTAATCCCTTTGTCCTCCTTTGCTGAATCCTAAACTGCTCCCAATCCTCAGGTTTGCTGCTTTTTTTGGCCAATTTATATGTCCTCTCTTTGGAACTTATGTTATCCTTAATTTCCCTTGTTAGCCACGGTTGAATCACCTTTTTTGATTTATTTTTATGCCAAACTGGGATAAACAAATTATGTAGTTCATCCATGGGATCTTTGAATGTTGGCATTGCCTATCCACTGTCAACCCTTTGAGTGACATTACCCAATCAGCCCTACCCAACTCCCGTCTCATACCATCATAGTTCCCTTTATTTAAATTCAGGACCTTAGTCTCTGAGTCAACTACTTCACTCTCCATCTTAATGAAGAATTCTATCCTATTATGATCGCTCCGACCCAAGGGGCCTCGCACAACTAGATTGCTAATTAATCCTTTCTCATTGCATAATACCCAGCCTAAGATGGCCCGATCCCTAGTTGGTTCCTCGACATATTGGTCCAGGAAACCATCCCGTATACACTCCAGGAATTCCTCCTCCACAGTATTGTTACTAATTTGGTTAGCCCAATCTATATGTAGATTAAAGTCACCCATGATAACTGCCGTGCCCTTATTGCACGCTTCTCTAATTTCCTTTTAATGCCATCCCCAACCTCTGCATTACTGTTTGGGGGTCTGTATACAACTCCCACTAACGTTTTCTGCCCTTTGGTATTTCTCAGTTCTACCCATACAGTACCCAGTGTTCACACAAGTAGTGTTCAAGAGTGGGAGCCCTCTGGCTAACTTTTCCCCACCTCCAGAGCTAGTTGTAACACCCCAACCACTGCCTTAATCAGATCAGCTAAATGATCTGAATTGAACCCGAGGCCTTTTGGGACAGTTTCCCAGATCTGACTGCAGATTTCCTCTTCGATTTCCTTTCTGCACTTTGGAGGTTTGTAATATACCCTATCGAATGTAACGAGCCTTTTTTTAAATCTTTGAGCTCCAGCCATGTTGACCCTGTACAGTTCCTTGTCGACATTAGCCCTCTCCACAGCATGTGTTCCTCCTTTTACCAATGTTGCCACTCCATCTTTCTTATCTTTTGCATCCCTTCCAAATAGATTCTGTGCCAGTATTTATTGTTCATGTCCAGTTTGCAGCCAGGTTTCTGTTAAGTCTAGATCTTCCTGTAAAATAATTGCTTCCAGTTTCCCCAGTTTATTTCATGTAATACATCGATTTTAACCTTTTTACACTTTAAGCACTAATCCTTTTATGATTTTCTTTGTCTGGTACCCCCTACCTTCTCCAGTCTTTTCCCTGTTTATATCTAGTCCATTTTATTTAATTCCTCTGCATATCTGCTTTGCTAAATTGCTTTTGCATGAATATTATCCTTATCTATTTCTCCCTTCACTATTAGCTGTTCCTGGTTGGTTTTATTTTCCTGGCCCCCTTTCATCCTAGTTTAAATACTTCATCACTTCCTTTCTTAAAACCATTTTGCCAATACATTAGCACTCTCCCTGTTCAGATGTAGCCCTTTGCAGAAGAGCTCTCATCTGTCCCAGAACTGATGCCAATGCCTAACAGAGTAGAACTCCTCTTCCTGACACACACATTTAGCCATGCATTGATTTCCCCAATCTTTCCCTCCCCTATTTTAGCACCTGGCTGGGGAAGTAAAGCAGAGCTCACCACCCATGAAGTCCTGATCCTCTGCTTTTGTCCTAATCTCTTGCATTCATCCTGCAGGACTTCAGACCTTTCTTTACCTACCTTATTATTGGCTCCCGCATGGGCCACGATAAACATAGAAACGTAGAAGATAGGAGCAGGAGTAGGCCATTCAGCCCCTCGAGCCTGCTCCGCCATTCAATGCGATCATGGCTGATCATCCAAATTCAGTACCCGGTCCCTGCTTTCTCCTCATACCCCTTGATCCCTTTAGCCTTGAGAAATATATCTAACTCCTTCTTGAATATATTTAATGAATTGGCCTCCACTGCCTTCTGTGGTAGAGAATTCCACAGGTTCACCACTCTCTGGGTGAAGAAATTCCTCCTCATCTCAGTCCTAAATGGCCTACCCCTTATCCTTAGACTCTGACCCCTGCTTCTGGACTCCCCGGCCATCGGGAACATCCTTCCAGCATCTAGTCTGTCTAGTCCTGTTAGAATTTTATACGTTTCGATGAGATCCCCTCACATTCTTCTAAACTCCAACGAGTACAAGCCCAATCGACCCAATCTCTCTTCATACGTCATTCCTGCCATCCCAGGTATCAGCCTGGTGAATCTTCGCTGAACTCCTTCCATGGCAAGAACATCCTTCCTCAGATAAGGCGACCAAAACTGCACACAATACTCAAGGTGCGGTCTCACCAAGGCCCTGTACAACTGCAGCAAGACATCCTTGTTCCTGTACTCAAACCCTCTCGCTACGAAGGCCAACATACCATTTGCCTTCTTAACCGCCTGCTGCACCTGCATAACTGATTGCTCGCCTTCTTCTTGCACAGTCTTTTCCTGTCGGTACAATATGTCAATATACCCTAGTACCTGGGAGCCAGCAAAACACCAGGAATGTCGCTGCTCACGATGCAGTCTCCTCTACTTTGGGGAGACCACGCGCAGATTGCGGAACACCTCCGTTCAGTCCGTACGGGTGACCTGGAGCCTCCGGTCGCCTGTCACTTTAATTCTCCGCTCCACTCCCACTCTGATCTCTCTGTCCTCGGCCGATTACATTGTTCCAATGAAGCTCAACGTAAGCTCGAGGAACAGCACCTCATCTTTCGATTGGGCACTTTACAGCCTTCTGGACTCGACATTGAGTTCAACAATTTCAGACTATAACCCCTGCCCCCATTTTTCAGGCTGTTTATGATTTTGCCCTCCCCATTTGCAACATTTAATCTCTCCTGCCTCCCACCCTAGCACAGAATGTTCCTTCCTCCCCCCCCCCCCCCCCAGTCTCTGCACCTGCTTAATATCTGTTACATCTCCAGCCTTTTCCAGTTCTGAAGAAGGGTCCCAGACCTGAAACGTTAACGCTGTTTCTCTCTCCACGGATGCTGCCTGGCCTGCTGAGTGCTTCCAGCATTTTCTGTTATTATACAGTACTAGGAATGTCAGTCTGGATTATAGTTGACGGGCAGTTAAGTGCC
Source organism: Somniosus microcephalus (assembly GCF_052327205.1). NCBI lineage: Eukaryota > Metazoa > Chordata > Chondrichthyes > Squaliformes > Somniosidae > Somniosus > Somniosus microcephalus. The sequence continues at coordinate 10,449,641 of NC_141015.1, forward strand.
AACTGACTTGCAGTTACACAAATTAAAATCTGCTGCATAGCATCCACGAGGAGGGTTACACAGACTGCTCGCCGCTCTTCCAAGGCCTTGTGTGAGCCTGGGTGACCCTTGAATGGGATCACACGGTGTTCATTGGAAGCTATCCACGATCGGTAGACACTGCCGGGCATACTGTGCTTTGTCAACATAGATAACCACATCCTGCTTCAAAAATTATCCATACATTTTTAGTTTAACTGGGCCCACCTCCCCTCGAGTGAGGCGCTTACAGAATCAGACAGCACAGAAGGAGGCCATTTGGCTCATCGGGCCTTTGCTGGCTCTTAGAAAGCTATCCAAATAGACCCACTCCCCTGATCTTTCCTCCTTAACACTGCAAAGTTTTTCTTGTCATGTATAGACCCAGTTCCCTTTTGAAAGTTACTATTGAATCTGCCTTTCGGGCAGCGCATTCCAGATCACAATAACTCGCTGCCAAAAAAAAAATTCCCCTCATCTCCTTTATGGTTCTTTTGCCAATTATCTTAAATCTGTGACCTCTGGTTACTAACCCCCCCACTAGTGGAAACAGATTCTCCATATTTATTAAAACCCCTCATAATTTTGAACACCACTGTTAAATCTCCCTTTAGTCTTCTATGCTCCAAGGAAAACAGTCCCAGCTTCTCCAATCTCTCCACATAACTGAAGTCGGTCAATCCTGTTGTTAGTTTGTTGGTCACCTTTTTGTCCTCCTGCCCAGTGCCACTCTATTGGCCCAGGCGGAAGTTAAAATCTGAGTTTAAAATTTCAGCTCAATAAATAGCAATTGCTATACTACTTCTCCACAGCTTCTCTCCTACTCACCAATGAATTCCCACTCTTGGGTGTCAGCCGTGGCTCAGTGGGCAGCACTCTCGAATCTGAGTCAGAAAGTTGTGGGTACAAGCCCCATTCTAGAGACTTGGGCACGTAACCCAGGCTGAAACTTCAGTGCAGCGCTGAGGGAGTGCTGCACTGTCAGAGGTGCCATCTTTTGGATGAGGCGTTAAACCGAGGCCCAGTCTGCTCTCAGGTGGATGTAAAAGACCCCATGACACTGTTTTGAAGAAGAGCAGGGGAGTTCTCCCCAGTGTCCTAGCCAATATTTATCCCTCAACCAACATCACTAACTCAGATTATCTGGTCATTATCTCATTGCTGTCTGTGGGATCTTGTGTGCAAATTGGCTGCTGCGTTTCCTACATTACAACAGCGACTACACTTCAAAAAAGTACTTCATTGGCTGTAAAGCCCTTTGGGACATCCTGAGGTCATGAAACGCGCTATATAAATGCAAGTTTTTTTCTCTCACCAAGTTCCTGTTTTAAAACTCCTTACTCACTCTGTTCCCACCTCACTCCGATATCAGTACACTTTGTTTTGTGCTCTCCGCTCACTTGAGAGAGCGAGAGAGAGAGGGAGCTTTACTCTGTATCTAACCGCGTGCTGTACCTGCCCTGGGAGTGTTTGATGGGACTGTGTAGAGGGAGCTTTACTCTGTATCTAACCCGTGCTGTACCTGCCCTGGGAGTGTTTGATGGGAAAGTGTAGAGGGAGCTTTACTCTGTATCTAACCCGTGTTGTACCTGCCCTGGGAGTGTTTGATGGGACAGTGTAGAGGGAGCTTTACTCTGTATCTAACCCGTGCTGTACCTGCCCTGGGAGTGTTTGATGGGACAGTGTAGTGGGAGCTTTACTCTGTATCTAACCTGTGCTGTACCTGCCTGGGAGTGTTTGATGGGAGAGTGTGGAGGGAGCTTTACTCTGTATCTAACCTGTGCTGTGTTTGATACTGGCATTGATTACCTGAAATGGAAAGGCTTTCCCATTGGCCAGCACTAATGTCTATTGCCCAAATTTAAAAGAAAATGTCGATTAAAAAAAATTACCCAAGATTTTTGGTACAAAAGAAGTGTACGTTGTACCAGTCAGTGAATTGTTGAAAATAAACTCTAGCCTGCCTAACTCATGAGTTAACCTTTTCAGTATTTCACTGCTTCCTGCGGAGGTGTGCCTGCGTATGTGTGTGAATCATCACTGACTTGAATCCTAATTTTTTTTTTGCAACAGTGTGTACTCTACTTGTGGACTCTTAAGATTCTATATTCAAATACATTGTTCCTATTGCGAGGGAATCATGAATGCAGACACCTCACAGAATATTTCACGTTTAAGCAAGAATGTAAGTAACATAGAGTAAGAGTGAGCTCCTTGATTTGTATATTGTAGCTCTATAGAGTTCTGGATGATTGCTCGTGACTAGACCATAATTCTGTGGTTTGCCCTGTGGTTACTGTGGACTGGATTGACCGTACAGTTCTGCAGTTATTAAGGATGGGCGAACAGTAACACTGTGATTTTTGCATGGAGCCTGTAATGGTTAATCTTCAGTCTCCGTAGCCCGGTCACAGAGACATTCATTGTTGAATAGTCAAGGTTAATTTTAATTGTGAGCTAGCTTTAACTTTGAGTTTACAGGGAAGGTTTCTGCTATAACCTCAAGTTGGTAACATTTCCCTTAGCAGAGAGGTCAATGCTAGGGGGCATTGATTTAAAGTAATTGGTAGAAGGTTTGGAGGGAAGTTGAAAACATTTTTCACCCAGAGGGTGGTGGGGGTCTGGAACTCACTGCCTGAAAGGGTGGTAGAGACAGAAACCCTCATCGCATTTAAAAGTACTTGGCTATGCACTTGAAGTGCCGTAACCTACGGGGCTACGGACCAAGAGCTGGAAAGTGGGGTTAGGCCTCCTTCTGTGCCGTAAATTTCTATGATTCTGGTTGTATAGCCGTTCAGCACTTGTGCATCCCAATCGAACCGTTTCAGGGCTGCCTTTTATTCTGGTCTTCGTGGCACAGTGTGGAGCAGTTGTTACTGGAATTGAGTGACCCTGAAGGTCGAATGCCTTGCCGCAGTGGAGTTTTCTTCCTTATGGCATGAGAAAATAATTATTCATGCGACCCGCTATTAAATGCATAGCTGAGCTGATTCACGGCAGTGAGTACCTGTGCCGCACTGACCAGGAAGGCTCCAGTTTCAACCCCAGTCTGTGCTGAGTTTACTGATCTGTCACGGTGGCAGTAGTGACACTACGTGTGGCCTTTGTTCCTGAGTGGTTGGGGGTGGGAGGGGTGAAATCTGTCCGGTTCTCTCGCCCCTGGAACATGCGTGTGTGTGTGTGTGGACGTCACACGAGGACAGGATCGAGCTCGGCTGCGAGGTGCCTTGCAGTTGAGTGGCTGGCCCACTCCCACTGTTCAGCTCCTACATGGAGAACGGCCTCTTGGGGGAGGCTGGAGCCTGGGCTGTCGTATCACCGCAACAGATGAAAGCCATGGGAAAGGGGAAGGGAAAAGGTGCACAGACTGCCGTCCAGTCATGGGGTTACAATAACTGTGGCAGCCTTTGCCCAGCTGAAGGACTCTACTCAGAAGCAAGCAAGCCCTGTGGATAAATATCACAAAAGGGGTCGTGGGGGAGGGGAAGAAGGGTGAAAGTCAATGCTGCCAATGATACAGTAGATAAATATGAATAATTGCAATAGATACTTGGTGTTGCAAGTAACAAATACAATACCAGAATATTAATCCTCATTATTTTTTCTAAATAGGTAAAATCAAGTATTCAGAAAGAGTGTACGATGCGTGCATGAGCGCTTTTGACTGCCTTCCTCTTGCTGCACTTCTAAACCAGCAGTTTCTTTGTGTTCACGGGGGGCTTTCACCAGAAATTCATAGTTTAGAAGATATTAGAAGAGTAAGTATTTTATGCGACATTTAAATCCATAATGCAAATTGCCGTTGCAGCATTTGAGGGAGGGGGGTCGTGTGATAATTAAAATACAAAAATACCTTCTTTATTGTTCGTTCAACGCCCTCAAGTGAATGGGATACTGTCTCCATCCCACAGGAGAGAAAAACACCTGAGGACATTGCCCCTTTAAGAAGTTCATGTCCTGCGCAGTCCAGTGATCAGTGCCTGCTCCCTAATCCTTTCACTCACTGTCTGTAGTAGATCTGACTTATTTCCCATGCCAGAAATGATTTGTAATGGGTTTTATTTTGTGCTCAAGTGTTTGCAGACACTGGAGTAGAAATTGCTGCTTGCCCTAAGTGCTTATTGACTTAAACAGCTCCCTTTGCGCAGGCACCATTTCCCTTCCTTCAGAACTGCTTCATCGCCCTCCTCAACAAGCCCATACTGGATACCTCCGTCCTCTTAAACTTGTGCCTCATCTCTAACCACCTTTTCCTCGAGCTCCTGGAATATGTCGTTGCCACTCAGCTACATGCTCAATTTTTCCATGTTCTAAGTTGAATCCCTTGAGTCCAATTTCTTTCTCTTTCCCTCCCCCCCCCCCCCCCCCCCCCAAGTCAGCACAAACACCCTTTGACTGCAGCCACGGTGCATTATTCCCTCCTGTGTACTCCTTAACCTCAGTGGTTGACCACTTCATTATTTTTGATTGTCTCTGGTCTGCCTCCATAGACATGCCCTAGTGTGCTCCCACTCCTGTCTGCCCCAGTGTTACCAGCGCATCTCCAGCAATGGCGTCTGCTCCTGTTCACGTATCCCAAGGCTCCATCCTTGACCCCTGCCTTTTTAAAAAATTCGCTTATGGGATGTGGGCGCCATCCCTAATTGCCCTTGAGAAGGTGGTGGTACAACTGAGTGGCTTGCTGGGCCATTTCAGAGGGCAGTTAAGAGTCAACCACATTACTGTGGGTCTGGAGTCACATATAGGCCAGACCAGGTAATGACAGCAGATCGGATAAGGACTATTTAACCAGATGGGTTTTTTCAACAATCCGATAGTTTCGTGATTACCATTACCAGCTTTTTATTCCAGATTTATTTAATTAACTGAATTTAAATTCCCCAGCTGCCGTAGTGGGATTTGAACTCGCGTCTCTGGATTATTAGTCCAGGGCTCTGGATTACTAGCCCAGTGACATTACCACTGTGCTACTGTTTTCCTTGTTTGCCTGCGGTTGATGACATCCTGTTAGACTCTTTGACACATCAAACCCCAACAGGAAGTGGGTCAGACCACTGCACTGACCCACCAACACCACCACAGCACAGGGCAGCGAAAGAGTAAGACACGGAATTGAGGGATTCCTTTAAGGACTCCTTCAGTGTTATGCCCTCAGCCATTTAAATCCTATCCCAACATATGGTCAGTTTTGTTGAGCTGTCTTAGTGTGGAAATGACTGCTGATGTACATCACTTGGGATTACGTTTGACTCTCTCTCGTTTTCCTGACATGTCTCTTCACAGTTAGATAGGTTTAAGGAGCCACCTGCATTTGGGCCAATGTGTGACTTGTTGTGGTCAGATCCTTCAGAGGATTTTGGAAATGAGAAAACACAAGAACACTTCAGTCATAATACAGTGCGGGGATGCTCTTACTTCTACAGGTACGGTTTGTGAGCAGGTGCAATGCTTTGTCGATGTGCATTCAATTTAATTTTGCGAACATTTTAAATGGATATTAATTGGACACTTCTATGTTTCAGTTACCCAGCTGTTTGTGAATTTTTACAAAACAATAATTTGCTATCAATAATTCGAGCTCATGAAGCCCAGGATGCAGGGTAAGAACACTGAATGAAACCATTTACATTGCAATGGCAGAAAAACATAATTTTGATTAAAGTTTAGCTGTAAAATAAGATTCCAAAAGAAAATGTGAACACTAATGAGAATCGTTGAGCTATGGATTTGTAATTTATGGTATGACAGTGATGGGTTGGAGAGTCGATATACGGCTGGACAGGTCTGAGTTGGTGCTGATTTAACAAACCCTTCAGTAACCTGCCCAGCTCCGGTATTACATACAGCTGAAAACAATGCACCGCATGGCGTAGTACAAAACCATACATACCAGAAGATCCGCGGCTCAGTCACCAGTCTGTGCTCATTTGCCCGATGTCAGCCCTGTGAGAATAAATGGGGCTGCATTTCACCTCAGCACCGTTGGGCTAGGGAGCTGTTAAAATCAGGCAGGATTCGCACTACTGAGATTGCTATCTGGTGACCTGCAGGATACATGCTTGGATGTCATATGTGGGCTGGATCGGGCTGGACTGTGGTACCTTTTATAGCGGAATAGCCTGCTAACACTTAGTGTAAAGGCTCACACATGAAAGTGGCCACTTGGGTTTCTCGCACTAGTGGAGCTATACCCAATTGTTGGGATGATTGATTCTCAGGCCCAAGCCCATATTACGATTGGAAATACGTATCCCAGACTCCTGCACTCATAAGCTAGCGATGATAAGCTTGCAAATCCTGGCCAAACAGCGCGCACAACTGATGTAGGGAATATGTCAGAATGACCTTTCTATGTCTACAGTTTAAAGTATGTTATGTTTAATCTTCCTCAAGTTGTCCTACATTAAGACAACAGCCTGAGTAAAGTTCAGCGTTGGTTGAAATTCTTAGCTTACCATAGATGGAGAAGTGAACAGCTGCTCAAGGTTGTAGCTCCGAACACTATTTCTATTTTCCTAACTAAACATGCAAAGATAACCTGGTGATTGGAGTAATAATCAAAAACAGTACAGTCACTGGATTTCAGACCAATAACAGCACAGGGTTAGCTAGGTTCAGGTTAACATAACATAGCTCGGTTATGAATTAGTCTTGCAGCCTTGACTGGGTTTAGTTTAATATAGCATCTCCTAGTTCAGCAATTGGTTTGGAGGATTATGTTACGTATAGTCTAATGTAGTTTGGAGCAGTATCATCGGGCATCTTCTCTGCTCTGTTTAACTGTTACCCTATACTTGCCCTTCCAGAGCTTATATTACTAAGTAGCCATGACTGCTAGATCTCTGAACTGAACTGCATTTTTAATGCTTTCCAATTCCCTCTTTACTTCTGTTAGGCTTACGTCTTTATTTTTTTCTCTGTGTCACTGGAAGATAAGGATGAAGTGGCTTTTCTCATACCTAAACTTCAGGCGACAATCATTCCTTCATCAAGCCCGGAATACTTTTCCTGCTTATCCAGCTATCAACAAGGTTGTTGTGAGCTGTTTTGGTTCCAGAATCCATTGAAGTTGACCACTATCTTTAGAGCTGAGGGGGGAAGCTTTACTATTCTAACACGTCCCTAAGCTGTTAACGCTATGAATCAGAAATTGCCACAGTGAGTGTTATTACAGGTGTCACTGGAGCTCGAGTGATCAGTGGCTCTTTGGTGGCCCAGAGTGGGAGCAGGGTAACTGTGATAGCTGCTTATCCTTGGCTCTGCTCCACCTGCTGTTACGACGCTCCTGAGCAGAGGATTATATGGTGCAGGCTGTCATTCAGGAACTGATCCTTGGGATTTAATACCCAGCACATAACCACATAGGGGGTCCACTGTAACGTCAGAGAAGAGCTGCGGAAATCCCAGGAAAACAGCATTAATGGCATTTTCATTTTCCTGGAGTTTCTGCAGCTCTTGCTTCAGAATTACGGTGCTGGAGCAGGAGAACCCCCACTGACATTCAACCGAAAAGGTCCTTTTTATCAGCTTAAGAGCAACTAGGGATGGGCAATAAATGCTGGCCTTCCCGTGAACAAATCCCTTATATATATATCCTGGGGCCCATAGTGTGTGCAGTCCCTTAGTGTACACAATCCTGGGGCCCATAGTATGCACAGTCCCTTAGTGTACACAATCCTGGGGCCCATAGTATGCGCAGTCCCTTAGTGTACACAATCCTGGGGCCCATAGTGTGTGCAGTCCCTTAGTGTACACAATCCTGGGGCCCATAGTATGCACAGTCCCATAACCTGCCCAGTCCCTTAGTAGAAATAATCCTGGGGCCCACTGTATACGCAGTCCCATAGTATACATAAGGAATAAGAGCAGGAGTCAGCCATACAGCCCCTGGAGCCTGCTCCGCCATTCAATAAGATCATGGCTGATCATCGACCTTAACTCCACTTTCCCGCCCAATCTCCATATCCCTTGATTCCCCTAGAGTCCAAAAATCTCTCGATCTCAGCCTTGAATATACTCAAAGACTGAGCCTCCACAGCCCTCTGGGCAGAGAATTCCAACGATTCACCGCCCTCTGAGTGAAGAAATTCTTCCTCATCTCACGCCTACCCCTTATCCCTAGACTATGCCCCCTAATTCCAACCAGGGGAAGCAACCTCTCGGCATCTACCCTGTCAACCCCCTTCAGAATCTGAAAATAACAACAGAAAACACTGGAAAAACTCAGCAGGCCAGGCAGCATCCGTGGAGAGAGAAACAGAGTTAACGTTTCAGGTCGAAGACCTTTCGTCAGAACCCTTCAGAATCTTGTATGTTTCAATGAGATCACCTCTGATTCTTCTAAACTCCAGAGAGTATCGGCCCATTCTACACAATCTCTCATCATAGGACTGCCCTCTCATCCCAGGAATCAATCTAGTGAACCTTCGTTGCACCGCCTCCAAGGCAAGTATATCCTTCCTTAGATAAGGAGACCAAAACTGTGTCCAGTACTCCAGGTGTGGTCTCACCAAGGCCCTGTACAATTGTAGCAAGACTTCCTTACTCTTATACTCCAACCCCCTTGCATAAAAGCCAACATGCCATTTGCCTTCTTTATTGCTTGCTGTGCCTGCATGCTAGCTTTCTGTGTTTCTTGCACGAGGACACCCAAATCTCTCTGAACACCAACATTTGAAAGCTTCTCACCATTTAAAAAAGATTCTGTTTTTCTATTCTTCCTACCAAAGTGAATAACCTCACATTTCCCTACATTATACAGGAAACTTTGTGATATCCGGCACCAACGGGACCGAGCTGTTGCCGTCCCAGCAAAACTGCCGGACAAACCAGCGCTAATGTTAAAACATACGGAAGCTTTTGAGCTCCGTATCTAGCAACAAACCCAGCTTCTAAACAGTCGGCCGTAGCTTGCAAGCGTCTCTGTAGCTAAGCAACAGCTTTAGCTAGACCTTGCAGAGCCTGACTGGTGAAAAAAAAGCAACGAAAAAAAAAAAACTTACTGAACCGACTCCTGAATTTTGCCGGCGGCTCGAGCATTCTGGACAGTTAACCTCCGGATAAACCAAAGTTTCCTGTACTCCATCTGCCACCTTACTGCCCACTCACTTAGTCTATCTATATCCCTTTGCAGACTTGTGTTCTCCTCACATCTGAGGCCCCAACACTGATCCTTGTGACACCCCACTAGTTACAGCCTGCCAACCAGAAAAAATCCCCACTCTCTGTTTTCTGCCCGTTAACCAATCCTCTCTCCATGCTACTGTATTACCCCCAACCCCATGAGCCCTAATCTTGTGTAATAATCGTTTATGTGGCACCTTATCGAATGCCTTTTGGAAATCCAAATATACTACATCCACTGGTTCTCCTTTATCTACCCTGCTAGTTACATCCTCCAAAAATCTAATAAATTTGTCAAACACGATTTCCCTTTCATAAAACCATGTTGACTCTGCCTAATCATGTTATGATTTTCTAAGTGCCCCGATACCACTTCCTTAACAATGGATTCCAGCATTTTCCCGACGACTGCTGTCAGGCTAACTGGCCTGTAGTTCCCTGTTTTCTCTCTCCCTCCTTTCTTGAATAGCGGTGTTACATTTGCGACCTTCCAATCCGCTGGGACCATTCTAGAATCTAGGGAATTTTGGAAGATCAAAACCAATGTATCCACTATCTCTTCAGCCGCCTCTTTTAGAACCCTAGGATGTAGGCCGTCAGGTCCAGGGGATTTGTCGGCTTTTAGTCCCATTAGTTTCTCTAGTACTTTTTCTCTACTTATATTAATTACGTTAAGTTCCTCACCCTCATTAGACCCTTGGTTCCCCACCATTTTTGGTCTGCTGTTTGTGTCTTCTACTGTGAAGACAGATACAAAATATTTGTTTAATGTTTCTGCCATTTCCTTATTCCCCATAATAATGTCTCCTGTCTCAGCCTCTAACGTTTACTTTTGCTGCTCTCTTCCTTTTTACATACTTGTAGAAGGTTTTACAATCTGCTTTTATATTTCTTGCTAGTTTTCTCTCCATTTTTTTCCCTTTTTATCAATTTTTTGGTCCACCATTGCTGGTTTCTGAAACTCTCCCAATCCTCAGGCTTACCATTATTCTTTGCAGCATTATAAGCTTCCTTCAATCTAATGCTATTCTTAACTTCTTTAGTTAGCCACGGTTGGATCACTTTTCCCGTGGAAATCCTGCGGCCCATAGTGTGCGCAGTCCTGTAGTATACACAATCCTGGGGCCCATAGTGTGCGCAGTCCTGTAGTATACACAATCCTGGGGCCCATAGTGTGCGCAGTCCTGTAGTATACACAATCCTGGGGCCCATAGTGTGCGCAGTCCTGTAGTATACACAATCCTGGGGCCCATAGTGTGCGCAGTCCTGTAGTATACACAATCCTGGGGCCCATAGTGTGCGCAGTCCTGTAGTATACACAATCCTGGGGCCCATAGTGTGCTCAGTCCCGTAGTATACACAATCCTGGGGCCCATAGTGTGCGCAGTCCCGTAGTATACACAATCCTGGGGCCCATTGTGTGCTCAGTCCCGTAGTATACGCAATCCTGGGGCCTATAGTGTGCGCAGTCCCGTAGTATACACAATCCTGGGGCCCATACTGTGCGCAGTCCTGTAGTATACACAATCCTGGGGCCCATAGTGTGCGCAGTCCTGTAGTATACACAATCCTGGGGCCCATAGTGTGCGCAGTCCCGTAGTATACACAATCCTGGGGCCCATAGTGTGCGCAGTCCCGTAGTATACGCAATCCTGGGGCCCATAGTGTACGCAGTCCTGTAGTATACACAATCCTGGGGCCCATAGTGTGCGCAGACCCGTAGTATACGCAATCCTGGGGCCCATAGTGTGCGCAGTCCCGTAGTATACACAATCCTGGGGCCCATAGTGTGCGCAGTCCTGTAGTATACACAATCTTGGGGCTCATAGTGTGCGCAGACCCATAGTATACACAATCTTGGGGCTCATAGTGTGCGCAGACCCATAGTATACACAATCTTGGGGCTCATAGTGTACGCAGTCCTGTAGTATACGCAATCCTGTGGCCCATAGTGTGCGCAGTCCCGTAGTATACACAATCTTGGGGCTCATAGTGTGAGCAGTCCCGTAGTATACACAATCTTGGGGCTCATAGTGTACGCAGTCCTGTAGTATACGCAATCCTGTGGCCCATAGTGTGCGCAGTCCCGTAGTATACACAATCCTGGGGCCCATAGTGTGCGCAGACCCAGCTGATCAGCAGCATAAGGCCACTGAATTGAATTAACAGTGGCAAGAGGCTTTCATCCAGTGCTGCAGCATTCAGCTGGTCAGGCTTAGAAAGATTTAGTGCAGCAAAAGTAAGCTTTTAGAAATAAAAATGAATCCCACCTTCCTTGATGGCTCAGTGGGTTTATTCCGTGATAGCTGAGCCCTGCTACCAAAATGTTGGATCCCTACTCTGTCCTGAGGTATCTGAGTGCTTGCTGTCGGCGTAGCGGTAAGAATATTTCAGATGGCTTCAGTGCAGCACAGAGGTGCACACCATGCAGCCTCAGAGGCCACACATCAACTTTAAATACATGTTCCGATTAGCTTGAGTTGAGGGTTTATCCTCCAAAGAGGCAGCAGAGTTGAAAACAGCTCTTTTCAAACGTCCAGACCCTCAACATTCAAACCGGACAAACCACTTCATACAAGGACAAATAGGATTGGGCTCCCCGGACACAAGTGTCTCAGGGTTGGGCAGTTCTGCCCTAATATGTCTGTGTGCAATTTTTCCATTTCCCACAACAGCTATCGTGGAGAATCGTGCCCATTATAACAATTATTAGACTGCACAGACTAATTTCAAATAGAACCTTTCCACCAGACTGCACTGGATTTGCTAGTATCTGACCCCCACTGCAGTGACACTCGCACCTCTGAGGCAGAAAAGGTCGTGGGTTGAAGCCTCACTCCAGAGGTTTGAGTGCACAATCTAGGCTAACGCTTGAGTGCAGCACTGAGGGAGTGCTGTATTGTTCAAGGTGCTGTCATTTGGATGAAGTGATAAACTAAGGCCCCGTCTCCCTGTTCACGTGATATAAAAGATCCCGTGGCACTGTTTGAAGAAGGCTTGGGGAATTCTCCCTGAGTCCTGGCCAACATGTATCCCTTATCCAATACCACTAAAGCAGATTATCTGATCATTTATCTCATTGCTGTTTGAGGGAGCTTGCTGTGTGCAAATTGGCTGCCACGATTCTCTACATAATAAGTGACTGCACTTCAAAAATACTTTGTTGCCTGTAAAGCGCTTTGGGACATTTTGAAGTTGTGAAAGGTGCTGTATAAATGCAAGTTACTTTTCTTTCATCACCCAGTTCACATTGTCATTTATAATAAGTACAAGGAGGATGGTTTCATTATTGGTTTTAAATTCATTATGTAATTAAAAAATATAATTGTTTTCAATATTTTTGTTTCTACAGCTACAGAATGTACAGGAAAAGCCAAACCACTGGGTTCCCATCATTAATTACAATCTTTTCTGCACCAAACTATTTAGATGTCTATAATAATAAAGGTAAGTCCTTTGAACCTTTTTTCATAGGATTACACGTTCGGTATTCAAATTCCTTTTTATTCTTCCCTTTATCCTGAATACTGACAGTAGCTCATGTACTGATGTGCATTGGATGCTCGCAGACCACATTGTAATCTGTACACCCATCACATGAGTGTCAGTAGAATATGTGACCGTAGGGGTCACCATGATCGACTGTCTGTGTTCATTCTCGTTCTCTCTCGCTTTCGTGCGCTCTCTCGTGCCCACATGCATTTGCAGCAGGGGGCACTGGACAGCGATCAGCTGATTTTCATTTTCTTTTCCGTGTCTCTGAACCATTGAGGCCAATTATTGTAGCGTTTTGGCCACCTCCATGCGCATAAGCTAATTCAGCAACCACCCAGGGAATGCCGGGTCAGCGTGGATCTGTTTTACCCTGCACAGTGCATGCACCAACTCCGGCCTCCTACAGTTGAATTCAGCATTTTATTAGAAACGGTCAAAACTTTTTTTTTTTCTCTTTGAAACCTCTCTCCTTACTTTCCAAAGCAATGTTTAGTCCATCACTGCGAAACCGTCTTTCATTTCAGCTGCTGTGTTGAAATATGAAAACAATGTGATGAATATTCGACAGTTCAACTGTTCTCCTCACCCCTACTGGCTGCCCAACTTCATGGATGTCTTTACGTGGTCGCTGCCGTTTGTCGGAGAAAAAGGTATAGCTATTGAACACTCATTTCGCTAAAGGTAAATTTAAAATATTGGCAAAGTAAAAATTGAAACATGTGGTAAAGATGAAAGGTAAACCCAAATTAAACACATTTTATTTCTATCGTACAGTAACAGAGATGCTGGTTAACGTCCTCAATATCTGCTCTGATGATGAGCTCATGTCTGAGGGAGACGACGCATTTGACGGTAAGAGAACATTTTGTACTTAATCAGTGGGCAGCTTGATCCGTTAAACAATGGGTATTGAGGCTGTTAGAGCTTGGAGAACATGTGGTATATCCGTACAAGCCTTGGTTTTCAGACACCATTATCACAAACACCGCTTTTGTTGTTTGCAGTGGTCTCTCTGTAATGTGCCAAACGCAATGCCTGCATTGCTGGCGAGGTAAGTGGTCGCTTGAAGAAACTGATTGGTTTGCATTGCATTGCTTTGTGTAATGCAGGCCAACTTACTCAACCCACCCACCAGAGATTTCAGACACATTTTATAATGAGTTCCTCCACCCACCCTTCAACTATCTGAAGCCGCCAGCTTCAGTTTGTCCCCAAGTCTTTCTGCAGCAATGTCCCTCCCGTGATGGAGGCGGGAGTCCCATTGGCACATTTGCTCTCTATGGATGAGTTGGAATCCATTTCCATTAGCTCTATGGATGGGGGAGAGATGTATAAGTGAAGGAATGCAATGTGGAAAAATTGTTACAAAGAAGTTTCTGAGCTTGAAGCATTCTTAAATTTTTTTTTAAATAGGCACAGCTGCAGCTCGGAAAGAGATCATTAGGAACAAGATTCGAGCGATCGGCAAAATGGCCAGAGTCTTCTCGGTGCTCAGGTGAGGGTTCCTTCCGTTCCCAACTTGCCCTTGGTGCAGGGATCGAATGTGGGTTTCTGTTTCAATAATCTCCTTGTAAGACGCTCCTTCAAACCTACCTCTTTGACCCAGCTTTTGGTCACTTAGCCGAATATCTCCTGATGAGGCTCGGTGTCAAATGTTGTTTGATAATCGCTCCTGTGAAGCACCTTGGGACGTTTTACTACGTTAAGGGTACTATATAAATGCAAACTGTTAACTAATGCAAAGCTGAGCCCTAGTTGATCTTTACAGCTTGTCTCCTCCACAATAGTTCTTATGCTGTCTCTAGACTATACAGTGGCTCCAATTTGCTAAACTCTTTTATAAATCAACATAAAATCAAAGCATGGCCTTACAAGGCAAAAATGGCTTCCCCGCTCCCATCATGGTTCAGTGAGTAATTAGACTGCAAGGTGTGGTGCTGAATGGGATGGTCTGAATTTCGACCTGTCATGAGGTAGCTGACCTCAGCGGTGACCCTACAATTGATCTTTGTACAATCTTGGCTAGGGCGTGGTTCCTGATCACGACTCAGTGACCCCACCCTCCGCCCCCACTGGAAAGCGAACATGCCTGAGGAGTATAGGGGTGGACTTGACTGAATAGCCGAATGACTCACAGATGAGGGATTGCCCCAGCATGAGTCAGAACCTTCAGGAGCAGCGGGGGTGGCAATTTAAATGGCAGTTTCTCTTCAATTGACAAAAAATGTTCAGTAGGCATTATGTAGGAATTTAATTTCCCTTATTATGCAATCGTTCTGAGTACGTTCTCAATTTTCCACATTTACAGAGAGGAGAGTGAGAGTGTGCTGACGCTGAAGGGATTAACTCCCACTGGGATGCTACCAAGCGGAGTGTTGGCAGGAGGACGACAGACCCTACAAAGTGGTAATGATGCATTGCCTCTTCCTGTGCCTCAGGCAGATTGGGGCACTTCTCGCTGTTTCACTAGCTCCGCACATAATGCATGTTGGGAACTCGCGATGCTTTTTAGCTCCTGTCTCAGTGGCTGAGCGAAGCGTAATGTTACATGTAACCTGGGCAATTTGAATGCACGCTAACCAGGGTAAAGATGTGATAGCCAAGTATTGGTCATGTTTTCTCATAGAAATTATTTTATTTTTCTTGGCTTTTACCTTTGTTTAGAAGCTTCTTCAGGGCTGGAGTATTGATATTTTCAGAGAAGGTGATTATTTTAGCAGTGTCGTCTTGTATGTTGTGAATTCAGACGTTCAAATATTTTAAATCTTGTAATCTGCAACCCTTAGTGGCTTTAGCTAAACAGACAGTGAGCATGTCCCCTTCAGTTGACCGTGGTCATACATGCCAAGCCTTATGTATTAAGAACACAAAAATTTACAAGCCCCATCCCATGCTATAACCCATTTTAATTGCGATTTGTGTATTCTATTACGGTATTTACTTGGGAAGGGGAATAAATAAGGAGGGGTGACCATGAAGTATATCTGTAAAGCAGTGCTATCACACATACCCAATGAAATGACACCAAAGTATTTGTCCTCTGTTTGTTCATGTTTATGTGTACTGTGTACTGGTGTCTCTCCACTGCCAACTTGCCTGCATTGTCTTCAGACCTTGTAACATGCCTTTCCTTCCTCCGCAGATACAAGCAGTCTTCTGTGACTCTGCCCGTCAGTGTTAGGTGTAGCTATATGTCTGTAACTTTGTAAGAAGCGTCTTTGCAGGGAATATTGTGCAGTCTGTATGTTAATAACTTAAATTGGCACTTTAGATGGTTGCTTGCGCAAGAGTGAGTGTTTGAAAGCACGATAAAATCTGTTGAGGCTCTATTTCAATGGAATGGGAAGAAATTCATATCCCAGCGTTAGCTCGTGATTAAGCTTCATTTAAATGTGCACACTTGTTTTAATTCCAAATAAAAAATGGTCTGTGGAATTCCAAATATAAACTGGTTTGATTCAAATACTTTGCAACATCGGGAGAAGAGCTGCTTTTCAGAATATTTCACAAGTTCAGTTAGAACATATTTCAGTGTTTGTGAATGTGAGTGTGTGTGTGTGAGTGTGTGTGTGTGTATAGCGTCATAGAAGGAAGCCTGTGCTGATAGTAGTTGTTGAACCGAAGCTATCTACCCTAATCCCATTTCCGTGTTCTTACCCATATCTTTTTATAGTCTTCCTGTTAAAATGCTTATCCAATTCCCCTTTAAATGCTGTTACAGTCTCTTGTAAAACGTCCATGTTGTAACTACCCTCTGTGTGCAACAAAATTATTCTGGCTTCTCCCTTCGTTGTTTTATTGATACCTTCTGTGCCCCCTCGTTACTGATTCACCAACCTGTGATAACAGTCTGTCATTGTTTGTCATCTTATCACCTTTCATAATTTTTCAAACTTTTATTAGATTCTTCCCCATAACCACCTTTGTTCAGGTGGAAAACAAAATTTTTAGAACCTTTCTTTGCAATGATAACCTCTCATTCCTGGTATTCTCACTGGACCCTATCAATGGCCCTCATATCCTTATAGTAGGATGCCCACAGTCACACAGTACTCTGGTCTAACCAATGTCTTGCTTTTATTTATACATAAGAGCATTGAATATAAAACCCATTTAGCCTCTCTACCTACCTTTAAAGATCTACATCTGTCTGTTCCTGCAATCTGTTCAGGAGCTTACTTTATAACATATATTTCCTTTCACTATTCCTTTTTCAGAAAATGTATTAGTTCACGTTTCTCTACATTGAACTGCATCTGCTCACTCTGCTACCCCGCCATCCCCCGCATCTGCCCAACTGTTTGCCATGCCCCCTAAGTTGGTATCGTCAACAATCTTTATAATTTCTTCTGTACCTAGGTGCAAATCAAGTTTATGAATGAGGAACCGAGGCCCTGGCACAGATCCCTGCGGCCTGCTGATGCCCGCACCCCACCTCCGTTACCTCAACTTTTGAAATTTGTCCTCTTGCCAGATTTTTATCCATGTAGTCAATGCCCTGTAATACAAATTTATAGCAAGTCTCTTCTATGGCACGTTATTAAATACCTTCTGAAAATCTATATACACAGCCACTGCATTCATTTTATCAATACATCTTGATTTCCTCCAAAAATTCAGTTCAATTAATCAAGCACAATCTACCTTTGATAAACCATTGCCAACTACCCCTGCTTAACCCTTGCCTTTGTAAGTGTTTACTAGTGTCATCCCTTATTTTGGGCTTTCGAAGTTTACCTACAACGGAGGTAAGACTAGCTGCATATACTTCCCTTTCCTTACAGATCATTGGCAGCGTCAGATTGCTGTAATATCTCATGATTTGGTTGCCTCTGTGTAAAGTCATAAAAACACAAGTGACTCCAGTCCCACACCAGTATTGTTGCCTGCCCCCTGAAATGGTCGAGCAGGGCAGTTAGAGATGCGCAATAAATGCCTTGGCAGCGACGCCCACACCCCGAGATTGAATTAAAAAATAATCAAAAACCATAGCGCCATGGTAAAGGCCCGGGTGTTGAAAATGAACTTCTAAGCTACTGTAAACACTTCAGTCAGAAACTCTTGCGGCTATCATGTTTGTTCCTCTTGCTTGCAGCACTGTACTGCTGTTTCCCAGTAAATAAAGTCTGTTGTGCCTAATGAGGGACTGTGCAACTTGGAGCTGCACACTGATCAACTGGACTGTAACCAAGGGTTAACCAAATTCCACTGGACATGGTGCAGCCCAGGTGCCAGATTTTACGCTGTTTCCCATTCTTTTCAATTAGAGTTGGAGATCTCCTAAACAACAACAACTTGTATTTATATAGCGGCTTTAATGTAGTAAAACGTCCCAAGGCGCTTCACAGGAGTATTAGACAAAAAAAATGTGACACATAAGGAGAAATCATGGGGGGAGGTGGCTGTGGGTTGTAGGACTGGAGGAGATTACAACGATAGGGAGGGGTGAGGCCATGGAGGGATTTGAAAACAAGGATGAGAATTTTAAAATCGAGGCGTTGCTTAACTGGGAGCCAGTGTAGGTCAGCGAGCGCAGGGGTGATGGTTGAGCAGGACTTGGTGTGAATTAGGACACCTGCAGCCGAGTTTTGGGTGGCCTCCAGTTTACGTAGGGTAGAATGTGGGAGGCCGGCCAGGAGTGCGTTGGAATAGTCAAGTCTAGAGGTAACAAAGACATGGATGAGGGTTTCAGCAGCGGATGAGCTGACGTAAGGGCGAAGACAAGCGATTTTACGGAGGTGGAAATAGGCGATCTTAGTTATGGCGCGGATATGTGGTCGGAAGCTCATTTTGGGGTCAAATACGACACCAAGGTTGCGAACAGTGGTTCGGCCACAGACAGATGTTAAGGAGAGGGATGGAGTTGGTGGCTAGGGAACAGAGTTTGTGGCAGGGACCGAAAACAATGGCTTCGGTCTTCCCAATATTTAATTGGAGAAAATTTCTGCTTCTCTAGTACTGGATGTTGGATAAGCAGCGTGACAATTTAGTGACCGTGGAGGGGTTGAGAGTGGTTGTGGTGACGTCGAGCTGGGTGTTATCAGCGTACATGTGGAAACTGACTGTTTTTGGATGATGTCACCGAGGGGCAGTATGTAGATGAGAAATAGGAGGGGGCCAAGGATAGATCCTTGGGGGACCCAAGAGGTAATGATGCGGGAGTGGGAAGAGAAACCATTGCAGGTGATTCACTGGCTACAATAAGATAGATAAGAATGGAACCAGGCGCGTGCAGTCCCACCCAGCTGGACGACAGTGGAGAGGCGTTGGAGAAGGACGGAGTGGTCAACTGTGTTAAAAGGCTGCAGATAGATTGAGAAGGACGAAGAGGGATAGTTTATCATTGTCAGAGTCACAAAGCATGTCATTTGTGACTTTAATAAGAGCCGTTTCGGGACTGTGGCAGGGGCAGAAACCTGATTGGAGAGATTCAACCGTGGAGTTCCGGGAAAGATGGGCATGGATTTGGGAGGCGACAGCATGTTCATGGACTTTGGAGAGGAAAGGGAGGTTGGAGATGGGGCAGGAGTTTGCAAGGACGGAGAGTTCAAAGGTTTTTTTTGAGGAGAGGGGTGATGACGGCAGATTTGAAGGAGAGGGGGACCGTACTTGAGAGCGAACCGGTTTATGTCAGCTAACATGGGAGCTAGGAAGGGAAGTTGTGTGGTCAGTTTAGTGGGAATAGGGTGGAGGGAGCAGGCATTCGGGAGCATTATAGGCATTACCTGTGAGCATGCTAAAGAGTAGTTATTCCGTTTTTTCTTCAAATCTTTACGGTAAGGGATTAAATCTAAAAGCTTTTTTGTAATCTGTTACACTGTGCTTTCACTGTCCATTTAAGCAGAGATTGGGTAATGCAACAAGTACTTGATGGAGAGGAAAAAATATTTTGTGATTAAGTTAATACCTTGAGGGTCGCCTTCTCCGTGCTGGCCTGCACCCTCTATAGACTACAACTTACCCTGAATGCCTGATCTGTGTCCTCACCTGCGTTAAGCCCCATTCTTCCAAAGCTCCGCTGACACCCCGTGCCCCAGTGGAATTAATTTTAAGATCCTGATCCATCCACAGTTTCGCCCCCAACCGACCTCCGTGACCTGTAGCCACGTGTCGCAGCCTTCCAAACCTCCGGCATCAGTTCACTCCTTATTCCCCACTCCTCCTCTGCACCATTGGCTGTGCTGTTTCACCCACTGCTCCCGTGCCCTCTGGAACCCCCTCGTTAAATCCTTCTGTCTTCCCACCGCCTTACTGTTTTCAGAATCCTGAAAAAAAGATTTCTTTCCACTGTACTTCCATTGCCATTCCCCCTCCCGATTTTTTTTTTTTTTCCCCCCTACCTGTTCGCCCACTGTTTGTATGTGAGGGGTGCGATGTGAAAGGTTTTCAAGATCGTGGGTTGTGATTTGGTCTCTCGACACCAATGATTTAAGACGACTTGCACTGAAACCTGAGTCTCAACGATTGCATTTTCATTCTCTAATTAGCCCGACAGTCTCACCTAACTGTGTGCCTGCAACATTTATCTTCAAATTGATCCTGATTTAAGACAATTACGATAACAAAATACTGCAGATGCTGGAAATCCGAAACAACAACAGAAAACGCTGGAAAAACTCAGCAGGCCAGGCAACATCCATGGAGAGAGAAATAGTCAACATTTCAGGTCGTAACCCTTTGTCAAGACTGGAAAGGCACAGGAAATGAAACAGATTAAAAGGCCAGGCTGGGAGAGAACAAAAGAGAAGTGAAGAGACATTAAGAGGTATTCAAAACGAGACGAGATGGTGATAGGACTAGCGGAGACAAAAGACGGCTCTAGATTAGGTGTGAAATGCGCTGGCAGAATGAGAGACAACTGCCATGTGGGAGAGAGAAAAAAAAAGAAATGGGGCGGGGAAAGCCAAAATAAAGGTGTGGATAAACAATATGTAAAAATGTAATGGGGCCGAGGTTATGATCTGAAATTGTTGAACTCGATATTGAGTCCAGAGGGCTGTAAAGTGCCTAATCGGAAGGCGAGGTGCTGTTCCTCGAGCTTACGCTGGGTTTCCGTGGAACAATGCAAGAGCCCGAGGACGGTGAGGTCTGAGTGGGAATGGGGCGGTGAATTAAAATGACTGTATTCGCTGCTCACGATGCGGTCTCCTCTACATTGGGGAGACCAAACGCAGATTGGGTGACCGCTTTGTGGAACACCTCCGTTCAGTCCGTAAGGATGACCCCGAGCTTCCGGTCGCCTGTCATTTTAATTCACCGCCCCATTCCCACTCGGACCTCACCGTACTTGGGCTATTGTATTGTTCCACGGAAGCTCAGCGTAAACTCGAGGAACAGCACCTCATCTTCCGATTAGGCGCTTTACAGCCTTCTGGACTCAATATCGAGTTCAACAATTTCAGATCATAACCTCGGCCCCTATTACATTTTTACTTATATTTTTTATCCACTCCTTTGTTTTGTGCCCTTCCCCCTTTTTCTCTCTCCGACATGGCAGCTGTCTCCCATTCTGCCAGCACATTTCACACCTAATCTAGAGCCGTCTTTTCTCTCCACTAGTCCTATCACCATCTCGTCTCATTTTGAATACCTCTTAATGTCTCTTCACTTCTCTCTTGTTCTCTCCCAGCCTGGCCTTTTAATCTATTTCATTTCCTGTGCTTTTTCAGTCTTGACGAAGGGTTTCGACCTGAAACGTTGACTCTATTTCTCTCTCCACGGATGTTGCCTGGCCTGCTGAGTTTTTCCAGCGTTTTCTGTTGTTTTTACTAAACAATTAGTTTGCCTAATCCAAAGCATTAAAATTCATCATTTGGGGATTTAATGAAAGCTTGCTTTTCCAAATCGATGTGTGGGGGTTTGCAATAAACCTCATGTGACCTACTGTACTTTCCTTTTAATACTTGCATTTCATATTCATTTTTAGATTGCAAGGAGTTCAGTAGTTGCATGAAAAGTTGGTTTTAAACCACGGAGGACACAAATGAAGGCAAATCACTGATCTGGATGCTTTAGAATAGGACGGGTTAAGCCTCGTTTCCTGTGCTCAGAATTGCACAGTAACCCGTGGTATCTCCCTTCAAGTGCTGCTGCCAGTGGCAGCCCAGACTTTGGGTGGGTGAGGTGATGTTGCTGCCTCCAGGGGCACCAGTGCTCACCTGATGAGGTAGTTTGGAGGCCGCGCTCACCTTGCGTGCTGGCCACGAACGGGCTGAGTACTGAGGCTCCTTGCCCAGGCCGGCCCAGGTGACTTACACCCACCTTCCCTATCCGTCGAGGAAAGGCCCACAGTTGGGATGCCCTTTTTCTGCTGTTCACTGGATTCTGCCCTGCAGTATAAAGGAGATGGAACCCACAGCATTGGGTCTCTGTTCTATTGCACAGCTGCTTTGAGCATTAAAGAAACTGTTTAAAAGGCCTATATGGTTCAGTGGCTTTTCAGGCAAGAAGCTCAGAAATCCAGCTGCTGTTGAACATGCCTCTTGTGTTGACCGTAATGGAGTGTGAATTAATGGTGTTCACAGGTGCCTTTAAAGTGACGCTACATTCACAGAAAAGTATTTGACAAATCAGCTACTCCTCTGTTCCCCTCCCAATCTTCCACCAACTTAGGAAGGGCGAAGAGCCAAGCCTGGCAAAATCCAGAGCAGAAAGGCGTGACTGGCTCAGTGAGAGTTACTTCATTGTATCGCATGTCTGTAAATTTATGACTATGGCTTGTCGGTGGTTTAAATAAAGGTGCTGTACCTTTAAGTAAGCCTCTCATTTTGCCTTCTAAATGTAGGTTTTCTTCAAAAATTCTCTGAAGTACCCCAATGGTTTTACCCAGGGACTAGCTTAGCCGTACACCTGGAATGTGCCAGGTTCAATATCCGGCCCGTGCTGAGCTCAGCTGCAGGGTTGCTACAATCGATCTGGAGCCCCTTGTTCTGCTCGGGCAAGATTAGTCTAGAATTTCAACTCCTGATCATTGTCCAGAAGTGTGAAAGAGGAGGATCAGGCTTGGCTATGATCCTTCCCCTCCCCATAGTTGGAACAGCCTGTCGAGGCTTGTTGTCTGGACTCACCCACGAGCTATGGCGACTTGGGTGAGATGTCACAGGGGACCATTACCCACGGAACTATACCTGAGCAAAGCCTTCAGGAGAGATGGGGAAAAAATTGTCTGGAAAAGGAGCAAAAAAAATCATTGAAACCAGGCCTCGAAATGGTTGTTGATTTCATTGATGTGCAGTTGCCTTCAGGATATTGTTGGGGAGCATCAAGCTGTGTAGTTTCAGCATCCCAATAATCCCTGTGGAGAGAGAGACATAGAGTTAACGTTTCAGATCGATGTTCTGACATAAGGTCATCGACCTGAAACGTTAACTCAATGTTCCTCTCTCCATAGATGCTGCCCGACCTGCTGAGTATTTCCAGCATTTTCTGTTTTTATTCCAGATTTCCAGCATCCGCAGTATTTTGCTTTTTCCCCAATAATCCCCCGCTGCTTTGCTGCCAGCGCTAGATTCTGCTCAGTGGAAAGAAAATTTGCTTGTGACACTTAAGTTTTAGAAAATGCACAGGAACCCTACAGAAAATACAAGAAAACCCTAAAGACTGAAACAGTTGGTTTAAAATAAATCTGGTAAACTGCTTGTTCGTGTTACCCAGTCTGTCACTGTCTCCTGTGCTGTGGTGTCTGGTGCAAGCACGCCCATGTTTCTTCGTGTGGGACCTCACTTACTGGAATATTTCCTGAAAACCTGTTTGTAGCACTTGTATCTGAAAAATGAAGATTGTTTTTTAAAGTGAGGAGCATAAACTTCTGAAAACTTTACCTTCCCTGAACTTAAAAGCACTGATATGGTGAGTAATTGAAATAAATACAGAAAATGGTGAAAGCCCACAGCAAGACGGTCAGCAAGGCCCCTTCGCTTACACCCGAAACATTAAGCTGCCTCTCACTTTACAGATGCTGACTGATTTACTGTATATTTCCAGCATTTTCCATTTTTATTTCAGATGTCCAGCATTTGCAGTTTGTTTTTATTTGGTAAATTGTCAATCTTAACAACTGACTAAATCCATTTTAATTAAAGCTTATTTGGCAATGTTGCATTAAACGGTAACAAAAGCTTCTTAGCATGGGATAATTCCCTGCTGACTCCATGAAATGAGCTCGCTGTTCAACTATGTGAAAACTTAAAATAACTTTCTTTGTATCAAAGCATGAGTTGCATAAAACCGCCCTGTTTGGTCCCATCGGTTTTTGTGCCAGTACTTTCATCTTAAAAACAGTTGCTGTAATATCGCTTATAGTAGAGCCTTATTTGACCCGTATTTATAATTAACTCTTTTGCATGTAGAAAACAGAACTTGTATTTTAAAAGGCAACTGAACTCATGTATCCTTATACATACAAGATTCTGAGAGGGATTGACAGGGTAGATGCTGAGAGCTTGTTTCCCCTGGCTGGAGAGTCTAGAACTAGGGGTCATCATCTCAGGATAAGGGGTCGGCCATTTAGGCCTGAGATGAGGAGGAATTTCTTCACTCAGAGGGTTGTGAATCTTTAGAATTCTCTACGTCAGAGTGCTGTGCATGCTGAATCGTTGAGTATATTCAAGGCTGAGATCGATAGATTTTTGGACTCTTGGGGAATCTGGGGATTGGGCGGGAAAGTGGCGTTGAGGTCGCAGATCAGCCATGATCTTATTAAATGGCGGAGCAGGCTCGAGGGGCCGTATGATCTACTCCTGCTCCTATTCCTTATGTTGTGTTGAGGCGAAGGCACACTTTGGGAGGACTAATATGGAAAGACCGTATACTGTAAATGGCGTGATTTTGAAACGTGTCGGTGAGCAGAGACCTTGGTGTCCATATACACAAATCCTTAAAGGTGGCAGGGCAAGTTGATTAGGTGGTCATAAAAGCATATGGGTTACTTAGGTTTATAAATAGAGAAATAGAAGATAAACGCAAAGAGATCAAAGTCGAACTTTATAAATCACTGGTTAGGCCTCAGCTGGAGTATTGTGGACAATTCTGGGCCCCACACTTCAGGAAAGATGTAAAGGCCTTAGAAAGAGTACAGAGGAGGTTTACCAGGATGTGACCAGGGATCAGGGACTTCAGTTATGAAGAGAGGTTGGAAAAGTTACCATGTTCTCCTTGGAACAGAGAAGGTTAAGAGGTGACCTAATAGAGGTTTTCAAGATGAGAGGTTTTGATAGAGTAAATAGGGAAAAAATATTCCCTCTGGTGAATGGGTCAATAACCAGAGGTCACAGATTCAAAGTCATTGGCAAAAGATCGAGAAGGGAGAACTGAGCTGTGGGGATCTGGAACGCTCGACCTGAACAGGTGGTGGAAGCTGACTCCATCAATAATGTGAAAAGGAGTTGGACGGGTTCTGGAGGATGAACTCACAGGGTTACGGACAAAACGCGGGGGTGTGGGACTGAACATGACTGCTCCTTCAAAGAGCCATCACAGGCATGACGGGCCGAATGGCTTCCTTCTGTGCTGTAAGTTTCTGTGATTCTAGGGAAAGACTGTCAGGCCCACATGCATTCTCCCTCATTTTGGCAGATTTCACCCTCATACCATCCCCCTCTCCCACCTGCAGGGAGAGGCCAAAAGCCAGAGAGCGGTAACCAATTCAGGAGTAAAAATTCCTCTCTGACCTCGTGAGCAATCAGGCAAGCCCTGGGAGGCCTTCACCCAGTTAATTATTATCCAAAATGATTTACTCCCGCTTTCCATGTGCTGTGCTGACTGACCCTTTTATTTCCCAAAAGTCCATCTAACATCGTCTTGAAGGGCTGTAAAGAATCATCTTCACCACCTGCTAGAATCCCGCTCTACAGGTCAATCAGCCTTTGGGTAAAGTAAAACTTCCAGGCCTCCAACGTCACTCCCAGCTGCCTCAATTTATATGTCTGGCCCCCTAGTTCTACCGATCCCCATCATATCTTATTTGGCCATACTATTAATAATCTTAAACGCCTGGATCAGATCCCTCAGTGTAAACCCAAGGCATCGAGTCTATCTTCGTAGCTCAATGCTCTCAGGTTGGGGCATTAAGCTCCAAAGACGCCCTTTGAGTTTTCTACAGAGTCACAAAGACCTTCCTGGGCTGGGGGGCCAAAACTGGACACAGTACAGGTCAACTATCCCTTATCCGCACTTCCGAAATTCAAAAAGCTCTGAAAACCGAATTTTTTTTCGTGGAGCGTCTCTCGGTATTTCCAGTGTGAAAGCTTGAGCAGCTTGCACGGGAGTTTGCAGATTACTGCGTGGCCGTGTGCAACTTTGAGGAAACCTTGCTGTTAACTATTTCTTTATAGTAATCTGGTTACCTAGCCAGGTCACTAGTGGTGTAGTTGTGGGGTAAACCCGACGGCCGCCTCTTGTCCATTTATAAGCATTATTATCCGTTCTGAAATCCGAAAAATTCCTAATTCCGAAACACAGCTGGTCCCAAGGGTTTCGGATAAGGGATCGTGCACCTGTATTGCAAATGAGGTCCTACCAATGCCTTATAAAACCCTAATAGAACCCTAATGAATGGTTATATTTAGATGGAGGAAATACTGTTCCTCCGACGTCAGCCATGGCTCAGTGGGCAGCACTCTCGCCTCTGAGTCAGAAGGTTGTGTGTTCAAGTCCCACTCCAGAGACTTGAGCACAAAATCCAGGGACTGACCGTCCCAGTGCAGTATTGAGGGAGTGCTGCACTGTCGGAGGTGCCGCCTTTTGAGACGTTCAACTCTCTCCAGTGGATGTAACAGATCGCATGGCACTATTTCGAAGAGCAGGGGAGTTCTCCCCGGTGTCCGGGCCAATATTTATCTCTCAGCCAACACCACTATAAACTGATTTGGTCATGTATCTCATTGCCTTTTGTGGAACCTTACTGTGCGCAAATTGGCTGCCGCGTTTCCCTGCATTACGTTACCTACACTTCAAAATGACTTAATTGGCTGTAAAGCACTCGGGGACATCCTGGGGTTTGAAAGGCGCTATATCAAGCAAGTCCTTTCCTTTCTATAGTGGCAAATTACAGGTTAAAAGCTAGTGATAACATTGATGGGGGTGGTGGGTGGTGAGACGATCCCCTGGGCACCAGCAGATGGCGTGCACTTGCATTCAACAGGCAAGAGACCCGGGCACCAGAAGCTGAATAATGTGGGAGCTAACTGGCTCAAAAACTTGTGTCAAAAACAGAATTTGATTTCCTGTACAATTTCAGTCAGTGTACATATGCATTCTAAACCAGATGGCTGTGTTGTGATGTGCTTAATCATGCAACTTTTACCCACTGATCCAGGACATATTTGTATATTTTTGGAACAATACAGCAAGTGGCTGTCAAATTAAAAACCAGAGCCTCTTTGAAAGCTGCTGATGCTTCTTGTGTTTGCTAATGCAGACTAGAATGCCCCTCCTGGTTTTCCCGATACATGGACACTGCCCAGTGTAGTATGAAACCCTACACATCGGAAGATCCCAGATTAACACGATGCTCTGCGATGAGCTAGCTGATTTTGTCAGAGCTGCAGTTTGCCTCGGTATCCTCTAGGCCCCGGAGGAGAGGGGGAAAATTCCAGGGTCCCTGCTCCCGATTGGTTTCCAACTGAGAGAGTGCAAGCACGTGGGTACTGATTGAGGACATGAGCCACTGTGATGCCTCCACAGATGAATAGCCTGCCAACATTGATGATCTGAGCTTGCCACGTGGAGAATGGCCAATTGGGTGAGGTACCGGAAAGCTACTCGGTGAGACCGGGGCCCAGTGAGAGTCCGGTGAGTTCAGGAGAGGGGTGAGAAAAAAATTGAGCGTTTTAAATTAGGCTTGAGATAGAAGAAATACACAAAGTAAATTTGGGACTTTTTGAGCCTGCGAGCTTGGGTATGAGCTGACTGAATTGTATCTGATGGATTAGTAGGGTATTTACAGCAGAGTTCAATGTCTAGCATCAGGCTCCTCTTATACTGCCTTAACTACAGAGAATGCAGTATTGATATTCCCACCATAAGAACATAAGAAATAGGAGCAGGAGTCGGCCCCTCGAGCCTGCTCCGCCATTCAATAAGATCATGGCTGATCTTCTACCTCATCTCCACTTTCCTGCTCGACCCCCATATCCCTTGATTCCCTTAATATCCAAAATCTATCGATCTCTGTCTTGAATATACTCAAAGACTGAGCCTCTGGGGTAGAGAATTCCAAAGGTTCACCACCCTCTGAGTGAAGAAATTTCTCCTCATCTCAGTCCTAAATGGCCGACCCCTTATTCTGAGACTGTGACCCCTGGTTCTAGACTCCCCAGCCAGGGGAAACATCCTCCCTGCATCTACCCTGTCGAGCCCTGTAAGAATTTTGTATGTTTCAATGAGATCACCTCATTCTTCTAAACTCTAGAGAATATAGGCCCAGCCTATTCGATCTCTCCTGATGGGACAATCCCCCCATCCCAGGAACCAGTCTGGTGAACCTTTGTTACACTCCCTCTATGGCAAGTATATCCTTCCTCAGGTAAGGAGACCAAAACTGTACACAATACTCCAGGTGTGGTCTCACCAGGGCCCTATATAATTGCAGTAAGGCGTCTTTACTCTTATACTCGAATCCTCTTGTAATAAAGGCCAACACACCATTTGCTTTCCTAATTGCTTGCTGTACCTGCAGGTTAACTTTCAGTGATTCGTGTACAAGGACACCCAGGTCCCCCTCAACACCAACATTTCCCAATCTCTCACCATTTAAAAAATACTCTGCTTTTCTATTTTTCCTACGAAAGTGGATAACTTCACATTTCTCCACATTATATTCCATTTGCCACGTTCTTGCCCACTCACTTAGCCTGTCTATATCCCCTTGAAGCCTCCTTGCATCCTCCTCACAACTTACATTCCCACTCAGCTTTGTATCATCAGCAAACTTGGATATATTACATTTGGTCCCCTCATCCAAATCATTGATGTGGATTGTGAGTAGCTGAGGCCCAAGCACTGATCCTTGCAGTACCCCACTAGTTACAGCCTGCCAATCCGAAAATGACCCGTTTATTCCTACTCTCTGTTTTCTGTCCGTTAACCAATCCTCAATCCATGTTAGTATATTACCCCCAATCCCTTGAGCCCTAATTTTGTTTAATAACCTCTTGTGTGGCACCTTATCGAATGTCTTCTGAAAATCCAAATACACCACATCCACTGGTTCCCCCTTAGCTATTCTGCTAGTTACAACCTCAAAAAACTCTCAACAGATTCATCAAACACAATTTCCCTTTCATAAATCCGTGTTGACTCGGCCCAATCCTATTATTATTTAATAAGAAACCTTTGATTGATGAATTGATTTGTTTCAGCGCTGCCTATTTACCTTTCGGGCTATTGAATCCCAATTCTGAATATAGCATCATAGTTTGACTACTCCAGCTCTGAAGTTGGGAACAGGAGGACGGGGCTGAAATTGAGCCACAAAATCGGTAATTCTGGATGAAATTGGTACAGTTGCAGCCAATGGTCTCTTTAAGCTGCGCCTGTGTGTGTGGCTGCGCAGTAATTGCACGGTCCCGCGCAGGCTGCGCACAAGCTTTTACATTGGAAATACCGCACATGCACAGAAATTGAAAGGGACAGGCCACGCAGAACAATGCGCAGCTTACAGAGAACATTGGTTGCAACCCTTGAGGGTTGGGCCTGAGGTAGTTTGATGGGAGAGAGTAGAGGGAGCTTTACTCTGTCTATAGGAGTGCTTGGCACTGGGTGCCTGAAATGGAGACTATTCCATTCCCCAGCACTAACACCCCTCACATTAATGAACATAAAAATCATTCAAACTATTTTCACGCAGGGGGCAAAAAAAGGAATGCATCAACAGTGATGCAGACAGAATTAACAAAAGCTTAAGAGACGAGCTGTTTGGCCTGTCTGTTACAGTTCTACATGCCTCCTCATACTTAACTGACCTTTCACCTTGTGGATTTTTATACCCTGGAGTTTCGTAATAATTGACACCTTTCGCCTTTGCCCAAATCAACATTGCACAAAGCCGCCCCACAGACCTGCCCCCATTTTCTCTTTAACTAACATTCAGAGTTGTTACTACTTCCCCGGTAAAGTGAAAAAGTTCTTCCAATTCTGCTGCAGATTCCTGGTTGTGAAAATGTGATTGTTTCTTCATTCTGAAGGAGGCTTTGGGATGAGCGATCCATGTATAATATCTGGCCACCGGTCTGTTCTGCTGACTATTCAAACTTAAAGTGCTTTGGTACATGTCCGTTACAGAATAAAATTATGCCCGAACCATTATTGATCTTTTTTCATTGAGACCAAGATAACGTCAAAGTAATACGAGCTAAAACGATTCATTTTCATATTGTTTTACATTAAAGTTTCAGTATTAATTGTGGTTTGACCAAATAGTAAATTGTGCAATGTCTGTGTTGAAACTGCTATTTCCTATATTGTGTATTAACGCTCTTGTATATTAAAGCTGCTGTTCTGAATCTGGAGTTCATTACGGTTCTCTCTGGGGATTATATGTTATGCTGCTGTTTGGTTCCTTGCTATTTCTGTGAAATACTACGCTACTCATCTCTCTCATTCATTTTGCATGCAACTGCTCACTTCTGTACAGCCACAGTTGAGGCAATTGAGGCTGATGAAGGTACGCCCAGTGTGTCGGCATCAGAGGTATATGGTGCAGAGTTCGGGGGGGGGGGGTTGGTGGTGGTGAAAATGGCCTAGATTTTGGGTGTATCTAACTTGCACAAGCAGGAAATAAACTGGTTATCATTCATTTTTGTCGTGAATATAGAATATTCTTGAGGAATATTGTCTGTGTTTTTTGCTTTGCAAAGGCGAGTTAGGTTTAGTGGCCTCACTGTCTATATTACCTTGTAAGAGGTAATATTGTAGAAGTGTGTTGGTATCTTAGTACTGTGTTCATTAACAGCTTTGTCGATTTATATGGAGCATGCTTCGTTAGTTTGGTTTCTGCATGTCAGACTGAAGTCTTTCCAATGTTTGAAGTTACTGCATGTGAGTGCTGAAACATTTTGCATGTTTCTGTTTAACTCAAAGTTGGGTACACCACCATCTTGATAGTAAGTGAGCTGAAGAGTGATTTCCCATTACAGCGCCTCTGAAATAACCTGGGTGATGCCATTGGGCTTTCTTTGAGTTGTGCCTTTGTACTGCTTCTTTCAAGGGTAGATGGTTAAAAAATCAGGGTCATGCTCTCCCCCCCAATGAGCCACTGAGATGATCCAGTGAGTGGCTGAACTGAACCACACTAGGGGGCAGTGTTGGGCGTTGCATCATCTGTGGAGTCCGAGCCCAGCAATGTCAACAAGAGAGATGGGGGGAAAGATCGGGGCAATTTCTATTCACAAAAGGTGGTTCAAATTGTGCATTTTCTTAATGTTTGTGAATGTACAGTTGAATAAATTGTGATTTCTTCTTAAGAAATTAGTGCATCAGAACTTGTCCGTTTGAGGAAATCCGGCAAATCAACTCAAGTGTAAAATGCCAGTTGATAACCATCCCATATAAGCTGCCAACAGGTCTCGCCAAATGAACGCTGTAATGAAATAGGCCTTCAGCTTACTTACAATCTGTGAAAGATAAGGTTGCTCCTTGTCTTTATATAGGTTAGTGTTTGTAGATTGTTCACAACACATCAATCTGTCTGGTTGTGCAAGATTAGCAGTGATAGATTTAAAACTGTAAATTTGATGGGAGCCCTCGAATTAAAGGGCTTGGTGTTGACTTATTTAACTAAGTTATCAGGACTACACTCAAGATAGATGCTTTTTTCCTCTGATAAACTACATTGGTTTTTTAATAGACTGTTTTTAATTGTTAAAATGTGATGTTTCTTTAGATTTTACATGGCTGTTGGTAGATTTAGCAAATAGCTAAGTATCTTTGAAGAACTCTTAAATCTGCTGACACCATATTCTTCTCGTGTACCGGTCTGTAAGCTCTGCGAACACATCCGTAGACAGCAGTATTGCAACCATGGAGTCAGTTACTTTACATGATTGCACTCCGTAACCTTTTAAAACTCTATAGATTTTTTTTTTGTCTCTTTCAAGTAGCGTTATTTGAAATCAAACTCACGAACATAGTCCTCTGCGTTTAAAAGTCTTTTGCTGGGGGTAGTGAGCTTCCACTCTTTCCCCTCCCCTTCCTGCAGACAGTTCTGGGTCGGATGATATGAGCGGTCCCAGCCGGCCACATGTAGCGAGAAATCGTGGTGAGGCGCCCCGTCATTGAAGCATTTTTGGAAATTCGGTCCCAAAGATTGACTCAGAATGCTGATTACAAAATGGAGGACCCAAACACAACTAATTAAAAATGGCAAAAAAAATGAACTCTTCCAAACCCTTTTTAAAGCAAAGCCTTTCCAGTGATTGTTCATAGCTGGTTTTAATCAGACAGTGATGTAGGATGGAGAACTCTTGTCCTCCTCCACCATTCAACACACTGTGGCCACGACAGGTGAATATAACGGCAATTTTCAGATACTGGGATGTAACTTTGTTTCTCAGTCAAACTTCTCACCAGATGCTGTACTGGTGCACTGTACACTCCAGGGAAATCTCCCCCGCACCCACACCGGAAATCTCCCCCGCACCCACACCGGAAATCTCCCCCGCACCCACACCGGAAATCTCCCCCGCACCGATGCACCACAGGGGAATCTAGCCCTCGTAAGCACTGTAGCTTTCTCTGATTGTCCTCGGGCAGTTTGCTCCGAAGGGACTTGTGTGCTCTGTAGTTTCTCCACCAGGTGTTCAGTACTTTATTTCTCTCCAGTGGAACAGTGTTTGGTGATAGACTGTTACGTTGGTGAGCGTGTGACTGAAATGTTTCACTTAATAAGCAAGAATTCTTGCAAATGTCCAATACCCCTGATGGTTTTGGGAGCAGGCATATCTTTGTTCCTAAGTACGTTTACTTTCCGTTGTGCCATTTCCATCACTTACTCATTTATTCTGCATTTCATTAAGCAATCCGAGGATTCTCTCCACAACACAAAATCTGCAGCTTTGAAGAAGCTAAGGGCCTGGACAGGATTAACGAGCGAATGCCTCCACGGAAAGATGCTCCCCAACAAGATGGTATCAATTCAGTGAACACGACAAATACTAACGAGAACAATGGAACTGGCAACAGCAACGTGCAGTGACCATGTCCCCTCCACATACGCGCATTGCCTGAGATTTCCCCGAATCACAGCTTCTGAATTGGCTTCAGTCTCTTGGCCAAGGCGGTCTATCCATATGTTTTTGAACAGCTGAATAAATTTGGTGAACTTTAAATGATCTGATATGGTAAAGCCATCCTGCTTTTGAGAGAACGGCCTGTGGTAGATGAAGATTCATGTGCATGTAGCATATATTCAAGACTCCTGGACCCTTGGAAAGTCATTACTGTTTTCACTAAATCACATCTAGAATAGCTTCACGCCCATCGACTTCAACGCCTGTTAAGTTTACAAGCAGAATCTTTCTTGAATAGTTTTAGTCGATTTCAATCCGAATTTGAGCAGAAACCCTAATTAATGCCGAAGAGCTGACTATTTATTGATGAACATTGTTTCATAGTAATGTCTACTAAAGACAAGTTTTTAAATGGTAGAATGGTCTTAAAAAGTAATTCTGAGGCTGCAAAAAGATGTATTTTAAATTTAGAAAATGCCAAAATAAATCTATTGGATGGCAGGGCCTTGGAAACATGCTGACCTCAGGTTTATTCCTTCCATCGGACGTTATTAATCCTGTGTTCGAATTGCTGCATCGTAGTTTGTAGGAATGTTTCTTGCTCAAAGAAACCAAAGCTATTTAACCCGGAAAGACACTGGCCCAGAGAGCCCAGCTTCTGTTCAATTGACATTCTGGCCCCTTTTAAGTTTAAACATGTATTTTGAATTAATAGCCCACACACAATATTAATTGGACGGTACTTTTAATTGAATTTTGTACATTATGGAAAGACATTCGATTCATATCACTCTGTAAAGCTTAGCTGTGTAATTTGTGTATGCATGTTTTTTCATTTTGCAGATATTTAATATATAGATCTATAATGTACAGGACAGCATCTATAGGGTTACATAAGTGTACTGGATACCTTTTAGTGCATTGGGTATTCGCCTGGCTTGTATTGCGCCAATCCCCAGGGTGGAAGAGCTTCAGACTTTTTAACATGTTTCCGTTTACACGATGTAAGCTATGGCCCCGTTTAAAAACCGGATCATGGTGACCGTGTCAAATGGAGGTTGCATGTTAAATTTTTATAAGATTGCTTTGTTCAAATACATCATGTCAAAAAGGTAGTGTTTTATTCGATTAACTAACGGTACTGATTTGTCACCGTACTTGGCTGCATTTTTATACATTTACTACCTGATTCATTTCTCATTTCCCCCTCACCCGAACACAACTTGAAACATAAATCACGAAAAGAAAAATCATATCCCCTTTTTGTTTGCCATGAGCACATGTACATAACTCTGTCTCCGCTGGAAGGTGTATGCCTGCTCCGAAATATTTAAATATTTTATAAGACGGTACACAATAAATGTTGTGTATGGGCCACTGCTTTTATTGGACGGTGTGGATTCATTCTTTCTCCTCTGTTGAAAATGATAAAGTTCCTTACAATCGTTACTGAAACCGTCTCGCATTGAGGTAAATGGGGCATTCAGTCAGCCTTGTGTTGGTTTCATTAGAGCGCATTTAATTACAATATACTGGCCTTTTCACTTGAGCACTAAATTTTATGCATGTTTCAGTCATTGTTTTATACTCGATGTTTCCTGTTCTGAGGTGGCAGAGATTGTAAATACTGTGATAGGGTGGATTTTCTCTCCTGTTCTGACACTACTTCAAAATTACGAGCTTCACGCTTAATGGTTTTACATTTAATTATAATGCTGTTTTAATTTAACTACTTACAACCTCTTGTTTGAATTGGCTTAGGAAAGAAGAGTTTTGTGACTAACTTGAAAACAAAAATTGAAATAGTTCCTTTAAGCACTCGCTCTTCATTCAGCATCCTCCACGCTGTACCGTAGGTGCAAGCCTTGGCCCACAGTGAGACGTTCACTGGATCGCCCTGAAAGTTAAGGATGTCACACCCGTGATCATCTTTTCCCGCAGCATATAAGGTGTCAGCCTTGGCACAGTTGGTAGCACTCTCGCCACTGAGTCAGGTCGTGGGTTCGAATCCCACTCCAGAGTCTTCAGTGCATAATCTAGGCTGACATTCTAGTGCTGTACTGAGGGAGCGCTGCAGCGTCTGAGGTGCCGCCTATCGGATGGGACGTTAAACCAAAGTCCATGTCTGCCCCCTCAGGTGGCTATCAGAGATCCCATGGAAGAGCAGGGAAGTTCTCCCTGGTGTTCTTGGCCAATATTTATCCCTCAACCAACACCTAAACCAGATGATCTGGTCATTATCACGTTGCTGTTTGTGGGACCTTGCAGTGCGCAAATTGGCTGCTGCATTTCCTACATTGCAATAGTAAAAAGTACTTCATTGGCTGTAAAGCACCTTGGGACAGCCTGAGGTTGTGAAAGGCGCTATAGAAATGCAAGTTCTTCATTCTTTAAAGGTACCTCCTCTGGACTGATGACTTGGTTTCCCCCCATTCTTGGGAGGTTTTGTTTTGGAGAAGCAGGAGTTGGCCCAAGTCCAAAGATGTGCGGGTTAGGTTGATTGGCTATGATAAATTGACCCTTAGTGGTAGGGGGATTAAATACGTGGGGTTACGGGGATAGGGTGGGATATGTGTTGGTGTAGGGGTTACGGAGATCGGGTGGGATATGTGTCGGTGCAGGCTCGATGGGCCGAAATGGCCTCTATCTGCACTGGGGTTTCTGTGATCTGTGATCCACAGTGCAGAACACTCCTAAAACTTAAAGGAATAAAATAAAGGACAAGGTAAATAGAGATGTTTGATTAGGTGGCGCCATGCTTGGATGTTAAAAAAAAAACAACTTGAAGACATAGTAAGGAGGAAAAACTGGGAGGCGTACGGAGTTCCACAGTTTAGGTCTAGGAAAATAGGAGGCAGTGCAATGAATCTCAATTTGAACACAGTGAGGACGTAGGTAGACTGTGCGTAAAATGAGCAGAGAAGGTTCCGAGGATCACTAGTGACTGCTTCAGAAAACATTTAGGTCAGGATAATATTTACCTGCAGGATTGGGAACTGTGTTTTTGCCCCAATTTTCTCCCTGCTCCCCTGATCTACCCTTGCTGGAGTATGTTGAATTGCCAGTAGCTCCCAATGTTATGACACCTGGACAAACACACCAACACTGGCTGGTGCCCAGGAGAAAACGCAGCTATCAGTCCTGGCGACTCGCTTTCGGTTTCACAAGCGGAGGTAGTGCTCATCCAGTTTTGGTGTGGAGATGCCGGTGTTGGGCTGGGGTGGACAAATGTAAGAAGTCACACAACACCAGGTTATAGTCCAACAGCTTTATTTGAAATCACAAGCTTTCGTAGCGCTGCTCCTTCGTCAGGTGAAGTGGAGAAATGCATAAAGACACAGCT
This sequence comes from Somniosus microcephalus, assembly GCF_052327205.1. Taxonomy (NCBI): domain Eukaryota; kingdom Metazoa; phylum Chordata; class Chondrichthyes; order Squaliformes; family Somniosidae; genus Somniosus; species Somniosus microcephalus. The sequence continues at coordinate 10,485,845 of NC_141015.1, forward strand.
TATATAGTCAGAGAATAATGTCAGATGTTTACAGGTAATCTTTCCAACTACCATTTATCACACCTCGGCAGAGAGATAATCACAGCAATCAAAGGTGTGAATGGTATCCAAACAGGTCAGTCAGGAAAACATTACATCAAAGAACAATGCGGTGGGGTCACAAGGGGTCAAATGTTGCAGATGTAATGTTTTCCTGACTGACCTGTTTGGACATCATTCACACCTTTGATTGCTGTGATTATCTCTCTGCCGAGGTATGATAAATGGCAGTTGGAAAGATTACCTGTAAACATCTGACATTATTCTCTGACTATAAGCTGTGTCTTTATGCATTTCTCCACTTCACCTGACGAAGGAGTAGCGCTCCGAAAGCTAGTGATTTCAAATAAAGCTGTTGGACTATAACCTGGTGTTGTATGACTTCTTACATTCATCCAGTTTTGGCATTAATGCTGACCAGATGTTGGAGAGATTTACATATTCTCATCTCCCTAATGAGCTTCTTTTCAGGTAATCATTCCCATCTCCTCCAGCTGTGGGCTAAGGCCTGCATGATAACCTACTCATTTCTTCCCTTGGTTGTCTTCATCAATCCATTACTGTCCTCCGTGACTTATGGTGCCGCTTGACGTGAATGATCATCGCACATGATAGAATGTGGAGAAGCTGGGATTGTTCTCCTTAGAGCAGCGATGGTTATCGGAGATTTAATACAGGTGCTCAAAATTATGAGGTAATGATAGAGAAAATAGGGAGGAATTGTTACCACTGGCAGGCTGGTCGGTAACCAGAGGACACAGATTGATGGTAATTTGCAAAAGAACTAGAGGCGCAATGAGACTTTTTTTACGCAGCGAGTTGTGATCTGGAATGTGCTGCCTGAAAGGGCGGTGGAAGCAGATTCAATAGTAACTTTCAGAAGAGAATTGGATAAATACTTGAAGGGGAAAATTTTACAGGGAAAGAGCAGGGGAGTGGGATTAATTGGATAGCTCTTTCAAAGAGCTGGCACAGGTACGATGGGCCAATTGGCCTCCTTCTATGGTTCCTATTACAATTGATGAACACAACAACAGTATTGGAGCTGCCTGTTCTCAGAATCAAACTGCACCGACCGATACAGCACCAGAAGGGGGCCTATTGTGCCTGTGCCAGCACTTTGGTGGAGTTGTCTGTTTATACCCAATATCTTCCACAAGTTTTGAAATGGGGAATCTTTTGTTGTTCCACTTTTACTATCCGTGTCTCACTGTCATAAAGGATGGCTGGGGCGATGAGACCTTGGAAAAGGGTTGACTCCAGTTTCACTTTGTGTGATGTCTCTTGATCCTCCCCATGTAGATGAGCAGGTTTTGCTTCTTTCAATTGGCAATACAACACAATCCTATCCTTTTTTCAACTATAACTGTGTCTATTTTTTGACACTGATACGGGATCAAAGATCTACTTCTCACCAGATCTGCAATCAATGTGACATTGTTCACAAATTGCGAGCTATTTTTCCCGTGACAGTTGGACTATCTTCTAGAGAATGGCCCAGATTTTCACCATAAATTGCACCAATCTCGCCGTTGATTACTTCCTCCGTATTTTCCTGAATTTCTAATTTGAATATGCCGCAGCGAATCATAAGCGGCAAAGCCAATGGTCAGTGTATTGACTCCGCCGCTCATGGTGTGATTTCTTTGTCATGGAGGTAAATCGCTATAATTTATCTCGGTGACAATTGCAAATGAGTTGGGCGCTGCACCTCAGGCAGGATATGCTGACCGTGGAGGTGCAACGCAGATTCACCAGAATAATACCAGGGCTCAGCGTTAAATTATGAGGAAAGGTTTCATAAATTTGGCTCGTCTTCTCTTGAGTATAGAAGATTGAGGGGTGATCTGATTGCGGTGTTTAAAATCTTAAAAGGGTAGATACAGAGAAACTATTTCCTCTGGTGGGGAAGTTGAGAACAAGGGGGCACAATCTTAATGGGTGATGTCACGAAGCATTTTTTCCACACAAGGGATAGTGGAAATTTGAAACACCCATACCCAAAAGGTGCTGGATGCTGGGACAATTGGAGCGTTCAAGACTGAAACAGATTTTTATTGGGTAAGGGGATCCAAGGATATGGAGCAATGGCAGGTAAATGAAGTTGAGTTACAGCTCAGCCATGATCTAATTGAATGGCGAAACAGACCCGAGGGGCTGAATGGGTTCTGCCAATTTGAGATAACAAAGGAATTGGCTTTGCCAGGTTTGTTTTTAAAAGTTCTGTTTCTGTAAAAGGAATAAAATGTGGATGTGTCTGTAAAATGGATGAGTGCAGTGAAATCCAATTCTTATTTACCTTTATTTTAGTTGATCATATGATCTAGTTGGGCGGGCTCTTTAATCATCACAAACCTTACAGGAAGTATTGTACCTATCTGATTTCCCCCCCCATTTTAAACATGTTTATTATTAAACTAATGTAAAAAGGTTAGTGGGCATGGATATTTACAGGGCGGGTAGATTTCAGGAAGATTTGTTTGAACCCGTGGTTGGTCAGAGATTTGTGTCCTGTTAGCTATTGATCAAAATATTTGTGTATCTGAGGAAGGATGTTCTTGCCATGGAAGGAGTTCAGCGAAGATTCACCAGGCTGATACCTGGGATGGCAGGAATGATGTATGAGGAGAGATTGGGTCGATCGGGCTTGTACTCACTGGAGTTTAGAAGAATGAGAGGGGATCTCATTGAAACTTATAAAATTCTAACAGGACTAGACAGACTAGATGCAGGAAGAATGTTCCCGATGGTCGGGGAGTCCAGAACCAGGGGTCACAGTCTAAGGATAAGGGGTAAGCCATTTAGGACAGAAATGAGGAGGAATTTCTTCACCCAGAGAGTGGTGAACCTGTGGAATTCTCTACCACAGAAGGCAGTAGAGGCCAATTCATTAAATATATTCAAGAAGGAGTTGGATATATTTCTCAAGGCTAAAGGGATCAAGGGGTATGGGGAGAAAGCAGGGACAGGGTACTGAATTTGGATGATCAGCCATGATCGCATTGAATGGCGGAGCAGGCTCGAGGGGCCGAATGGCCTACTCCTGCTCCTATCTTCTATGTTTCTATGACCCCAGCAATCAGATTCCTCCATGCCACGTGGAAAGTCATAGATACAGAAAGGAGGAAGGCACATGACCAGCCTAATCTTCATATGTCTAGCTGTTGTGGCACTAATGTCAATTACTAGTTGGGGATCATTAAAAGAATCAGACTTAAATTGCTATTTTTCCTGCACTGGTGATGACTGACTGATTTAGACTGTACATACTATGGATTTAAAGAATAGTTATCAACAAATTAGTCAACTAGTTAAGATAAATTCCATGTGTTTTAAGGATAATTGACAAAATTAGTGTTTCAAGTTGGGCTGGGTAGCATTCATGTATTCAGAATACACATACGGAGCATGAGTATGACTATGGATGGATGTAATTGCTGCATATACATTGATTACGGGGCTGCGCTATCCATTATACACCAGTTGAATCCTGTTAAGGGTGTAATTTGTTTGCCAGGATTGTGCTGTTGATGATGATTGTTGCAGCTGAAGTTCTGATCGTTTCTTGATCAGTACGTTTCCAGCCCAATAAGGAAGGAGGCATTGCTGGATCTGGTTCTGGGGAATGAGGTGGGTCAGGTGGATCAAGTTTCAGTAGGGGAACATTTAGGGAACAGTGATCATAGTATTATAAGGTTTAGGTTAGCTACGGAAAAGGACAAGGAGCAATCTAGAGTCAAAATACTTCATTGGAGGAGGGCCAATTTCAGTGGGTTGAGAACGGACCTGGCCCAGGTAAATTGGGTAAAACTGTAATCGAACAATGGGCTGCCTTTGAAGAGGAGATGGTTCGGGTACAGTCGAGGTACATTCCCACGAGGGCGAAAGGTAGGGCAACCAAAGCCAGACCCTCCCTGGATGATGAAAGAGATAGAGAGTAAGATAAAGCAGAAAAAAGGGCGCTTATGACAGATGTTAGGTTGAGAGTACAAGTGAGAACCAGGCTGAATACAGAAAGTTCAGAGGGGAAGTGAGAAAGGAAATAAGAAGGAGTATGAGAATAGACTGGTAGCTAACAAAAAAGGGAATCCAAAAGTCTGCTATAGGCACATAAATAGTAAACGGATAGTAAGAGGAGGGGTGGGGCTGATTGGAGACCTGCACATAGAGGCAGAGGGCATAGCTGAGGTACTAATTGAGTACTTTGCATCTGTCTTCACCAAGGAAGAAGATGCTGCCAAAGTCATAGTGAAAGAGGAAGTAGTTAAGATGTTGTATGGGATAAAAATTGATAAAGAGGAGGTACTAGAAAGACTGGCTGTACTTAAAGCAGATAAGTCACCAGGACCGGATGGGATGCACCCTAGGATGCTGAGGGAAGTAAAGGTGGAAATTACAGAGGTACTGGCCATAATCTTCCAATCCTCCTTAGATACGGGGGTGGTGCCAGAGGACTGGAGCATTGCAAATGTTACACCCTTGTTCAAAAGAGGGTGTAAAGATAAACCCAGCAACTACAGGCCAGTCAGTTTAACCTCAGTGATGGAGAAGCTTTTATAAATGATAATCCAGGATAAAATTAACAATCACTTGGACAAGTGTGGATTAATTAAGGGAAGCCAACACGGATTTGTTAAAGGCAAATCGTGTTTAACTAACTTGATTGAATTTTTTGATGAAGTAACAGAGTGGGTTGATGAGGGCAATGCAGTTGATGTGGTGTACATGGACTTCCAAAAGGTGTTTGATAAAGTGCCACATAATGGGCTTGCCAGCAAAGTTGAAGCCCATGGAATAAAAGGGACAGTGGCAGCATGGATACAAAATTGGCTAAGTGACAGGAAACAGAGAGTAGTGGTGAACGGTTGTTTTTTGGACTGGAGGAAGGTATACAGTGGTGTTCCACAAGGGTTGGTTCTAGGACCACTGCTTTTCTTGATATATATTAATGACTTGGATGTGGGTGTACAGGGCACAATTTCAAAATTTGCAGATGAGACAAAGCTTGGAAGTGTAGTGAACAGTGAGGAGGATCGAGATAGACTTCAAGAGGACTTAGACAGGCTGGTGGAATGGGCTAACACAGAAAAGTGTAAAGTGATACATTTTGGTAGGAAGAATGAGAGGCGGCAATATAAACTAAAGGTACAATCCTAAAGGGGGTGGATGAACAGAGGGACCTGGGGGTATATGTGCACAAATTGTTGAAGATGGCAGGGCAGGTTGAGAAAGCGGTTAAAAAAGTATACGGGATCCTGGGCTTCATAAATAGAGACATAGAGTCCAAAAGCAAGGAAGTTATGATAAGCCTTTATAAAACATTGGTTTGGCCACAACTGGAGTATTGTGTCCAATTCTGGGCACCGCACTTTAGGAAGGAAGTGAAGGCTTTAGAAAGGATGCAGAAAAGATTTACAAGAATGGTTCCAGGGATGAGGGACTTCAGTTACATGGATAGACTGGAGAAGCTGGGGTTGTTCTCCTTAGAGCAGAGACGATTGAGAGGAGATTTGATAGAGGTGCTCAAAATCATGAGGGGTCTGGACAGAGTAGATAGAGAGAAACTGTTCCCATTGGCAGAAGGGTCGAGAACCAGAGGACACAGATTTATGGTGATTGGTAGAAGAACCAAAGGCGACATCAGGAAAAACATTTTTACGCAGCGAGTGGTTAGGATCTGGAATGCACTGCCTGAAAGGGTGGTGGAGGCAGACTCAATCGTGGCTTTCAAAAGGGAGTTGGATAAGTACCTGAAGGAAAAAAATTTGCAGGGCTACAGGGAAAGGGCGGGGGAGTGGGACTAGCTGAAGTGCTCTTGGAGAACCAGCATGGGTTTGATGGGCCGAATGGCCTCCTTCTGTGCTGTAACCATTCTGATTTTAGTTCAGGTGAGACTCTTCATTCAGATCCATCTGATTTCAGCTCTCCGTTTTACAGTGATGTTGGAGCATTCAGTCACGCTGCTGCCATGCCACTTAGACCATTACTTAGTGGCAGCGGTGTGAATGCAGGAAACTCACGATAGCCATTGATATTAATGGGGGCGGAGCGATGATAATTACCGTCTCACTGTTTTCGGCAAAGGGTGACGGTGGAGTGGTGCAAAAGTCCCAGGAAAATATGGAGTAGTGTAATTAATGTCCTAGGTCAATCTATAATTTCCTCTTTTCCGTTCAAGAGTCCCAGCGATAAGTTGCACTATTACAATGCCGCAAGTCCCCAGGAAATTCTGGACCAATATCTCCTTGTAGCTCTGTTCGTGAAAGGGACGTCTAAGTCTGATCTGGCTCACTGTCCCCCAAACCCTTTAATTAGCATTACAAGCTGGCCGTCCGATACATTATGAATATTCCTGTGAGACTGCATTCCCCTGAATGAAATTTCTCATGTAGAAACCATTCTTCTGAGAGCACCTGGTGGGAAAAGAACTAGCATTTAGATACTGCCTCGTCAAACCCTCAAAACACTTCACAGCCAATGAAGTACTTTTGAAGCGCAGTCACTGTTTTGTAGGCAAACGCAGCAGCCAAGTTGTACACAGCAAGGTCCCAGTAAATGGTGGTTGAGGGGTGAATATTGAATATTGAACTCCCTGCTATTCGAATAGTGTTATAGGATCCTTAATGTCCAGCTAACTAGGCAGGCTCAGCTTAATGCCTCATTTGGAAGATGACACCTCTGACAATGCAACACTCCATACAGCACTAAATGTCAGCCCAGATTATGTCCTTCAATGTGCAATGGAACTTGAACCCTTAACCTTCTGGCTCAGAGTGCGACCAACTGCTAAACTGACACTTCACCAGGGTTACTCAGCAAACTGTTTACAGACCATTCCCCTAAATTCATTTCATCGATGAGGTGATTATTTCACTTACAGCAGGACATTACCATTTGCTCTTTCATTCTCCAGATAACCTCGAATTAGGACGCACAGTCTATTGAGAAGATGGTGCGGGATCAGTTTTACCGCACAGACAAATCAAAATCTTCCTGTAAGTCCTATCCACTAAACTTCCAGTTATCAATGCTAGAAATCCAGTGTATGCTGGCACTCTTCTTCCTCCTCCTTCCCCAGGTACAATTCCTAAGTTCTGCCCCTTTCCCTTGCCCTTATGATCACCATTTATTTACATACCCCTTAATTTACATCAATTCCCCTTTCCTCTCCCCTTCATTGTCGTTCCTCACTCTCTTCCCCTCTTTCACTGCCATCCACTCCCGCGTCTATCCTTTTTCCCCTCTCCCTTCCCACTCATTTTTCCCTTTGCCAGGCATTCTGCCCCTTTTCCTGTGTATTCTCCTTACCAGTCAGCACCCTCCTCTTGTATTCACTCCCTCCCCCATAGCATTCTCTCTTCTCCCCAGTCCTACGAAAAACAAGTGGCCAATGCACTGAATAAGTCCCACTCCTCTTCACTGGCCTCCTCTCTGTACGGGGGGGGGGGGTGCAAACCCCCATTCTCGTGAGTGTTCCAGTATACAGAAATAACAACAGAAAATGCTGGAAAAACTCAGCCGGCCAGGCAACATCCGTGGAGAGAGAAATAGAGTCAACGTTTCGGGTTGAAACCCTTCGTCAGGACTGAAAAAACACAGGAAATGAAACAGATTAAAAGGCCAGTTTGGGGGCTGGGAAATGGGGATGAGAGAACAAAAGAGAAGTGAAGAGACATTAAGAGGTATTCAAAACCAGACGAGATGCTGATAGGACTAGTGGAGACAAAAGACGGCTCTAGATGAGGAGGTGTGAAATGCGCTGGGAGAATGGGAGACAGCTGCCATGTGGGAGAGAGAAAAAGGGGGAAGGGCACAAAACAAAGGAGTGGATAAAAAATATAAGTAAAAATGTAATAGGGGCCGAGGTTATGATCTGAAATTGTTGAACTCGATATTGAGTCCGGAAGGCTGTAAAGTGCCTAATCGGAAGATGAGGTGCTGTTCCTCGAGCTTACGCTGGGTTTCCGTGGAACAATGCAAGAGCCCGAGGACGGTGAGGTCCGAGTGGGACTGGAGCGATTAATTAAAATGACAGGCGACCAGAAGCTCGGGGTCACCCTTACGGACTGAATGGAGGTGTTCCGCAAAGCGGTCACCCAATCTGCGTTTGGTCTCCCCAATGTAGAGGAGACCGCAGCGTGAGCAGCGAATACAGTATACTAGATTGCAAGAAGTACAAGTAAATCACTGTTGCACCTGGAAGGGGTGTTTGGGGCCCTGGACAGTGGGAAGGTATAAGGGCAGGTGTTGCATCTCCTGCGCTTGCACGGGAAGGTGCCAGGCGAAGGGGAAGGGGTGCTGGGGGTGATAGAGGAGTGGACTAGGGTGTCTCGGAGGGAGCGGTCCCTATGGAATGCTGAAAGGGGAGGGGAAGATGCATTTGGTGGTGGGATCACGTTGGAGATGGCGGAAATGACAGAGGATGATTCGTTGAATGTGGAGGCCAGTGGGGTGAAAGGTGAGGACAAGGGGAACTCTATCGTGCTTCCGGGAGGGAGGGGCAGGGGTGAGGGCAGAGGTGCGGGAGATAGAATGGACATGGTCGAGGGCTGTGTCAACCACGGTAGAGAGGAATCCTCAGTTGAGGAAAAAGGAAGACATGTCGGAAGCACTGGTATGGAAGGTGGCATCGTCGGAGCAGATGCGGCGGAGACGGAGAAACTGGGAGAATGGAATAGAGTCCTTACAGGAGGCGGGGTGGGAGGAAGTCTAGTCCAGGTAGCTGTGGGAGTCAGTGGGCTTGTAGTGAGAAGCTGTAGTCGGGGCTATTAACACTGGAACCACTTGAAGTGGAGGAGCCTGTCCGGTGTAGCAGCAACCGGACTGGGTGGGAGAGTGACTGGGGCCGTTGCCAAGCTGATGGGTGGCTTGTATGTTTCTGTGACTTGGTTGCAAATACAACCCAAACTATTGAGATGGAAGACTTTTTTTATTCGTTCCTGGGATGTGGGTGTCACTGGCAAGGCCAACATTTATTGCCCATCCTTAATTGCCCTCGAGAAGGTGGTGGTGGTGAGCCGCCTTCTTGAACCGCTGCAGTCCGTGTGGTGAAGGTGCTCCCACAGTGCTGTTAGGGAGGGAGTTCCAGGATTTTGACCCAGCGACAATGAAGGATCGGCGATATATTTCCAAGTCAGGCTGGTGTGTGACTTGGAGGGGAACTTAGAGGCGGTGGTGTTCCCATGTGCCTGCTGCCCTTGTCCCTGTCGGTGGAAGAGGTCGCGGGTTTGGGAGGTGCTGCCGAAGAAGCCTTGGCGAGTTGCTGCAGTGCGTCTTGTAGACTGTACAAGATGCACTGTGGGTCGAATGCAATACATAGTGTGGATGACAGGGGAAGAGATGTGGGGCTGTAATCAGCTGCACTGCAGTAGTCAGCTGGTGCTTGGGTCAGGCTGGCTGGGCCCACATCTGCCTAAAGCTTTAAACTCTGAGCAAAATGCAATAATCCATTCGTGATCACCGTCACAGTCTAAGCACAAGTTTTAAGTGATTTGCCTAATTTAGCTCTGGTTCACGAAGTGTTTCAGCATGTTTCCTGCACTATCCAGAACAGAATAAGCATAGCTACCCCAACAAATCTAGTTCTGCCCAGCTGGTGTTGCCAATGTGCATTGGCAGTGATTGGTACCAGTCAATGACTTCATTTGTCTGGAGACTCTGCCAATGATGCCCTTTGATGCCGTGAGCTCATCAGCACCCACGGAGAGATTATCTGCACCAAGACGTTATCAGGACCCAACAGTATGTAAATTAAATGCTGATTACACTCTATCCTTCCTGAAATGAGTGACGCTGAATCCCTTCAGACAAGTGCCTACGCTCAGAGCTTCCAACTTTGCTGAAGCAACATTTGGATTATAGCCTCTTTTGGGAGTTAAAATAAAGTGTAAATATCAACCGTGGGACATTGGGCGATTCCCGAAACGTAACTCGAGAAAGGATTCCAAAGAGAAGCGGACTGTAATCTCAGGTCTCCCCCCACTAGGGCTAAGCCACCTCTATTTACAGGGGTACGATTCCCCATTTACACCTTCCTCACTGGGGGCTCCTGTCGTCCATCAAGATCAACTATGTTGAGCATCAGAGCAACAGTGGGATCTTACTCTGTGACAGTGGTGCTAATACTAAAGCACAATTTATACTGGAATGCCATTTGCTCAGTAAGTATGGGAAGGCCCATATGCATCCAGCAATACTCAACCCTGTGAACACTTTTGACACAAGTTACCATCAGCACGCTGTGTGTGATTGTAATCTCTGCTTTCTTCTCAGCCTCTGCACCGAGCGACTTCTCATCCTCGGTGATTTCAACCTCCATCTCAAACTCATCACGCTCTCTCTCCTCTGAGTTCACTGCCCTTCTATCCTCCCTTAATCGCTCCCTCCATGTAAACTCCCCAGCCTATGCTCACGGCCACCCGCTTGACTATGCCATCGGACGTGGCCGTGTTATTCCCATTGTGTCAATCACAGATACGGCCATCACTGATCACTTCCTTGTATCCCTCTCTGCTCACATCCCCCTTCCCCCTCCCTCTCCGCTCACATCCCCTTTCCCCCTCCCTCTCCGCTCACATCCCCTTTCCCCCTCCCTATCCCACTTCCTTCTGTGTCCACCCCTGAAAAAAACTCTCCCCCAAGTCACTTACAACTGCTCTTTCAAATACCCAACGGTCCAGCCTTTGCCCCTCCATTCGCCACAACATTTCTGCAGCTACCGATCTGCTCAATTACACCCTCACCTCCACCTTTGTTGCCCTTGTCCTCACGAAAACCATTACTCTTTCTCACCCTGGTTGCTCCCCCTGGTACGACCCTCATCTTTGCTCCCTTAAGTCCAAGGGATGCAGACTTGAACATTTATGGTGGTCAACTGGTTTAGCCAGATCTGGCTGGACCACATAAAGCACTATTGGGTTCTGCTCACTATTCCAGGAATATCCTGGAATGCAAAGATAACCCCCGGCTCCTATTCTCTACTGCTAACTGTCTTCTTAATCCCCTCTTCCCTGCCTCCTCCACCCTCACCTCCAACAAGTGCGAGGAGCTCATGGACTTCTTTCTCACTAAGATTGAGACCATCCGATCAGCTGCCTCTGCCGCGTCCCTCCCTTCCCCTAGCCCACCGGGCCAAACTTCCTCTAAGGTTCCCCCCTGCCCCAGCCCTGGAATTTGCATCTTTCTCGAGTTTCTCTCCTTTCTCCACTTATGCCCTTCTCTTGAGCTCATCTTGTCCATGAGACCCACTTCCTGTTCCCTCAACCATATTCCCACCAAACTGTGGACTGCCCAACTACCTTCCTGGCCCCCATGTTAGCTTATATTCTTAACGGTTCCCTTTCCTCGGGGATTTGGTGCGAATTAGGATACAGGCAGCAGAGTTATGGATGAGTTCAAGTTTACGTAGGGTGGAATGTGGGAGACCAGCCAGGAGTGCGTTGGAATAGTCAAGTCTCGAGGGAACAAAGGGATGGATGATGGTTTCAGAAGCAGATTAGCTGGGAGGAGCAGAGACAGGCGATGGTACGAAGGTGGAAGTCGGCAGTTTTGGTGGTGGAGTGGATATTTGTTCGAAAGCTCATCCCAGGGTCCCTTTCACCCATCACCCCTGTGCTCGCTGACCTACATTGGCTCCCAGTTCGATAACACCTCAATTTTAAAATTCTCATCCTTGTTTTCAATCCGTCCATGGCGCTCGCCCCTCCCTATTGCTGTATTCCCCATCTGCTACAACCCTCCGAGATCTTCGCCCTCCTCCAATTCTGGCCTCTTGCGCATCCCCGCTTTCCATCGTGCCACCATTGCCGACCACGCCTTCTGCTGCCGAAGCCCTAAGCTCCGGAATTCCCTCCCTAACCCTCTCTGGAAGCCTCTCCTTCAAACCTACCTCTTTGACCAAGCTTTTGGTCATCTGTCCCAATATCTCCTTTCGTGGCTCGGCGTCAAATCTTGTTTGATAATCACTCCTGTGAAGCATCCTGGGATGTTTTACTACATTAAAAGTGCTATATAAATGCAAGTTGTTGTTGTTTCTCTGGGGTTTCTACTGATCTTGGGCTGAGGTTAAGGTGAGAGATCGAGAGAGCCCCCGCAGAAATTCCATCTGGACATTCTTAGGATAGAGTTCCAGAGAACCCAGGCTGAAGGGTCATGAATCCCAAAGCAAAGTTTATTTAAGAATTTTAGATCTGGTGGCTGCGGCTATCTTTGCAGTTCCCAACGCTCAACTTATTAGTAGCCTGCTTCAGCTCCTGCCTCTTCGCCACTGGTAACTATCGACTGGATCGCCACTCTGGATACTACATGATGGTCACAGGAGGACAAAGGCCAATCCCCAGTGAAAGCTGCCCCTGCCCCAGGTAATAGTAGTGACTGATGGAATGAGGTGTCTGGGTTCAGGGGCAAGTGAATGATTGGCACATTCATTGATTGGAACTAAGCGGAGGATACTTCTAGACCATCGCACAAAACTCCTGTACATCAACAAAACGGGAATGGCTCGCTCGCACCTGCTTTCAATTTGCAAGCCAATTAGGGTCGCCAACACTGCAGGATTCTCCAGGAGTTTCCAGGAATTGAAGATGAAAGTAACACCCAGGAGAGAAATCATAGAGGCTTTAAAAATAATCTGCAGTTTCTTTAAAGACCTTCATTGATCAGTTATAACAATATTGGAGATGGGGAAAAATGGCTGTTTGACCAGGCGAGGTGGTTGGAGGCCGGAGGTCATGTGATGAAACCTTCAATCAGAGTTGGCGACGCTAAAGCCGATGGAGGCGATATCAGTGCCTGGGTCACAGTGTTACTGTTCCATTTTAACTTTGGGCTGCTGTAAAGACAGCAGCCAACACCTTCAATCGTCTTACAGTGCCCCCTCCCAGTAATGGATTTACCTGTTCCCCCTCCCAGTGACGGATTTACCTGTTCCCCCTCCCAGTGACGGATTTACCTGTTCCCCCTCCCAGTGTCGGATTTACTTGTTCCCCCTCCCAGTGTCGGATTTACCTGTTCCCCCTCCCAGTGACGGATTTACCTGCAGCGAGTTTGGGACAGGGACTGTTTGCCCCTTGATGGCTCCCAATGCAGAAGGCTTGAATTTCTTTACTGAATTTTCCCACAGATTTCGCTCCTGCCTTCGTATCCCAATCCTCCGTCCCAACCGTTTCCACAATCATCAGCGGATGAGTCAGCTCACGTGTTTGGGAGAGTTTGAAGCTCTCGAGTTTGTTGCTCGCAGGGCCCCAAATGCACAAGTAACCCGACTTATTGGGGGGGGGGATTGGGGATTGTGTGTGGGGGGGGGATTGGGGAGGGGGGGGGGGGGGATTGGGGAGCGTGGGGAGCGTGGGGGGGGGATTGGGGAGCGGGGGGGGGATTGGGGAGCGTGGGGGGGGATTGGGGAGCGTGGGGGGGATTGGGGAGCGTGGGGGGGGATTGGGGAGCGTGGGGGGGGATTGGGGAGCGTGGGGGGGGGGATTGGGGAGCGTGGGGAGCGTGGGGGGGGATTGGGGAGCGTGGGGGGGGATTGGGGAGCGTGGGGGGGGATTGGGGAGCGTGGGGGGGGGGGATTGGGGAGCGTGGGGGGGGGATTGGGGAGCGTGGGGGGGGGGATTGGGGAGCGTGGGGGGGGGATTGGGGAGCGTGGGGGGGGGATTGGGGAGCGTGGGGGGGGATTGGGGAGCGTGGGGGGGATTGGGGAGCGTGGGGGGGGATTGGGGAGCGTGGGGGGGGTATTGGGGAGCGTGGGGGGGGATTGGGGAGCGTGGGGGGGGGATTGGGGAGCGTGGGGAGGGGATTGGGGAGCGTGGGGGGGATTGGGGAGCGTGGGGGGGGGGGGATTGGGGAGCGTGTGGGGGGGATTGGGGAGCGTGGGGGGGGATTGGGGAGCGTGGGGGGGATTGGGGAGCGTGGGGGGGGATTGGGGAGCGTGGGGGGGATTGGGGAGCGTGGGGGGGATTGGGGAGCGTGGGGGGGGGATTGGGGAGCGTGGGGGGGGGATTGGGGAGCGTGGGGGGGGGGATTGGGGAGCGTGGGGGGGGGGATTGGGGAGCGTGGGGGGGGATTGGGGAGCGTGGGGGGGGATTGGGGAGCGTGGGGGGGGGATTGGGGAGCGTGGGGGGGGATTGGGGAGCGTGGGGGGGGGATTGGGGAGCGTGGGGAGGGGATTGGGGAGCGTGGGGAGGGGATTGGGGAGCGTGGGGGGGATTGGGGAGCGTGGGGGGGGGATTGGGGAGCGTGGGGGGGGGGGATTGGGGAGCGTGGGGGGGGATTGGGGAGCGTGGGGGGGATTGGGGAGCGTGGGGGGGGGATCGGGGAGCGCGGGGGGGGATCGGGGAGCGTGGGGGGGGGGGGGATCGGGGAGCGTGGGGGGGGGGGATCGGGGAGCGCGGGGGGGATTGGGGAGCGTGGGGGGGGGATCGGGGAGCGCGGGCGGGGGATCGGGGAGCGTGGGGGGGGATTGGGGAGCGTGGGGGGGGATTGGGGAGCGTGGGGGGGGGGATTGGGGAGCGCGGGCGGGGGGGGATTGGGGAGCGGGGGGGGGATTGGCGAGCGTGGTGGGGGGATTGGGGAGCGTGGGGGGGGGATTGGGGAGCGTGGGGGGGGGGAGTGTGGGTGGGTGGGGAGTGTGTGGGGGGGATTGGGGAGTGTTGGGGAGGATTGGGGAGTGTGGGGGGGCGTTGGGGAGCGTGGGGGGGCGTTGGGGAGCGTGTAGGGGGGGGGGCGTTGGGGAGCAGCCGCTTCTCACAGGAGCTGCTCCCCATTACTCTATATGCAGCGGGGTAGAGAGTTCTGTCGGTTAATTCACACACCCCTCGGGCACTCGCTTACACTACCCAACAGCAGATGGAGCTGGAATGCTCAGAGTTCTCTCACTTCCTGCTGACACAGGGTGGCAGGAGTCCAAGATCAGGAACAACTTCATAAAAAGCTGACGGGCGTGTTCAGCGAGTTTGTGAAATACCCGGGACTCACCGAGGGACAGTGAAACCCGGGGGGGCGGTTGGTGCTGCGGGTGAATGTGAGATCCTGCAGGGTTGAGGGTCCTGGGCCGGGCCCCCCCAGCGACAGTCCTGGGAGCTCACTCGCTGTCCTGGGCTCGGTGCCAGTATCTGAAGGTCAACAGCGGCAGAATGCCCAAGTTCGTATTAAGAAAGGATGTCCCACCCTGCAGTGGAGCTGAGGGGCGTGTGTGGAAGAAAAGCAATCGGAGGCCGAACATTTTAGAGGCATTACTAACTGCGGAGAAGCTGCTCGCTTTGCTGTGATATAAAGGAATGGAGACGGGGAGGGATGTTGATACTGCTCCATGACAGGGCTTTCTCAGTCCATGAGAGCTCATTTAAAACTCTGAAAAATCCAGTAGCAATGACCCACCTCGCCAGGCTGGGACTGTTATATATTAATATTTCACTCCATTTTTTTTGTTCCTCTTTTAACACAATGTTTCTGTGTCCATTTCCTGCCTTCCTGAAGGTGCTGACTCCTTCCTCAGGCACCGGTCACCCTGCAGTACCTCAGCCAAGTTTGAGCCTGGGCAGAGAGTGTGCTGGCAGGCCATTCGACCATATGGGGCATCGCAGCACAATCCGCTCCCGCTCTCACCAGACATGCGGTGCCCAGAAGCTGGAATCCTGGCCAAATATTTTCCTCCCAGGGGAGCTGAGCCAGTTTGCAAGGCCCCCGACCATGACAGGGTTCAACTAGCTCTGTATAGACCGGGCACCAAACCTCGGACACCCCCGTATTGCGTTAACTGAGTGGTACAAAGTGTTACAGGTAAACTAGGGGACTGGATTCAGCTCTTCAGGCTGCATCTTCCACGAATACAGTCGTCAGAGAGAGAGAGGATTGGACCCGGGAGTGACTCCCTCTGTAGTCGAATAGCCCCTCATTTTCTGTGCTCACACATGAAAAAGAGCCATGTTATGTTACTGGACTCGTAATCCATAGACCGGGACTAATGACCTGGAAACAGGAGTTCAAATCCCACCACAGCAGCTGTGGAATTTAAGAACATAATAAGGAGTAGGCCATTCGGCCCCTGGAGCCTGCTCCGCCATTCAATAAGATCATGGCTGATCATCGACCTCAACTCCACTTTCCTGCCCGATCTCCATATCCCTTGATTCCCCTAGAGTCCAAAAATCTATCGCTCTCAGCCTTGAATATACTCAACGACTGAGCCTCCACAGCCCTCCGGGGCAGAGAATTCCAAAGATTCACAACCCTCAGTGAAGAAATTCCTCCTCATCTCAGTCTTAAATGGCCGACCCCTTATCCTGAGACTATGCCCCCTAGTTCTAGACACTCCAACCAGGGGAAACAACCTCCTAGCATTTGCCCTGTCAATTCCCTTCAGAATCTTGTATGTTTCAATGAGATCACCTCCCATTCTTCTAAACTCCAGAGAGTATCGGCCCATTCTACACAATCTCTCATCATAGGACAGCCCTCTCATCCCAGGAATCAATCTAGTGAACCTTCGTTGCACCGCCTCCAAGGCAAGTATATCCTTCCTCAGATAAGACCAAAACTGTGCACAGTACTCCAGGTGTGGTCTCACCAAGGCCCTGTACAATTGTAGCAAGACTTCCTTACTCTTATACTCCAACCCCCCTTGCAATAAGGCCAACATGCCATTTGCCTTCCTTATTGCTTGCTGTACCTGCATGCTGGCTTTGTGTTTCTTGCACGAGGACATCCAAATCTCTCTGAACACCAACTAGACAATTTCATTCACTTTGCCTCCAATTTCACCCTTCCCTCACCTTCACATGGTCCATCTCTGACTCTTCCCTTCCCTTCCCCGACTTCTCCATCTCTGGGGATAGGTTATCGACCAATATTCACTACAAGCCCACTGACTCCCACAGCAACCTGGACTACACTTCCTCCCACCCCGCCTCCTGTAAGGACTCTATTCCATTCGCCCAGTTTCTCCGTCTCCGCCGTATCTACTCCGACGATGCCACCTTCCACACCAGTGCTTCCGACATGTCTTCCTTTTTCCGCAACCGAGGATTCCCCTCTACCGTGTTCGACACAGCCCTCGACCGTGTCCGTTCTATCTCCCGCACTTCTGGCCTCACCCCTGCCCCTCCCTCCCAGAACCACGACAGGGTTCCCCTTGTCCTCACCTTTCACCCCACCAGCCTCCACATTCAACGGATCATCCTCCGCCATTTCTGCTACCTCCAAAGTGATCCCACCATCAAACACATCTTCCCCTCCCCTCCCCTTTCAGCATTCCGTAGGGACCGCTCCCTCCGAGACACCCTAGTCCACTCCTCTATTGCCCCAAACAGCCCTTCCCCTTCGCCTGGCACCTTCCTGTGCAAGCGCAGGAGATGTAACACCTGCCCCTATACCTCCCCCCTTCCCACTGTCCAGGGCCCCAAACACCCCTTCCAGGTGAAACAGCGATTTACTTGTACTTCTTGCAATCTAGTATACTGTATTCGCTGCTCACGATGTGGTCTCCTCTACATTGGGGAGACCAAACGCAGATTGGGTGACCGCTTTGCGGAACACCTCCGTTCAGTCCGTAAGGGTGACCCCGAGCTTCCGGTCGCCTGTCATTTGAATTCACCGCTCCATTCCCACTCGGACCTCACCGTCCTTGGCCTCTTGTATTGTTCCACGGGAGCTCAACGTAAACTCAAGGAACAGCACCTCATCTTCCGATTAGGCACTTTACAGCCCTCTGGACTCAATATCGAGTTCAACAATTTCAGATCATAACCTCGACCCCTATTACTTTTTTACTTATAATTTTTTTCCACCCCTTTGTTTTGGGTCCTCCTTCCCCCCCCCATTCCTTTTGTTTCTCTCTCCCACATGGCAGCTGTCTCTTACCTGCCAGTACACTTCACACCTAATCTCAGCTGCCTTTTGTCTCCACAGGCCTATTACCATCTCGTCTGGCTTCGAATACCTTTTGTTGTCTCTTTTTCTTCTTTTGTTCGATCGCAGTCTTGCCTTCGATCTATTTTCTTTTCTTTCCAGTTTTGAAGAAGGGTTTCGACCCGAAACATCAACTCAAATTTCTCTCCACGGATGTTGCCTGACCGGCTGAGTTTTTCCAGCATTTTCTGTTGTTATTTTAAAGTTTCTCACCATTTAAAAAATATTGTTTTTCTATTCTTCCCATCAGTGAATAACCTCATATTTCTCTACAATACACTCCATCGGTTCTCCTCACAGCTTACTGTCCCACCTAGCATTGTATAGTCAGCAAACTTGGATACATTACACTCAGTCCCTTCATCTAATCATTAATATAGATTGTAAATAGCTGAGGTCCCAGCACTGATCTTTGCAGCACCCCACTAGTTACAGCCTGCCAACGCGAAAAAGACCCGTTCATCCCGACTCTGCTTTCTGTCCGTTAACCAATCCTCTATCTAAGCTACTAGATTACCCCCAACCCCATGAGCTCTTATCTTGTGTAATAACCTTTTATGTGGCACCTTATCGAATGCCTTTTGGAAATCCAAATATACTACATCCACTGGTTCCCCTTTATCTACACTGCTAGTAAATTCAATTAATTAAATAAATCTGGAATAAAGAGCTAATATCAGTATTGGCGACCATGAAACTACTGGATTGTCATAAAAAACCCATCTGGTTCACTAATGTCCTTTAGGGAAGGAAATCTGCCGTCCTTACCCGGTCTGGCCTAGATGTGACTCCAGAACCACAATGTGGTTGACCCTAAACGGTCCTCTGAAATGGCCTAGAAAGCCACTCGGGTGTATTCAAGAAGATGGCTCACCACTACCTTCTCGAGGGCAATTCGGAATGGGCAATGAATGCTGGCCTTGCTGGCGATGTCCACGTCCCATGAATGAATATTTAAAAAAACCCTGCCCACAGAACCAGGTTAATGGAGAGGGGGGGGGGGGGGGGGAGAAAGAGAAAACAAAACCTTGCTGAATGGGTGTGTAATTGGCAAATTAATTGCAATATAGATACGTGCTAGATAATACATTTTGGTAGGAAGAATAAGGAGGCCACATACTCCTTGGAAAATAAGTCTAAGTGGGGTGAAGGAGGGATCTGGGGGTACAGATACACAGATCACTAAAAGTAGCGACGCAGGTTAATGAGGCCATAGAAAAACAAACCAAGCACTGGGTTCATATCTAGAGGAATAGAATTGAAAAGCAGGAAATTATTTTAAACTTCTATCAAACCTTGCTTAGACCACACGGAGCACGGTGAACAGTTCTGGTCTCCATATCATAAAAAGGATATAGAGGCACTGGAGAAGGTGCAAAAAAGATTGACAAGGATGATACCAGAACTGAGAGGCTATACCCATCAGGAAAGATTGAACAGGCGGGGGCTCTTTTCTCTATGAGAGAGAAGACTGAGTGGTGACCTGATAGAGGTCTTTAGAATTATGAAGGGGTTCGATAGGGTCGATGTAGAGAAGATGTTTCCACTTGTGGGCGAGACCAGAACTAGGGGCCATCAATATAAGATAGTCACTAATAAATCCAATAGGGAATTCAGGAGAATGTGGAACTCGCTACCACAGGGAATGGTTAAGGCGACTAGCATCGATGCATTTAAGGCGAAGCTAGATAAACGTGAGGGAGAAAAAGATGTACTGATGGGGTGAGATTGAGGGAGTTGGGAGGAGGCTGGTGTGGAGCAGAAAAACCAGCATGGACCCGTTGGGCCGAATGGCCTGTTTGAGCTGTAGACTTGATGTAACTCTCTGGATCATCAGATATTTTCACTTGTGCGCACAGATAAAGACACAAAGGGCAGAAAAGAAAACAAAACCTCCAGGTCACCAATGTTTTAGTTTTATGTCAGTAATGTAACTATTGGCAAAACACAGGAGGACAGAAACCAAAGAAATTCTCCGAGTGCTTCCCAGCGTCCGAGCCTTTACAATGATTCCATTTCACCAATATTGAATTTTATCTAAATCATGTATAAATGTCACTGAGACCGTTGGCAACATTATTATAAAGTCGCAAAATGATGATCCAACATGAACTTGAACAACGATAAATCGGGTTCACAGGTTACGCACATTTAATGTGGCTCAGTCCAGGGCAGGTTGGAGCTGTGGCATCCCACAGCTCTACAGAGTAAAACCAACCACCTGCACCCCTGCTGTAGGCACTCGGCCCCAGTTTCTCAGCCTACACAGCGTAAGTTATCAGGCTCTTCAACCACAGAGTACATCACAGTCAAGCAAAATCCTGCCCTTGCCCGACACCCACGTACCTTCCAGTAGGGGTCACTGGAGAGCAACACTGAGCTCCGAGGGCAATTGCTGGGCCACGCCTACAGGCCAGCTCGGTGAGGCTCACCGTTTGACACCGACCGGGCAGTGGTGCACTTCCCCACCAAGCCATCACCAGCTGTGAAGCTCTTGTTTTCCCCAAGCAGTGTCCGTTATAGAACAAAGTTTCTGTAGGTCGGTTTCATCCGTGATCTTCACCACTGGGGACAGAGCCCCTGATATGGGGGGTGGGGGTGGACAGAGCCCCTGACCAGGCAGGGGGGGACAAGTGCTCCAGCCAGGAGGGGGATAGAGCCCCTGACCAGGCAGGGGGGGGGGGGATGAGAGCCCCAGCCAGAAGGGGGATAGGGCCCCTGACTGGGCAGGGGGGGGGGGGGAGACAAGTGCTCCAGCCAGGAGGGGGATAGAGCCCCTGACCGGGCAAGGGGGGGGACAAGAGCCCCAGCCAGGAGGGGGATAGAGCCCCTGACGGGGCAGGGGGGGGACGAGAGCCCCAGCCAGGAGGGGGATAGAGCCCCTGACCGGGCAAGGGGGGGGACGAGAGCCCCAGCCAGGAGGGGGATAGAGCCCCTGACAGGGCAAGGGGGGGACGAGAGCCCCAGCCAGGAGGGGGATAGAGCCCCTGACAGGGACAGAGCCCCTGACAGGGACAGCACATTCCAGTTTTCAATATCGGCCCAATACGACTGCCCAGGACAGCAGGCTGAGCCGAGAGCTGCCGTTTGAGATATTCAGGTGGAAGTGGGACATTAATTTGCAACAACTGCTGGACGGTGAAGGTTTCTCACTGAGCCACTGATGAATGCTCAGGCTGTGGGTGGGGGCGGGGGATTACTGCACAACAGGGCAAACCCACTCCAAATAAACGGAAGAAATTAAACTAAGCGGAATGAGGGTCAGAAACATCACAGGTGAGTTTTGGCAATCTATAAATATCCATCAGACATGAGAAAAATATCAATTTATGGCAAATTTGGTGGTCAGGCCTAGTGGGGAGCCCACACTGAGCTCACTTCACACAGCCCTTCACTGTAAAAGGGACACATTTACAATCACATTCAAAGTGCAGGGACATGGATTATATTCTTTGTTTTCTAGTCTACAAATATGAAAATTTAATTTGCGTTTGGAATACAAGGCACAAAGCACGCGTTGCATAAACCGGGGCTATATTGGCCCAGAGGAATATATGGCTTTAATATATCTTTTGTAAATTCATCTTATAGACAAATGATAGCTTGGCAGCAGCAGGCGTGTTGAGTAGAAAGCGGTGGGTGGGTGGGTGGGTACACGGGGAGCAAGGCAACGTTTACCAGGAGACGGTCGTGGACGTGCAGTCTGTGAAACTCTCAGCAACTTCCCGGGAGTGTTTCTCAGAATTCAGCAGTGCTCGCTAAAATACGTAATCCTGTCGGGACGGCTGGGGGGGTTGCCTGGTGTCAGTGGTGCTATTAGTACACAAACCAGCTATATCGACGCTGTGATCAGCTTCCTCATGATTGGAGGCTGAACACGTTTCATGCATTAACTCTTTGAGAGTACAGTTGCAATCTTTTAAAAATTCTAATTATAGGGGCCACATCGGATTATCATGCAGAACAACAAAGCAGCGACTGGGGACAACGCTCCACAAACTCCTGGGGGTCAGGATCAATGTTCTCTTTAAGCTGCGCAGCCGCTCTGGAGCTCCCACACAGCTGGCTCACTGGCTTTTAAATAGGGAAAACCCGCACGAGCGCAGGATTTTAACTGGGCAGCGCGCCCAAAATAAAATTAAAGGGAACATTGGTCAAGATCACTCCATTCAGAAGTTTTCCCAATTTTTAACAAACTCTTATCCTACAGAAAATTCCGAGACAATATTTCTTCACATCAGACCCTTCAAAACCATCTCACTTTCAACACAATCACTGGTCAGATTGAGAAAATGCAGAGATTCTCTTGCGAAAGAGAGCACGGATTGAGGTAGTATTGAAAACTCTAAGTTACTTGACGGAGCGGGGGGGGGGGGGGGGGTCCAGACATCCTCAGAACAAGATTAAAAAAAGGAATTCTGCAGATTCAGAAATGTTAAGGGCAGATAATCCAGATTTACTGCACCTCACTGATGGGTCATGGACGGTTTGTAGGACATACAGAATGTGGGCCTTCAGAGAATGTGAAATCGAAAGCAGAATCGATGGAAACGGATTTGTTAAAAAACACAGTAATTTTACTGCAGTGAACAGATCATCCGTCAGCATTTGTGGTTTGAACACATTGGGCCGACAGGGAGAGGGATCCCCGATGTAAAACAGCACTGTAGCTTCAAGACAAGTTGGAAACTTATTTCAAAGGCTTGGATTTGTTTCATCCATTAAGAAAAAATGATTGCGGGCAGATTGTCCTCTGCAGTGCCAGGCGGGCAAGCTGGCAAGGTCAAAACCTGTGTGCAATAAGGGTTCTCAGCCGTCCACATCCTACACCCGTGGCTGACGAGGAAAGTCTAACTAGCAAAGTAATCGCCCCTTTGTGTGGACATGATTGTTAACTACAGTATAAATTTATAAAGTGTATGATGGTCAGAGAAGGAATATTGTCTCTTTCTCCCTCTATTAATGAATTCAAGATCGATCAAGTCTTTAAGAGACACTAAATAAGTCACCCAGAAGCTGTTGTTATAGAGTTAGTTCCCAATAATCGACAGCAGCATGCGCTTGTAATCCCCACTGGTGTCGCTCTCCACCATCGTACGCAAGCCCTTCTGGTACATCTCCCAAAACGCCTGCTTGATCTGAACAAGGTCAATCTGTGGGCAGGAAATAAACACCACTTCAGGAAAAAACACAAGGAGCCTTTCTTGTGCTCTTATAACAACGTAAAAGAATGAAATAACTCTGGGCTGGCTGTTAGTCGGTCGGCACGGTGCGGAAAGCTGCATTCTGCTGAAGGGACACAAACTGAGCAGACACAAGGAGGACAGAACGAGCAGCACCCTAGAACTAAGGAGTGCAGCAGAGAAAGGATTACAGGCGGTAGGTCACAGTCATACTCGGCGATTAGCCCAGGACAGGGACACCCCCCGGAGGGAGACGGGCCAGGTACCCCCCGCACCCCCGGAGGGAGACGGGCCAGGTACCCCCCGCACCCCCGGAGGGAGACGGGCCAGGTACGCCCCGCACCCCCGGAGGGAGACGGGCCAGGTACGCCCCGCACCCCCGGAGGGAGACGGGCCAGGTACGCCCCGCACCCCCGGAGGGAGACGGGCCAGGTACGCCCCGCACCCCCGGAGGGAGACGGGCGGCCAGGTACAAAATGCATAAAACGGAAAACTTCAGCACTGACGCAGAATAGGACCAGAGCACTGGTGAAATAAAACCCAACGTTAAGAAATCAAAATGTCACAATTGCGTAAAACGGAGGTCCCACCTGATCCAATATACAGGAAACTTTGGTTTATCCGGAGGTTGTATGTCCGGAATACTCGATCTAACGGCAAAAATCAGGAGCCGTTTTCTATAAGTTTTTTTTAGTTCTCGTTCTTTTTTTTTTAACCCAGTCAGGCACTGCAAGGTCTGTAGCTATAGCAACAGCTTCAGCTAGAGACGCTTGCAGCTGCCTCTTTAGAAGCTGTTGCTAAGCAACAGTGTTTGTTGTCAGATACGGAGATGAAAACCTCCGTATGCTTCAACATTAACTTTGTATGTCCGGCAGTTTTGATAGATCGGCAACACGCCGGTCCCGTCGGTGCCGGATATCACAAAGTTTCCTGTACATGAGGAACGTCAGGCATCGTTGGTCACTCAGTGACACTGCCGCCCCTCAGTGTGCAGGGGGGGGGGGGGGGTTCAGTTTATACAGCGGAGGGCTTCTTCACATTATGTAAGGAGTGAGCCCAACAGTGTAACACAATACATCACAAGGTGGGGGACTGAGCCCAACAGATCCGATAGTCTCCAGTTCAATTCCTGGTCTGCGCTGTTGGTTGATCTCTAGGAACTTCCCAGCCAGAGTCACTGGACAGTGAGCGGGAGCCGCAGCCGATAACTCGTCCACTCTCTGGTCAAGGGGTGCGGAGACCTACTGCCGCGCCCCCATCACTGTCCCAGCTGAGCTCATAGAATCACAGCACACAAGGAGGCCATTCAGCCTATTGTGCCTGTGCCGGCTGTTTGAAAGAACTCTCCAATTAATCCCACTCCCCTGCTCTTTCCCCATAGCCCTGCAAACTTTTCATTTTCAAGTATTTATCCAATTCCCTTTTCAAAGTGACCACTGAATCTGCTTCCACCACCCTTTCAGGCAGTGCATTCCAGATCACAACAACTTGATCAACAAACCCAGCACAGATTGGGGATCGAATTGGAGATGATCTGCACGAGGATGTACCACCTGGTGAGGAACTGCCACTGACCCAGGAAGCCACAGTGGCCCCATAGGCACATTTACAGATTGCAGAGTATAAAATCCGACACTAACAAAACTCTTCTTTAAACAAACGCTCCAATTCTAAAGAACCTCTCCGACCCAGAGGTGTGTCTGTACCTCGCTGCGAGTGACGGTGACTCGGATGAGAGTAGAGTCACTGGTCCCAAGTCCTTTCATGCACTTGAAGAGTTTTTCAGCAAAGAATGCTGGGCGGTTCATCACACATTGCACTGCAGGAGAAAGGCGAGAGAATAAATCTTCATAAACAGCAGCAGCGCACAAGACATCGGAACACAAGGCAGCGTCAACTCCACCTCCGTTTAATGGCCACCTGTGAAAATAGAGCATCTTCTACCCGACCAGTGACACTCCTCCCCATCTCCCCCCGGCCCCCAACCCACTGAAGTGACGACCCTCTCTTTTGTTAATAAGGAGGTTTTGGTTTATTTTATGTCAATATTCAGGGCCGTTAATGTAGATAAACATCCCGAGGTGCTTCAAGCCAAAGATGGCAAGATTGGAGAGGGCACCAATAGCTTGGTCAGAGGGTGAAAAGAGCAGGTGAGGCAGATCGATTTGTTAGGTGTTGCCAGGCTGGGATAAAAGAGTGTCGCTCTCAAATGAAGGGGATTTTAAGGAGGGGGTAGTAGTAGTTCAGGCTCCTGTACCAGGGGACAAATAATTCAGCGCTGGAGACTGCCAGTAATCGTGATTTCAACAGTGTGGGATGTAGGAAGCGAGTGTGAACAACACGAGGATTGCGACAGGGAGGGAGAGGATGCCCCCGAGGGGGTGGAGGAGGGGGGCTCCCCCCGCTCCCCGAGGGGGTGGAGGGGGGGGGCTCCCCCCTCTCCCCGAGAGGGCGGAGGGGGGGGGCTCCCCCCTCTCCCCGAGAGGGCGGAGGGGGGGGGCTCCCCCCTCTCCCCGAGAGGGCGGAGGGGGGGGGCTCCCCCCTCTCCCCGAGAGGGCGGAGGGGGGGGGCTCCCCCCTCTCCCCGAGAGGGCGGAGGGGGGGGGCTCCCCCCTCTCCCCGAGAGGGCGGAGGGGGGGGGGCTCCCCCCTCTCCCCGAGAGGGCGGAGGGGGGGGGCTCCCCCCTCTCCCCGAGAGGGCGGAGGGGGGGGGGCTCCCCCCTCTCCCCGAGAGGGCGGAGGGGGGGGGCTCCCCCCTCTCCCCGAGAGGGCGGAGGGGGGGGGCTCCCCCCTCTCCCCGAGAGGGCGGAGGGGGGGGGGCTCCCCCCTCTCCCCGAGAGGGCGGAGGGGGGGGGCTCCCCCCTCTCCCCGAGAGGGCGGAGGGGGGGGGCTCCCCCCTCTCCCCGAGAGGGCGGAGGGGGGGGGCTCCCCCCTCTCCCCGAGAGGGCGGAGGGGGGGGGCTCCCCCCTCTCCCCGAGAGGGCGGAGGGGGGGGGCTCCCCCCTCTCCCCGAGAGGGCGGAGGGGGGGGGCTCCCCCCTCTCCCCGAGAGGGCGGAGGGGGGGGGCTCCCCCCTCTCCCCGAGAGGGCGGAGGGGGGGGGCTCCCCCCTCTCCCCGAGAGGGCGGAGGGGGGGGGCTCCCCCCTCTCCCCGAGAGGGCGGAGGGGGGGGGCTCCCCCCTCTCCCCGAGAGGGCGGAGGGGGGGGGCTCCCCCCTCTCCCCGAGAGGGCGGAGGGGGGGGGCTCCCCCCTCTCCCCGAGAGGGCGGAGGGGGGGGGCTCCCCCCTCTCCCCGAGAGGGCGGAGGGGGGGGGCTCCCCCCTCTCCCCGAGAGGGCGGAGGGGGGGGGCTCCCCCCTCTCCCCGAGAGGGCGGAGGGGGGGGGCTCCCCCCTCTCCCCGAGAGGGCGGAGGGGGGGGGCTCCCCCCTCTCCCCGAGAGGGCGGAGGGGGGGGGCTCCCCCCTCTCCCCGAGAGGGCGGAGGGGGGGGGCTCCCCCCTCTCCCCGAGAGGGCGGAGGGGGGGGGCTCCCCCCTCTCCCCGAGAGGGCGGAGGGGGGGGGCTCCCCCCTCTCCCCGAGAGGGCGGAGGGGGGGGGCTCCCCCCTCTCCCCGAGAGGGCGGAGGAGGGGGGCTCCCCCCTCTCCCCGAGAGGGCGGAGGGGGGGGGCTCCCCCCTCTCCCCGAGAGGGCGGAGGAGGGGGGCTCCCCCCTCTCCCCGAGAGGGCGGAGGAGGGGGGCTCCCCCCTCTCCCCGAGAGGGCGGAGGAGGGGGGCTCCCCCCTCTCCCCGAGAGGGCGGAGGAGGGGGGCTCCCCCCTCTCCCCGAGAGGGCGGAGGAGGGGGGCTCCCCCCTCTCCCCGAGAGGGCGGAGGAGGGGGGCTCCCCCCTCTCCCCGAGAGGGCGGAGGAGGGGGGCTCCCCCCTCTCCCCGAGAGGGCGGAGGAGGGGGGCTCCCCCCTCTCCCCGAGAGGGCGGAGGAGGGGGGCTCCCCCCTCTCCCCGAGAGGGCGGAGGAGGGGGGCTCCCCCCTCTCCCCGAGAGGGTGGAGGAGGGGCTGAGAGGGTGAAGGGGGCGGGGGGGGGGGGGGGGGCGAGGCCCGAGAGGGTGGAGGAGGGGGGCGAGAGTGTGGGGAGATTGCAGTATGTATAATTCCCTATTGAAGGAGCCGAATGAATGAGAGTTGAGTGTGCTGCCGGCGGTTGCAATGGTGACACATTTTGTAATGGGGGCGTGTTAAACCTACCGATGGCGTGCATTCCGTCCTGCACATCTCCTGAAAACTCCCGGTCGATGCTTTTCAGCAGCTCACGGTTAGCTAACTGTGGAGGAAACAAAAAATACACTTGAAAAAGATATAAAGTTCAATCCAACAAAATATTGACACACATAATGAGAACTGAAGGGCTTGCCGTAAATTGGAGATAAAAAGGAAAAATCTGCTAATGTGGGAGGTATTCAAAGCAGTATTTGGCAGAATACCAGTACATACCCCTCGGCAACCATGGTCAACAAACGAGGTAAACGACAGTATCAAGCTAAAGGAAAAGGCTTACACAAATACAAAAGAGTCAAAATCCAGCAGACTGGGAGAGCTATAAAAAGCAAAAAGCAAAAAGCAACAAAGGGATACAATGAAATTAATAAGATGTGCCATAAAGGAGTGTGAAAATAAACTTGCAAGGGATATCAAAGCTAGCAGTAAAAGTTTTTATAAATATATTGAGAAAGCAAGTGGCTCGGGGAAACGTTAAAGACAGACGCAGGTGATACCGTCATCGACAATAAGTGGCAAACATATTAAATGAGGACTCTGCAACAGAAGGAGAAAAACAAAAGTGACAGGCAGAGAAATCAAGGGTTTAAATCAAACATGACCACATTAAATAATAATTCTAAAAGATCTAAGAGCATTAAAAAAACAAGCCTGAAGGCTTTGTGTCTTAATGCGAGGAGCATTCGTAATGTGGATGAATTAGCTGCGCAAATAGAGGTAAACGAATATATATGATATGATTGGGATTACGGAAACATGGCTCCAGGGTGGCCAAGGCTGGGAACTCAACATCCAGGGGTATTCAATATTCAGGAAAGATAGGCGAAAAGGAGGTGGGGAAGCATTGCTGGTTAAAGAGGAGATTAACACAATTGAAAGGAAAGATATTAGCTCTGATGATGTGGAATCTGTATGGGTAGAACTGAGAAATACCAAGGGGCAGAAAACGTTAGGGGGAGTGGTATATAGACCTCAAAACAGTAATGCGGAGGTCGGGGATGGCATTAAACAGGAAATTAGAGAAGTGTGCAATAAGGGCACAGCAGTTATCATGGGTGACTTTAATCTACATATAGATTGGGCTAACCAAATTAGTAACAATACTGTGGAGGAGGAATTCCTGGAGTGTATACAGGATGGTTTCCTGGACCAATATGTCAAGGAACCAACTAGAGATCAGGCCATCTTAGACTGGGTATTATGTAATGAGAAAGGATTAATTAGCAATCTTGTTGTGTGAGACCCCTTGGGTCGCAGCAATCATAATATGATAGAATTCTTCATTAAGATGGAGAGTGAAATAGTTGACCCAGAGACTAGGGTCCTGAATTTAAATAAAGGAGACTACGATGGTATGAGGTGCGAGTTGGGTAGGATTGATTGGGGAATGTCACTCAAAGGGTTGATGGTGGATGGGCGATGGCAGACATTCAAAGATCGCATGGATGAACTACAAAATTTGTTCATCCCAGTTTGGCATAAAAATAAAACAAAAAAGGTGACTCAACCGTGGCTAACAAGGGAAATTAAGGATAGCATAAGATCCAAGGAGAGGACACATAAATTGGTCAGAAAAAGCAGTAAACCTGAGGATTGGGAGCAGTTTAGGATCCAACAAAGGAGGACAAAGGGATTAATTAAGAGGGGGAAAATAGAGTACGAGAGTAAGCTTTCAGGGAACATAAAAACTGACTGTAAAAGCTTTTATAGATATGTGAAGAGAAAAAGATTGGTCAAACGTAGGTCCCTTGCAGTCAGAAACAGGGGAATATATAATGGGGAACAAAGAACTGGCAGACCAATTAAATACATACTTTGGTTCTGTCTTCACAAAGGAGGACACAAATAACCTCCCAAAGATGTCAGGGAACATAGGGTCTAATGAAAAGGGAGGAACTGATAGAAATCAGTATTTGTAGGGAAATGGTGTTAGGGAAATTGATGGGATTGAGGGCCGATAAATCCCCAGGGCCTGATAATTTACATCCTAGGGTACTTAAGGAAGTGGCCCTAGAAATAGTCGATGCATTGCTGGTCATCTTCCAAAATTCGATAGACTCTGGAACAGTTCCCATGGATTGGCGGGTTCAAAAAGGGTGGTAGAGAGAAAACGGGGAATTACAGACCGTAAGCCTGACATCAGTAGTGGGGAAAATGCTAGAGTCCATTATAAAGGATGTAATAGCAGAGCACTTGCAAAAAAGTGACCGGATCGGACAAAGTCAACATGGATTTACAAAAGGTAAATCGCGCTTGACTAATCTACTGGAATTTTTTGAGGATGTAACTGGTAAAATAGATAAGGGAGAACCAGTGGATGTGGTGTACAGGAAACTTTGGACTATCCGGAGGTTATATGTCCAGAATACTCGATCTAATGGCAAAAATCAGGAGCAGTTTTCTATAAGTTTTTTTTAGTTCTTGTTGCTTTTTTTTTCCCCCCAGTCAGGCACTGCAAGGTCTGTAGCTATAGCAACAGGTTCAGCTAGAGACGCTTGCAGCTGCAGCCGACTGTTTAGAAGCTGTTGCTAAGCAAGTGTTTGTTGTCAGATGCAGAGATGAAAACCTCCGTATGCTTCAACATTAACTTTGTATGTCCGGCAGTTTTGATAGATCGGCAACAGCTCAGTCCCGTCGGTGCCAGATATCACAAAGTTTCCTGTAATGATCTGGACAAGGGAACTAGATGTAATATCTCCAAGTTTGCAGACGACACAAAGCTGGGTGGGCGTGTGTGCTGTGAGGAGGATGCCGAGAAACTCCAGGATGATTTGGACAGGTTGGGTGATTGTATTGCATCTGCCATGCTTCTGCCCAATGTGGATAAATGCGAGGTTATCCACTTTGGTGTCAAAAACAGGAAGGCAGATTATCTGAATGGCAATAGATTGGGAGAAGGGGAAGTGCAACGAGACCTGGGCGTCCTTGTGCACCAGTCGCTGAAAGTAAGCATGCAGGTGCAGCAGGCGGTTAAGGCGGCAAATGGTATGTTGGCCTTCGTAGCAAGAGGGTTTGAGTACAGGAACAAGGATGTCTTGCTGCAGTTGTACAGGGCCTTGGTGAGACCACATCTGGAGTATTGTGTGCAGTTTTGGTCGCCTTATCTGAGGAAGGATGTTCTTGCCATGGAAGGAGTGCAGCGAAGATTCACCAGGCGGATACCTGGGATGGCAGGAATGACGTATGAGGAGAGATTGGGTCGATTGGGCTTGTACTCGCTGGAGTTTAGAAGAATGAGAGGGGATCTCATCGAAACTTATAAAATTCTAGCAGGACTAGACAGACTAGATGCTGGAAGGATGTTCCCGATGGTCGGGGAGTCCAGAACCTGGGGTCACAGTCTAAGGATAAGGGGCAAGCCATTTAGGACAGAAATGAGGAGGAATTTCTTCACCCAGAGAGTGGTGAATCTGTGGAATTCTCTGCCAAAGAAGACAGTAGAGGCCAATTCATTAAATATATTCAAGAAGGAGTTGGATATATTTCTTACGGCTAAAGGGATCAAGGGATATGGAGAGAAGGCAGGGACAGGGTACTGAATTTGGATGATCAGCCATGATCTTATTGAATGGCAGAGCAGGCTCGAGGGGCCGAATGGCCTGCACCTGCTCCTATCTTCTATGTTTCTATGTCTTCACAGTAGAGGGAGAGGATAAAATAATAGAAGCACAAGGGAAACAAAAAATAAATCAAGCGGAGGAACTTATTGGATTTAAGTTAAAAAAAATGATCATGGAGAAAATAATGGGACTGAAGATTGCCAAATCTTCAGGACCTGATGGTTTCCACCAATGTTCCCTCTACTTTTTTGCGCATAGTCCCTTTAACTGGCTGTGTGGCCCATTCAAATTTCCGCGCATGTGCGGTTTCCTCCATGTAAAAGCCGGTGAGCAGCCGAGCGATTTAGTGGGAACGTTAGTTTCCACCCCAGGATATGAAAACAAATGTGATGATAAAATTCCAGATTTGTTAAGTCATAATTACCTAAAGCTCTCTTGCTTGGGGTTATAAAATTTCAAACACAACTCCATTATTGAAGAAGGGAGAGAGAGAAACCAGGAAACTGTAGACCAGTCGGTCTAATGTCAGTTGTGTGGAAGTTAGTGGAATGGGTCACCAGAGTGACTGAGCACTTGTACAAGTAGGAGGTGATCGGATTGAGTCAGCATGGATTTGTGATGGGCAAGTCATGTCTAACTAATCCAGGTGAATTTTTTGAGGAAGTCACGAACATGGTGGACAAGGGAGTGTCTGCCGATGTTATCTACATGGACTTCCAGAAGGCATTTGATAGGATTCTGCACAAGGGACTGTTAGGAAAAATTGCACGGAATTGGAGGTAACCTTGTGCCATGGGTTGGAAATTGGTTGGGAGGTAGGAGACAGAGATGGGGATAAAGGGAATGTACTCTGATTGGCAGGATGTGACCAGTGGTGTTCCCCTGGGATCTGTACTGTGGCCTCAGCTTTTCACCAGATTTATCAATGACTTGGATGAATAGAGTTGTACATCCAAGTTTGTAGATGACACCAAGTTGGGAGGGACAGTAAGTAGTGCAGATGGGAGCAGGAAGTTACAAAAAATAAACCTAGACCGATTAAATGAGTTGCCAAAACTATGACAGATACAGTTCATTGTGGGGAAGTGTGAGGATCCAAGAAAGATAAATCGGAATATTTTCTTAATGGTGAGACTAGGAACTGTGGAGGAGCAAAGGGATTTAGGGTCCATGTACACAAATCACAAAGCTAGTAGACAGGTACAAAAAGTAATCAAAATGGCTAATCAAATGTTTGATTATAGTCATTGAATCTTACAGCACAGAAGGAGGCCATTCGGCCCATCGCGCCTGTGCCAGCTCTTTGAAAGAGCTCTCCAATTAGTCCCACTCCCTGCCCTTTCCCCACAGCCCTGCAAATTTT
This sequence comes from Somniosus microcephalus, assembly GCF_052327205.1. Taxonomy (NCBI): domain Eukaryota; kingdom Metazoa; phylum Chordata; class Chondrichthyes; order Squaliformes; family Somniosidae; genus Somniosus; species Somniosus microcephalus. The sequence continues at coordinate 10,518,154 of NC_141015.1, forward strand.
TCCATTTCAAGAATATATCCAAAAATTTTCCTTCTCATGTATCTAATAGTATTTCAGGCTGGAAAGTAAACCATTATCACTCCAGTTAAAGAAGTGATTTTTCTTAATAGAATGTTTTCCTCTTTGCAAATTTGCTCCACCATTTTTGTCTCCTCAGCTAACTGCTTCGATTCGATGCTGGGGCAATATTCTGCTGTCACTGTTTGTCCTCGATATCGCACTCAATTGGTCATTCTTCAATGTACAAGAACATAAGAAATAGGAGCAGTAGGAGGCCATTTGGCCCCTCGAGCCTGCTCCGCCACTCAATAAGATCATGGCTGATCTTCTACCTCATCTCCTTTCCTGCACTATCCCCATATCCCTTGATTCCCTTAATATTCAAAAATCTATCGATCTGTGTTGAATATACTCAATTTGAACAATGATTGCTGCTAAGCTATTTGATGAGGGGGTCGGAAATATCAGCTGGGCCTAAAACCAACGTTCTCTCGAATTCTTTCTTTTGTGTACGGTCCCTTTAACTGGCTGCGGGGACCATGCAAATTTTGGCACATGCGCGATTTCTTCCATTAGAAAGCCGGTGAGCGGCCTGCGCGAGACCGCCAGGCCACGGCTGCGCAGCTTAGCGGGAACATTGCCTAAAACCCTGTCCTCCTCATTCGTTGTCCCTGTGGGTACTTCCAGCAGGCGGCACCACCATCAGGAGCAAGAACTGTGGTCAGGATCTCCCTCCGTAACACAAGGATACAGAGACCAATTGTACTGCTTGTACACTGCCCCAGCTCAGAGTGGCTAACTACAGCACAGATCAGACGGGCGGCTTCTTGCTGTGTGTGTTGCTGCCTACTGGAAAATCTCACTGAACCACCGAGGGAGGTAGATGTGACTTTTAAATTGTTCAGTTATACTCGAAGACAAAAGCTTAGGGCATTGCATAGTGTTCATTTAGATGGACATCAGGATGGGGGAAATACAGGTTGGTCTTGATCGCAAGGGGGCTGGAATATAAAAGGGGCGGAAGTGACTCTTCAGTTGTATAGAGCCTTGGTCAGATCCCCATCTGAGACACACTGTTCAGTTCTGGGCACCGACCCTCAGGAAGGATATATTGCCCTTGGAGGGGGTGCAGCGCAGATTCCCCAGAATTATACCAGGGCTAAAAGGGTTAAATTATGATGACAGGCTGCATAAACTTGGCTTGTATTCCCTCGAGTTTAGAAGGTTGAAGTGTGATCTAATCGAGGTGTTGGAAGTGACAAAAGGATTCGATAGGGTAGATACGGAGAAACTATTTCCTCTGGTGGGGTGAGTTCAGGACAAAGGGGCACAACCTTAAAATTAGAGCCAGGCCGTTCAGGGGTGAAATCTGGAAGCACTTTTTTTTTTATACATACGCAAAGGGTGTAAACTCTCTTCCTCAAAAGGCTGTGGATGCTGAGGGACGATTGGAGCTTTCAAGGCTAAGATCGATAGATTTTTGTTGGGTAAGGGTATCGAGGGATGTGGGTAAATGGGGTGAGGTGCAGATCAGCCATGATCGTATTGAATGGTGAAACAGCCTCGAGGGACTGAATGGCCTCCTCCTGTTCCTATATGACACGGTTGAAACCAGAACTAAATACAGTAAGTGCTGGAAATACACAGTAGGTCCATCAAGACAGGTTCATGTTTCATAGATAAACCTTCGTCAGAATGGAAAAGACAGACAGACAGAGGGGTTTGTTATTTTGATCTGTTTCTATCCCCTCTTCTAGAACCACTGAATTTCACAGCACAGGAGGCAGCCATTTGGCCCACCATGTCTATTCTAGCTCTTTGCTAGAACAACCCGACACTAATCTCACTGCCCCGCGCTCTCCCCACAGCTCCGCAACTTCTTGGCTTTAAATATTTATCCCAGTTTGCATTAAAAGACGCAACGGTCTCTAGCTCGACCGCTCGCTGTGGGAAAGCACTCAATGCTCCAAAAAGTCTCTGCGTCTGCATTTAAAGGGAGGCTGGATAAACGCAAGGGAGAGAGGAATAGAAAGATATGCTGATACGGTGAGATGAAAGAGGAGGAGGCTCGCGTGGAGCATAAAGGCCGGCATGGACCAGTTAGGCCGAATGGCTTGTTTGTGTACTGTAGACTCAATGTAACCTCTATCCTCACACTCATTGTTTAAATCTTACATACAACAGCGATGGACAGGTAAAGACCCTCTGATCTACTGAGTCAGTGCCACACAATCGCGACACCTGGTGTATCACAACATGTGCATTCCCCACCGCCCCCAGCCATGTGATCTCCTGCGAGAGGCAAAAACCAGACGAAAAACCCCAGGCCAATTTGGGGGGAAAAAAATCTGGGAAATTCCTCTCCGACCCATCTAGGCGATCGAAACTAGTCCAGGAGCTCACTCGGGCCCTGAATTCCCTGCAGTGCCTCCCTTCTGTAAGAGGTGATCTCCGCCCCAACCAGAAACAGGTCCAGCTCTCGCTCGAAGGAATTCAGCAAATCAGCGTTCACCGCACGAGACGGCAGCCTGTTCCAGAGGTCGACTATTCGCTGGGAAAAGAACCATCTCCCGACATCGAACCTAGATCTGGCCTTATACAACTTAAATCTGTGACCCTGGTCCTCCCTAACCTATTCAATTGAAACAAAGCCAACCAGAACAGAATCTTATAAACCTCAGATCACGGCTAAGTCTACACTTTTCTAAAGTGTAGAGTCCCAACTCTTTTAGCCTATCTTGTCGCTGTCTCCACAGCCAGGAGATAGTCTCTCTCTATTCACCCTATCAAAACCCTCCATAACGTTAAAACCCTTTATTAAATCTCCGTGGCCTCTCTGCTCTGGCCAGTTCCAGCTGCCCATTCTCTTTCCAAGTGCCGGCCGAGCGGAGGGCATCTCCAGGACGATGCGTCTTTATGACATCGCTTACCCTGCCGTACTCGTGAATGGTGGCCTTGAGCTGGGGGAAGCTGCGGGTTGCTAGTATCATGTTGAAGGTGGACTCGTCTGTGCCGAGCTTCCCTTCCCCGGCGCGGAACAGCCTCTCGGCGTCTGCCGTCGCTTTCTGCATGTCCACCGTCTGATTCTCGTCGCGGTTGCCCTGTGAACGGAAATCAAAGAAAATTTCAGGTGGATTTCAAGTCGGTTTCCTACTCTTGTTCTTTTTCCCCCCAGTTCTGGGCTGACTTGTGGCCAAAGGAGAAGTGATCACACTGAGCACTGGGGCAAAGTTAAGATCAACTGTGCGGGCACATTTATATTCCCCTCCTCTGCTGTACGCTGGATACAGTTCCACAGGCAAGAGCTGCTCCTACTACGACAGCAAAATACTGCGGATGCTGGAAATCCAAAACTACAACAGACAACGCTGGAAAAACTCAGGTGGTCAGGGCAGCATCCATGGAGAGAGAAACAGAGTTAACGAAAGGTTCTCGACCTGAAACGTTAACTCTGTTTCTCTCTCCATGGATGCTGCCTGGCCTGCTGAGTTTTTCCAGCGTTGTCTGTTGTTGTTTAGCAGCTCCTACTACCTCACCCAGGTGCCTATTCTTCCTTTCTGAGCCTGGACAAAGTGGCCCAGTGGGCTATTCCTCCTTGACGGGCATCCCAGTCGAGGTCAAAAGCAAAATAACGCAGATGCTGGAAATCTGAAATAAACAGAAAATGCTGGAAATATTCAGGTCAGGCAGCATCTGTGGAGAGAGAAACAGAATTAACGTTTCAGGTCAGTGACCTTTCGTCAGAACTGGAAAAAGTTAGAGCTGTAACAGATTTTAAGCAGGGGCAGGGAAAGCAGGAGATTGGTTTGGATTTTGACACAGTTGAGACTGAACACTTGGTATTAAAAGGAACTCCGATACAGAAACCAAAATGAAACCACATACCCAAAGCTCCAGATTGCCTCATGGATCACCCAGACACCGCACACACAGCCCCGGCTACACCCCCACGGCTCCCAGGCTGGATTCCTGCTCTGGGATCAATTGGGGTGCTTCATTGGCCTCAGGATCCTTCATGGAGGGTGGGGAAAATTAGGCCTTGGTGCCTACTTCTTTTGCTGGAGTGTGAGAGAGGGGCAGGGAAAGAAAGAAAACGTGCGTGTATACATTGGGCTTGGTGGTAATGCTCTCCATGGCTGAGCAGCCAGTCTAGGCTCACGTAGAAAGTACGGCCTCACGGGTGGTGTATGGGAGAAGGGAGAGGCTCTCTTCACAGACCATCACTCTTCTAGGAGCAGGGAAGAGAGTACTGAAGTTAATTCAGTTTCTAAATTCATTACCAGAATCTGAATGCTGAGGCACTTTGGGAGAGAGGCTCAAACCGTCAGCGGTCAGCCCAGCAGATACCATGCGCCACCTGGAGCCTCCTGATACTGGTTAAGAGTGGCATTCTCGGTGGCCTGGGATTACCCCCCGGTGACCCCACATGACCTCAGCACTACCTTCTGGTCACTGACCTGCGACATAGAGATGAGCAATCTCCTGAAATGGCCGCTCGTGTCCTTCTTCAAATCCTTCTCCAAATCTCTCCCCAGCTCCTCCTTATAACAGCGAACAATCTCCCGGATCTCCTGGTTGTTCCGGGTGCAAAGGATCTCGATCAGTACCCGATCTTGTGTTCCAGCTCCCTGTGGGATAGGAGGGAAGAGGGAAGAAATCAGGACTCAATGTTTCTTTGAAAGGAGGTGATGTGAATGGGACTGGATATTTACAGCCCCAAAATAGTCATTCAGAATATAGGGACTATCGCAGAGCCCATCAATGCAACACAGTATGACATTACTCATTACTACTACATTACTGCAGTATCAGCTTGGCTTAGTGCGAATAGTCGCGCCACAATCTCCCGTGGTGTTGCACAGGGAAGTCGCGACCATGTTTAGTTTTCATGTGTGGATGGGTTATTGGCCAGGGATAATTGAACCAGGGTTCACAGATAATTCAGTCCCTACTTTAAAGTCATACATTCTGTCCTTTTTTTACTTAACACTTTGAATTTATATTATAGTTAAATAGCAAAACTTAGAACAATTTGGCAAGCAGTGCCACCACTGGCAGGAGGGTATAATTACAGCATGACATATTTACATACAGTACGCGGTTTCCATTACAAATATAGATATAATAGGAATTCATAGTGGAAGGGTGCGCAGACCTAAGGTTTTTAATATATACTAGTCGATCCTCTGAGGCGCTGTACATGGGAAGTTATCATCTTTGGTTTTCAGGTGGAGCAGGGTTGGTTCCCCTCCAAGTCACACACCATCCTGACTTAGAAGTATATCGGCTGTTCCTTCATCGTCGCTGGGTCAAAATCCTGGAACTCCCTCCCTAACAGCACTGTGGGAGCACCTTCACCACACGGATTGTTGCGGTTCAAGGCGGCTCACCACCACCTTCAAGGGCAATTAGGGATGGGCAATAAATGCTGGCCTTGCCAGCGACGCCCACATCCCATTAAACTAATAAAAAAAAAGACGGCAATAACTGGGCTGGCTCACAGACGTAATTCACTGTCCATTTTAAAGTCACAAATTCTGTCCTTTTAGTATTCCCATTATGAATTCCAATGTCCGTATTTATAATGGAACCTGCCTATGTCAACATGTCACGCTGTGATTATATCCTCCCACCAGTGGACACGGGGATTTATAACTGAAAACGGTTGATGTGGCCGCAAGATTTTGACTATATTAGAGACAGATTCTGTTCTGGGGCGCCCGACATTTGCTCAATCCATAAATATACAGGGCGAGAAATGGAACAGAGCTGCATTTTAAACAGAAACATGCAAATGGATGGAACTGATCTGTTCATTCACACACATACAGCATACAGCAATCAATAACTGGACTCTTGCTCCAACGTTACGGCTGTGCTGGCCCCTGCAATGGATTGTCAGATTCAACATCACAGATGCCTCCCAATTTAATTTGATTCCACCCACTTTTTTTGTTACCATTCAAATCATAAATCTTACAGCACGGAAGGAGGCCATTCAGCCCATCGTACTGGTGCTGGCTCTTTGAAAGAGCTCTCCAATTAGTTCCACTCTCCCCCCGTTCTTTCCCCATAGCCCTCCAAATTTTTCTTTTGCAAGTTTATATCCAATTCCCTTTTGAAAGTTCCTGTTGAATCTGCTTCCACCCCCTCTCAGGCAACACATTCCAATTCACAACAACTCGCTGCCTAAAAACATTCTCATCTCCCCTCTGGTTCTTTTGCCAATCATCTTCAATCTGTTGTCCTCTGGTTACCGACCCGTCTGCCAGTGGAAACAGTTTCTCCTTATTTACTCTATCAAAACCCTTCATAATTTTGAACGCCTCCATTAAATCTCCTTTTAACCTTCTCTGCTCTAAGGAGAACAATCCCACCTTCTCCAGTCTTTCCACATAACTGATCTCCCTCATTCCTGGTACTATTCTAGTAAATCTCCTCTGCACCCTCTCAAAGACCTTGATGTGCTTATGATTGAATTCCTCGATATTCACGTGATTCTGGAGTAAGTGAGCAATCAGTGGGAGGGCAGATCAGACATGGCTGACTGCTGACCCTCCTAATTTTCCAATTACTGATTTTAACTTAACTGTCCAATCCATTCTGTTGAGAAACTCCAGACCAGAATACTAATCTGTACAATATACAACACTCCCAGGGCAGGTACAGCACGGGTTAGATACAGAGTAAAGCTCCCTCTGCACTGTCCCAACAAACACTCCCAGGGCAGGTACAGCACGGGTTAGATACAGAGTAAAGCTCCCTCTACACTGTCCCATCAAACACTCCCAGGGCAGGTACAGCACGGGTTAGATACAGAGTAAAGCTCCCTCTACACTGTCCCATCAAACACTCCCAGGGCAGGTACAGCACGGGTTAGATACAGAGTAAAGCTCCCTCTACACTGTCCCATCAAACACTCCCAGGGCAGGTACAGCACGGGTTAGATACAGAGTAAAGCTCCCTCTACACTGTCCCCATCAAACACTCCCAGGGCAGGTACAGCACAGGTTAGATACAGAGTAAAGTGCCCTCTACACTGTCCCATCAAACACTCATAGGGTGTGTTCTTTAAAAGGAAAAAACAATAAAAAGGTTAAATTAAAGCCAGCACTTGGTCTCTCTAATCTTCCGCCCACTAACATTTTCAAGCCACCACCCAGTGCAGCTGTGGCAACGCAGTGAATGAGCTCAGCCTGGGCGTGGACACAGACAGGGTTTCAAACACTGAGGTTTCTCACACTCTCCATTTAAAATGTTTAGTGTCTCATATCTGTCGCAGGATCTGGACCTTTAAACAACAATGCATCTGGTTTCTTTACCAGAATTCAGTTTAAAGTCTGAGTTGCAGACAAAAGCCCAAGTGTCATTTTCAACACTGAGCCAGAGAGCTTTAAAAAAGGAAGATAAAATTCCTCCTCAGTTTCCTGTTACAACAGAGCTAGCCGCAGGGGGAATACATGGGAGGGGTGATGTGCCAGGCAGTGGGGGAGAGGCCCAATCAGCTCCCTTGTCTTAAATATGATTTCGATTGTGTATAAATTATTTTTCACATGCTGAAGATTTGTTTAATTATTTTGGACGAATGGGAAAAAACGTCACAGCTTTTCCACCTCCCCAACCCCCTCTTGCGAGCCTGGACAGAAAGTGCTGGCAAACACTTCGACTGTAGAATGCATCACTGATAAGCTCAATGCTGTCCTAACAACTTCCACATGCATGCATTTTCCAGCTGGGGGCATTGGATAGTGATTCGCAGCGAGACCCCAGCTGATTTTTCCCCTCCCCAGCTCCGAGGTACTGAGGCCAATTGGGGCACCTTTAATGTCCCCCGGATCAGCGATCTTGGTTAAGGCCATGGACTGAACCCAGGGTCAATGTTGTTTCTGTCACAAGATCAGAGGGCGGCCATTCAGCCCACCTTAGGTCACCCAGCCAGAAGTGCGTTAACATCCCTCTACTGCAGCATTCCTTAAATGATTCCAGGGTTTTTGCTTCCACCGGGAGTTCATTTCATACGCTGATCATTCTTTATGTGAAGAACCTCCGGATTTGTCTTAAATTTACCAGCAACTAGTCTCAACCGAGGGGTCTCTGTCCTTCTCCCACAGTTTAATTTTAAATTATTTACCGTGCCTATATCTAAAAAGCCCGAGTCTCTCCAATCTTCCCTCATCTCTTAGCCCTGTGACTCTGGCAATCAGCATTGTGGCTCTTCTCTGCTCAGCCTCCAGCATTTGAACCTCTCCCTCGTGTCTCAGGTGACCAGAACTGGACCCAGTGCCGAGGTGTTCTCTGACCAGAGCCCTGTACAGTTTGTCATGACAATAAAAGTTGATTTGATTTGATTTGATTTGAGGAGATAGGCTTTGTTGGTTGCTGCTCTACGTTGGTTGGACATGTCGAGTGTTAATTCCTAGGAATGTCACACCAGCATTCGCAGAGCACATGCGTTGTTTTCTTCAGGTACGCTGTACTTTACATTTGCCTGGATTCAGTTCCACCTCCCATTGTTCTGCCCACTCAACTCATTCTGTAACTTCCGAGCTGTCCCCCTCCGATTCCACAGCCCTTCCTAGTCTGCAATCTGACTAATTTGTATCGAGTTTCTGGGTCAAAGTCATTGACATAAATTTGGTCCCAATGCTGATCCTTGGGGCACCTCATTCAGTACCCCCCCACCCCCCCACCCCTCATCACTCCTCTAACAACTGGCCATTTTCTACCCTTCAGCGAATTCCTTATCCATTCCCAAGATTTACCTTGAATCCCCACAGCCTGGAGGTTTACAAATTGCCTTTATCAAATGCCTTTTGGAAATCCAGGTACAATACATCATAGGGCTTTCTGTATTCCATTTAAGAACACAAGAATTCGGAGCAGGAGTCGGCTATACGGCCCCTTGAGCCTGCTCCGCCATTCAATAAGATCATGGCGGATCTTCAACCTCAACTCCACTTTCCTGCCCGATCCCCACATCCCTCAATTCCCCTAGAGTCCAACAATCTATCGATCTCAGCCTTGAATATACTCAACGACTGAGCCTCCACAGCCCTCTGGGGTAGAGAATTCCAAAGATTCACCGCCCTCCGAGTGAAGAAATTCCCCCGAGTTCTGGTCTCTCCAAGCCAGGGAAAACAACCTCTCAGCATCTACCCTGTCAATCCCCCTCAGAATCTCATATGTTTCAATGAGAATCTTATATGTTGGGTGTCGAACTTCCCAGAAGTCAAAGTTTGTGACTTCTGGGGGAGCCGAGGAGTTGGGTAGAGTATTCAATAGGGCAAATTGCACGTGGGCAGTGGGAGGGATGGGCTTCATGGTGAAAACCGTTCCCTTGTCCCGTGCTCTACATTATCAATTCAAGAATCATTTAGGGGCACTGCAATTGCCAAGGGCAACGTAGCCCAACCCTGCCAGTCTCAGCGAGAACAGAGACAATTCAAAGCCTCAGACTACTGCTCACGGTCAGCCCACGATTCACCACCCACTGAAATCCCCGGATCACTGAGAGGCCCCCCTCTATCGAACAGAGCGAGGCCGCCATCGCTTCTGCGGAGCCCACTTTACTGTGGTGGGATCACAGATGATGCCTAGGATGGAACAGAGGGAAGCAACAGGCAAATCCCGGATAGACTCGAGCACAGTCGCCAACCCTCTCTCCCTTCGAGTGTAGAATCCCCACTGGGAGCATGGAATTAACCTTAGTAACTTTAGATTATACATACAGGATAATAAAGGAGACTAAAACATGGGCCTTTCGCGCTATTCTGCCGCTTTTCCACATCTGAGCACATCTTCCTCTCCTTTAACATAGAAACATAGAAGATAGGAGCAGGAATAGGCCATTCTGTCCCTCGAGCCTGCTCCGCCTTTTAATGAGATCATGGCTGATCATCCAAATTCAGTACCCAGTCCCTGCCTTCTCCCCATATCCCTTGATCCTTTTAGCCTTAAGAAATATATCTAACTCCTTCTTGAATATATTTAATGAATTGGCCTCTACTGCCTTTTGTAGTAGAGAATTCCACAGGTTCACCACTCTCTGGGTGAAGAAATTCCTCCTCATTTCAGTCCTAAATGGCTTACCCCTTATCTTTAGACTGTGACCCCTGGCTCTGGACTCCCCCGCCATCGGGAACATCCTTCCTGCATCTCGTCTGTCTAGTCCTGTTAGAATTTTATAAGTTTCAATGAGATCCCCTCTCATTCTTCTAAACTCCAGCAAATATAAGCCCAATCGACCCAATCTCTCCTCATACATCATTCCTGCCATCCCAGGCATCAGTCTGGTGAATCTTCGCTGCACTCCCTCCATGGCAAGAACATCCTTCCTCAGATAAGGCGATCAAAACTGCACACAATACTCAAGGTGTGGTCTCACCAAGGCCCTGTACAACTGCAGCAAGTCATCCTTGTTCCTGTACTCAAATCCTCTCGCTACGAAGGCCAACATACCATTTGCCTTCTTAACCGCCTGCTGCACCTGCATGCTTACCTTCAGCGACTGGTGCACAAGGACACCCAGGTCTCGTTGCACTTCCCCTTCTCCCAATCTATTGCCGTTCAGATAATAATCTGCCTTCATGTTTTTGCCACTAAAGTGGATAACCTCGCATTTACCACATTATACTGCATCTGCCATATCACCCAACCTGTCCAAATCATACTGCAGTTTCTCGGCATCCTCCTCACAGCACACACGCCCACCCAGCTTTGTGTCATCTGCAAACTTGGAGATATTACATCTAGTTCCTTCGTCTAGATCATTAATATATATTGTGAATAGCTGGAGTCCTAGCACCGATCCCTGTGGTACCCCACTAGTCACTGCCTGCCACTTCCTTAAGTACCCTGGGATGTAGATTATCAGGCCCTGGGGATTTATCGGCCTTCAATGCTGTCAATTTCCCGAACACCATTTCCCTACAAATACTGATTTCATTCAATTCCTTCCTCTCATTAGACCCTATGTTCCCCGACATCTCTGGAAGGTTATTTGTGTCCTCCTTTGTGCAGACAGAACCAAAGTATGTATTTAATTGGTCAGCCATTTCTTTGTTCCCCATTATAAATTCCCCTGATTCTGACTGCAAGGGACCTACGCTTGACTTCACCAATCTTTTTCTCTTCACATATCTATAGAAGTTTTTATAGTCAGTTTTTATGTTCCCTGCAAGCTTACTCTCAATCTATTTTCCCCCTCTTAAATAATCCCTTTGTCCTCCTTTGCTGAATCCTAAACTACTCCCAATCCTCAGGTTTATTGCTTTCTCTGGCCAATTTATATGTCCTCTCCTTGGATCTTACGCTATCCCTAATTTCCATTGTTAGCCACGGTTGAGTCACCTTTTTTGTTTTATTTTTATGCCAAACAGGGATGAACAAATTCTGTAGTTCATCCATGCGATCTTTAAATGTTTGCCATTGCCTATTCACCATCAACCCTTTAAGTAACATTCCCCAATCCATCCTAACTAACTCGCACCTCATACCATCGTAGTTTCCTTTATTTAAATTCAGTACCCAAGTCTCTGAATCAACTACTTCACTCTCCATTTTAATGAAGAATTCTATCATATTATGATCGCTCCTCCCAAAGGGGCCTCACACAACAAGATTGCTAATTGAGACAAAGAAGTCCATAAGCTTCTCACACTTGGCATTGAAAAGAGACAGCACATCTCCAGCAATGTTTTCTCCTCCTGTTCTGGACATTATGGACCGTTTTATATGCAGATAGCACCCTCTGGTGGTGGTTATGCGTTAGCAGTGTTTGTGTGGGAGGGGGAGTCATTTGACCTTTCTTCCTGTGAGGTCATTTGACCTTTCTACCTTTCTTCCTGTGACACCCAGGAAGTAGAATCCCAGGAAGTGGAATTCCAGGAAGAACCTGACTTGAGTAATGGAGAATTCCATGAGGGGTTCCATCCTCAATCCAATGTAATCTGAGCTCATATGTTAGGCCAGACGCAGAATCTGTGAGTATCTTTGTCTGTTTGCATGACAGCAACTTTGTCAGTGTAATATTTTGATAACACTATGTTTATAAAAGGTTAATATTTAATAGTTAGAGGTTAGTCATACAATTAGTCTATTCTACTGTTGTAAATATGTTTATATCTTATGTAATATCGAATGTATAGTACTCAGTTTATGTACAAAACATACTTTGTCTTTGTTTACAGTTTCACAAATTTGTTCAAGTAAAGCTTCAAACAGCAAACGGCTTCACGAGGAATTATTTTGAATAAGTGTTTAACTTGCTGGATAACTAGATAGGAGCACGTCTAGTACACCTCCCACCAGTTAGCGCCAGAGTGCACGGAAGTCCCATCCGTGGCCTCTTCCAGTGCCTAGTTCATATGCTGCCCCTCACAGCCATTACCTGTAGGCAGGGGATCAGGCTCCAAGTGTATACTGATGACACAGAACACTTCCTCTTACCTCTGTTGTCAGTCTGTCCATCTGACGTCAAACTGTGGATGATCACAACTTTCTTCAATGGGTCTTTGGGAAAACCAAAGCCAAGTGCGTTCGACTCCTGCCAAAAACTCGGAATCGGACGGATCAGGTGCAATTATTTCATATGGAAAGTGATGAGTGGTTGGAATGTTCTGATCAGATGGACTGAAATGTTTTTTTCTGGTCCCACAAGTTCCTGTTACTTGCCTCCAACTCCCATCCCCCTCCCCAGCTGCTGACTCAGGTTGAACCAGTGTTTAACCTCAGCGTTCTATTCAGCGGAGCTGAATTGCAAACACCACATCCTATTGATCGTCAAGACCACATTTCCACCACAATATCGCTCACCTCCATGGCTTTCAAACACCATGTATTGATTACATGTAGACTGCACTTTTCCAACGATCTTCTCAACTGCCGCCAGAGCTCCATCCTCCCAACTCACCCATCCGAACTCCGGACCCATCCCCCCTAAATCCCGACCCACCCACTCCCTGCCTCAACTCCCGACCCAGGCCCCCCTCCCCCCACAACTCAGGCGTCCGCACTATGCCCTGATCGTCGATCACACTGTTCTCACTGACCTCTATGGGCTCCTTTCTTCAGCACATCAATATCAAAATCCTCACCTTCAATTACAGATCCCTCTCTGTCCTCGGCCCACCCGTGTCTATAACCTCCTCTACCCCCTCCGCCTTGGATTGCACCCTGCTCTTCCTACTGTGCATTCTCTGCTCTACCTTCAGTCATCTTGTCCCCATACTTTGGAACTACAACCCCTCCCCACCACTACAAAAAAGTTTCCTTAAAACATACTTGAATTTTTTGAGGAGGCAACAAGGAGGGTAGATGAGGGTAGTGCATTTGATGTAGTTTATATGGACTTTAGCAAGGCTTTTGATAAGGTTCCACATGGCAGACTGGTCACGAAGTTAAAAGCCCATGGGATCCAGGGCAAAGTGTCAAGTTGGATTCAAAACTGGTTCGGAGACAGGAAGCAGAGGGTAATGGTTGATGGGTGTTTGTGACTGGAAGGCTGTTTCCAGTGGGGTTCCGCAGGGCTCAGTAGTAGGTCCCTTGCTTTTTGTGGTATATATCAATGATCTAGACTTGAATATAGGGGGTATGATTAAGAAGCTTGCAGATGATACTAAAATCGGCTGTGTGGTTGATAGTGAAGAAGGAAGCTGTAGACTGCAGGAAGATATCAATAAATTGGTCAGGTGGGCAGAACAGTGGCAAATGGAATTCAATCCGGAGAAGTGTGAGGTAATGCATTTGGGGAGGGCTAACAAGGAAAGGGAATACACATTAAATGGTAGGACACTGAGTAGTGTAGAGGAACAAGGGGACCTTGGAGTGCATGTCCACAGATCCCTGAAGGTAGCAGGCCAGGTAGATAAGGTGGTTAAGGCAGCATACGGAATGCTTGCCTTTATTAGCCGTGGCATAGAGTACAAGAGCAGGGGGATTATGCTTCAACTGTATAAAACACTAGTTAAGCCTCAGCTAGAGTACTGTGTGCAGTTCTGGTCACCACATTACAGGACAGAAGGCGATCAAAATTATCCAGAATGCAAGTTGTGCGGACATTAAGTTTCTGGGCTTGATTTCTTAGGGTCACATCCAGGTATCTTTTGCTAACAGAACCCTTTCATAATATGAAGGGAATCAATTGCTCACTTTGCCCAAGGGGTTAAATATCCCCTGAGAGGGGGAAGGAATTCAGTTAAAAATTGGGAAGTCAGATGAAAATTTGGAGTGACATATTTTTTACCCAACGGACAATGGTGATACCAGGGAGGTGAGTGAAGCAACTAATATAAATAGATTCAAAAGGCATGTTAAAGAGAGGATGGATTGCAGGCTATGAGGAGAGAATACTGGGGCTGATTAGTGAAAGAGAAATGGATTTACTAATTAATTCGTATTTAGTTCAGACATGAATAATGAGGTGCCAGTAAGCAGAATAATCAAAATTTTGCTTGGGACAGACATTTTCACGGTGTATTTCCTCAAATATACTGATACACATCACCGAACGCTGATACAGTCGACAGTACATCACCGAACGCTGATATAGTCGACAGTACATCACCGAACGCGGATAGTCGACAGTACATCACCGAGCGCTGATACAGTCGACAGTACATCACCGAACGCTGATACAGTCGACAGCACATCACCGAACGCTGATACAGTCGACAGCACATCACCGAACACCGATACAGTCGACAGTACATCACCGAACACTGATATAGTCGACAGTACATCACTGAACACTGATATAGTCGACAGTACATCACCGAACACTGATATTGTCAACAGTACGTTGCTTAAAAAGTGAGGACTGGGCACTTAATATTCAAGGGTACAAGGTGTTCAGAAAAGATAGGGAAGGAAAAAAGGGAGGTGGGGTGGCAGTGCTGATTAAGGAAGACATTGCAGTGTTGGAAAGGGAGGATGTTCTTGAGGGGAACAGGATAGAATTCATTTGGTTAGAGTTGAGGAGCAAAAAAGGGTATGATCACACTATTGCGGGTATTCTATAGGCCTCCAAATAGCGAGGGGGAGGTAGAGGAACAAATCTGCAGGGAAATCGCAGAGATATGCAAGAGCTATAGAGTGGCGATATTGGGGGACTTTAATTACCCAAATATCGATTGGGATAATGCTAGGGTAAAGGGAAAGGAGGGAGGGAAGAATTTCTGAAATGTGTTCAGGAGAATTTCCTTGACCAATATGTTCTTGGCCCAACTAGGAAGGAGGCATTGCTGGATCTGGTGCTGGGGAATGAGGTGGGCCAGGTCGACCAAGTGTCTGTGGGAGAACACTTGGGTACGAGTGATCATCGTATCACGTACGTCAGCCATAGCTCAGTTGGTAGCACACTCGCCTCTGAGTCAGAAGGTCGTGGGTTCAAATCCCACTCCAAGGACTTGAGCACATAAAGCTAGGCTGACACTCCAGTGCAGTGCTGAGGGAGTGCTGCATTGTCGGAGGTGCCATCCTTCGGATGAGACGTAAAAGATCCCATGGCACTATTTCGAAGAGCAGGGGAGTTCTCCCCGGTGTCCTGGGGCCAATATTTACCTCTCAATCAACATCACTAAAAGAGATGATCTGGTCATTATCACATTGCTGTTTGTGGGAGCTTGCTCTGCGCAAACTGGCTGCTGCGGTTCCACATCACAACAGTGACTACACTCCGAAAGTACTTCATTGGCAATAAAGCGCTTTGAGAAGTCCAGTGGTTGTGAAAGGCGCTATATAAATGTAAGTCTTATTTTTATTATTTATAAGATTTAAATTAGCAATGGAGAGGAGCAAGGAACAATCTAGAGTGGAACTTCTAAACTGGAATAGGGCTAACCTCAATGGGATGCGAAAGGATCTAGCCAGGGTAAAATGGAACCAAAGACTGACAGGAAAAACTGCAATGGAACAATGGGTGATCTTTAAGGAGGAGGCCCCAAGTACAGGCTAGGTACATTCCAACAAGAGGGAAGGGCAAGGGAACCAAAGCAAGGGCTCCTTGGATGACGAGGGAGATAGAGATGATGAAGAAACAAAAAGAGGGTGTATGATGCATGTCAGCTGAATTCTTCAAGGGAGAACCAGACAAATACACTAAGTTGAGAGGGGAAGTGAAGATGAAAATCAGATTGGCAGAGAGAATATGAGAGTAGAATGGCAGTTAACATAAAAAGAAACCCAAAAATCTTCTACTGGCATGTAAACAGTAAGCGGGTTGTAAGAGGCGGGGTGGGGCCTATTAGAGACAAAGAAGGTGTTATATGCTTAGAGGCGCAGGGCAAGGCTCGAATACTCAATCAGTACTTTATCAGTGTTTACTAAGGAGGTGGATGCTGACAAAATATCGGTAGCAGTGGAAAAGGTAGAAGCAATGGAAGGGGTGACAATTGATAGACAGGATGTACGAGAAAGGCTCGGTATGCTTAGAGTGGATAAGTCGCCTGGTCCAGATGACTTGCATCCCAGGTTGCAAAGGGAATTGGGGGAGGAGATAATGGAAGGGCTTGCTAAATCTTCCCTAGATGCGGGGGAGGTGCCCGAGAATTGGAAGGTGCCAAATGTGACACCATTGTTCAAGAAAGGGTGTAAGGACAATCCTAGTAACTGCAGGCTGCAGTTTAAACTGCAGTTTAACATCAGTGGTGGGTAAAGTTTTAGAAACAATAATCAAGGAAAAAATTAACGGGCACTTGGAGAGGTTTAAGTTAATTAAAGAGAGTCAACACTTTGTAAAAAGCAGATCATGTTCGACTAATCTAATTGAATTTTTTGATGAAGTAACAGAGAGGATTGATGAAGGGAATGCAATGGATGTTGTCCACATGGATTTTCGGAAGGCATTTGACAAAGTACCACATAGAAGGCTGGTTAGCAAAATTGAGGTTCATGGAAAAGGTTGGTCAGTGGCAACTTGGATAAGGAATTGGCTTAAGGACAGAAAACAGCAAGTTGTAGTAAATGGCTGTTTTTCAGACTGGAGGATGCTGGGGCCACTGCTTAAATGACCTGGATATTAGAATACAGAGTAGAATTTCTAAATTTGCCGATGACACCAAACTTGGGGGTGTGGCAAACAGTGATGATGATATCAATCGACTGCAACAGGACATAGAAAGACTGGCAAAATGGGCAGACAAGTGGCAGATGGAATTTAATAGAGAAGTGTGAGGTGATGCATTTTGGCAGAAGGAACAGGGAGAGGCAATATACACTTAATGGCACAGTTTTAGAGTGTGCAGGGACAGAGGGACCTGGGAGTTAATGTGCATAGGTCCCTGAAGGTGGCAGGACATATTGAGAGAGTGGTTAACAAAGCATATGGGATCTTGGGCTTCATAAATAGAGGTATTGAGTACAAAAGTAGAGAAGTTATGCTGAACCTTTATAAAGCGCTGGTCAGGCCACAACTGGAGTATTGCATCCAGTTCTGGTCACCACACTTTAGGAAGGATGTGAAGGCCATTGAGAGGGTGCAGAGGAGATTTACCAGAATGGTTCCGGGGATGGGGGATCTTAGCTACAGGAAACTCTATTATCCGGCACCGACAGGACCGGCGTGGTGCCGGTTTATCAAAAAGTCCGGATTACAGAGAGGTATAGTTAAAAGGTACGAGAGCTCCGTACACAGCAACAAATCCAGGCTTCCCTGTTGCTTAGCAACATGTGCAGGAACTCCAGCCACAGACCAAGCATCCCTGATGCTCAGCAACAAGCACAAACCCCGGTTACACAGCCACAGATCCAGGAACTGCCACTAATAGGAAGTACAACTTACCTGAACCTACTCCTGAATTTTGCCGGTTAACAGAGATTTTCAGTTATTTAGGTACCAGTAAATCGAGAGTTTCCTGTACAAGGACAGGTTGGAGAAGCTGGATTTGTTTTCATTAGAGCAAAGGAGGTTGCGGGGTGATTTGATCGAGGAGTACAAGATTATGATGGGTTTGGATAGGCTAGACGGAGAAAGGCTGTTCCCACTAGTTGATGGTACAAGGACTAGGGGACACAGATTTAAGGTTTTGGGCAAGAGATACAGGGGAGACGTAGGGAAAACTTTTTTACACAGCGAGTGTTGAGGGCCTGGAACTCGCTGCCGACGGAAGTGGTGGAAGCGGAGACACTCAATGTTTTCAAGGGGAGACTGGATAGGCACTTGAGGGAAATAAACTTGCAGGGCTACGGGGATAGAGCGGGGGAATGGGACTGACTGGATTGCTCTACAGAGGGCCGGCATGGTCTCGATGGGCCGAATGGCCTCCTTCTGTGCTGTTACGATTCAATGACATCACCAATCGCTTATAATAGTCGACAGTACATCACCGAACGCTGCTAATAGCCGACAGTACTTTACCGAACGCTGATATAGTCGACAGTACCTCCATCGCTTTCCTCAGACTCCAAGCATCATAGTATGTGGTGGGCTTGAAGAGGGCAAGAATGATTTCCTCCATGTTTCCACTGAGTTCCGATTTCAGGTCTTTGATCAAATCCTTTAACAAACAAGTTCACAGAGAGCTGTCCGTCAGTACCAAGATAATGCCAGCACGGATCCCAGACTCAGTTAGCTTTAAACAAAATACAACCAGCTCCCCATGGCTTCAGATGTTGTTCTGAAAGTCACCATTTCAATTTGACACAATAATCAGTTTCAGCCTTGGCTCTGTGCTAACACTGTCACCTGAGTCAGGAGGTTGTGGGTTCAAGCTCCACTTGGAACACACATTCTAGTCCGACACTCCACTGAGGGAGTGCGGCACTGGCCGATGTTAAACTAATGCTCAGTTTGCCTGTGTGCAAGATCCCAGGGCACTAGTCAAAGATGTGCAGAGCGTTCCCTAGTGTCCTGGCCAACATTCCTCCCTCAACCAACACCACCAAAAACAGATTAACCGATCTTTCTTCTCATTGCCGTTTGTGGGATCTAACTGTGTCTTTATGGATGCAGGGAGGATGTTTCCCCTGGCTGGGGGGTCTAGAACGAGGGGTCACAGTCTCAGGATACGAGGTAGGACAGTTAGGACTGAGGTGAGGAGACATTTCTTCACTCAGAGGGTGGTGAACCCGTGGAATTCTCTACCACAGAAGGCTGTGGAGGTCAAGTCACTGAATATATTTAAGAAGGAGATAGATTTCTAGACACAAAAGGCATCAAGGGGTATGGGGAGAGAGCAGGAATATGGTACTGATAGAGGATCAGCCATGATCACAGTGAACGGCAGAGCAGGTTCGAAGGGCCGAATGGCCGACTCCTGCTCCTATTTTTCTATGTTCTATGTTTCTAACAAAAGTCATTTCAGTTCCAAGCAATTCATTGTTTGTGAAGCATTTTGAGATCTTTCCAACAGTGCAATGTCCCATTATAGAACTGTAGGCCAACTCCCCCAAAGGCTCATACAAAAGCATACTGTATTCGCTGCTCACGATGCGGTCTCCTCTACATTGGGGCGGCTTAAACGCAGGTTAGGTGACCGCTTTGTGGAACACCTCCGTTCAGTCCGTAAGCGTGGCCCCGAGTTTCCGGTCACCTGTCACTTTAATTCTCCGCTCAACTCCCACTCTGACCTCTGCCACTTACACTGTTCCAATGAAGCTCACTGTAAGCTCGAGGAACAGCACCTCATCTTTTGATTAGACACTTTACAGCCTTCTGGAGTCAACATCAAGTTCAACAATTACAGAGAATAACCTCGGCCCCTATTGTTTCACATGGCAGCTATTGATGATTCTGCAATTCCCATTTACACCTCTTCTAGAGCCATCTTTTATTTCTTTACTTGTCCCATTACCATCCCCTTTTGCTTTGTACCATCATAACTTTTGTCATTTTTAATCACTCCTGCCTTCCACCCCATCCTAGACCTTTCAATTTGTTCTTTTCTCCCCTCACCCCTTTCCCTGCCTCCTGCTTAAAATCTGTTACATCTCTAACTTTTTCCAGTTCTGATGAAAGGTCATCGACCTGAAACTTTAACGCTGATTCTCTCTCCACAGATGCTGCCTGACCTGCTGAGCATTTCCAGCATTTTCTGTTTCTATCCCCCAAAGGTTCTGTGGGTAGGGCACTGCCCAATATAGTACAAGATCAGACACACCTTAAGGTTCGAGGTTTGACACGGTCGGTGTGGAGTTAGAGCACAGCCAGAGCACCGGGTAAGCCCTACATTGGGCCTCATTCCCCCAGGGAAGCAAATAACCAGGTCTCCTGCTACTGGTTGCCATTTGGTGACCTTGCCAAGTCTGGTGTGCAGACATCAATGGGACAGGAGCAAGATCAGCAATGATGCCCCCTCATAGAAAGAAAGCAATGACTTGCATTTATTTTCCTAGCACCTTACACATCCACAGGATCGCACAAAGCGCCTAACAGCCAATGAAATATTTGTCAAGTGTGGTCACTGTTGCTTTGTTGGGAAATGGCCTGTCAAAACTGTTCAGTGTTATAGTGAAGAATGACCATTTGGACGAGACTGAAGGGCACCTGCAATTGGTGGAACTGTACCCAAGTGAGATTGGCCACACTGTACACCAATGAGAGTCAATGCCTGTGGGACTGTACCCCAGTGAGAATCGGTGTCTGTGGAACTGTAACCCAGTGAGAGTCAGTGTCTGTGGAACTGTACCCCAGTGCGAGTCAGTGTCTGTGGAACTGTACCCCAGTGAGAGTCAGCGTCTGTGGAACTGTACCCCAGTGAGAGTCAGCGTCTGTGGAACTGTACCCCAGTGAGAGTCGGTGTCTGTGGAACTGTATCCCAGTGAGTCAGTGCCTGTGGAACTGTACCCCAGTGAGAGTCAGGGAAGACACTGGTCCAAAAAACAGAATGTGCAAGCAACTACCATTTAGTAAACTGCAAACTCACCTTGCCATAGAGGGTCTTGAAAGCCAACTTGATCTTCTGTCTCTGGTCATTGGAGCGGTTGGAGACGACGTCAATTATTGCTTGCTCATTAGTCCCTGTGCAAAAGAGAAGTTTCCGCACTGTGTTATATATATTCAGTGACACCAAAATAACTGTATTTAGATATCAACTGGCAACAGATGGCCTATAACCTAATGCAACCTCGAATCACAGAATGTTCGAGCATAGAAACAGGTCATTTGGGCCATCAAGGTTGTCAGTGCTTTCCTTCATTATCCACCCAGTCTAATCTCACTCTCCTGCTCACTCCCCATAATATCCCACCCAGTCTAATCTCACTCTCCTGCTCACTCCCCATACCCTTTAATATCGCACCCAGTCTAATCTCTCTCCCGCTCACTCCCCGTACCCATTAATAGCCCACCCAATTGATCCCACTCATTCCACGTCCCTTTAAGATCTCCACCAAATCTAATCCCACTCTCCTAATCACCATACCCTTTAATATTCCTCTTTTTCAAGCAACTATCTATTTCCCTTTTACAAGCATTTATTGACTCTGCTTCCACAATGGTTTCAACTCCACATTCTAACCACCCCCTGTATAAAGACATTTTCTCTAACCTCCTAGTGGTCACAGTCTCAGAATGAGGGGCCGGCCATTTACAGCTGAGATGAGAAGAAATTTCTAAACTCAAAAGGTTGCAAATCTTTGGAATTCTCTACCCCAGAGGGCTGTGGAGGCTCAGTCATTGAGTATATTCAGGACAGAGATCGACAGATTTTTGGATATTAAGGGAATCAAGCGATATGGGGATCGGGCGGGAAAGTGGAGTTGAGGTCGAAGCTCAGCCATGATCTCATTGAATGGTGGAGCAGGCTCCCCTTTAACACCGAAATTATCTTAAATTTGTGCCCTTTCATTACTGTCGCACCAACCAAGGCAATAATCCATCAGTATTTACCTTGTTATAACCTATGCAGTCTTAAAGAACACCATCAGGTCACTCCTTAACCTTCTCCACTCCAGTTAAAAAAAAAGTACTAACTTCTCAAGTCTCTCTTCATAACTGTAACTCCCTCCTTCCTGGTAGCATCCTAGTCAATCTATGCTGCACCTTTTCCACTGCTTTGATATCCTCCCTGTAATAAGGTGCCCAAAACTATACACAATACTCCAACTCTGGTAGCCTATGGCGCTGGACGATCAACCCGGAGGTCATGAATTCAAATCCCGCCACAGCAAGTTGTGAAACTGAATTCCATAAATGGGCTGGCACCAGAAAAGACAATGAAACCTCCTAGTTTTGTCATAAACGGAATGCGGTAATTACAGAGGAGTTTCCCTGCTGTCTGCCACAGGGAAAGTCATCGCAAGAATCCTCCTCAATCGCCTTCTCCCAGTGGCCGAAGAGCTCCTCCCAGAGTCGCAATGCGGATTCCGCCCACAAAGGGGCGCAACGGACATGATCTTCACCGCACGTCAATTACAAGAGAAATGCAGGGAACAGCACCAACCGCTGTACATGACCTTATTTGATCTCAGAAAGGCCTTCGACACTGTCAACTTTGAGGGATTATGGAGTGTCCTCAAAAAGTTGTCACCATCCTCCGCCTGCTTCACGAGGACATGCAAGCCGTGATCCTGACCAAGGGTTCCGCCACAGACCCAATTCACGTATGAACTGGGGTCAAGCAAGGCTGCGTCATCGCACCAATGCCCTTCTCGATCTTCCTTGCTGCAATGCTCCATCTCACCCTCAGTGAGCTCCCCACAGGAGTGGAGCTCATTTACAGAACAAACGGGAAACTGTTCAACCTCCATCGCCTCCAGTCCAGATCCAAGGTCGTCTCATCCTCTGTCGTCGAATTACAGTATGCAGACGACGCTTGCATCTGCACTCACTCGGAGGTCGAACTCCAAACCATCGTCAACACCTTCACCGAAGTGTACGAGAGCATGGGCCTTACACTAAACATCCGTAAGACAAAGGTCCTCTAACAACCTGCCGCCGCCACACAGTACTGCCCCCCGATTATCAAAACCCACGACAAGGCCTTGGACAACGTGGACCATTTTCGATACCTCTGAAGCCCGTCAACAAGGGCAGACATCGACAACGAAGTGTGCCAGTGCAGCCTTCGGTCGCCTGAGGAAGAGTGTGTTTGAAGACCAGGACCTCAAACCCGGCACTAAGCTCATGGTCTACAGAGCAGCAGTGATACCTGCCCTGCTGTATGCCTCAGAGACATGGACCATGTACAGCAGGCACCTCAAAGCACTGGAAAGGTACCACCAACTCTGCCTCCGTAAGATCCTGCAAATCCATTGGCAGGATAGGCGCACCAACATCAGTGCTCTTGCTCAGGCCAACATCCACAGCATCGAAGCTTTGACCACGCTCAATCAGCTCCGATGGACTGGCCACATCGTCCGCATGCCCGATACAAGACTCCCAAAACAAGCGCTCTACTCGGAGCTCCGGCACGGCAAGAGCACCCCAGGTGGGCAGAGGAAACGCTTCAAGGACACCCTCAAAGCCTCCTTGAAAAAGTGCAACATCCCCACCGACACCTGGGAATCCCTGGCCTAAGACCGCACAAAGTGGAGAAGCATCCAGGAAGGCGCCGAACACCTCGAGTTTCTTCGCCGGGAGCAAGCAGGCAGGCAGCGCAAGGAGCACACGTCAACCCAAGCACCCCACCCACCCACCCCTTCAACCACCATCTTCCCCACCTGTGACAGAGACTGTAGGTCCCACATTGGACTCATCAGTCACCTGCGAACTCATTTTTAATGTGGAAGCAAGTCATCCTCAGTTCCGAGGGACTGCCTAAGAAGAGGAGAAAAGGAACTAATTAATGTCCTTCAGAGAAGGGAACCTATGCCCCCTACCCGGTCTGGCTCCAGTTCACTCAAGGTCCTTGGGGCAATTAGGGATGGCAATAAATACTGCTTCATCAGTACCACCCATGTCACCAAGAACAAGTAAAAGTAACTGTGGCCCACTGAACACTTGTACAAGTGTTCAGCATTACTCCTAAATAGAAAACCAAGGACTTTGTATCTACGCACCAAGGGCTCACTGCTCCTCGAATCCATTTAAGGTGCATTTCCTTTCTCTATTCTTACTTCTAAAATCTTACACTTCCAAAGTGTTTCACTTCACATATTCCTGCACTGAACTGCATCTGCCGTCTGTAACCCATCCGGCTTTTCCCTGCAGTCTTTCACAATCCTCAGAATTTGCCATACCCCAACATTTGACATCAGCAAATTTTGATCGACTTCCCTCGATTCCTGAATCCGGATCATTTATTGTACCACAAATAACAGCGGCCCCCAACTCGCCATAGCTTTACAAACTAAGAAGCTTCCCTTTACCTGACCCTTGGCCTTCTGGCTTCCAACCGTCTCTCTGTCCAGATGGTCACATGTCCTTAATTCCATGTGCCATTACCTTTACCATAAGCCTCTGATGTGGTACTTCACCAATTTTTTTGAAAATCTATACAAAACACACTCATTGCCTCTCCTTTAACTATCCTCTCTACAATTTCTTCAAAGAATTCCTTCAGGTTAATCAAACATGACCTGCCTTTTAAACATTTGTGCTGGCTGAACCTGATGAGCCTTTGCCCCCCGAGTGCTGGGTAATTGCATCTTGGTAAACTACCAGAGTCTGTCGAACAACAGCTGAATTAAGATTAACTGCCCTATAATTTCCTACTTTATCCTCATCCTTTTTTTGGAAGGAGGAAGTCAGATTTCCCACCCTCCAGTCCTCTGGCACAATTTTCTGTTCTACAGAATCTTGGCAACTTAGTTAGGCACTCTGCTATTTCTTCCCTGGTTTCCCCCAGGGACTTGGATGGAATCCACCAGGTCCTGGTGACTTGTCCACCTTAAGCTGGAGTAGCTTCTTTAGAACCATTTCTCATTGGATACTAATCATCACAAACCGCTCTACACCTACTGGTGTTTCTGCATCTCTGCTGTGAAGACTGGGGCAAAGTCTTTATTTAATATTTGACCACCTCCTACTCACCACTACGATCCTGCTGCCATCTTTGTGCCCCCTACCCCTATCCTCTACTTCTAATTTTGCCTTTTTATTGCCCTTTATGTATTTTACCAGTTTATTCTCATACTCTTAGCCTTTCTATTTTCCCATTTTGTAGTTTCCTACAGTCCCGCGGATTTGCCCAGGTTTTTTTTTATTTTTTATAATCTTCTCTGTAAGCACCAAACACTGTGTGGAGTTTGCACATTCTCCCTGTGTTTCCTCCGGGTGCTCCGGTTTCCTCCCACAGTCCAAAGATGTGCGGGTTAAATTGATTTGGCTGTGATAAATTGACCCTTAGTGTTAGGGGATTAAATACGTGGGGTTACGGGGATAGGGTGGGATATGTGTCGGTGCAGGCTCGATGGGCCGAAATGGCCTCTATCTGCACTGTGGGGATTCTGTGATTGTGATTGTGACTTCCTTTATTGGTTTCAAATTTGCTCTAAGCTCCCTGTTCATCTCTGGAAGCCCAGACGTCAATACACTCCCCATTTTCCTTTCTGGAATGAACTGTGTTTCTACCCTTTCCACCTCCTGTTTAAATATTTGCCAATGTTGATCTGTGGTTCCACTTAACAATTTTTCCCTTCCATTTAATGTGGGTATGGTCCCTTTTTATCTCACTATAATTTGCTTTTTGCGTTTCTGTTCTGGTGCAGAACGAATTCACAGAATCACAGAAACCCCAGAGTGCAGATAGAGGCCATTTCGGCCCATCGAGCCTGCATCGACACATATCCCACCCGATCCCCGTAACCCCTACACCAACGCATATCCCACCCTATCCCTGTAACCCCACGTATTTAATCTCCCTAACACTAAGGGTCAATTTATTATATTGTATATTATATTGTAATATTACATTGTATTACAATATATATTACATAATATTACAATATATTATATTATAATCTCGGTTGACAAATGCCCGCATCTTTTAAGTCACCTATTTGCTCTGGGATCTCCAATGGGATTCGGTTTGGACCACTTCTCTATTTAAATCGTTATGCTCTAGTGCCATGACATTGTCTCGGATTAATCCCACTGCCCCGCCTCCTTTTCCTAACCCTCCTGAAAGTTTTATAAATGTAATGTTTAACTATCAATGCTGACCCAGCTGCAGACACATTTCACTTATTGCTATATCATGGTTCTATTTTAATCACTGACTCTACTGCACTCATTTTATTCCTTCTTGTTTAATCTCTTTCAGCCTTGAAGCCTCATTATTCCCCCATCACCTAATACTTACTATCCTTCCCAAGTTGGATACGTTACTCTCCTGTTTTATCCCTCCTCCTGTCCATTTAACCCCTCCTCTACTTCCTCCCTGCGAGAATATTGATCCCAGTTCTGTTCAGATGCAGCGCATTCCTGCCCCAGAACTGGTGCCAGCTGAACCGCTTGAAAAGAGAAGACTAAGAGGAGATCTGATCGGCGTCTTATAAAGTGCCGCTAGACAACACTGATGACGATAGCTACCATCACTTTGCTGAGGATTGGGAGTCGGCTGATGGGGCGGTAATTGGATATGTCCTGACTTTTGTGGACAGAACCTACCATGGCAATTTTCCATATTGTCAGGTAGATGCCAGCGTGGTAGCTGTACTGACACGGCTAGTTCTGGAGCACAGGTCTGTAGCACTACAGCCGGGATGTTGTCGGGGCCCATAGCCTTTGCAGCGATCCATACTGGTGTCTAGGCTTGATATTTCACTGTAAATCCCCCCCCCCCCCGGACAGAAGATATGGACAATTCCTCCCCCTTCCCAATAACTGGGCTCCTGCTGCCACGATCACCTTAAAAAATGGCCTGCTAGCACCCCATTTACAACAGTCGAGAGCGCCCCCCACTCTCAACCAGCTGGCCTCATTCTAAAGGCACCAAATGGCCCAGTTGGCTCAGTGGATAGATGCACCACCTCGTATGGCATTGATCCATGAAGGCCAGGAAGATCCCAGCTTCGATCCATGGTTACAGTTCAATCACCGCAATTGGCCTCAGTGCTCCTGGGTTAAGTTGGGGTGGAGGGGGAGGACATCAACCACAGTTCCCGCTTCTGATCACTATCTAGTGGCCCCTGCGGGGAAGTGTCTGTGGGGCGACGTCAGATGGGGTCAGGATTGAACAGACCAGAATTGAGGGGCTGCAACTATCAGAAAAGGTTGAGCAGGCTGGGGCTCTTTTCTCTGGAAAGGGAAGACTAAGAGGAGACCTGATGGCGGTCTTTCAAATGACAAAGGGTGTATGTGGAGACACTGTTTCCACTTGTGGGCGAGTCCAGAACAAGGGGGGAATGAATAGAAGATAGTCACTAACAGATCAAATAAAGAATTTAGGAGAAAGTTCTTTACACAGAGAGTGGCGAGAATGTGGAACTCGTTGCCGCACGGAGTGGGTGAAGTAGAGAGCACTGAAAGAAAAGACCAGCATTTATATAGCGTCTTTCACGACCACCGGACGTCTCAAAGTGCTTTACAGCCAATTGAAGGGAAGGCTTGATGCATACATGAAGGAGAGAGAATAGAGGGAAACTGGAGCAGGGTGGAAAGAGGCAATTAAGAGTGGGAGTTATTTTGTGTGAAGTATAAACACCGGCATGGACCAGTTGCGCCCAATGTCCTGTTTCTGCGCTGTAGATTCGGTGACTCGAGGCTCACACAAAGAATGGCTTCTAGGGATTGGCGGGTAAAACTCATTGTACACAAGATTCTTACACCCTATGCACAGAGGGAGGGGCTATGCGTGTGGGAAGGGACCCTTGTGCTCTTGGCCACGAATGCCGCTGTAGGAAATCTTTTCTCGTCGCACCCCATGGTTTATGCCATTTTTCTCAATGCTGTGGAACTTACCAGCTCCTTTCATGGCTTGCCGTATAATTTCAGCATCATTCTGCGAGTTAAAGTTGGCAACAGGTTTGATAGTGCCCTGTGTCGCACCTCCAATTGACAGGCCTCCGATGTTCGGCATTGAAGGCTGCAGCCAAGGAGGGAAGAGAAAGGAATAACAAGTTAACACTTATATTTGTCAGTAACTTATCAGTTATCTGCTAAAATCATCTACCACAATCATAACCAAACCAACAGCCACAAACTACGTAACAGGCATCTTATTATTATGCTTTATGTTTTTACTCCAGATATTTTTCCGGGTTCAGCATTTCCAACCATCCCCATCAGTGAGCCCTTGTGCCTTATGACCTGGAGTGCACCTTTACCTGTCCAATATCTAGGCAATTTGTAGTTGGCCCTGGGATCAAACACAAAACCCTCCTTCCTGTATTTTTGCTCCTGGTTAGATCAGTGTCAGCTGTGGCTCAGTTGGGAGCGCACTCGCCTCGGAGTCAGAAGGTTGTGGGTTCAAGTCCCACTCCAGGGACTTGCGCACATAAATCTAGGCTGACACTCCAGTGCTGAGGGAGTACTGCACTGTCAGAGGTGCAGTCTTTCGGATGAGACGTTTGCCCTCTCGGGCGGATGTAAAAGATCCCATGGCACTATTTCAAAGAAGAGCAGGGTGTCCCTGGTGTCCTGGCCAATATTTCTCCCTCAGCCAACATAACAAAAATAGATTATCTGGTCATTATCACATTGTTGTTTGTGGGAGCTTGCTGTGTGCAAATTGGCTGCCGCGTTTCCCACAACAGTGGCTCCACTTCAAAAGTACTTCATTGGCTGTAAAGCGCTTTGAGGCGTCTGGTGGTTGTGAAAGGTGCTATATAAATGCAAGTCTTTCTCTCTTTAGATCGCATGACTCCCCATTAACTTCGGAATATGAAACAACCATCGTATCAAAGCAGGATTATAAACTGCCATATTAACCTGTGACACACTGTAGACTTGGTGGTTACTGGCTTAACTAACCCTCCTTGGAAGATAGAAAGTAACAATCGTGCCTGCTGCATGAAGCCCTCGATGTGATCTGGAACAGGCTCAAGGTGTCTCACTTGACCTTAGGTGGCAGTTCGTTGCTGGCCAGCCACATTCTCGCTCACCTATCTACCTTACCTCTGTCCAATAGCTTCAGATGGTCCACTCAGCTAAACAAGACAGACCAAGATAGACAGGACAATCCCTCTGTACTTACAACATTGGCTCAGGGACAAAAAGCAGAGAGTAGTGGTGAATGGCTGTTTCTCAGACTGGAGGGGAGTACACAGTGGTATCCCCCGGGGGTCGGTGTTGGGGCCACTGCTCTTTTTGATATATAGTAATGACCTAGATTTGGGTATACGGGGCATAATTTCAAAGTTTGGAGAAGATAAACTCGGAAATGTAGTAAACGGTGAAGGGGATAATAACAGACTTCAGGGGGACAGACAGACTGCTGAAATTTAAGGGGAGAGAGGTTAAGCAGAGATTTAAGAGGGGTGCTCAAAACCATGAAGGGTTTTGATAAAGTAAAGAGGAGGGCCGGTAACCGGACGACACATGTTTAAGGTAATTGGCAAAAGAACCAGAGGCAACATGTAAAATGTTTTTACGCAGCGAGTCGTTACGATCTGCCCGAAAGGGCGGTGGAAACAGATTCAATAATAACTTTCAAAAGGGAATTGGATAAATACTTGGAGGAGAAATGCAGGGCTGTGGGGAAAAGAGCAGGGAGAGTGGGATTAATTGTAGAGCTCTTTCAAAGAGCCGGCACAGGCACGATGGGCCGAATGGCCTCCTTCTGTGCTGTATCATTCTATGATTACTGTCCAGGAAATGCTTATTCCCCCAGACACAAAGCACAGGAAATAGGGGCACAGACTAATGCTGGGTCTACTCTCCACCTACTTTACATTGCCCGGAGACTCTGGGTTTAATCTCCACAGCTGGGAGGCAGCAGATTGCATTAAGCATAGGCCACAGGCAGTCATTCAAATGGTGGGAGGGGGCATGCCTACACCTCCCACCTCACTTCCCTGTTCCTTTGCCAGACAAGCTCTCAATTGGAAGGACAGCCAGCAGCAGCAGCAAAGGCCTTGCACGCAGCCCGTTCTCTATCAGAGGGTCGGGGAGGGCTGGGCTGCTGTTGTGGCCTTTACAGGGACGCTGAGCCAGCAGTTATCTGGAGCTCTCTGGCTGCTATTCTTGGAACATGATAACAGACTTTCCGCTGCCACTGCCAGGCTCGCGGCCCTGTAGGGAGGACTTCCCCCACTGTGGTGAGCAACAGACCACTTCAACGACCTGAAGCCACAAGTGACTGCAGGCGGACTGCTCTAGGAAGCCAGGCCTTTACTTTCAAAATGTGACCCGGGACAAAGGAAATTTTGATCTGTGGCCTGGATTTGCTGCTGCCTGCCACCTGTTGCAATGTGAATCGACAGCTGGTAGCGGACAATGGCGGAGGACCAGCCGGCTGGAATTGCACCTACTTTTCCCCGGACTCAGTTTCCAATGGGAGGGCCCAGTGACGCCTAGTACATAGTGTCCACTTTGTTTAAACATTAATCTGGAACATGTCCATTCTGGTTTTTGCCCCTCACCATCACTCTACTGGCGCCAACTGTTAGACTTTAATCTAGGGGAGGATGATTAAGAAGTTTGCAGATGACACACAAATTGGCCGTGTGGTTGATAGTGAGGAAGAAGCTGCAGACTGCAGGAAGGTATCAATGGACTGGTCAGGTGGGCAGAAAAGAGGCAAATGGAATTCAATCCGGAGAAATGTGAGGTAATGCATTTGGGGAGGGCTAACAAGGCAAGGGAATACACAATAAATGGTAGGATGCTGAGAAATGTAGAGGAACAGAGGGACCTTGGAGTGCATGTCCACAGATCGCTGAAGGTAGCAGGACAGGTAGATAAGGCGGCATACGGGATACTTTCCTTTATTAGCCGAGGCATAGAATACAAGAGCTGAGAGGTTATGGTAGAACTATATAAAATATTAGTTAGGCCACAGCTAGAGGACTGCGTGCAGTTCTGGTCACCACATTACAGGAAAGATGTGATTGCACTAGAGAGGGTGCAGAAGAGATTTACAAGGATGTTGCCTGGGCTGGGGAATTTTAGCTACGAGGAAAGATTGGATAGGCTGGGGTTGTTTTCTTTGGAACAAAGGAGGCTGAGGGGAGACTTGATTGAGGTGTATAAAATTATGAGGGGCCTCAATAGAGTGGATAGCAAGGACCTATTTCCTCTAGCAGAGAGATCAATAACCAGGGGACATAGATTTAAAGTAACTGATAGAAGGGTTAGAGGGGAGTTGAGGAGAACTTTTTCACCCAGAGGGTGGTGGGGGTCTGGAACTCACTGCCTGAAAGGGTGGTAGAGGCAGAAACCATCAGATTTAAAAAGTACAGGAAACTTTGCGATATCCGGCACCGACGGGATGCCGATCTATGAAAACTTCCGGACAGACCAGCGCTAATGTTGAAGCATACGGAGGTTTTCATCTCCGTATCTGACAACAAACACTGTTGCTTAGCAACAGCTTGTAAACAGTCAGCCCGTACCTTGGAAGCGTCTCTGTAGCTTAGCAACAGCTTCAGAGAGACTTTCCAGAGACTGACTGTTTAAAAAAAAAAAAAATGCTAGGAGAAAAGAAAAGAAAAAAAAACCTAACAAAACGGCTGCTGATTTCTGCCGTTAGATCGAGGTTTCCGGACAAAAAACCTCCGGATAAACCAAAGTTTCCTGTACTTGGATCTGCACTTGAAGTGCAGTAACCTACAAGACTACAGACCAAGAGCTGAAAAGTGGGATTAGGCATAAGGGAGAATTTCTACCCAAAATTCACAAAAATATGCCCGGAATTCAGAAATTTGAATGACGACCAAAAACTCCCATACCTACTAGGGGAAGAGAGAAATTGCATAACACTAGCGGCACACTATGTTACAGCTTGCCATAAACAGAGGGATAACCAGTAAATATAAGAAAAGAGTATATACAAATTATATGAAAGTATATATTTATACACTCAGGGATATATCTGTTTATACACTGTATGGATAGATCTGTATTTTTGTGAACAAACATGAATGTTTTCCGATGCTTTGGCAACAGAAGATGTAACTTGTCATGCCAATAAAGCGATTTGAATTGAATTGAATAGGAGAGCTCTTTTTCAGCCGGCACTGACACAATGGGCCGAATGGCCTCCTTCTGTGCCATAAATTTCTGGTTCTATGATTCGAATTGGTTTCCCAATGGGAATCTCCCTATCTAAAGCAACAGCAGCCCTCCCCTGCAATCCACCCTCCAGGGCCCCTGCACCTCTCACCCTGCGGCCATTCTCTGCGGCCTTCTCTTTGCAGCCCACATCCTGTGGCCCACCCTCTGCCGTCCCAGTAGCCCACCAAGTCAAACTTCCCCCAGGGCATCCCCACCCCTGCCCTGGCCTTCAACCTACATCTTTCTCCCACTCCCCCAATTTAAATTCTCATCCTCGGGTTTAATTCCCTTCATGGCCTCGCCCCTCCCCATCTCTGCAACTTCCTCCAGCGCCACAACCACTCCCAAACTCTCCATTCCTCGGACTCTGGGCTTCAGTCCATGGCCCTCTCTGTCTGATTATTGGCACTCGTACCTTCAGCCGTCTAGGCTCTGGAATTCCCTTCCTAAATCCCTCTACCTCCCTCTCCACCTTAAACCCCATCTAATTTCTCCTCCATTGCCTCGGTGACCATTTTTGCTCGATTATGTCTCTGTAAAGTGCCTCGGAACATCTGTGGACGTTAACGGTTGTTTTTATTGATCTGAACTAAGTTTGTGGTCACAGCCATAACAGCTACAATTATCAAGAGTGCTCAAGGGGTTTGGGGAGGACAGAATTCTGCCAGGATTCCCACTCTGGAATGCTATCCAGCGACAGCTGCTGGAAAATGAGAGCCCATGGATAACAGCTCAGGACAGGATCAAGCTCAGACGCGATACCGCCATGGTTGAATAGCCCATCAGCATTGACCGTCTTGGCTTGCCTGTGAAAAAGGGCCCCTTGGGTGAGGGATCAGTCAGTGGAACCCCAGCAAGGGTCAGCACCTCGAGGAATCGGAGAAAACGGGAACATTTCTAAAAAGAAATTGCTGAGCTGCCAACATGCATCTTCTGAGATGTTCAACTACATAGCACCTTTAACACTTCACAGACACTAAACCACAGAAGGAGATATTCGGACAGGTGGCCAAAGCTTGGTCAGAGGCAGGTTTTAAGGAGCGTCTTAAAGGAGGAAGAGGTAGCGAGGTGGAGTGATACAGGGAGGGAATTCCAGAGCTTAGGGCCTAGGCAGCTGAAGACACGGCCACCAATGGTGGAGCAATTAAAATCAGGGATGCACAAGAGACCAGAACTGGATGAGCACAGAGATCTGAGGGTTGTAGGACTGGAGGAGGTTAGAGATAGGGAGGGGCGAGGCCATGGAGGGATTTGAACACAAGGATGAGACTTTTAAATTCGAGGCGGTCAGACTGGGAGTCAATGTAGGTCAGCGAGTTAGAATACAGGCAGCAGAATTTTGGATGAGCTAAAGTTTGTGGAGGGTGGGAGGCCGGCATAGAGAGCATTGAATAGTCGAGTCTGGAGGTAACAAAGGCATGGCTGAGAGTTTCTGGAGGAGCTGTGCCCCTCCCACTTGGTGGTCTGTGATCGGCTTGCCTTCTAATCTTTGTAATGACAATTATCAACTGTAAAAACTGCATGTGCATATAATTATACAGCCCAGTGCTCAACACGACAACGTGTCAGTGACGAGCAGAGCCCACAGATTTCATTGACTTCTTGTGGGAAGAGTTGGCACTGGAAAATATTTTACTGAAGCACAGAATTCTAAAATGTTAAGACTTGGCAGCGATTTACATAAAAAGAGCAGCCACTTTCTCCAAATGCTGTCTCTAGATATCAGTAAGGCACAAAGTGACTGTGTGGATATTTCCACACCACGTCCACCTGAACTCTGAAAAACACCCACTGATACAATTATAGCTGCCTTTCAAATCCTAGGGTTGTGTCATTTGGAGATGTATTAACACTGGGGTACAGCACTGGTGGGTACTAGTCTGTCACTGTATAACACTGGGGTACAGTACTGGTGGGTACTAGTCTGTCACTGTATAACACTGGGGTACAGTACTGGTGGGTACAGGTCTGTCCCTGTATAACACTGGGGTACAGTACTGGTGGGTACAGGTCTGTCCCTGTATAACACTGGGGTACAGTACTGGTGGGTACAGGTCTGTCACTGTATAACATGGGGTACAGTACTGGTGGGTACAGGTCTGTCACTGTATAACACTGGGGTACAGGTCTGTCACTGTATAACACTGGGGTACAGTACTGGTGGGTACAGGTCTGTCACTGTATAACATGGGGTACAGTACTGGTGGGTACAGGTCTGTCACTGTATAACACTGGGGTACAGGTCTGTCACTGTATAACACTGGGGTACAGTACTGGTGGGTACAGGTCTGTCACTGTATAACATGGGGTACAGGTCTGTCACTGTATAACACTGGGGTACAGGTCTGTCACTGTATAACACTGGGGTACAGTACTGGTGGGTACAGGTCTGTCACTGTATAACATGGGGTACAGTACTGGTGGGTACAGGTCTGTCACTGTATAACACTGGGGTACAGGTCTGTCACTGTATAACACTGGGGTACAGTACTGGTGGGTACAAGTCAGTCACTGCAGAACACTGGGGTACAGTACTGGTGGGTACAGCTGTCACTATAACACTGGGGTACAGTACTGGTGGGCACAGGTCCGTCACTGTATAACTGGTGTACAGTACTGGTGGGTACAGGTCTGTCACTGTATAACACTGGGGTACAGTACTGGTGGGTACAGGTCTGTCACTGTATAACACTGGGGTACAGTACTGGTGGGTACAGGTCTGTCACTGTAGAACACAAGAAATAGGAGCAGGAATAGGCCACTTGGCCCCTCGAGCCTGCTCCACCATTCAATAAGATCATGGCTGATCTTGGGCTCAAAGCCACTTCCCTGCCCGCTCCCCATAACCCTTCACTCCCTTATCTTGCAAAAATCTGTCTATCTCCACCTTAAATGTATTTAATGACCCAGCCTCCACGGCTCTCTGGGGCAGAGAATTCCACAGATTTACAGCCCTCAGAGAAGAAGTTCCTCCTCATCTCAGTTCTAAAAGGGCGACCCTTTATTCCAAGACTGTGCCCCCGAGTTCTTGATTTCCCCACGAGGGGAAACATCCTCTCTGCATCTACCTTGTCGAGTCCCCTCAGTATCATATATGTTTCGATAAGATCACCTCTCATTCTTCTAAATTCCAATGAGTATTGGCCCAGCCTGCTCAACCTTTCCTCATAAGTCAACCCCCTCATCTCTGGAATTAACCTAGTGAATCGTCTCTGAACTGCCTCCAATGCAAGTATATCCTTCCTTAAATAAAGGAGACCAATACTGTACGCAGTACTCAAGGTGCGGTCTCACCAATACCCTGTACAGTTGTAGCAGGACTTCCCTGCTTTTATACTCCAACCCCCTTGAAATAAAGGCCAACATTTTGATTACTTGCTGTACCTGCATGCTAACTATGTGTTTCATGCACAAGGACCCCCAGGTCCCTCTGAACTGTAGCATTTTGTAATCTCTCTCCATTTAATATAAATAATAGTTTGCTTTTTTATTTTTCCTGCCAAAGTGGATAACCTCATACTTTCCCACATTATACTCCATCTGCCAAATGTTTGCCCACTCACCTAGCCTGTCTCTATTCCTTTGCAGATTCTTCGAGTCCTCTGCACAACTTGCTTTCCCACCCATCTTTGTATCATCCGCAAACTTGGTTACATAACACTCGATCCCTTCATCCAAGTCATTAATGTAGATTGTAAATCGTTGGGGCCCCAGCACTGATCCTTGTGGCACCCCACTAGTTGCTGTTTGCCAACCAGAAAATGACCCATTTATCCCGACTCTCTGCTTTCTGTTAGTTAGCCAATTCTCTATCCATGCCAATATATTACCCCCAACTCCATGAGCTCTTATCTTATGCAGTAACCTTTTATGTGGCAGCTTATCGAATGCCTTCTGGAAATCCAAATACACCACATCCACTGGCTCACCCTTGTCCACCCTGCTTGTTACATCCTCAAAGAACTCCAGCAAATTTGTTAAACATGATTTCCCTTTCCTAAAACCATGCTGACTCTGTTTGACTGCAGTATATTTTTCTAAATGCCCTGCTACTGCTTCCTTAATGAAGGACTCCAGCATTTTCCCAACGACAGATGTTAGGCTAACTGGTCAATAGTTTCCTGCTTTCTGTCTCCCTCCTTTCTTAAATAGGGGTGTTACATTAACGGTTTTCCAATCCGCTGGGACCTCTCCAGAGTCCAGGGAATTTTGGTATATTGCAACCAATGAATCCACTATCTCTGCAGCCACTTCTTTTAAGACCCTGGGATGCAGGCCATCTGGGCCAGGGGACTTGTCGTCTTTTAGTCCCATTATTTTACCGAATACTATTTCCTTGGTGATAGTGATTGTCTTTAGATCCCCACTCCCTGTGGCCCCTTGATTATCCATTATTGGGATGGTGTTAGTGTCTTCCACAGTGAAGACAGATACAAAATATTTGTTCAGAGTCTCTGCCACTTCCCCAGTCTCATCCTCTAAGGGACCAACGTTTACTTTAACTACCCTCTTCCTTTTTATATACCTGTAGAAGCTCTTACTATCTGTTTTAATGTTTCTTGCCAGCTTACTCTCATAATTCATCTTCTCTCTCTTTATTTTTTTAGTCATCCTTTGCTGGTTTTTAAAATTAAAAAAAAGTCCTCTGGTCTCCCACCAATTTTGACAACATTGTATGCCTTAGTTTTCAATTTGATACCATCCTTTACTTCCTTAGTTAGCCACGGATGGTGCTCCCTTCTCTTAAAATCTTTCTTTCTCACTAGAATATATTTTTGTTGAGTTATGACATATTTCCTTAAATGTCCGCCACTACATTTCAATTTTCTTACCCTTTAATTTGTTTTTCCAGTCCACTTTAGCCAGTTCTGCCCTCATGCCATTGTAATTGCCTTTGTTTAAGATCAGGACACTGTCTCATTACATAGTACCAAATCCAGTACTGTACCCCAGTGTTATACAGTGACAGACCTGTACCCACCAGTACTGTACCCGTGTTATACAGTGACAGACCTGTACCCACCAGTACTGTACCCCAGTGTTATACAGTGACAGTCCTGTAGCCACCAGTACTGTACCCCAGTGTTATACAGTGACAGACCTGTACCCACCAGTACTGTACCCCAGTGTTATACAGTGACAGACCTGTACCGACCAGTACTGTACCCCAGTGTTATACAGTGACAGTCCTGTACCCACCAGTACTGTACCCCAGTGTTATACAGTGACAGACCTGTACCCACCAGTACTGTACCCCAGTGTTATACAATGACAGACCTGTACCCACCTGTGCTGTACCCCAGCAAATCGAATAACTAGGGCTGTAGGGAGGGCTTTAAACTAAATAGTGGGGGGGAGGATCCAGGTGAGCGGGAAAATAAAAAGTCAATGAGAAATGAGAAAACAATAGAGCAGGCTAGTGATGGGGGAAATAATAACCAGAGTGTGACAGGAAGGGACAGAATGTTTAAAAATAAGAGTTTAACAGAAAAAAAGGCCAAAACAAGGAAAAATAGTAAAAAGACAAAGTTAAAAGCTCTATATCTGAATGCACGCAGCATTTGTAACAAGATAGATGAGTTGACGGCACAAATGGGTATCATCTGATCGCCATTACAGAGACGTGGTTGCAGGCGACCAGGGCTGGGAACTGAATATTCCGGGGTATATGATAATTCGGAAGGATAGACAGAAAGGAAAGGGAGGTGGGGTGGCTTTGTTGGTAAAGGATGGGATCGGTGCAGTGGTGAGAAGTGAGATTGGCTCAGAAGATCAAGATGTAGAATCGGTTTGGGTGGAGATAAAAAATAATACGGGGAAAATGTCTCTGGTGGGCCTAGTCTACAGGCCCCCGACAGTAGCAATACTGTTGGACAGAGTATAAATCAACAAATAATGGAGGCCTGTAAAAAAGGTACGGTAATAATCATGGGTGATTTTAATCTCCATATTGATTGGACAAATCAAATTGGCCATGGTAGCCTTGAGGAGGAGTTCATAGAGTACATCTGGGATGGTTTCCTAGAACAGTATGTAATGGAACCAACCAGGGAGCAGGCTGAGGTACAGTACTGGTGGGTACAGGTCTGTCACTGTATAACACTGGGGTACAGTACTGGTGGGTACAGGTTTGTCACTGTATAACACGGGTACAGTACTTGTGGGTACAGGTCTGTCACTGTATAACACGGGTACAATACTGGTGGGTACAGGTCTGTCACTGTATAACACGGGTACAATGCTGGTGGGTACAGGTCTGTCACTGTATAACACTGGGGTACAGCACAGGTGGGTACAGGTCTGTCATTGTAGAACACTGGGGTACAGTACTGGTGGGAACAGGTCTGACTGTATAACACTGGGGTACAGTACTGGTGGGTACAGGTCTGTCCCTGTATAACACCGGTACAGTACTGGTGGGTACAGGTCTGTGTATAACACTGGGGTACAGTACTGGTGGGTACAGTTTTGTCACTAACACTGGGGTACAGGTCTGATTGTATAACACTGGGGTACAGTACTGGTGGGTACAGGTCTGTCCCTGTATAACACCGGTACAGTACTGGTGGGTACAGGTCTGTGTATAACACTGGGGTACAGTACTGGTGGGTACAGTTTTGTCACTAACACTGGGGTACAGGTCTGATTGTATAACACTGGGGTACAGTACTGGTGGGTACAGGTCTGTCCCTGTATAACACCGGTACAGTACTGGTGGGTACAGGTCTGTGTATAACACTGGGGTACAGTACTGGTGGGTACAGTTTTGTCACTAACACTGGGGTACAGGTCTGATTGTATAACACTGGGGTACAGTACTGGTGGGTGCAGGTCTGACTGTAGAACACTGGGGTACAGTACTGGTGGGTACAGGTCTGTCACTGTATAACATGGGGATACAGTACTGGTGATGACAGTGGTGGGAGCAATTTAATAGAATGAATGAAGAATATAAAACAGCACTGAAGCGTGTTGGTTCAAGTGCAATTGCCCTATCTGTATTCATAGAGTGCCAAGGAGGCCTGGTGATAACAAGTACACAATGGGCAGTCAGTAACTCAGTCACATACCTGCGAAGGAGTTTGTTGTGGGCCAGTTGGGCCGGTCGCTGGTCCAGACGGGCCGGTCGCTGGTCCGGACGCTGGTCCAGACGCATATCCACCTGGAAGAAAAGGCAAGGAGGCTTAACTTACAGATTAACACAGCCTTGGCACTGGTGTGAAGGGACTTTACTAATTCAACCGAGCCGGTTCTTTCTGTGCGTATTTTTCCCCATTCTATTGACTCTTGCACAACGCAGTTCAATGGAATCCAGCAGCTCATCAGTCCCTCGCTAGAGGGGCTATTCTTCGCTGAGACAGCAGGTTATTTAATGGTGGAGTGGGGTCGCAGCCGAGACCGATTCTACCCCTGCCCAAACTCCACATTCAAGCACCAACAAAAAAATGAAAGGGAGCTTTGGTTGTCGGGCTGGAGGTGGTTAGAGATAGGGAGGGGCGACGCAATGGAGGGATTTCAACACGAGGATGAGAAATTTAAAGCATTGCCAGACTGGGAGCCAATGTTGGTCAGCGAGCACAGGGGTGATAGGTGAACGGGACTTGGTGCGAGTTGGGATACGGGCGGCGGAGCTTTGGATGAGCTCAAGTTTCCAGATGGTGCAAGGTGGGAGGCCAGCCAGGCATGCGTTGGAATAGTCGAGTCTGGATTAATGCAATTCCTCTTCTCACTGCCTTCTCATTCGCTTTCCCCCCAATCTACAGGAAGCTTTTTTTTTTTTAATCCGGCACGGACAGGACCGACGCGGTGCCGGTTCATCAAAAATTCCGGATAATCGAACGCTATAGTAAAAGACAGCTCCGTATAAAGCAACAAACCCTGTTGCTTAGCAACAAGTGTAGAACAATGGCCACAAGTTCCAAGCGTCTCTGTAGCTTAGCAACAGCTGCAGCCACACCCTTGCACAGCAACAAATGGAGGAAGGCAAATACAATATGAAGTAAAACCTACTCCTGAATTTTGCCGGTTAACCGAGATTTCCGGTTATTTAGGTGCCGGTAAATCGAAAGTTTCCTGTACCAGTTTCATCTCCTTCTATGATTTCCCCATTTCTATCTTCCCAGTCCTGCCTGTGGGATTTGAAAGTGTTTTCTCTTGTTTAGTCAGGCATGAAGGTGGAGCTATCCCAGCATGCACAGCAGTAGTGAAAGCCGTGTATCAAAACTATAGGACTTATAATTTTACAAAAGATCTTTCACTTGCTGAATCCCAAGATATTCTTGCATGCACATCAATCTTTTGCACACCCACCAGGAAAACTAGCAGAAGTTCACAGCCCAAAAAAGCAGCCAACTCAATGGGGCACAGACTTGTTATAACTTAAGCTCCTCAGATAATGACCGCACAGTAACTCCCACACAGACACAGACAACCTCGACCAGAATTAAACAGAGTCCTCTACTGCGCAAAGTTCCAGCTGCCCCTGGCAGAGGTGGGGTGGCAGAGTGCGCCCCACAGGGGTACAGGGCTCAACACATCCGATCCCTGTCCCATCAGGAAGGAGATCTGTGAAGCCACAGGAGCTACCACTGGTCCATCATCCAGCCCCACTCCCAGGGAAGCCTCCTGCTGTTAGGATGCGGAACCTTCCCGTAATTCCTCGCTTCTGAAAGCCTTATCCCTCGGCTATGACCGCACTACACCCCAAAAAAAACATTTGGTCAAATTGCACGTGGGATATTTGCCAGTCAGAGCAAATAATGTGCAGGCTGTGTTTAAAGCTGGGAAGAAACTGGGTGATACGAGGCCTCATCTTACTGGATACTTGCAAAGATACTTTGCAGAGCAAGAGCTGGACAGCAGCTAACTACAAGCGGAGCAAGAGCTAGACAGCAGCTAACTACAAGCGGAGCAAGAGCTAGACAGCAGCTAACTACAAGCAGAGCAAGAGCTAGACAGCAGCTAACTACAAGCAGAGCAAGAGCTAGACAGCAGCTAACTACAAGCAGAGCAAGAGCTAGACAGCAGCTAACTACAAGCAGAGCAAGAGCTAGACAGCAGCTAACTACAAGCGGAGCAAGAGCTAGACAGCAGCTAACTACAAGCGGAGCAAGAGCTAGACAGCAGCTAACTACAAGCAGAGCAAGAGCTAGACAGCAGCTAACTACAAGCAGAGCAAGAGCTAGACAGCAGCTAACTACACGCAGAGCAAGAGCTAGACAGCAGAGGAGAAAAGCAAGTAGAGTATCAGTCTGGAAGGGAAGGAAGAATATTGTGTGCAGGGAATAATTAAAAGGTTAAATGAGGTTAAACCGGACAAAATAGGGAAAAATACAGGATGGGGAAATGCAAAGAAAGGAAATATTACCCAAGTAAAATGTTGGTATATTGATAGAGAATGAGGAACAAAGGTGGGGATTCATCGATTTAAAGCGACATAACACCAAGAAACAACAAATCTGCAGCGGAGTAAGGACTGGTAACTGACTTGTTACAAAACTTTAAGGATAGGAAAGGAAGAGGAGCAGCGAGATGAGAGAAAATACAGCACAGGAGCGTGAGGATTTAAAGCTAGAAATAGTCCAAACAGAATCCCTGTGCTTTCTGCCGAGAATCAGCAAAGGCTCGGTCACATACTGGGAGTATGTTATTCACCACCGAACAGTGGGAATGGAATTTGCAGACAAATTAGCGAGGCATGTATTAACAGCAGAGTTAGAATTGTAGGAAATTTTAATTAACCAAAAATGTCATAGCAAAATTGTGCGTGGTGAAAGAGGAGGTTGTTGCAGTGTGCATAGGATTGGTGCGTCAGTCAATGTGTTGCTACGCCAACAAGGAAGGAAGTGGGCTGGAAAACCACCAGTAGGTGTAGAGCAATTAGTGATGGTTAATATTACACATCGGATATACGGCACAGAAACAGGCCATTCGACCCAACCAATCTATGCTCCACTCGAGCCTCCTCCCGTCTTTCCTCATCTAACTATCAGCGTAACCCTCTATTCCCTTCTCCCTCATATGTTTGTCCTGCCTCCCCTTAAATGCATCGATACTATTCGCTTCAATCACTCCCTGTGGCAGCGAGTTCCACATTCTCACCATTCTCTGGGTTAAGAAGTTTCTTCCGAATTCCCTATTGGATTTCTTGGTGACTATCTTATATTGATGGCCTCTAGTTATGCTCCTCCCCACAAGTGGAAACATTCTCTCTGTATCCACTCTAGCAAAACCTTTCATAATTTTAAAGACCTCTATTAGGTCACCCCTCGGCCTTCTTTGTTCAAGAGGAGAGAGACCCAGCCTGTTCACCCTTTCCTGAT
The DNA here is from genome assembly GCF_052327205.1 of Somniosus microcephalus. Classification (NCBI taxonomy): domain Eukaryota; kingdom Metazoa; phylum Chordata; class Chondrichthyes; order Squaliformes; family Somniosidae; genus Somniosus; species Somniosus microcephalus. Next base: position 10,560,508 of record NC_141015.1, read on the forward strand.
ATGTATACATTTGCATTTCTGGTATCATCCTTGTAAATCTTCTCTGCACCCTCTCCAGTGCCTCTATATCCTTTTTATATGGCGAACTTTTATAAAATATACGCAGTACTCCAAGTGTGGTCTAACCAAGGTTCAACACAGGTTTAGCATAACTTCCCTACTTTTCAATTCTATCCCTCAAAATAAACCCTAGAGCTTGGTTTGCTTTTTTTATGGCCTTGCTAACCTGTGTCGCAACTTTTAGTGATTTGTGTATTTGTACTCCGAGATCCCTTTGTTCCTCTACCCCACCCAGACTCGCACCCTCCAAGTGATAAGTGACCTCCCTATTCTTCCTACCAAAATGTAATACCTCACATTTGTCGGTGTTGAACTTCATTTGCCAATTATTTGCTCATTCTGCAAGTTTATTAATTTTATTTTTTTATTCGCTTATAGGATCTGGGCGTCGCTGCCAAGGCCCATCCCTAATTGCCCTTGAGAAGGTGCTGGCGAGCCGCCTTCTTGAACCGCTGCAGTCCATGTGGTGAAGGTGCTCCCACAGTGCTGTTAGGGAGGGAGTTCCAGGATTTTGACCCAGCGACGATGAAGGATTGGCGATATACTTCCAAGCCTGGACAGACTAGATGCAGGAAGGATGTTTCTGATGGCCGGGGAGTCCAGAACCAGGGGTCATAGTCTAAGGATAAGGGGTAAGCCATTTAGGACTGAAATGAGGAGGAATTTCTTCACCCAGAGAGTGGTGAACCTGTGGAATTCTCTGCCACAGAGGGCGGTGGAGGCCAGTTCATTAAATATATTCAAGAGTTGGATATATTTCTTAAGGCTAAAGGGATCAAGGGATATGGGGAGAAGGCAGGGACAGGGTACTGAATTTGGATGATCAGCCATGATCTCATTGAATGGCGGAGCAGGCTCGAAGGGTCTACTCCTGCTCCTATCTTCTATGTTTCTATGTTTCGTCAGGATGGTGTGTGACTTGGAGGGGAACTTGCAGGTGGTGGTGTTCCCATGCGCCTGCTGCCCTTGTCCTTCTAGGTGGAAGAGGTCGCGGGTTTGGGAGGTGCTGCCGAAGAAGCCTTGGCGAGTTGCTGCAGTGCATCTTGTTGATGGTACACACTGCAGCCACAGTGCGCCAATCAAACGGGCTGCTTTGTCCTGGATGGTGTCGAGCTTCGAGTGTTGTTGGAGCTGCACTCATCCAGGCAAGTGGAGAGTGACATGAATCAGTCATTCATGAAAGAAAGACATAACATAATACTGAGCAGCCTGCGGGTGGTGCTGTCCAGGGAGAGTATAAATACTCGGGCGCAGGCCATTCTTAACAGGAGCTAGTGAAGGACACAACTAGACGTCCATGTTGTAAAACAGTTGATTAAAGCTTTGTGTAATGCTTAGACCAAGTGCCTAGTAGTTTTCTTACGCCAGAAAGTATTCCATCACACTCCTTAATTGTGCCTTGTAGATGGTGGAAAGGCTTTGGGGAGTCAGGAGGTGAGACACTCGCCGCAGAAAACCTAGCCTCGGACCTGCTCTTGTTGCCACAGTATTTATGTGGCTGATCCAGTTAAGTTTCTACTCAATGGTGACCCCCAGGATGTTGATGGTGGGGGATTTGGCTATGGTAATGCTGTTGAATGTCAAGGGGAGGTGGTTAGACTCTCACTTGTTGGAGATGGTCACTGCCTAGCACTTCTGTGGTGTGAATGTTACCTGCCACTTATCAGCCCAAGCCTGAACGTTGTCCAGGTCTTGTTGCATGCGGGCATGGACTGCTTCATTATCTGAGGAGTTGTGAATGGCACTGAACACTCTGCAGTCATCAGCGAACCTCCCCATTTCTGACCTTATGTTGGGGGTAAGGTCATTGATTAATCAGCTGAAGATGGTTGGGCCTCAGACACTGCCCTGAGGAACTCCTGCAGTGATGTCCTGGGGTTGTGATGATTGACCTTCAAATCACCACAACCATCTTCCTTTGTGCTAGGTATGACTCCAGCCAGTGATTCCCATTGACTTCAGTTTTACTAGGGCTCCTTGATGCCACACTCTGTGAAATGCCGCCTTGATGTCCTCCTATAATTTGTTGCAGTCCTCCTCAGTATTGACTATCCCCCCCAATTTGGTATCAGCCCCAAATTTAGAAATTGTGTTTTTGATTCCAAGGTCTAAATCGTTAATGTAAACTGTGAACAGCGGTGGTCCCAGCACTGATCCTTGTGGAACACCACTACCCACCTTCTGCCACTGGGATAGTTACCCTTTACTCCCACTCTCTGCTTTCTGTCCTGAAGCCAGCCAGCAATCCATTCTGCTACTTGTCCTCTGACTCCGCATTCTCTGACCTTGTTCATTAGTCTATTATGGGGTACCTTATCGAAGGGCTTTTGAAAATCTAGATAAATTACATCTACTGCATTACCCTTGTCTACTCTGTGTTACCTCTTCAAAAAATTTAATAATAGAGAAAAAGAAAAAGAACTTGCATTATATAGCACCTTTTATGACTGCAGGACTTTGCAAAGCACTCGACAGTCAATTATGTATTTTTGAAGTGTAGTCACTGTTGTAATGCAGGGAAACAAGACAGCCAATTTGTGCACAGCAAGCTCCCACAAACAGCAATTAAATAAATGACCAGATCATCTGTTTTTAGGTGTTGGTTGAGGGAAAAATATTGGCCAGGGGGATAACTCCCCTGCTCCTCTTCTAATAGTGCCATGGCATCTTTTACATCCACCCGAGAGGGCAGAAGAGGCTTCGATTTAACATCTCATCCGAAAGACGGCACCTCCGACAGTGCAGCACTCCCGCAGCACTGCACTGGAGTGTCAGCCTAGATTATTCTGAAGTCTGACTTGAACCCACAACCTTCTGACTCAGGGAGGTGGGAGTGCGCCCACTGAGCCACAGCCGACACCTAATGGTTCTAAAGAAGTTACTCAAACTTAAAGTAGACAATTCATGAGCCTATTAGAGCCAGTCAGCTTTCTAATTATGTGGGTTGTGCTTGGCCAACCTTAGATTTTTTTGAAAATATAACAGAGGAATTTAAGGGAATACAGTGGGTGTAGTTTTTACGGATATTCAAAAAGCATTTGATGATGTCCCACAAAAGCGGTTAATGGCAACGATAACGGCGCCAATTAAGGGGATGTGGCCACATGGATAGAGTTAGTTGAAGGGTACAGGTAAAGGGAAGCTTTGCAGCGGGTAAAGATGAGGCGACTGGTATTCTACAGGGGATTGTGTTGGAGCTACTCTTATTTATCATAGATTCATTGTGCATCATAAATGATCTGGGCTTAGGAGTTAGGAGAACAATATCAAAATTTACTGCTAACAGATTGGGAGGTTTGGTGAACTCTGATTAGGCTTAAGAGCTGCAGGATACAGATAGGCCAGTCAGATAGGTGGCAGACACAGTTCCTGGAAAAAATGTGCAGTATAATATTTTGAAAGTAAAAATAGGGAAATGAAACGCACCTTAAATGGTAAGATTTTAATTGCAGGAGGGGGAACGGAGAGTCCACGGTGTGCAGATGTTTCGTTTAATTAAAGGGGGGCAGCGCAAGTAGATACGGTCAGAAAAAACAAGAGGAAATCTTAGTTTTGTATAAAGAAGCATAGAATGCAAAACCAAGGAGATAATGTTAAACTTGTACAAGACCGTAGGCTGGATTTGGTAGTGCTGTGTACAGTTTTGGTCATTCCATTACAGGAAGGATATAAAAGCAATGTTGCAGATGCAGTTTAGATTCACTAGGATGTTACCAGGGATGAGGGGTTACAGTCATGAAGAGCGACAGCGCGAATGAGAGAACTTGCATTTATATAGCGCCTTTCATGACCACCGGACGTCCCAAAGCGCTTTACAGCCAATGAAGTACTTTTGAAGTGTAGTCACTTTTAATGTGGGAAACGTGGCAGCCAATTTGCGCACAGCAAGCTCCCACAAACAGCAATGTGATAATGACCAGATCATCTGTTTTAGTGATATTGAATGAGCAATAAATATTTGCCAAGAAACCGGGGATAACTCCCCTGCTCTTCTTCGAAATAGTACCATGGGATCTTTTACGTCCACCCGAGCGCGCAGACGGGGCCTCGGTTTAACGTCTCACCCAAAAGACGGCACCTCAGACAGTGCAGCACACCTTCAGCACTGCACTGGAGTGTCAGCCTAGATTTATGTGCTCAAGTCCCAGAGTGGGACTTGAACCCACAACCTTCTGACTCAAGGGTGATCTGATAGAGGCCTTCAACATTTAGGGTTGGAATAGGGTAAATAGTGACAGATCTTTTCCACTGGTCAGTGAGACAATAACGAGGGAGCAGAGATTTAAAATAATCTCAAGAAGCATTACAGAGAATGGCTAGAATATGTAATCCTCAGCAAAAAAACAGCTGAAGCAGAGCCCATCAAATCTTTCAAAAGGAAATTAGATAGTTGCTTAAAATAAAGAGTATAGGGAAAGTGGGATATTAAAGGGCATGGGGTGTGAGTAGGAGAGTGGGATTAGGCTGGGTGGGATGTGAAGGGGTGGGGGGAGTGAGGGGGAGAGTGTGATTAGACTGGGTGGGATATGAAAGGTTGGGGGAGTGAACAGGAGAGCGGGATTAGACTGGGTGGGATATTGAAGGGTGGGGGAGTGAACAGGAGAGTGAGATTAAACTGGGTGGGATATCAGAATCACAGAACAGTACAGCACAGAAGGAGACTGTGGTGTATGTAACCTGTACCACCTTAAGAGATGGACTACTTTCTCTTGGCTACTGTATATTGTAGTACCGGTGGTGACCACACCGGTATATAAACTCTGTGTAGTAATTTGCTAAGCAGTTCAGCCCTGACCTTCGATTAGTAAAGACCTGTTTAAGTTATTCTTGTTTGTGTCCAGTGATTTAGAATAAGCATATCTGGGACACTCAGACTCAACAGTGGCGACGAGTCCGATCTTACCCTGCGGCAGTTTTGCATCCAAGGCAGCTTCGTCCTCAGAACGGGCGTCGAGAAGAGGCATCCGCCCTCATCAGCCTGCTGAGCACCGCATCGCACGGGAGGCATCGAGAACCTGGGTTGAAATTACTGACCACAAAGTCCTCCATCAGCGACAGGCAGTGATCATCCTTCTACCACGGTGGTGGGTAAGCCGATCTAGCGACACGGGCAGAAAGTCGGCCGCGTTGTCAGTGGAGAAGGGGAGGGAAACCGGAGGAAAAAGGGCGGAGAACTCGACCGCAGCCGGTGAAAAGGGCCGGGCTGCAATCAGGGCCGAGAGGCGCAGCAACAAGGGCAGCGTTAATGCCACGAGAGCCGCGGGGGAGCAAAAGCAGCGTCAGGGAAATTAAGAACCGCTGGGAGGCGAGAACTGCAACAGCGCGGTCATCGCCATTGTAGCCAGCGGGGGAAGAAGACAAGCGCGGGAAGCCGCCATTGTAGTCGGCGGGGGAAGAAGACAAGCGCGGGAAGCCGCCATTTTGGAAAAATAAAATATTTAAAGAAACTCTCGAGGATGCCTAAACACGGTAACATCACTGCTTTTGATAGCGATGTTGAAGATTGGGCCATGTATGTAGAATGCATGGAAGTTTATTGTACAGCAAATGAGGTACCAGATGATAAGAAAGCACTAACCTTATTAAACTCAATGGGTGCGAAGACGTACGGGTTATTGAGGCACCTTGTAACACCAGATAAACCGGCCGATCAGACTTTCGCGAATATTGTTACGATCCTGCAAGAACATTTAAACCCCACGCCGCTGCTGATAGCGGAACGATTTAAATTTTATAGAAGAACGCAGCTGAAAGAGGAAAGCAACGCTGAATTCTTAATTGAACTGCGCAAGCTATCAAAGTACTGTCAGTTTGGTACAGGACTAGCAGATGCTCAGAGATAAATTCGTGTGTGGATTATTAAAAGAAGGAACACAAAAGCGACTGCTAGAGGAAAAGGACCTTACGCTTGATAAAGCGGTCACCATTGCAGCATCGCAAGAGGCACCGCGGAAATGCAGCTAAGGTCATCGGAACTCAGCACCAATCAAATGGCATTGGGTGCAGTAAAGTGTTATCGTTGCGGAAGGACAACGCACGATCAGAACCAGTGCTAGTTCAAAAATCAGGAATGCAGAAAATGTGGCAAGCTCGGTCACATAGCTAAAGTATGCCGGTCAGGAAAGAAGACCAGCAACAAAAAGTCACCGCAGGAAAAGTGCAAAAAAAGGTACACAAGGTGACAGAGAACAGTTCGGATGAACAGAAGACGGATTCAGACTCCAGCAGTAAGGAACTGGGTTGTCTAAGAATACATAATGTGGGTAACACAGCAGACCACCAAACTATCTGGGTCACACTTCAGATAGCAGGAGTCCAAGTGAAGATGGAATTGGACACTGGATCGGCATTGATGGTCATGAATAAGCAAGATTACAAAAGGTTATTTCCACACATTCCCCTAAGGGATACGGAGATTGTATTGAAAACATACACGGGGCAAAGAGTATACCCCATTGGAAAGATAAAGGTAAAGGTGGTCCACAAGGGTAAAGAAAGCCGAGGAATGGACTTATATGTGTTACCTGAGGGAGGTCCACCACTACTGGGACGGGAATGGATCAGGAGAATAAATATGGACTGGCATTCCTTAAAAGCACTAACTGTAGATTCCGGTAGAAAGGACGATGTCAAACCTAAACGACTGTCCAGAATATTGGACGATGCTAAAGAGGTGTTCCAGCAGGGACTGGGAACACTGAAAGGAATTATGGCAAACATCAAGGTTGAAGAACATGCAAACCCGAAATTTTTCAAAGCTAGACCGGTACCTTATGCAATACGACCTGCTGTGGAAGCTGAGCTGGAGGGACTAGAATGTTCCGGAGTACTGTCAAAGATGGACTGGAGTGAATGGGCTACGCCCATTGTTCCCGTCATGAAGCGTTCATCGAGTAACAAGCCGGGGGAACCGGGGAAGGTTCGCATCTGTGGCGATTTCAAGATCACTGTTAATCCGGTGCTTCACACGGTGCAATATCCGCTTCCACGGATTGAGGATATCTTCGCTTCATTGTCTGGCGGGAAACACTTCACCAAGATAGACCTGGCGCAGGCGTACTTACAGATGGAAGTTGATGAAGCGTCACGCCAGTATCTCACGATCAACACGCATAAGGGCTTATATCGGTATAATAGACTGGTTTTTGGAGTGGCATCGGCTCCAGCGATTTGGCAAAGGGCCATGGAGCAGGTATTACAGGGAATTCCAGGCACACAATGCTACCTGGACGACATTCTGATTACAGGAGATGATGATGAGGAACACCTTACAAATTTGGAACAGGTGCTCACCAGATTGAAAGAATATGGACTTCGAGTTAATCGCCAGAAATGAGAGTTCTTTCAGAAGCAAATCTCGTACTGTGGTCACGTCATTGACCAGGAGGGGCTTCACAAGTCACCTGACAAGATCGAAGCTGTTGTGAAGGCTCCCGCTCCGGAAAATGTATCCCAGTTGAGGTCGTTCCTAGGGTTGATTAACTATTACCATAAGTTTCTGCCAAATTTATCCACGGTGTTACACCCGCTAAACACTCTTCTGCAGAAGGGAGTGCCATGGAAGTAGAGCGAGGACTATAAGCGGGCCTTTCACAAAAGCAAGGCATTGATCACCTCTAAGGAAGTGTTGGCTCACTTTAACCCAACGCTGCCTATTCGTTTAGCTTGTGATGCTTCTCCATATGGTATTGGGGCGGTGCTCTCACATAAGTTGCCAAATGGCTTGGAAAGACCAGTCGCGTTCACATCCAGATCATTGACCTCCGCTGAGCGCAACTATGCTCAGATAGATAGGGAGGCTCTCAGCCTTGTGTGGGGAGTAAAAAAATTTAATCATTACCTGCAAGGGCAAAAGTTTACGCTGCTGACAGACCACCAGCCGTTGGTTTCCATTTTTAACCCTAAGAAGGGTGTTTCGGTGATGACAGCGCAGAGGCTCCAGAGATGGTCCCTTTTCCTAGGGGCACATCAATATCAGATCGAATTCAAAGGTACAAAGCAACATGGTAATGCTGATGGGCTGTCGCGCCTGCCACTACCTACAGAGGAGGAGGCACCGACGGTTGACCCTGTTGAGTTATTTCACTCGACCATCATCGAATGCTTACCAGTCACCAATGCAAGTATTGAGAGAGAAACCAGGAACGACCCGACACTGTCTCGGGTCTACGAATTGACAATGAAGGGATGGCCAGCTCATGGTGAACCACTGTTACCGGCATTCTCAGCCAGACGAGAGCAGCTGTCCGTCTGTCAAGGAACATTGATGTATGGAACAAGAGTGATTATTCCTCCTAAATTAAGGGAGAGAGTTCTAAAGGAACTGCATGAAGGTCATCTGGGGGGAGTCAAGATGAAAAGCCTTGCTAGGGCTTATGTGTGGTGGCCAGGTATCGACCAAGAAATAGAGGATCTGACTAAAAGCTGCTCAGGGTGCCAAAAAGTTCAAAATGCACCTCCAATTGCACCGCTGCATCCATGGGAATGGCCTTCAACCCCATGGCAACGTGTGCATATTGACTTCGCAGGTCCATTCATGGACTCCATGTTTTTAATTGTGGTGGACGCACATTCTAAATGGCCAGAAGTGATTAAGATGGCGACCACTACCTCGGAAAAGACGATTGCAGTTCTAAGAACGATATTCGCAAGAAATGGATTGCCAGAACAAATATGTTCAGACAACGGACCGCAGTTCGTGTCAGAAGCATTCCAGAAATTCATGAAGAAGAATGGGGTGAAACATTATACCTCTGCCCCATATCATCCGGCTACAAATGGGTTGGCCGAGAGATTTGTACAAACGTTCAAAAAGGCGATAAAGGCCATGAGCGAAGACCAGATTCCACTACAACACAAGGTGGACAATTTCCTAATGGCATATCGAAACGCCACTCATGCAGTGACAAATCAAAGCCCTGCCATGATGTTCTATAACAGGAGGTTGCGGTCCAGGTTGGACTTGTTAAAACCAAATGTGCGGAGGGAAGTCGAAAACAAACAGTTCCAGCATATAAATAACAAGACCACTCGGAGTTTCGAAATAGGACAACCAGTGTTAGCCCGGGACTATAAGAATGAGAAATGGCAATCTGGAACAATTCGTGCCAGACAAGGACCCCTGATGTACACGGTAGATATTGGTGAAAACGTAATACGACATCATGCTGACCAACTTGTAGAATCAAGAACAAGGGTCGAACCCATGACTATGACAGAGACACCAGTGGAAGAAGTTAGTGAACCTGAAGCATCTACCTCAGATGCCAATGTATCTGATGAGGTCCAATCCATAAGAGATCAACTAGATGAGTCACCCCAGCAACGAGAATCAGAGACCCCTGAAAGGCGTTATCCAACTCGGATCAGGAGGCCTCCTCAGAGACTGAATCTTTGAACAGTTTTGCATGAAGTTGTATATATGTTATCCATGTTATGTTTAAATTGGGATGTACACTGTTAAGCTAAAAAGGGAGGAATTGTGGTGTATGTAACCTGTACCACCTTAAGAGACTACCTTAAGAGATGGACTACTTTCTCTTGGCTACTGTATATTGTAGTACCGGTGGTGACCACACCGGTATATAAACTCTGTGTAGTAATTTGCTAAGCAGTTCAGCCCTGACCTTCGATTAGTAAAGACCTGTTTAAGTTATTCTTGTTGTCTGTGTCCAGTGATTTAGAATAAGCATATCTGGGACACTCAGACTCAACAGAGACCGTTCGGCCCATTGAGTCAGTGCCAGCTCTTTGGAAGAGAAGTAAATTTTGCAATAATAATTAAATCCTTGCACAGAAACAATGATCATCAAAAGCTATCTACATCTTTACTCAGGACAGTCTACACTAAGTTACACTCTATTGTGTAAAAAAAAAAAGTAGCCTACAAACTAACAATTTTTTCCCCGTTCAATTGTTGCAGTTTGACAAATATTATTTAAAAGTTAAAGAAATTTCTCTGCTAAAGCATACGTTTAGGGGCCGATTGCTCACCATGCCATTATAAAGAGATGTTTAAAACCTTTGTCTCCACATTTAAGTAGCAGTGTTGTCGTAGCTGGGGATGCCTTGCATGGACTTTTCACAGAAACCTGAATATCTCTAAATTATTAAAATTGGTAAGTCCTGTCATCTTTCAAAAATCCCTATGCCAACCATCCCTATGGTGTTTTCAATGTTAAATGTGTTCATGCCCATGTTATATCTGGCAACACCCGATTGCCACGCTTTTAGAAGATGGTCCTATTAATGTGACGGCCTGTGACGCCGGAATATTTTGAGAACTGCTTTGGGTCTGCATGTTGTTGAAGGTTCTGTTCACTAGCTAACACTGCGGAGCACTATTTTCTTCTCCGCTCAGAATTGCAATTCTGTTGTGGGAGGTGAGAAAAACAGGTAAAATCCTTAGTTTCGTTAAGTTCACTTTTTAATTTACATTTTAACTGTATAATTGGTGTAAACTTTTCTCCCTCCTGGTAATATTTCTCCCCATGCCATCGATCTCAGCTGGATTATCAGTACAGAATTAACGTACCCGGTCAGGAGGTGCGTGATGCAGCAATCCTAAACAGGCCACAAAAAAGCAATATAAATATGTTTAGAAAAGACGCAGATTGGAAAGAAAATAAAAAGGTTCGCAAAACCTAAAAAAAAATTGGAACATTCTTGACAATTTTGAAACGTTCCAGGTGTAAAGGGCACGGGGAGTGAGCAGATCACCATTAGTTGGTCTCAAATCATAACCAAGAGCTTGATACAAAATGGCTGTTCAAGTTTCCTTGAAAGGCAAAACTAATGACCAACTGAGAGACACCATTAACAATCCAGATAACTCTCATTATGGCACTCCAGGATATAAAGTCATAGTGAAAAATACATCCCGTTTAAAAATGTTCGTTGTATAAAAACTTTGAAAACAAGAAGTTGCCCCAATGTGTCTCGGCTGTTAATTAAAAGTATTTCTCCGCTCCTATTACAAACCTGGAGGAGCAGCACCACCACCTGAGTAGTTTTGTCCAGCGGGCTGAGGGCATCCTCCATAACCAGGAGCCCCATAACCAGGGGCAGGGGCAGGGGCAGGGGCACCCGGACCTACAACAGAGAGAGTTTTCACCAACAGTGATCAAAAATATAACGTTCCAACGTCAGACACATACACCATCATAAAAGGCTCCCACTGGCTCATCCTGGACGGCCATTCTGATTTAGGGTGTGCTGCCATATTCATTCTTTCCAGCTTTTCTTGCCTCCCCTCCAGAAGGGGCTGCCTCTGGAAATGCTGGCCGCCCTCTGTAACCTCACCCGTGACACCGCATCACGCATGAGCAAGCTGCGCAGTCTTGAGCAGTGTCACAGTGCAGCTTGATTCTAGTCCTCGAATGATGTCCATGCATACGTATTCTCAGCAGGTAACACTGTCCAGTAAGCTGGAGCCCTGGCTGCTCTTTCTCCTCCTGAGCACAGAGGCACTGACATCAACCGCAGCATCCCTACTCCTTTGCCCAAAATATTTGTAAAAGCTTAAAATACGAAATTCCGTCTCAAACACAGTTTTCCCCCCTCCATTTCCCAGCACGCAGTCCCCCCCACGCCCCCAGCACATATTCACCCCACCCCCCCTGCACGCGCGCCCACTCCGCCCCCGCGCGCGTTCACCCCGCCCCCCCCCAGCCCGCACGCGTTCACCCCGCCCCCCCCAGCCCGCGCGCTCACCCCGCCCCCCCCAGCCCGCGCGCTGACCCCGCCCCCCCAGCCCGCGCGCTGACCCCGCCCCCCCCCAGCCCGCGCGCTCACCCCGCCCCCCCCAGCCCGCGCGCTCACCCCGCCCCCCCCAGCCCGCGCGCTCACCCCGCCCCCCCAGCCCGCCCCCCAACCCGCGCGCTCACCCCGCCCCCCCAAGCCCGCGCGCTCACCCCGCCCCCCCAGCCCGCGCGCTCACCCCGCCCCCCCAGCCCGCGCGCTCACCCGCCCCCCCCAAGCCCGCGCGCTCACCCCGCCCCCCAGCGCGCACCCCGCCCCCCCAGCGCGCGCACACTCCCATATACACATGCACTCCCTCAACAAACTCCATCCACACACATGCATGCACAAACACACACACCCTCGCACTAACACACACACCCTCGCACTAACACACACACCCTCCACACACATACATGTACACATTCCATCAACACACATATGCACGCACTAGCTCAGTACATATGCAAACTCGCAGGTACACACACACCCCCACCCTCTCTCCAGTTTTAAAGTGGAACTAATTCATTTGTGCAGTGTATTACAAATTATAATTTTAATTAAAAAAGGCTAGTTAACAAATTAGTTGAAGAGTTTACCTGCAGGATAAGATCCACCAGCTCCCCATCCTGACTGGTTACCTGGGGGTGTAGGGTAGCCCCCTGTAGATGATGCTGGGTAAGTACCCCCAGCAGCCTGGGGATAGCCCCCAGTGGGTGCCTGAGGATAGCCTCCTCCGGGCGCCTGAGGATAGCCTCCTCCGGGCGCCTGAGGATAGCCCCCTCCGGGCGCCTGAGGATAGCCCCCTCCGGGCGCCTGAGGATAGCCCCCGCCGGGTGCCTGAGGATAGCCCCCGCCGGGCGCCTGAGGATAACCCCCGCCGGGCGCCTGAGGATAACCCCCGCCGGGCGCCTGAGGATATCCCCCGCCGGGCGCCTGAGGATATCCCCCACCGGGCGCCTGAGGATAGCCCCCACCGGGTGCTTGGGGGTACGTGCCACCCGAGCCTGGCTGGTATCCTCCAGCAGGTGGCTGCGGGTAAGCTCCACCAGCAGCCGGTGGGTAAGCCCCACCAGCAGGATAGGGGTACTGTCCACCAGCTTGCGGATACCCAGATTGTCCATCCGATTGCTGAAACAAAAAAAGAGAGCCATGTTCAGTTATACAACAAAAGGTCATACATTCCAATCAACGAGCGAGGAACTTATTAGGTACAAATTTTAAAGCTAACAGCATCATATTTAATCAATGGAGCCACATACACAGAGTGCATGTGTAATGGAGCCAACTGTATTATCACCATGGCTAACCTCAACCAGCTCAACTGAGACCATGGATTGAACCTGGGACCTCCTCGGTCCACAAATCTCAGCTAACCCACAAGGAAGCCCAATTTCCCTATTTTGATCACAACATAATTGTGGATGAGGTGAACATTCCTCCCGTCTTGGTTCATCCATCCAACCAGAATGACCATACAGTCCACTGTAGCATCCAGATGGTTTTTAGATGCTTCCACGACTCTATCTGGGAGTCCATTCCAGGTGTTGATCACTCTGTGTAAAGAAAACCTTCCTGATATCAGTCTTAAATTTGTCTTTTACTAGTTTGAACCTGCGTCCTCTTGATTTATATATTCCGAATTAACTTTTCCCATACTCCCTTATATACAGCTAAATAATATACAAGACCACTGCTAGGTTATTCATTGGTATATGGAGAATACATAAACAGAGAAAAATGTTTACAAAAGAGTAACTGAAGCTTAATGGCCGATAACCAGAGGGCACAGATTTATGGTGATTGGCAAAAAAGAGGTGACAGGAGGAAAAACTTTTTTTACGCACCGAGTGGTTAGGATTTGGAATGCGCTGCCTGATAGGGCGGTGGAAACAGATTCAATAGTAGTCTTCAAAAGGGAATTGGATAAATACTTGGAGAAAAAAATGCCGGGATATGGAGAAAGAGCGGGGGAGTGGGACTGGAGTCCACTTCGAAAGAGCCGGCGCAGACTCGATGGGCCGAATGGCCTCGTTCTGTGCTGCACTATTCTATGATTCGATGAAAGCAAACCACGGTGAAGATTACACGAAATACAGAGAAGTTGAGCCTGGGGTCATACATGAGGCTCACTTCATCATCCGGGAAAATTCAGGGCATCGGAGTAAAGCAAATCTGGGACAATTTTTGTCTCCTCCCTGGCTTCCCCCCCTCGCCACTCTCCTGAAGGTGCTAACTGGGGTGCTGTTCCATGGATGCAAGCTTTCCATGGATCCATTCATCACTTGTCCGCCTAGATAGAGAGGGCAATTTTAACGTAACCTCGCTGGGCAGGAAACCCACGAGATCAGGTGGAACGCTGGTTTTACACCCGACCAATAGTGCCTTCAATGGTAAATAAAACCGGGCGGGGTGTGAAACCAGCGTTGCACCCGATCCCGCCAGTTTCCCGATGGGCGGGTTAGGGTAAAATTGCCCCCAGCAAGTCTCGGGAGACCACTTTATACAGTGAGGGGGCCATCACAGTAGAGTCCAAGCCTGTCTTCACCCTCCATCCGCTGACCCACGCATTCTCAGAAGAGGTCATTGCAGAACAACCAGGAGCAGGAACTAATCTTTCTGCTCACTAGCCCAGTGACACTGAGGGCAATTGCAGCCCCAAGTGCAACTAACAAACTTAGCAAGACCAGGAATCCAAACTTGGGATCTTCTAGCTTGTGCGCCTCAGTCTGCGAGAGGGAAACTATTCCCACAAAGACACAGAACTGAAGTACCACATTTCATTCCTTGGGTTCAGGATATCCCATTACTGAAAGAATGCAGATGGTTTTGAAGCTCTTCAGTCCCCCCTCAAAAATGTTCTGCCTTTCTCCAAGGAGGGGTCTTGGAGAGGAGCAGAGCAAAGGAAAGAAAATGGGAAAACTAAAAAATACCGCTGACGACTACAAACACTAGACTACGAAGGAGTCAAACTCTCCGATTGATTAAAAGGTCTAATGATTAAAGTACAATTGTGACGATTAGCTACTGATGACGTCTTATTTTCTGAAGGTTTTTACAAGCAATAAAAGTGTACTTGCGAAGTGACTGCAGGGAGGGAGCAGTTTATAACAATGTGACTTACAGGGTAGGCAGGGTAGCCGGACGAGGGGTAACCAGGGTACGACATTCTGGAAGGCAAGACAGAAAGGCCAAGATGTCTAGAGACTACTCCGCAGCTTCTGAAAGTAGAAACAAGAAACGGCTATTTAGACTCAACAATAACTCGCACTCAGACAGCACTATTAACATAGTATAACGTTGCAAGGCGCTTCACAGGAGCGATTATCAAACAAAAATTTGACACCGAGCCACATAAGGAGATATTAGGACAGGTGACCAAAAGCTTGGTCAAAGAGGTAGGTTTTAAGGAGCATCTTAAAGGCGGACAGGAATAGGAGGGAATGCCAAAGCTTAGGGCCTTGGCAGCTGAAGGCATGGCCGCCAATGGTGGGGCGATGGAAATCGGGAATGTCAAGAGGCCAGAGCTGGAAGAGCAGAGAGATCTCGGAGGGTTGTGGGGCTGAAGGAGGTTAGAGAGATAGGGAGGGGCGAGGCCATGGAGGGATTTGAACACAAGGATGAGAATTTTAAGATCAAGGCATTGCCGGACCGGGAGCCAGTGTAGATCAGCGAGCACAGGGGTGATGGGTGAACGGGACTTAGTGCGAGTTAGGACACGGGCAGCAGAGATTGGGATGAGCTCAAGTTTAGAGGGTGGAAGGTGGGGAGGTTGGCCAGGAGTGCGTTGGAATAGTCGAGTCTGGAATTAACAAAGGGATTGATGAGTTCAGCAGCCGATGAGCTGAGGCAGGGGCGGAGACGGGCGATGTTACTGAGGTGGAAGTAGGCAGTCCTGGTGATGGAGAGGACATGGGGTCGGAAGCTCATCTCGGGGTCAAATAGGGTGCCAAGGCTGCGAACGGTCTGGTTCAGCCTCAGACAGACAGTGGCCAGGGAGAGGGACGGAGTCAGTAGCTCGGGAATGGAATTAGTGGCGGGAACTAAAGACACTGGCTTCGGTCTTCCCAATATTTAATTGGAGGAAATTTCTACTCATCCAGGACTGGACGTCGGACAAATCAGAGGCAGAGGATGGGGTCGAGAGAAGTGGTGGTGAGGTAGAGCTGGGCGTCACGTATGTAAATGTGGAATTTAACGTTCTGTTTTCGAATGATGTCTCCTTCCAAAGATGACCTCCCCTATTGTGGACACTGGCCCAGATTTAATCTCCTGATCCCTGCATCTTCACCATCGAGTCTCGACCCCATTCCAGCAGCACATGAGCCATCACGTCCCATTAAATATTTAAACATCTCAGTCTGTCCCCATCTCTATAATTACCAATCCCAAACCCAAACAGATAGCTTAACTCCTTCAAAAGTAGAGCTGGACAATTAGCCACTTCTGCTGCGAGCCTATCGTACACGGTCACTACTTAGGCACGGATGGGTGGGGAGGAGAGGGCGAGTGAAGACCGCCTTGTAACCGCTCGTCTCTTCCCATTTTCAAGCGGTGCCATGCCAACTCTTGCTGATGTACTCAGAGATTGATGCCTCAGGAATATGAATTAAACCCAGGCTGGCAGAGCTGTTAACACTGCACGGTTCCTTCAGATCTCCTGTAGCAAACCGTACAGCTGTCCCGAGATCACAACAAACTGCAACTCATGTATTGAAACATAGAAGATAGGAGCAGGAGTAGGCCATTCGGCCCCTCGAGCCTGCTCCACCATTCAATGAGATCATGGCTGATCATCCAAATTCAGTACCCTGTCCCTGCTTTCTCCCAATATCCCTTGAGCCTTAAGAAATATATCTAACTGCTTCTCGAATATATTTAATGAATTGGCCTCAACTGCCTTCTGTGGTAGAGAATTCCACAGGTTCACCACTCTCTGGGTGAAGAAATTCCTCCTCGTCTCTGTCCTAAATGGCTTACCCCTTATCCTTAGACTGTGACCCCTGGTTCTTGGCTCCCCCGCCATCGGGAACATCCTTCCTGCATCTAGTCTGTCTAGTCCTGTTAGAATTTTATAAGTTTCAATGAGATCCCCTCTCATTCTTCTAAACTCCAGCGAATATAAGCCTAATCGACCCAATCTCTCCTCGTACATCATTCCTGCCATCCCAGGTATCAGTCTGGTGAATCTTTGCTGCACTCCCTCCATGGTAAGAACATCCTTCCTCAGATAAGGCGACCAAAACTGCACACAATACTCAAGGTGTGGTCTCACCAAGGCCCTGTACAACTGCAGCAAGACATCCTTGCTCCTGTACTCGAACCCTCTTGCTACCATTTGCCGTCTTAACCTGCATGCTTACCTTCAGCGACTGGCGCACAAGGACACCCAGGTCTCGTTGCACTTCCCCTTTTCCCAATCTATTGCCGTTCAGATAATAATCTGTCTTCCTGTTTTTGCCACCAAAATGTATCCACATTATACTGCATCTGCCATGCATCTGCCCAATCACCCAACCTGTCCAAATCATACTGGAGTTTCTCTGCAGCCTCCTCACAGCACACACACACACACCCAGCTTTGTATCGTCTGCAAACTTGGAGATTATACATCTAGTTCCCTCGTCTAGATCATTAATATATATTGTGAATAACTGGGGTCCTAGCACCGATCCCTGCGGTACCCCACTAGTCACTGCCTGCCACTCGGAAAAAGACCCGTTTATTCCAACTCTTTGCTTCCTGTCTGCCAACCAGTTCGCTATCCAAGTTAGTACTTTACCCCCAATCCCATGTGCTTTAACTTTGCATGCTAATCTCTTATGCGGGACCTTATCGAAAGCCTTCTGAAAGTCCAAATACACCACATCCACTGGTTCTCCCTTATCTATTCTACCAGTTACATCCTCAAAAAATTCCAGTAGATTAGTCAAGCACGATTTACCTTTTGTAAATCCATGTTGACTTTGTCCGATCCGGTCACTGTTTTCCAAGTGCTCTGCTATTGCTCCCCATTCTTTGCCTTTCACCAATTCGCCTGCTGCCCTCACCCCCGGTTGTCTGATGAAATGGCTTCTTTGCCGGGGTTCAGTTATACGAAAGTCAATGCCTCACCCAAGTGAGTACAGAAATAGGAAGATAGAGCAGACGAATGCGTGGCTGGAGAGATGGTGTAGGGGGGAGGGCTTTAGATTCCTGAGGAATTGGAACCGTTTCTGGGGGAGGTGGGACCTCTACAAGCCAGACGGGTTGCACCTCAATGGGAACGGGACCAATATCCTCGTGGGGGGGGTTTGCTAGTGCTGTTGGAGAGGGTTTAAACTAGCTTGGCAGGGGGATGGGAACTTGAGGGTAGAATCAGAAGGGGGAAAAGCTAAGCTGGAAATAGAAGATAGGGGTTCAGGTGAAGGGGTATTTAGGAAGGCAAAGAGAAAGGAGAAGGCAATAGTGCAGGGCAACGACAGGGGTAACGATCGCCAGAATGTATCAGGAAGGGGCGGAGTGTACAAGCATAAGAGTGTACCAGAAAATAGACTCATAGTAAGGAAAAATGATAAGATAAAATTAAAGGCTCTTTATCTGAATGCACGCAGCATTCGTAACAAAATAGATGAGTTGACGGCACAAATAGAAATAAACGGGTATGATCTGATAGCCATTACAGAGACGTGGTTGCATGGTGACCAAGGCTGGGAACTGAATATTCAGGGGTATTTGACATTTCGGAAGGATAGGCAGAAAGGAAAAGGAGGTGGGGTAGCTCTGTTAATACAGGATGAGATCACTGCAGTGGTGAGGAATGATATTGGCTCAGAAGCTCAAGATGTAGAATCAGTTTGGGTGGAGATAAGAAACAGTAAGGTTTAGGGTTGCAAAGGGGTGGAAAGTTTCCGGTAAATTTCCGGAAATTTTCCACGGGAAGTTTAGCTTGGGAATTTTGCCCAAAAAAGCACATGCTAGCATAATATTGTTTTTTTTGTATTTCTTTCTTTTTTTTCCCCCCACAGGTCCTCTCTTAAAATTACTAACAGAGATGGAATCTTAATTATTAAGGAATTTCTTAATCAATATATGTTTATCTTCTTACTTGGCTTGTTTTAATAATTACAAGTTTTGTGTGTGACTGTGAACAAATGTGTCCTGATTGGTTGGATGAGTGGATGAGCGATTAGCTCCCTCTATTTGTAATATTTGCATATTGAATTGTGATTGGCCTGCAGGCATCTGTAAGACTGCTATAGTTTTTTTAAGATCCAGGTTAGGGGTCCTGAGGGAAGTCATTTTGTTTTCTGCTGATGTTGTGATGATGCAGTAAGTAAATCAGACTTTATACCAAATAAACCAGTTACTTGTTGAACTCTGTTGTCCTTCAATTTAAAATATACAAAATAATACACTATTGGTGATGTAGCGTCGTGTGTGTACAGGTCATGCTTCCATCACATGGAGCATCAGCAAAAATGTACTCATACTGTTGCAATCGTGCTGATCGACCACAGTTCGACACAGAGATGAATGCCCTTTATTTCTCTGCATAGAACAATGCCACGTTTACCGTCGGATGTGTGGAAGCATTTTACCCCAGGCATTAAAGATGGAAAGACTGTGTACATGTGCAAACACTGTAGAAAGCCATATGTAAAGAATGCCACAAAGATGCAGCAGCATTTATCCAAATGCAACAACTTCACTCAAAGCTCACAGCAGTCAGCCCAGAGTTCCTCTGCTTCCATTCAAGAAGATGATGGTTCTCATTCAGCATCAGGCTCCTTATCATCAGCAACTCCTGGCCCACTTGGAAGGTTCTTTGATACAATGGATAACCATAGCCAGAAGAATGCAGATGAGTGCCTTGCTCGAGCTGTATATGCAACAGGCTCACCCCTCATGCTCACAGCCAATGTGTACTGGAAGAGATTTTTCAATGTTATTCGCCCTGCATACTGTCCTCCCACCAGACATGCTTTGTCTACTTATTTGCTGGAGGCTGAGTATAACAGAGTCCAAGGAAAGCTCAAAGAAACGATAGCGATGGCAGACTGTGGTGCAGTTATCTCAGATGGGTGGTCAAATGTACGCGGGGAGGGCATCATAAACTACATCGTCTTCACTCCTCTCCCAGTGTTCTTCAAGAGCACAGACACGAAGGACAACAGACACACAGGCACATACATTGCTGATGAGCTGAAAGCGGTCATCAACGATCTTGGATCACAAAATGTCTTTGCAGTAGTTACTGACAATGCTGCGAATATGAAGGCTGCTTGGGCTCAAGTGGAGGAGGCCTACCCTCATATTACGTCTATTGGGTGCGCAGCTCATGGGCTTAACCTGCTCCTCAAGGACATCATGGGTTTGAGAACCATGGAAGCACTGTACAAGAGAGCCAAGCAAGTTGTTAAGTATGTCAGGGGGAAACAGGTAGTTGCAGCAACCTACAACTCCAAGCAAATGACAAAGAACAAGAACACCACACTGAAGCTGCCCAACACTAGATGGGGTGGTGTTGTCATAATGTACAACAGCCTTCTGGAGGGTAAGGAGTCGCTGCAAGAAATGGCAATATCCCAGTCTGGGGATATGGAAACCACCATCAAGAAAATACTGCTGGATGATGTGTTTTGGGAGAGAGTGGTTAGCAGCCTTAAACTACTCTCACCAGTAGCATCTGCAATTGCTCAGATTGAAGGAGATGACGCTGTCTTGTCAGATGTTCTCAGGCTTTTTACTGATTTAAAAGAACAAATCAGCATTGCCCTACCCACATCCCTGCTGCTCAAAGCAGAGGAGAAGGCAATTGTTCAATTCATACAGACGCGTCAAAAATTTTGTGTCAAGCCGATTCATGCTGCAGCATACATGCTGGACCCAAAGCATGTTGGGAGACCAATACTTTCTGGAGAACAGATCAACAGCGTTTACAGTGTGATTTCTACCCTCTCACACCATCTCAATCTGGATGTGGGCAAAGTTCTGGGAAGTCTGGCAAAGTTATCTACCAAGTAAGATCTTTGGAATGGGGATGGGATATGGGAATCATGCAAGCATATCAGTGCACATACCTGGTGGAAGGGACTTTGTGCATCTGAGGCCCTGTCACCTATTGCATCGGTGATACTCCAAATCCCACCTTCATCAGCGGCCTCTGAACGAAACTGGTCACTTTTTGGGAATACGCATACAAAGGTGCGCAACAGGCTGACTAACAAGAGAGTGGAGAAACTGGTGGCTATCTGGGCGAACCTACAACTTATTGAGCCAGATACAGAAATGTCCACCACACAGCTAGACACTGACACAGAGGAGGAAATGGACACGTCAGAGCCAGAGTCAGAGAATCAGGAGGAGCAATGAGGAGTAGAAGACTCATGAGTAGAAGACTCAAAGGGACAAAATAAGGACAAATTACAGGCTAAATAAGCTGACGCACTTTTTATTTTATTTTAGATGGGTCTTTTTTGTGGGGGTTCAATAAAGTTCAAAATTATAACCTAAATAAAGTTTTGAAAGCCTGTTTTTATTTGTATGGAACAGTATGTCTATTTTGATGACAAAGATAATATAAGGGTCAGAGACAAAAGCCATCAGTGTGCAAAAAAACTCAAAATTCCCAAAATTCCCATAAATTCCCGAAAATTCCCATGGAAAGTTTCCTCTTTTAAAAATTCCCAGAATTTTGCAACCCTAGTAAGGTTAAGAAGTCACTGGTGGCAGTAGTCTACAGGCCCCCTAACAGTAGCTATACTGTAGGACAGAGTATAAATCAAGAAATAATGGGGGCTTGTAAGAAAGATACTGCAACAATCATGGGCGATTTTAATCATCATATAGATTAGACAAATCAAATTGGCAAGGGTAGCCTTGAGGAGAAGTTCAGAGAGTGTATTCGGGATGGTTTCTTAGAGTAACACGTTGAGGAACCAACCAGGGAGCAGGCTATTTTAGATCTGGTAATGTGCAATGAGACAGGATTAATTAATGATCTCATAGTAAAGGATTCCCTAGGAAGGAGCGATCATAGCATGGTAGAATTTCAAATTCAGTTTGAGGGTGAGAAACTAGGGTCTGAAACTAGTGTCCTAAACTTAAATAAAGGCAATTGCAAGGGTATGAGGACAGAATTGGCTAAAGTGGACTGGGAAAATAGATTAAAGGGTAAGACGGTAGGTCAGCAGTGGCAGACATTTAAGGAGATATTTCATAAATCTCAGCAAAGATATATTCCAGTGAGAAAGAAAGGTTCTACGAGAAGGATGCACCATCCGTGGCTAACTAAGGAAGTTAAGGATGGCATCAAATTGAAAGGAAAGGCAGACAATGTTGCGAAGATTAGTGGGAGGCCAGAGGATTGGGAAATTTTTAGAAACCAGCAAAAGATGACTAAAAAAAATTATGAAGAGGGAGAAGATAGAGTATGAGAGTAAACTTGCAAATAATATAAAAACAGACAGCAAGAGCTTCTGCAGGTATATAAAAAGGAAAAAAGAGTAGCTAAAGTAAACATTGGTCCCTTAGAGGATGAGACTGGGGAATTAATAATGGGAAATAGAGAAATGGCAGAGACTCTAAACAATTATTTTGGATTGGTCTTCACAGTAGAAGACACTAAAAATAGATAATCAAGGGGTGAGAGGGAGGGAGGAACTTAAAACAATCTCCATCACTAGAGAAGAAGTACTAGGCAAAGTAATGGGGCTAAAGGCCAATAAGTCCCCTGGACCTGATAGTCTGCATCTTAGGGTCTTAAAAGAAGTGGCTGCAGTGATAGTGGATGTGTTGGTTGTAATCTACCAAAATTCCCTGGATTCTGGAGAGGTCCCAGCAGATTGGAAAACCGCAAATGTAACGCCACTATTCAAGAAAGGAGACAAAAAGCAGGAAACTATAGGCCAGTTAGCCTAACATCTGTCATTGGGAAAATGCAGGAATCCGTTATTAAGGAGGTAATAGCAGGACATTTAGAAAATCATAAGACAATAAAGCAGAGTCAACATGATTTTATGAAAGGGAAATCATGTTTGACAAATTTGCTGGAGTTTTTTGAGGATGTAACAAACAGGGTGGATAAAGGGGAACTAGTAGATGTAGTGTATTTGGATTTCCAGAAGGCATTCGATAAGGTGCCACATAAAAGGTTACTGCACAAGATAAGAGCTCATGGGGTTGGGGGTAATATTTTGGCATGGATAGAGGATTGGCTAACTAACAGAGAGTCAGGATAAATGGGTCATTTTCCGGTTGGCAATCAGTAACTAGTGGGGTGCCACAGGGATCAGTGCTGGGGCCTCAACTATTTACAATCTACATTAATGACTTGGATGAAGGGACTGGGTGTACTGTAGCCAAATCTGATGATACAAAGATAGGTAGGTTAGCAAGTTGTGAGGAGGACACAGAATTTGCAAAGGGATACAGGTAAGTTAAGTGAGTGGGCAAAAATTTGACAGTTGGAATATAATGTGGGAAAATGTGAGGTTATCCACTTTGGAAGGAAGAATGAAAAAGCAAATTATTATTTAAATGGAGCGAGACTACAAAATATTGCGGTACAAGGGATCGGGGGGTCCGAGTACATGAAACACAATGTTAGCCTGCAGGTACAGCAAGTAATGAGGAAGGCTAATGGAATGTTGGCCTTTATTGCAAGGGGTATGGAGTATCAAAGTAGGGAAGTTTTGATGCAACTTTACAGGGCGCTGGTGAGACCGCACCTGGAGTACTGCGTACAGTTGTGGTCTCCATATTTAAGGAAGGATATAATTGCATTGGAGGCAGTGCAGAGACGATTCACTAGGTTGATTCCTGGGATGAAGGGGTTGACGTATGATGAAAGGTTGAGCCTATACTCATTGGAATTTAGAAGAATGAGAGGTGATCTTATTGAAACATGTAAAATTCTGAGGGGGACTGACAGGGTAGATGCTGAGAGGATGTTTCCACTAGAGGGGGCACCTAGAACTAGGGGGTATAGTTTCAAAATAAGGGGTCGCCCATTTAAGATGGAGATGAGGAGGAATTTCTTCTCAGAGGGTCGTGAATCTTTGGAATTCTCTACCGCAGAGAGCTGTGGAGGCAGAGTCACTGAATATATTCAAGGCGGAGATTGACAGATATTTGAACTACAAGGGGTCGAGAGGTACGGGGGGAGAGCAGGAAAGTGGTGAGGACAAGATTGGATCAGCCATGATCTTATTGAATGGCGGAGCAGGCTCGAGGGGCCGATTGGCCGACTCCTGCTCCTGTTTCTTATGTTCCATTATTTATCTCAGAATCTCAATGTCGAGAACAGAGTATCAGCTGATCCTGATCTCGCTGGACTCACCGGATGCCACCACAGGTTACATGTGGACTTCCAGCAGAGGTGCTTGGACACCGAGCAGGAATGGGAATCCTAGTCTATTTTCCTTTCCCCCAAACCACGGGCACTGAAGCCGAATGTGGCACCCCAGTTAAAGCAATAACTTGCATTTATATAGCACCTTTAACGTAGTAAACCGTCCCAAGGCGCTTCACAAGAGCGATTATCAAACAAAATTTGACACCAAGCCACATAAGGAGATATTAGAACAGGTGAGGTAGTTTTTAAAGGAGGGTCTTAAAGGAGAAGAGGGGCAGAGGGGTTTAGGGAGGGAATTTCAGAGCTTAGGGCCTGGGCGGCTGAAGGCACGGCCGCCAACGGTGGAGTGAAGCAAATCGGGGATGGACAAGAGGGCAGAATTGGAGGAGCGCAGAGTTCTAGAAGGGTTATAGGGCTGGAGGAGGTTACAGAGATAGGGACAGGTGAGGCCATGGAGGGATTTGAACACAAGAACGCTAATTATAAATTTGTGGTGTTGCTGGACCAGGAGTCAATATCGGTCAGCGAGCAGAGGGGTGATGGGTGAACGGCACAAACTGGGGCACACTGAATAAACTCAACTGAGTCATCGCCTCTCCTCTACTTATCCTCTTCTCCCTTTCTTTTCGCACTTCCTCGGTTTCCCTTTCCTGTACTTCTCTCTCTTCACAGTCGGCCTGTGGAATGTGCAAGTGTTTTGCTGGAAAGCAAGAGATAGCTAAGAAGCCAGGTCTATCTGTATTCAGAGCCACGGTGAGAGGTATGAGGCCTATGGACTGAACAAAGGCCCGTTACTATGGCAGTAGATGTGGGAATGGCCCCAGCTCCAGTGTGAGAAATGCCAGGAGTAACAGCTGAAGCATCAGGAATATCTGGGGTCAGAGCTGGGGGGGAGGGCAGTAGATCAGGAAATCCAACTCAAAACCCCTGCCAAATGCACCAGTCAGGCCTGGAGAGGGGGGAAAAAAGTATTTCCTACGTGCTTTCAGCAACCAGAAAACGCGAGAGGGCCAAATACTACAAAGCGTTGCACGTTTTCATGCTAATCTTTTTTTTTTAATAAAAGTACTGTTGGTTGAGATATAAATATTGGCCAGGACACCGGGGAGAACGCCCCTGCTCTTCTTCAAAATATTGGCCCTGAAATTAGATCGGGGGCTTGCCGCGCGTGCAAGCCCCCCGATCTGCACTCACCCTGCGCGCCGACATCTGAAGCCTGGGCCTGCTTGCATTTCCTGTCACAGGCCCGGTTCAGCTGTCGGCGCGCAGTGCTTACCTGATCCAGCGGCGTAGTTAGTGCGATGTGCCGGCTGGGATCAGGTGAGCACTGTGCAGCCAATCAGGGGAGGGGAAACTCATTCATGAGTTTGACAGTAAGAACTGTCAAACTCATGAAAAGTATGGGCTGCCAAAACACTATTTAAACTTTAAATAAAAATTTTAAAAACATCCCAATCATTAAATTAAGTATAAATAAGTTTTAAAAAATTTAAACAATAATTTTTTTTTGTTGAAAAAAATAAATTTTTAATAAAAAGGGTCTAAAACTAAACTTACCTTATTGTAGATTCTTTAAAATAATAAATCTGTGGGAAAAAAAATTCTAAATTGCACTAAAACACCACTTACCTGCAAAAATAAATACTTACGTGTGCTTTTTACAAGCGTAAAGACCGGAGGCCTTTACACATGCGCAAATCCCCCAAAACAGAGGAAATCCAAGACGCACGCGCTAGCCTCTTCACCTCTTGGGTTAGAGAGGAAATGCCGGTTTTCAGCGCATGCGCTGTGCATGCTGAAAACCGGCATTTCCTCCGGCCAGACGCGCGAGCACCCCTTCCGTACTCGCGCGTTTGGGGAGGAATTACTGCCCCATTGCTGTGGGATCGTTTACATCCAACAGAGGGCAGACGGAGCCTCGGGTTAATGTCTCATCTGAAAGACGACACCTCCGACAGTGCAGCACTCCCTCAGCACTGCACTGGAGTGTCAGCCTGGATTTTGTGCTCAAGTCTCTGGAGCGGGACTTGAACCCACGACCTTCTGACTCAGAGGCGAGAGAGAGCGCTACCCACTGAGCCACGGCTATTCAAAGGGGAGGGTAGGTGGCCCCCGAAGGTTCAGTAGGGGTTGAGAGGATACGCTCCCAGACATTGGCTCAGGGTCCCAATAACAGAGGTTGCGGTTCCCACTGTCGATGTGTGTCTGGGCGATTAGGGAGACTAATATAACAAGGAGTTCTGGGCAACAGTTTTGGCACAACTAGCCTCGGCACCCTGGGCAAGGAGGGGGGGGGGGGAAATAAAAATGAAAACCAGCCAGATCTCTCACGCAAAGATACTCGGTGGAAAAGACACATCAGTTGAGGAGAGGGTGAGGCTCGGTTGTTTTTTTAATTAAATCTCGGGATATGGGAGTCACTGGCAAGGCCGGCATTTATTGCCCATCCCTAATCGCCCCGAGAAGATGGCGGTGGGCCGCCTTCTTGAACCACAGCATCGCGGGTTGATGCAACCGGGAGGCTTGCTCGACCGCTTCAGGGGGCAGTTAAAAATCAACCACGTTGGTGTAGGACTGGAGTCACATATAGGCCCAGACCGGGCAAGGACGGCAGGTTTCCTTTCCTCAGTGAACCAGTTGGGGTTTTGCGACAATCCGACATTTTCATGGTCACTTTTACTGAGACAAGTTTTCAATTTACAAATCATTTTTTTTTTAAACCGAATTCAAATTCTCAAACTGCCACGGTGAGATTGGAGCTCTCTCGATCTGGATTGTTAGATCAGTAACATAACCACTACACTACCGTAGCCACACGAGTCTCGCACACAATGACTACTTTGGGTGGCACACCATGGGTGGGACAACCAGATCCCCTGTATAAACTAACACCTTGCAGAGAATGGGAGTGGGGAGCGGGCGGAGGGAAGGAGGAAAGGAGGAAAGGAGATGAATCCTGCCCCCCCACCCCCAACTAAACACACAATGTACAACATGCTGCATGGACAGCGCACACAAACTGTCCCCACTGCAGAGCTGATGCACAAATATAAATCTCACCCAGAGCTAGCAACACCAGGTTAGGGCGAGAGATATGATTCAAATCGAGAAAGAGTTTCTATTTATTGTATATCACACCTTACCACGCTGTGTCTGGGGTCAGCCTTGAAGGCAGCACCTCTGCATCGCAAACAACCGCACCCAGAAGGGTGCTGATAACTCACCAAATCTCACTAGTGACTCCAAGTGCCTTGCCTCGGTTGGCCGGCTAAACTAGTGAGAGACAAGGAGTAACGGTCGAATGCTTGGCGCCCTTTAGACCTCCGAGACCTCTGAAGCCGAATGAATTACAGAGGATGGGAAAGATAATTCACGATAAACAAAGACCGTGCTCATTTTTCAGGAATCTAGGCGGGAGCGGGAAGTTTTTAAAAACAGGTACAAAGCACAAGACATCTAGAGGAACATGGAATGTTCAGACTCTACATCGACCCAGAGCCAGGATAGTGTCCAGGATGCAAAGAATGATAGAAGAACACGGCTCGGACAATGAAGAACACTTATACAGGAGGTCCGAGAAAGATGACTGCGATGGTTTGGGGAACGTTTCAAGAATGGAAATAGCTAGACTACCTTTCGTGGCCCTGAAGACAGAGGTACAGGGAGCAAGGAGCCCAAGGAATAGAAAGGGATACAGATGACTGAAGTAGCCAGGCTAGTTCAGAACTGACAACAGTGGAATGAATTCATCCGCTGTTGCTGAGCAGAGATGGATGGGAATTTATTAATAGTACCACACCCTCAGGACATTCCAAGGGCTTCACGGCCAGTGATTACTTGAAAAGCTGTCACTGTTGTAATGTAGGCAAACTTGGCAGCCATTTGTACACAGCAAGATCCCACAAACAGTAAACAAGATGAATAACCAGTTTTTGTGGTCATGCTGGTCGAGGGGAATGCTGGCCAGGCCAGCAGGTGAACTTGCTACTTTTCTTTAAATAGCGTTTATGGGATCTTTAAGGCCCACCGGAACAGGCAGACGGGGCCTCGGTTTAATGCTGGAACTTCTGACAGTGCAGCACTCCTTCAGTACTGGACTGGAGTATCAGCTCAGATTATGTGCTCAAGTCCTGCAGTGGATGTGGAATCCCATGATCTTGACACTCAGGGGCGAGAGCGCGACTGACACAGCCAAGCTGTCACTGGTGACCAATAAAGACGGTTAAAAGTCTAAAAGCTGCATGCTGCTTCTATCACATGGGCAATCACCATCTCTCCTGCTCACAGATCCTCTTTCTTTCTCGTCTCTCTGTTCACAGCCTGCCTGGTCTGCGGGTTTTGTGAATCTTTTGCCGTCCCCATATAAAATCATATAGAAGGTGGCCATTCGGCCCATCGTGCCGGAGTCGCCTCAGAACTATCCAGTTAGTTGCACTCCCCCCGCGCTTTCCCTATAGCCCTGCAAACTTTTCCTTTTCAAGTATTTTATCCAATTCTTTTTTGAAAGTTACAATTGAATCGGCTTCCACTACCCTCAAAAGGTTCTTTTGCCAATTATTTTAAATCTGTGACCTCTGGTTACTGACCCTCCTGCCAATGGAAACAGTTTCTCCTTATTTACTCTATCAAAACCCCTCTTGATTTTGAACATCTCTAGCAAATCTCCCCTTAACCTTCTCTGCTCGAATGACTGAAGTCCTTTATCCCCAGTACCATTCTGGTAAATCTCCTCTGCACCCTCTCCAAGGCCTTGACATTCTTGTTCTCCAAGAGGCCGTGGTTCTTTTAATTTTTACCCTTGGCCTCTCGTAAATGAAGTTGAGCCTGTAAAAATCAGGCAGGGCAGGGCCACTAATAGTCGGGTGACATGCAACATCACACTACCCAACGCCGATTAGAAACCAAGTCAAAAATCCTAGCCTAGCATTTTGAGCTGTGTAATGGTGGGGAAAAGTACTGGAGATTAAAGATCTGTCACTGGTGGTGCTTGCGGTGGGAGCAATGTGAGGGGGAGGGGATTAATGGTGTCCCACAAGAAAGGTATTGAATTGCATTAGCTTCAGCGCAACTTCCGTTTCCAATCGCGTTCTGGAACCAATACACTAAGTGACCCTGGTAAAAGGACTAGCACTACGTGGTGTCTTGTGAAGGGAAGATTTGCCATGTTAAAAGGATAAATAAAATATATAAATGTCAGCTGCTGGCAACTCAAGGGAAGCACACCAGCCAGAAAAAATCACTAAATAAACTACTGAGGATGCTGGACTTAAAAAAAAAAGTGAAAAACTCCACAAAGACCACTCGGTCCCAGGTCTGACTCCTGCTTTGTGCGGAGTTGGCTGGACAACAGTTGAGCTGCTACAACTGGCCTCAGTACTCTTGTAGCGAGGGAGGAAAAACCCTCATCGGGCAAGGCTCGACCTGCTCGCGACCCTGTGACCGTCGCGGGCGCCTGCGACTTAGTTGGCAGGACAGGCTTGGGGCTCAGCTGATGGGCTTTCAGACAGCCTGCCAATGTTCACAGCAGAACAGCAACTTGGGCAAGTACGGGGTGGTGGCTGACACCAGGGAGCCAGCGAGGCCGGCTTCGGGGGGAGGGAATAAAAGTAAACATTACAATTGAAAGCAAAAGATTTTAAGTCGGAATTAAAAGTTGTGGAAATTACATTTGGCCCGATTACAATATACTTTCATTAATATCACGGGTATGAAGCATGAATCTAATTAAACACCGTCAGAAGTCATTAGAACTGGGTGGGACACAAAAAATGTAGTTTTTGTATTTCAGCTGTGGCTCCACTCTTTCCGTGCACTATCGGAATCAATACACTTTCCGTGCACAAATACTGCACCTAGTGCTTCAAGCCTCAATGACTCTCCTCCTCTATCCCGAACATCCCGCTCAGAAGCCAAGACTTGCATTTACAGGAAACTTTCTTTTATCCGGCACGGATGGGACCGACGTGGTGCCGGTTCATCAGAAATTCTGGATAACCAAACGCGATAGTAAAAGATAGGGAGAGCCGACAGCTCCGTATAAAGCAACAAACCCAAGTGTAGAACAATGGCCACAAGTTCCAAGTGTCTCTGTAGCTTAGCAACAGCTGCAGCCACACCCTTGCACAGCAACAGATGGAGGAAGGCAAATACAATATGAAGTAAAACCTACTCCTGAATTTTGCCGGTTAACCGAGATTTCCGGTTATTTAGGTGTCGGTAAATCGAAAGTTTCCTGTATATGGCATCTTTCACAACTTCAGGACACACCAAAGCGCTTTACAGCCAATGAAGTACTTTCTGAAGTGTAGTCACTGTGGTAATGTAGGAAATGCAGCAGCCAATTTGTGCACAGTAAGTTCCCACAAACAGCAATGTGATAATGACCAGATCATCTGTTTTAGAGGCTGGTTGAGGGATAGATATTGGTCAGGATTCCCCAGAACTTCTTCAAAATGCGCCATGGGATCTTTTACGTCCATCTGAGGGGGCAGACGGGGCCTCGGTTTAACGTCGCATCCGAAAGACGGCACCTCCGACAGTGCAGCACACCCTCAGCACTGCACAGGGAGTGTCAGCCTGGATTATGTGCTCAAGTCTCTGGAGTGGGACTTGAACCCACAACCTTCTGACTCAGAGGCAAAATTCACCATGATTGCTCTTAATACCGTTCATCAGTGCCTCTGTAGATTAAGATTGACTCTCATTCCCTCTGACCTCATTCCCAAGAAGAATGATCCACTACCACACATCATCACCCCCAGCTTGCCTCAAAAGCTGCCCGGTGAAAATATCAAATGTGAACTGAAGTTAAGGTTAACCCAAGGGCACTGAGCGGGGCAGTGAGTCAGCACACAGTCCGTCACATGTGGAACTTGGGTCTGAATCCAACCCAGATTGATGGGCTGAATGTGTCTGAAACTCTGTTGTCTGCAAGGGTCCTACATAAAATGCATCTCAACCCAATTCTAGGCAGGTACCAAGGACGCCCTCAAAGCCTCCTTGAAAAAGTGCAACATCCTCACCGACACCCGGGAATCCCTGGCCCAAGACCGCACAAAGTGGAGGAGAAGCATCCGGGAAGGCGCCGAACACCTCGAGTCTCTTCGCCAGGAGCAAGCGCAAGGAGCGCACGTCAACCCAAGCACCCCACCCACTCGCCCCGTCAACCACCATCTGCCCCACCTGTGACAGAGACTGTAGGTCCCGCATTGGACTCATCAGTCACTTGCGAGCTCATTTTTAATGTGGAAGCAAGTCATCCTCGGTTCCGAGGGACTGGCTAAGAGGAGGCGGCAGGTACAGGCCATGGCTCAGAACGGTTTACAACTGATCGGTAATCAGCACTAGACTGACAATATTGAGAGTTCACACAGAGGGAGGGGCTGGAGTACAGACACATCACACTGGTGCAGTCCTGAGATTGGAGCCGAGGCAGGGTGGAGGGAGCTTTCTGCTTTTAAACAACTGCATTTTAAGTTTTATTTTAA
The DNA here is from genome assembly GCF_052327205.1 of Somniosus microcephalus. NCBI lineage: Eukaryota > Metazoa > Chordata > Chondrichthyes > Squaliformes > Somniosidae > Somniosus > Somniosus microcephalus. The sequence goes on from NC_141015.1 coordinate 10,592,131, forward strand.
GGATCATTGTAGCCAATTTTCTCGATGCTCTTGGAGATTCTTCCTGCTGGGATACAGTTCAATGGGTGCTGGGCACCCTCCTGCCCACGTAGCCATGTGATCCAGGACCGTGAGTGTTGGTAGGATATTCCACCAGGGAGGGCATCACAACCACATCCAATTGATGTGTACACATAGGCACGCAAACACACTTTCTACGGGGGGGGGGAGAAAAGAGAGGGGCGAGGAGATAGTCACTCGATAGCTGTCCAGAATTGCTCCCTCCTGAGCCGGAGGTGGTGAACACAGTTTTCGAGCTAACACAGGATAAACCAGGGACGTTCCTGGTTTGCACAGCCCAGATCTTCATTTTATATAAAATACAGATAGAATCATTATAAATCTGATCAGCCAAATATTCAACCACTAGCTATCATAGTACAATTATGTTCCTCTGAATTGTGTTTTTTTTTTACATATAGTATCAGCCAGTGGCTCAGTTGGGAGCACACTCGCCTCGGAGTCAGAAGGTTGTGGGTTTAAGGCCCACTCCAGGGACTTGCGCACATAAATCTAGGCTGACACTCCAGTGCAGTACTGAGGGAGGGCTGCACTGTCGGAGGTGCCGTCTTTCAGAGGAGACGTTAAACCGAGGCCCGTCTGCCCTCTCAAGTGGACGTAAAAGATCCTACGGCACTATTTTGAAAAAGAGTAGGGGAGTTCTCCCCGGTGTCCTGGGGCCAATATTTATCCCACAACCAACATCACTAAAACAGATTATCCGGTCATTATCACATTGCTGTTTGTGGGAGCTTGCTGTGCGCAAATTGGCTGCCGCGTTTCCCACATTACGACAGTGACTCCACTTCAAAAGTACTTCATTGGCTGTAAAGCGCTTCGAGACGTCCGGTGGTCATGAATGGCGCTATATAAATGCAAGTCTTTCTTTATAAAGAGAAGGCTCGGGTGCTGGTATCCAGGTTGGTGCGGATTTAGTCCATAGTCGGAACACAGCATTTACAGGAGCTGCACTGACAGCATGGCTCCCCAGCCGTTTCAAAGTGCATAGTCAGGTGTGGGTGCTAGCCAGCCCCTCCTGGGGTTGGGGTTGGGCCACTAATCTTATCCATCTGTAAGAGCTCTGTTTTCGATCTGGCATTAGCCTGTGCTGGACATCGAGAGCGCGGTGAGGAAGGGCTTTGGTGGGCCTTCTGGAAGGGGGCCAAACTGCTCGCTGCTTTCCCAGTTCTGGGTAGCGCCCATACACAGCAAGCTCTGACTGCCGTATCTGATTGCTTGTGGTAGTGCTGGTCCCCAGACACTGGCGCGATGCATCTCCTCGCTGTTGACAGCGAGAGTTGTGCTGGTCTGTGTACCCCTTGGGGAAATCCCAGCAGAAAAGGACTGGGTCAAAGGGGGCTGTTCTACAGAAGAGATGATAAACAGAGGCGCTGCCTGCCTGTTCAGTGATTTAGGTGGATGTTGAAGTACCATAGAATCAAACAGCACAGGAGGCTGCCACTCGGCCTGTGCCGGCTGTGAGCTATCCAATTAGTCCCACTCCCCTGCACTTTCAGCATAGCCCTGCAAATGTTTCTTTTACAAGTACTTATCCAACTCCCTTTTGAAAGTTATTACTGAATCTGTTTCCACCACCACTTCAGGCAGTGCATTCCAGATCATATCAACTCAGTGGGAAAAAAACCTCTCATCTCCCCCTCTGGTCCTTTTGCCAATTACCTTAAATCTGTGTCCTCTGGTTACTGACCCCTGCACTATCCCTCCATGCTATTCAAAGAGCTGGTGTTATCCTGATGTCCTGTCCAGCATTCCTCCCTCATACACCCCAAATGCAGATAAACTGGTCCCTAACCAGTACTTGAGTGATCTTGCAGTGTACAAAACGCCTCCTGTGTTTGTCTGCATAACAAAAGTCACTAGACATCAAAAGTAATTCATTGTACCCGAGACATTGAGAGATATTTTTTGAATGATGCTGGAATCTTCTCAGGGCGAGACCGAGGTGGGCTCTGAATAGGAGAGTGCCCCACACCCGAGACGGACTGTTCCACAAGCGCCGCATTTACAAGAGAAACAATCCCCCTTTACAAACCACCGTTACCAATCTGCCCAAATGCTGCGGTTAACCCCAGCGGTGCCACACAGGTAAAGCTGTTCCCAACAGTGCCACCGCCTGAGTTTGCGCCAATGCCCTTGAAGCAGGAACAGGTTTAGGATGTGGGCTCGGCCGAGGGCAACCAGCCTGGACCGTGCCCCCAACACCCTGGGGCCAGACCTCAGGGTAACTCGGAGCGTTACAGGAGGAAGGGGTTAAAATATTTTACAGAGACTGTTTGACAGGTTAAGACACATTATTAATAAACTAACATTTCAGCAACCACACTAACTAGTCACCCAAATTCTGACAAACACTCACTAACCTGAATCTTGCCCCAGTCAACAAACATTGTAACCAGTGGTTAGTGCACTAGTTACTGACAAGTTAGTGTAACTAAGTTATAATAACCTGTAGCAGTAAGGGTAACCAGCAGTAATTATTGTAACCAATTCCTCGTAACCAGTAACCACCACAATCTGTAAGTAGTTAATGAAGCAAGTTCCTGTGACTAGTAACTAGCGGTAGTTAGTGTCACTGGCTGGCTCAGGGGCCTTTCAGCAACGGACTCGGGCCCAGTTCAGGCTCAGGCGCCTCACAGAACCCGGCCCCGCCGGCCCTCAATCACTCACTCCGAGCCCGGGACACCGAGCCCTGAACACGGAGCATTCCCCCCCCCGCGCTCCCAGCCCGGGAAAAGCCCCCGCCCAGGCCCGAGGCCGCGCCTCACCTGCTATCTGCTGTCCGCTGTCTCACAGCCGCTCCGCACTCAGATAAGGGCGCAGCTTACTTCCGGCAACGCAGCCCGCCACTGGCACCGAGCCAATCACAGCCCAGCCCACCCCAGCCACAAAGCCAATCACAGCACAGCCCGCACCAGACACCGAGCCAATCACAGCACAGCCCGCACCAGACACCGAGCCAATCACAGCACAGCCCGCACCAGACACCGAGCCAATCACAGCACAGCCCGCACCAGACACCGAGCCAATCACAGCCCAGCCCACCAGTGGCACCGAGCCAATCACAGCACAGCCCGCACCAGACACCGAGCCAATCACAGCCCAGCCCACCCCAGACACCGAGCCAATCACAGCCCAGCCCACCCCAGGCACCGAGCCAATCACAACCCAGCCCACCCCAGGGACCGAGCCAATGACAGCACAGCCCGCACCAGACACCGAGCCAATGACAGCACAGCCTGCTCCAGACACCGAGCCAATCACAGCCCAGCCCACCACTGGCACCGAGCCAATCACAGCCCAGCCCGCACCAGACACCGAGCCAATGACAGCACAGCCCGCACCAGACACCGAGCCAATCACAGCCCAGCCTGCACCAGACACTGAGCCAATCACAGCACAGCCCGCCCCAGACACCGAGCCAATCACAGCCCAGCCCGCCCCAGGGACCGAGCCAATCACAGCCCAACCTGCCCTCAGACACCAAGCCAATCATAGCCCAAGCTATCCTGCCCCGTCCACCCAGGCACTGAGCCAATCACAGCCCAACCCGCCCTGCCCCGCCCCAGACACCGAGCCAATCACAACCCAGATCACTCTGCCATGCCCCCCTCCAGGAACTGAGCCAATCACAGACCAGCCTGTCCTGCCACGCCCGCAGACACTGAGCCAATCATAGTCTGGCCCGCCCTGCCCTGCTCCACCCAGACACCGATCCAATCACAGCCCAGCCTGCCTGCCCCACCCAAGGCAATGAGCCAATCACAGCCCAGATCCATCTGCCCCCCCCCCCAGGAACTGAGCCAATCACAGCCCAGCCCGCCAGCCCCACCTCCAGACACAGAGCCAATCACAGCCCAGCCTGCCCAGCCCTGCTCCCCCCCAGGCACTGAACCAATCATAGTCCAGCCCGCCCTGCCCTGCTCCCCCCAAATACTGAGCCAATCACAGCCCAACCCACCCTGCCCCACCTCCTAGACACTGAGCCAATCACAGCCCAGACCACTCTGCCCCCATCCCCAGACACCAAGCCAATCAGAACCAAGCCCGCCCTGCCCCGCCCACAGATACCGAGCCAATCACTGCCCAGTTCAACCTGCCCCGCCCTACCCCAGGCTCCGAACCAATCACAGCCCAGCCCGCTCCCAGACAACGAGCCAATCACAGCCCAGCCCAGCACCGCTCCCAGGCACCGAGCCAATCACAGCCCAGCACCGCTCCCAGGCACCGAGCCAATCACAGCCCAGCACCACTCCCAGGCACCGAGCCAATCACAGCCCAGCACCGCTCCCAGGCACCGAGCAAATCACTGCCCAGTCCGCCCTGCCCCGCCCCAGACACCGAGCCAATTACAGCCCAGGTCACTCTGCCATGCCTCCAGGAACTGAGCCAATCACAGACCAGCCTGCCCTGCCCCGCCCGCCCCCCCCCAGACACCAGATCAATCACAGCCCAACCCGCCTGCCCCGCCCCAGACACTGAGCCAATCACAGCCCTTTATTCTGAAGCTATGCCCCCGAGTTCTAGATTTCCCCACGAGGGGAAACATCCTCTCTGCATCTACCTTGTCGAGCCCCCTCAGTATCTTATATGTTTCAATAAGATCACCTCTCATTCCAATGAGTATAGGCCCAACCTGCTCAACCTTTCTTCATAAGTCAACCCCCCCATCTCAGGAATCAACCGTGTGAATCGTCTCTGAACTGCCTCCAATGCAAGTACAGGAAACTCTCGTTTAAACGGCACCTAAATATCCGGAATTCTCTATTAACCAGCAAAATTCAGACTCTGAAAACACCTCAATAACCGGCAATGTTGCCGAGTCCAAGTCCGAGTCTCCCACGGTGGCCGAGTTAGTCAGTGGGGGTAGTTCTCCAAACTGCCACTACTCGGCTTCTTGGCGCTGTCGGAAGTCCGAACACCTCAATAACAGGAGTCTGACTCTTTGTTTGTTAAAAATAGCCTCGGTAGATAACCCTCTCCATCATCCGGAATTTTTAATCAACCGGCACCATCCCGGTCCCGTCGGTGCCGGATACCAAAGAGTTTCCTGTATATCCTTCCTTAAATAAGGAGACCAAAACTGTACGCAGTACTCAAGGGGTGGTCTCACCAATACCCTGCACATTTGTAGCAGGACTTCCCTGCTTTTATACTCCAACCCCCTTGAAATAAAGGCCAACATTCCATTTGCCTTTTTGATTACTTGCTGTACCTGCATGCTAACTTTTTGTGTTTCATGCACAAGGACCCCCAGGTCCCTCTGAACTGTAGCATTTTGTAATCTCTCCCCATTTGAACAATAATTTGCTTTTTTATTTTTCCTGCCAAAGTGGATAACCTTGCACTTTCCTACATTATATTTCATCTGCCAAATGTTTGCCCACTCACCTAGCCTGTCTATATCCCTTTGCAGATTCTTTGAGTCCTCTGCACAACTTGCTTTCCCACCCATCTTTGTATCATCCGCAAACTTGGCTACATTACACTCGGTCCCTTCATCCAAGTCATTAATGTAGATATAATAATAATAATAATAATCAACTTTATTGTCATTGTTAGTGCACAAGTGCAGCACAACGAAATGTAGGCTTGCGGCTCCTGAGAGTGTACATTTAGATTAAGACATTTAAACATTCAACATTCATTTGGCTTGTAATACATTAACATAAACATAATAAAGTGCATTGGCAGATGTGCAGGCTTTAGAGTTTATTTGTGGAGTTCAGTAGGATGACAGCCCTGGGAAAGAAGCTGTTCCTAAATCTGGTCGTTCGGGTGCGAATACACCTGTAGCGTCTCCCAGATGGCAGGAGGGCGAACAGACTGTGGCTGGGGTGGGTAGGGTCTTTGATGATGGACCGTGACCTCCGTAAACAGCGTTTCTGGTATATGTGCTCTATGGTCGGTAGCCGGGTGCCGGTAATGCGTTGGGCAGTTTTGACTACCCGCTGCAGGGCTTTCCGGTCATAGTAGCTACAGCTGCCATACCATACTGTGATACAGTTCGTCAGGATGCTCTCTATTGTGCAGCGGTAAAAGTTAGAGAGGATTTTACAATTCAAATCCCCAAGCATTACAATTACATTCCCTTCAATAATACAAATCAGTCAAATCTACATATTAGTAAGGACTGAATTGGAACAAGACCCATATTCTTTATGCGTTAAGTCTGTATATCAAACAGAGTATTTGTCACGACGGAGTGATTCGGCAATCTCACATTCCCAGCATCACGCTGGCAAGCTGCGTAGCACAGAGATAGGCCCGATTCCTTGAACCATGTTTTAACTGAGCCTAGCACTCAACTAGGAGTTTCTTTTCTATTCCTCTCTATCTCTGTCACCTCCTCTAGCCCTACAACCCTCTGAGATCTCTGCGTTCCTCCAATTCTGGCCTCTTGCGCATCCCCCATTTTCATCACTCCACCAGTGGCGGCCTTGCCTTCAGCTGCCTGGGCCCCGAGCTCTGGAATTCCCTCCCTAAACCTCTCCGCCTCTCTCTCTTCCTTTCAGACGCTCCTTAAAGCCTGCCTCTTTGACCAAGCCTTTGTTCACCCGTCCTAATATCTCCTTCTGTGGCTCGGTGTCAAATTTTGCTTGATAATACTCCTGTGAAGCACCTTGGGACATTTTGCTACATTGAGGTTGAGTAAACTAGGCCTGTATTCTCTTGAATTCAGAAGAATGAGAGGGGATCTCATTGAAGCATACAACATTATTACAGGACTTGATAGGGTGGATGCTGGGAGAATGTTTCCCTTGGCTGGGGAGTCTAGAACCAGGGGCCACAGTCCCATGATAAAGGGTCAGCCATTCAGGACTGAGATGAGAAGAAATTTCTTCACACAGAGGGTGGTGAATCTTTGGAATTCTCTACCCCAGAGGGCTGTGGAGGCTCAGTCATTGGGTATATTCAAAACAGAAGTCGATAGATTTCTGACTAGTAAGGGCATCAAGGGATATGGCGATAGGGCCGGTGAATGGAGTTGAGGCAGAAGATCAGCCATGATCTCATTGAATGGCGGAGCAGGCTCGAAGGGCCGAATGGCCTACTCCTGCTCCTATTTCTTATGTTCTTATTACAGGCGCTATATAAATGCAAGTTGCTGTTGTTGTTGAGACACAAGCAAAGAGAATAAGAATTTTAAACTGAGGCATTGCCGGAACAGGAGTCGATGTAGATCAGTGGGCACAGGGGTGATGGTTGAACAGGACCTGGTGCGAGTTAGGACACGGGCAGCAGAGTTTGGAGCGGGCAGGGAAGTGGAGTTGAGGCCAAGATCAGATCAGCCATGATCTTATTGAATGGCGGAGCAGGCTCGAGGGGCCGAATGACCTACTCCTGCTCCTACACCTTATGCTCTTATGTTATGTTCTTATGTTTTGGATGTGCTGAAGTTTACAGGACGTGCAAGGTGGTAGGCCAGCCAGGAGAGCACTGAAATAGTCAAGTGTAGAGGTAACAAAGGCATGGATGAGGGTTTCAGCAGCAGATGAACTTTTATATGACTCTTTCAATAATGCCCTGAATAACTGCATTTGGGTCTGGTCTGATGAAGGTGCCTGCCAGTGAAAGGTGCATCACATTCAGGAGAGAACAGCAGCAGCAGGGACAAGTACAACTTTATAGGTTCCCCAAAAGTGCAAGGGTGATTGACAGCTCCCAGCTGTAATCCCGGTGTGAATTTCCAAGGCATGACATCCCGTCAGTGTGCAATGGCGGTTGCAAGACTATGTAAATGAATGCAGGTTTCTCTGCAAGTATGCACAATTCTTTGATCGCGAGACAATCAGATGTGGTCAGTTTATTTGAAGGATTGAAGGCCGGCTCCTGGGAGACGTGAGCTATCCAGGCCAACCTTTGTTCCCCCCTCCAGAACGCCCACGCTAAGCAAACACGAAGGGCCAAGCCCTCAATAGGACGCTGAAAGAAAGAAAGACTTGCATTTATATAGCGCCTTTCATGACCACCGGATGTCTCAAAGCGCTTTACAGCCAATGAAGTACTTTTGGAGTGTAGTCACTGTTGTAATGTGGGAAACGCGGCAGCCAATTTGCGCACAGCAAGGTCCCACAAACAGCAATGTGATAATGACCAGATAATCTGTTTTTGTTATGTTAGTTGAGGGAGAAATATTGGCCAGGACACTGGGGATAACTCCCCTGCTCTTCTTAGAAATAGTGCCACGGGATCTCATACGTCCACCTGAGAGCAGACGGGGCCTCGGTTTAACGTCTCATCCAAAAGACAGCATCTCCGACAGTGCAGCACGCCCTCAGCACTGCACAGGGAGTGTCAGCCTAGATTCATGTGCTCAAATTCCTAGAAGTGGGACTTGAACCCACAACCTTCGGACTCAGAGGCATGTGTTCTACCAACTGAGCCACAGCTGACACTAACCTCCGGACTTTTAAAATGGTTCCGATGCTTGGTGTGGGAGACAATGGGATGAAGAAGATGGTGGTTGATTAGCAATAGTCAACAGAGCAGCCAAACGATTCAGGGAGAGATTTGCGCGTCAGTATAATTCAACACTGCTTTTTATTAGGCCTGTTAATTATCACAATAACTTTATGATGCACATATGTATCCAGGGACTGGGTGTAGATTTGACAATTATATTGCCCTATTACTTTTCATCATATCTTGAGAAATGGGGAACCATCAGATCTCAAATAAATATGTCATACACTACTTTCGACATGCTGAGAATTTTTGCTATTGTTATTTATTAGGTGCCTGATGCAATGTGCCTGGTCCATGTGATCCCTTAGTGCATATATTTAACTTGCTTAAGATGCTTGCCTACTGTACTTATCCTGTGAGCTTCTTAATTTTTGAAGCCTGCTGCCTGTCTCTGTCCTTCTTCTGTGTACTTCCTTCGCTGAGTGAGTGGAAGGACTAGGTATTTGATGGTTAAATCTTGTGTGGCACATATTGTAAATAGTTGAGGCCCCAGCACCGATCCCTGTGCCAACCGGAAAATGACCCATTTATCCCAACTCTCTGCTTTCTGTTAGTTAGCCAATCCTCTATCCATGCTAATATATTACCCCCAACTCTGTGAGCTCTTATCTTGTGCAGTAACCTTTTATGTGGCACCTTATCGAATGCCTTCTGGAAATCCAAATACACTACATCTACTGGCTCACCCTTATCCACCCTGCTCGTTACATCCAGCAAATTTGTTAAACATAATTTCCCTTTCCTAAAACTCTGCTTGACTGCATTATGATTTTCCAAATGCCCCTTTATAGGATCCGTTCCTCCCAGAAACACACAGCCCGCAGAAAGAGCTGGGCAATAATAGGGCTAATTCAGACATTGCAGCCGAATTGCTACATGAAGGGTTTCTGTCTAGGGGAGATACAAAAACATTCACATATTCAATTACCTTAAGGGGTTACATTGTTAAAGAAGCACACCTTGGACCATGGCTCCAGAAAAGCTGGTATCAGTGCAGGCCTAGACAATGGGCCGGGCCCTGAACCATTTGAATACAAATGCTAACAGAAACCAACAATTAGCATATGCAGTCACCTTGGGAAGGTTGTATTGACAGAAAGGACCTCAATACAGACAGTCGGTGCCCAAGTAATCAGTGAACAATACGAGGGACAATTAGCCATCAAGAGTTCTCTGCTAGAGACATTCACACATTTTGATTCGGCCATCATTTGCACAGGATGGGTTCAGGAAATGTGTTTCAAGATATTGCAAGTTGGGTTTGGTTTAAAGAAAAGTTCACTTCGAAGAGGGTCGGCGTGGGGAGCTAACGCAAGTAGAGCGAGCAGAAAGATTCGGGCCTACAATCAACTCCAGGAGACAGCCGATCGGGAGTGGTGATTGTATGTTTCAGTCAAATCACAGAGGGACCTTTTGTAATTGAGTCTGAGTAAGTTTGTAAGTTTCCGTCAGATCACAATAAGGGTTTTGTGAATGAATCTGGGTAACTTTATATGTAACAGTCAAATCGTGGACGGGTTTAACCGTGTCATATTGTGTCAATGCAAGTGACCCTTGCATAGGGGTTTGTATTTTGGGGTTGTTAGTCTAATATAAATCACAGGGGTTTATACTGGGGAGGTAATTGTGTGTGTGTGTTCAATAAACAAACGAATCAAAGGTTGAGCCAAAACCCTGTGTCATGTATATTTTGTTCTTATAAATCCTGAAGCCCAAGAACTGAGTGTAACGGGGGACCGGTATCAGAGAAAACCCCTTGCACCTGCTACTGCTTCCTTAATGAAGCACTCCAGCATTTTCCCAATGACAGATGTTAGGCTAACTGGTCTATAGTTTCCTGCTTTCTGTCCCCCTCCTTTCTTAAATAGGGGTGTTACATTTGCGGTTTTCCAATCCGCTGGGACCTCTCCAGAGTCCAGGGAATTTTGGTATATTGCAACCAATGCATCCACTCTCTCTGCAGCCACTTCTTTTAAGACCCTGGGATGCAGGCCATCTGGTCCAGGGGACTTGTCATCTTTTAGTCCCATTATTTTACCAAGTACATTTTCCTTAGTGATAGTGATTGTCATTATTTCCCCCTCCCTGTGGCCCCTTGATTATCCATTATTGAGATGTTGTTAGCGTCTTCTACTGTGAAGACAGATACAAAATATTTGTTCAGAGACTCTGCCATTTCCCCATTCCCCATTATTAATTCCCCAGTCTCATCCTCTAAGGGACCAACGTTTACTTTAGCTACTCTCTTCCTTTTTATATACCTGTAGAAGCTCTTACTTTCTGTTTCAATATTTCTTGCTAGTTTACTCTCATAATTCATCTTCGCTCTCTTTATTTTTTTTTAGTCATCCTTTGCTGGTTTAAAAAAATTTCCCAATCCTCTGACCTCCCACCAATCTTGGCAACATTGTATGCCTTAGTTTTCAATTTGATACCATCCTTTACTTCCTTAGTTAGCCACGGATGATGCTCCCTTCTCTTAAAATCTTTCTTTCTCACTGGAATATATTTTTGTTGAGAGATATAAAATATCTCCTTAAATGTCCGCCACTGCATTTCAACTGTCTTACCTGTTAATTTATTTTTCCAGTCCACTTTAGCCAGTTCTGCCCTCATGCCATTGTAATTGCCTTTGTTCAAGATCAGGAGATTGGTTTGTGATACAACTTTCTCACCCTCCAACTGAATTTGAAATTTAATCATGTTATGATCACTCTTTCCTAGAGGATCCTTTACTATGAGATCATTTATTAATTCTGTCATATTACACCGTACCAGATCCAAGATAGCCTGCTCCCTGTTGGTTCCATTACATACTGTTCTACGAAATCATCCCGGATACACTCTATGAACTTCTCCCCAAGGCTACAATGGCCAATTTGATTTGTCCAATCAATATAGAGATTAAAATCACCCATGATTATTATCGTACCTTTTTTACATGCTTCCATTATTTGTTGATTTATACTCTGTCCAACAGTACTGCTCCTATTTGGGGGCCTGTAGACTACGCCCACCAGAGACTTCTTCCCCTTATTATTTTTTTATCTCCACCCAAACCGATTCTACAGCTTGATCTTCTGAGCCAATATCACTTCTCACCACTGCACTGATCCCATCCTTTACCAACAAAGCCACCCCACCTCCCTTTCCTTTTTTTCTATCCTGAATTGTCAAATACCCTGGAATATTCAGTTCCCAGCCTTGGTCACCTGCAACCACGTCTCTGTAATGGCAATCAGATCATACCCATTTGTGTCGATTTGTGCCGTCAACTCATCTATCTTGTTATGAATGCTGCGTGCATTCAGATATAGAGCTTTTAACTTTGCCTTTTTACCATTTCTCCTTGTTTTGGCCCCATTTTCTGTTGCACTCTTATTTTTAAACATTCTGTCCCTTCCTGTCACACTCTGGTTATTATTTCCCCCATCTCTATCCTGCTCTATTGTTTTCTCATTTCTCATTGACTTTTTAAATTCCCGCTCACCTGGACTATTTAGCTTAAAGCCCTTTTCTACAGCCCTAGTTATTCAATTCGCCAGGACTCTAGCCCTAGCATGGATCAAGTGAAGTCCGTCCAAACGGAACAGCTCCCTCTTATCCCAGTACTGGTGCCAGTGCCCCACACATCGAAACACATTTCTCCCACACCAGTCTTTGAGCCACTTGTTAATTTCTCTGATTTTATTTACCCTATGCAAAGTCGCTCGTGGCTCAGGTAGTAATGCAGAGATTATTACCTTTGTGGTTCTGCTTTTTAATTTAGCCCCTAGCTGCTCATACTCTCTCAGCAGAACCTATTTCTTTGTCCTACCTATGTCATTGGTTCCTACGTGTGTTGTGTCCGTGTATAATAAGACACAGACTGCAGGAGAACGGTACAACAGGTGTTTACTCAACGTGGCTCACACTGGAACTGATCTGTACAGATTACTACTCAGTGCTATATACAGGTGTGGTCACTGCCGGTACTGCAGTATACATGAGCTGTAAAAGATAGTTCCCCCCTTAAAGGTATATACATTACAATTCCTCCCCTTTTAGATTAACAGTACCATAACACTCATTTAACAATTAAATATCAAACTAATTACAATTAACACTTTTAACATGCAACATTAGCTGAAAATAGTCTATTTATATATTCAGTCTTTGGGGAGGCTTCCTGATCCTTTCTGGATAGTGCCTTTCCCGAGTGTCTTGCTCTTGGTGCGGAGGCGATTCTGGCCCCCTGTCGTCGGTTGGTTCATCAGCTTCCGATGCTACTGTTTCTAGGGTAGATGCTACCTGTACGTCGGGTTCATGACCAGGTACGTATGGGCGAGGCATGGGGTTGACTTGTTCCTGTGACTCTAGGATCTGGTCAGCATGGCGTCTCACGATGCTCTCCCCAACGTCCACTGTGTACATTAGTGGGCCCTGCCGTGTGCATATCGTTCCTGGCTGCCATTTTTCTGTTCGGTAGTCGCGGGCCAAGACTGGTTGCCCTACATTGAAGATTCTTGTTGGCTTCTCATGGATGTGCTGGAATTGCTTACTCTCAACATCTCTTCCTACGTTTGGTCTGAGCAAATCCAGGCGAGATCTTAACCTTCGGTTAAAGAACATCATGGCTGGGGCCTGGTTGGTGACTGCATGTGTCGCATTCCGGTAGGCGAACAGGAAATGGTCCACCTTGTGCTGCAGCGGAATGTTGTCATTGTACATAGCCTTTATTGCCTTCTTAAAGGTTTGTACGAACCTCTCAGCCAATCCACTTGTGGCTGGATGATACGGGGCGGATGTGTAATGCCTTACCCCATTCTTTTTCAAGACCCTCCGGAACTCTTCGGACACAAACTGTGGTCCGTTGTCGGAGCAAATCTGTTCTGGCAAGCCATTCCTGGCAAAAATGGTCTGTAGGACTGTAATAGTTTCCTCCGTGGTGGTGGAGGACATTTTGATGACCTCAGGCTATTTCGAGTGCGCATCTACGGCTATTAAAAACATTGAGTCCATGAATGGACCAGCAAAATCAATATGCACCCGTTGCCATGGAGATGAGGGCCACTCCCATGGGTGTAGAGGGGCCTGTGGTGGTGCATTTTGGACTTTCTGGCATCCTGAGCAGCTCTTGGTCAGGTCCTCGATTTGTTTATCGATTCCCGGCCACCACACATAAGCCCTGGCTAGGCTTTTCATTTTTACCCCTCCCAGATGACTCTCATGAAGCTCATTGAGCACTCTATCCCTTAACTTGGGTGGAATTACCACTCGGGATCCACACATCAAGGTCCCCTGGCACACACCAGCTGTTCTCTCCTTGTCAAGAATGCTAGCAACAGTGAGTTGCCATGTGCTGGCCATCCCTTCACCGTCAAATCATATACCCGAGACAGTGTCGGGTCATTTCGGGTTTCCTTTTCGATACAAGCGTTAGTTACCGGTAGGCATTCAACTATAGTCGAATGGAATATTTCGACAGGATCCACTGCTGGTGCTTCCTCCGCAGTAGGCAGTGGCAGGCGTGATAGCCCATCAGCATTTCCATGCTGTTTCGTGCCCTTATATTCAATCTCATAGTGGTGCGCCCCTAGAAAAAGTGACCATCTTTGTAGTCGTTGCGCAGTCATCACCGGAACGCCCTTCTTCGGATTAAAAATGGAGACAAGAGGCTGGTGATCAGTCAGCAAGGTGAATTTCTGCCCGTGCAGATAGTGATTGAACTTTTTCACTCCCCACACTAGGCTGAGGGACTCCCTGTCAATCTGGGCGTAGTTACGCTCGGCTGAGGTTAGTGATCGTGATGCAAAGGCTATTGGCCTCTCTGAGCCGTCTGAGAATTTGTGCGACAGCACCGCTCCAATGCCGTAGGGTGACGCATCACATGCCAACCGAATTGGTAATGCTGGGTTGTAATGGGCCAATACCTCTTTCGATGTGATTAGTGTTTTGCTCTCCTGGAAAGCTTGTCTACATTCGTCACTCCACTTCCATGGCACCCCAGTTTGCAGTAGGGTGTTCAGTGGGTGTAGTATTGTAGACAAATTTGGCAAGAACTTATGATAGTAGTTTACCAGCCCGAGGAACGACCTCAGTTGTGATACTTTTTCTGGTGCTGGAGCCTTGACTACTGCCTCAATCTTCTCTGGGGACTTATGTAACCCCTCTTTATCGATAACGTGGCCACAATACGAGATCTGTGTTCTAAAAAACTCGCATTTGGGGTGGTTAGCTCGGAGCCCATATTCCTGCAATCTAGTGAGCACCTGCTCCAGGTTGGCAAGGTGATCACTGTCATTTTCGCCCGTGACCAGGATGTCGTCCAAATAACACTGGGTCCCTGGGACCCCTTGCAGGACTTGTTCCATTGCCCTCTGCCAAATAGCCAGAGCTGATACTACCCCAAATACCAGCCGGTTGTATTGGTAGAGACCTTTATGGGTGTTGATTGTGAGGTATTTTTTTGATGCTTCTTCTACCTCATTTGCAGATACGCCTGGGCCAGATCAATCTTAGTGAAGCGTTTCCCTCCAGATAGCGAGGCGAAAATATCTTCAATCCGCGGAAGTGGATATTGTGCGGTGTGAAGGACCGGGTTCACTGTTACCTTAAAGGCCCCACAGATGCGAACCTTCCTTGGTTCCCCAGGCGTGCTGCTCAACGACTTTTTCATCACAGGGACGATGGGTGTAGCCCACTCGCTCCAGTCTACCTTGGACAGTACAGCTGAACGTTCCAAACTCTCCAGCTCTGCTTCGACGGCTGGGCGGATCGCATATGGTACCGGTCTGGCCTTAAAAAATTTTGGGCTTGCGTTTTCTTCAATTTTAATTGTCGCTGTCATTCCTTTTAATGTTCCGAGTCCTTGCTGGAACACTTCTTTCGCGTCAGTTAGGATCTTTGACAGTCGCCCAGGTGTGACGTCGTCATCCTTTTTGTCAGCCACAGTCAGTGCCTGTATGGAATGCCAATCCAGTTGTATTTTCAGGATCCATTCACGTCCCAGTTATGGTGGTCCTCCATCTTGCAATACATACAGGTTTAGTTTTGTGTTTCCTTACCCGTTATATATAACGGTCACCCTTATTTTTCTTTTGGGGTAGACTTTTTGCCCCGTGTACATCTTCAAAATAATTTTTGTGTCTCTCAAGGGTATGTGTGAGAATAGCTGCTCGTAGTCCCGTCGGTTTATGACTGTTAGGGCTGATCCTGTGTCCAATTCCATCTTTATCTGGACTCCTGCTATCTTGAGAGTGACCCAAATGGTTCGGTGATCCTCCGTTGTGATCACATTATGCAGTTTCAGACAACTCAGTTCCCTGCTTTTGGAGTCGTTATCACTCTTTTGTTCGTCTGAACTATTCTCCGTCATCTTATGTGCCTTCTTGTACTTTCCTTTGGTAGGTTTCTTATTGCTGGTTTTCTTTCCCGACCTGCAGACTCGTGCTATGTGTCCTACTTTTCCACACTGTCTGCACACTTTGTCTTTGAACCAGCAATCATTGTGGTCATGTGTTGTTCTGCCACAGCGATAGCACTTCTCTGTTCTGTATGACATTTTGTTTGTGCCATATTCTTGCGGTCTCTGTTGTATCTCTGCAGCGCCCCGTGCTGCTGCTTCATATGATACCGCAATGCTGAAAGCCTTTTCCAGCGTAAGGTCCTTTTCAGATAAAAGCCGTTTCTGGGTTCCTTCACTTTGAAGCCCGCACACAAACTTGTCCCTTAAGGTATCTGCCAGTCCCACTCCAAACTGGCAGTGTTTCGATAGTTTGCGCAATTCTGTTAAATAATCAGCATTGCTTTCATCCTTATGCTGGTTCCATTTGTGAAACTTGAATCTTTCTGCTATCAGCAGCGGTGTGGGGTTTAAATGTTCCTGTAGTATCGTTACTATGTCTTCAAAACTCTTTTCCATTGGCTTCGTTGGGGTTACTAGATTTCGTAATAAACCATACGTCTTTGCACCCATTAAATTTAACAATACCGACGCTTTCTTGTCATCTGACACCTCATTTGCCTTGCAGTATACCTCTATTCGTTTGACATATGTCGTCCAATCTTCGACTTCATTGTCAAATGCGGTGATACTGCCACTCTTCGGCATTTTGGGTGTGGTTTAAAATGGCGTCTCCCAATGGCTTAAAATGGCATCTCCCGCGCTTTCCTTCCTCCCCCGCTGCTGCCAACGCCGCTCCTGGCGGTTCTCGTGGCAATGGCGGTGCCCTGTAGGTTTCGCGCGCTTCTCCTGCGCTGCTGCCAACGCTGCTCTCGGCGGTCCTCGTGGCAATGGCGGCGCCTCGCGGGTTTCTGTGCGTCTCTCTCTCCCTCTCTTCAACGCTGCTCGGCCCCTGAACACCGGCTGCGCCCTGTGCGCTCTGCCCTCTCTCTCTCTCCCCCGTCGACGCTGCTCGGCCCTTTGCTGTGCCGCTCGGTCGGGCTCTAGCCCGCCGCTGTCCGGGAAGGGTCTGCGCACTATCTGTTGCCAGCCCGTTTCGCTGGACCACCTCGACTGTAAAGCCAAGCCTGGCTCTCGACAGCCTCCCCCGCAATTCTCGAGTCTCTGCTGGATGACTGGGCGGTTGCCCGTGGTCAACGCCCGAGTCTCTGGCCTTGACCTCCAATCCACTGATCTCCAGGAACGAATCCCCGGGAGGTGATGCAGAGTTGCAGGTAGGTTCGAACTTGCCTTGTTGCCAATGTTGTGTCCGTGTATAATAAGACACAGACTGCAGGAGAACGGTACAACAGGTGTTTACTCAACATGGCTCACACTGGAACTGATCTGTACAGATTACTACTCAGTGCTATATACAGGTGTGGTCACTGCCGGTACTGCAGTATACATGAGCTGTAAAAGATAGTTCCCCCCTTAAAGGTATATACATTACAACGTGGACCATGACAACTGGATCCTCCCCCTCCCACTCCAAGTTCCTCTCCAGCCCAGAGGAGATGTCCTTAACCCTGGCACCCGGCAGGCAACACAGCCTTCGGGACTCGCGCTCTCGGCTGCAGAGTCTAACTACACTGTTCCCTATCACTACATTTCTTTTTACTCCCCCCACTTGAATGGTTCCCTGTAACATGGTGCTGTGGTCAGATTGCTCATCCTCCCTGCAGTCCCTGCCCTCGTCCACACAGGGAGCAAGAATCTCGTATCTGTTTGACAAGGCCAAGGGCTGAGGCTCCTCCATCACTGCCTTCTGGATCCCAATACCTGCCTCGCTTGTAGTCACACCCTCCTGTCCCTGACCATGGGCCAAATTGGAAGTAATTACTCTCGTGGGTGTGACTGCCTCCTGGAACTTTGTGTCCAGGCAACGCTCCCCCTCCCTAATGTGTTGCAGTGTCCGAAGCTCGGACTCCAGCTCATCAACTCTGAGCCGAAGTTCCTCGAGCAACCAACATTTGCTGCAGGTGTTGTCGCTGTATACCTCAATGGTGTCCAGCAGCTCCCACATGCAACAACAACAACAACACATTGCCTGGTCTCCCATCTCAATTAATTAGTTAATTAGCCAATCACAGTCCAGCCCGCCATGACACCAAGCCAATCACAGCCCAGCCCACCGTGCCCCGCCCCAGACACCGAGCCAATCACAGCCCAGCCTAACCTGTCCCCCCCCCACCAAGCACCGAGCCAATCACAGCCCAGCTCTCCAGATACTGCCCCCCCTGACACTGTCCTCATCCAGCCACTGCCCCCCAAAACCGCTCCTCTCAGGCACTGCCACCCAGACACTAACCCCCAGACTGCCCGCCCCAGACGCTGCCACCACAGACACTGCCCTCCCCCCCAGACATTGACCCTCCCCAGACACTGTACACTCTCCCCCGGGCTCACACTGCTCCCCAGATACTGCCCCTGATTCACAGACACTGCCCCACTGACTTTCCCCCAGACACTGCCCCTACCCAGATACTTCCCCACCGACACTGTCCATCCCCAGAGGCTCAGGTAGGCCTCAGTGCGTCAGCGGCGGTGGTGGGAGGAATCTCGGAGCGGCGGAATGACTACAAAAGGCCCCAGAGGCTCAGGTAGGCCTCAGTGCATCAGCAGCGGCGGCGGGAGGAATCTCGGAGCGGCGGAGCGACTACAAAAGGCCCCAGAGGCTCAGGTAGGCCTCAGTGCATCAGCGGCGGCGGAGGGAGGAATCTCGGAGCGGCGGAGCAACTACAAAAGGCCCCAGAGGCTCAGGTAGGCCTCAGTGCATCAGCGGCGGCGGAGGGAGGAATCTCGGACTGGCGGAGCGACTACAAAAGGCCCCAGAGGCTCAGGTAGGCGTACTAATCTCCAATCTCAGGGAAGGAGAGAAGTAAAACGTAATCGAGGTGTGACGTCACCACAAAACAGGTAAGTGATTGGTTGGGAATATTTCTCTCTTTTTTTAAAAACTTCAACTCTGTGGTTTATAGTTTTTAAGGTCTCTGTGGTGTAGCGGGGACAGTTTGTAAACCAGGGCCCTTAAATATATCATTTAACTGTAGTGAAATTGGTGGGATTCATTTGTTTAATTTAATTGCAATTAATTAAAGGGTAAGTCATGGCAGGACAGCCCGGTGCCGTGGTATGCTCCTCCTGCGCTATGTGGGAACTCAGGGACACTTCCTGTGTCCCTGACAACCATGTTTGCAGGAAGTGTGTCCAGCTGCAGCTACTGGCAGACCGCATTACGGTGCTGGAGCAGTGATTGGATAGATACTGGACCATTCGCGATGCTGAGGACGTCGTGAATAGCACGTTTGATCAGTTGGTCACACCGCAGGTAAAGTTGGCACAGGCAGAGAGGGAGTGGGTGACCAACAGGCAGAGTAGTAGGCGCAGGCAGGTAGTGCAGGGGTCCCCTGTGGCCATCCCCCTCTCAAATAAATATACCGCTTTGGATACTGATGGGGGGATGGCTTACCAGGGGAAGGCAGCAGCAGCCAACTTCCTGGCACCAGGGGTGGTTCTGCTGCACAGAATGGGAGGAAAAGGACTGGGAGAGCGATAGTGATAGGGGACTCTATTGTAAGGGGAATAGATAGGCATTTCTGCGGCAGCAAACGAGACTCCAGGATGGTGTGTTGCCTCCCTGGTGCAAGGGTCAAGGGTGTCTCGGAGCAGCTGCAGAAAATTTTGGAAAGGGAGGGTGAACAGCCAGTTGTTGTGGTGCATATAGGCACCAACGATATAGGTAAAGAACGGGATGAGGTCCTAAAAGCTGAATAAAGGGAGTTAGGAGGTAAATTAAAAAATAGGACCTCCAAGGTAGTAATCTCAGGATTGCTACCAGTGCCACGTGCTAGTCAGAGTAGAAATAGAAGGATACTTCAAATGAATACGTGGCTAGAGGAATGGTGCAAGGGGGAGGGATTCAAATTCCTAGGACACTGGAACCGGTTCTGGGGGAGGTGGGACCAGTACAAACCGGACGGTCTGCACCTGGGCAGGGCCGGGACCGATGTCCTGGGGGAGTGTTTGCTAGTGCTGTGGGGGAGGGTTTAAACTAAAATGGCAGGGGGTTGGGAACCTGAGCAGGGAGACAAAGGAAAGGGAAACAAGGATAGAAGCAAAAGACAGGAAGGAGAATAACAAAGGTGGCAATCGGAGAAATCAAGGGTTTAAAACAAACATGGCCACAGTAAATAATAATTATAAAAGGTCTAAGAGCGTTAAAAAAACAAGCCTGAAGGCTTTGTGTCTTAATGCGAGGAGCATTCGTAATAAGGTGGATGAATTAGCAGCGCAAATAGAGGTAAATGAATATGATATGATTGGAATTACGGAAACATGGCTCCAGGGGGACCAAGGCTGGGAACTCAACATTCAGGGGTATTCAATATTCAGGAAAGATAGGCAAAAAGGAAAGGGAGGTGGGGTAGCATTGCTGGTTAAAGAGGGGATTAACACAATTGTAAGGAAAGATATTAGCTCTGATGATGTGGAATCTGTATGGGTAGAACTGAGAAATACCAAAGGGCAGAAAACGTTAGTGGGAGTGGTGTATAGACCGCCAAACAGTAATGCAGAGGTTGGGGATGGCATTAAAAGGGAAATTAGAGAAGCATGCAATAAGGGCACGGCAGTCATCATGGGTGACTTTAATCTACATATAGATTGGGCTAACCAAATTAGTAACAATACTGTGGAGGAGGAATTCCTGGAGTGTATACGGGATGGTTTCCTGGACCAATATGTTGAGGAACCAACTAGGGATCAGGCCATCTTAGACTGGGTATTATGCAATGAGAAAGGATTAATTAGAAATCTTGTTGTGCGAGGTCCCTTGGGGCAGAGCAATCATAATATGATCGAATTCTTCATTAAGATGGAGAGTGAAGTAGTTGACTTGGAGACTAGGGTCCTGAATTTAAATAAAGGGAACTATGATGGTGTGAGACGCGAGTTGGGTAGGATTGATTGGGTAGTGTCACTCAAAGGGTTGATGGTGGATAGGCAATGGCAAACATTCAAAGGTCACATGGATGAGCTACAGAATTTGTTTATCCCAGTTTGGCATAAAAATAAATCAAAAAAGGTGACTCAACCGTGGCTAACAAGGGAAATTAGGGATAACATAAGATCCAAAGATAGGGCATATAAATTGGCCAAAAAAAGCAGCAAACCTGAGGATTGGGAGCAGTTTAGGATTCAGCAAAGGAGGACAAAGGGATTAATTAAGAGGGGGAAAATAGATAATGAAAGTAAGCTTGCAGGGAACATAAAAACTGACTGTAAAAGCTTTTATAGATATGTGAAGAGAAAAAGATTGGTGAAGTCAAGCGTAGGTCCCTTGCAGTCAGAATCAGGGGAATTTATAATGGGGAACAAAGAAATGGCAGACAAATTAAATACATATTTTGGTTCTGTCTTCACAAAGGAGGACACAAATAACCTCCCAGAGATGTCGGGGAACATAGGGACTAATGAGGGGGAGGAACTGAAAGAAATCAGTATTTGTAGGGAAATGGTGTTCGGGAAGTTGACGGGATTGAAGGCCGATAAATCCCCAGGGCCTGATAATCTACATCCTAGGGTACTTAAGGAAGTGGCCCTGGAGATAGTAGATGCATTGCTGGTCATCTTCCAGAACTCGATAGACTCTGGAACAGTTCCCATGGATTGGAGGGTAGCTAATGTTACCCCACTATTCAAAAAAAGGTGGTAGAGAAAAAGCGGGGAATTACAGACCGGTAAGCCTGACGTTGGTAGTGGGGAAAATGCTAAAGTCCATTATAAAAGATGTAATAGCAGAGCACTTGGAAAGCAGTGACGGGATCGGACAAAGTCAACATGGATTTACAAAAGGTAAATCATGCTTGACTAATCTACTGGAATTTTTTGAGGATGTAACTGGTAAAATAGATAAGGGAGAACCAGTGGATGTGGTGTATTTGGACTTTCAGAAGGCTTTCGATAAGGTCCCGCATAAGAGATTAGCTTGTAAAATTAAGGCACATGGGAATGGGGGCAAGGTATTGACTTGGATAGAGAACTGGTTGGCAGATAGAAAGCAAAGAGTTGGAATACATGGGTCATTTTCTGAGTGGCAGGCAGTGACTAGTGGGGTACCGCAAGGATTGGTCCTAGGACCCCAGCTGTTCACAATGGCCCAGAAATTCGGGTCGGAGGCTTCCCGCGGGTGCAAGCCCCCGACCTGCACTTACCTTGCGCGCCGGCAGTTGAGCTGTAGGGCCCCGTGGAATTCCACTCCGGGGCCTGGCCCAGCTGCCGGCGCGATGTGCTTGTGTGTCCCAGGGGCGTAGTTAGTGCGATGCGTCCGCTGGGATCACGTGAGCCATGGGCAGCCAATCAGAGGAGGGAAAAGCCCATTCATAGGATTGACAGGAAGACCTGTGAAAACTTATGAATGCTATGGGCCCCAAAATAGCAGTAAACCTTCAAATAAATTACAAAAAAAATCACACTTTTTAAATAAACTGTAAATTACATTGGGCCAGAAATTCGTGAACGGGGCTTGCCGCGCGTGCAAGCCCCGTATATGCACTTACCCGATGCTCCTGCCGATCACCTCCAGGGACGCCTGGAATTGGTGTTTCAAAAAGAAGAATCCCGGGCAGCGTATGACGTCACGCCGCCCAGGAGTGCAGCCAGCGCGAAGCCTGGAGCGTGCAGTGCAAGTGAGACACGCCCCTTAAGGTCTCATTGTAGTAGGACACGCCCCCAATCTCTCCAAGCAGCTGCAGAGGACTTTGTAGTTACACAGCTGCAGGGAAAGTAAGTTATCTGCTATTTTATGAATGTTTTGTGAACTTTTATAAAATTTTAAAAACGTTTACATTATTTTGAAGAATCTGAAGTAGTTTTAAACAGAATTAAAGCAATTTAAAGACTTTTAAAAGCCCTAAAAGAATTTTTTTAATTCCATGTATTTATTTAGCAATGTCGTCGTCATACGTGTCTTCACACTGTTCCCTTTGGGGAACTGTATGAAGTGGTGGAAGGATTTATGGCCATGATTAACGCTCATTCCGTGACTGTAACCATCTTTGAACCAGCCATTAGGGCGGTTAGTCCTATGGCGGGAGGGTTTTACAGGCTCCCACAAGCTATACAAGGAGGGGGGGCCACCCACACCCATGGACGCAAATATCCCACTGGATGTCAACCCAGAATTTAGAGCCGGAGCTCCGACTCCACTTGCCGGGACTGTCTGGAGCGGGGTTCGAAACCCTACCCTGATCTGGCCCAGCGGCGGGGATCCTACCGCTATGCCAAAGGCCCAATCCGATTAGCAACGTGAAATGGCTGGAATGAGCACAATTCATGGCATTAAAAGAACTCACAATTGAACTGATGATGACCTCAGCAATCTCCTCAAGGAGGTGGAGGCGCAGCGCCTGCTCATCATTGGTAATGAGAAGTCAAAGGCACCGCAAAAATGGCAGATGATAGCTTGGTCTTTCAAGTGGCAGCATAGGGCTCCAGTCACGGGGAGGGAAAAGGCGCAGGAAACGTATGGGTGTCACCTTTTGTGCGGAGTGGGCCTTTTGCGTAGCAGTAAGCATCCCCGCCGCTGGGCCAGAAGGAGTAGGGTTTCGAACCCCACTCCAGACAGTCCCGGCAAGTGGAGTCGGAGCTCCAACTATAAATTCTGGGTGGACATCCAGCGGGATACTTGCATCCGTGGGTGTGGGTGGCTCCCCCCCCCGCCTCAGATGGGTTGTGGGAGCCCGTAAAACCCTCACGCCATAGGACTAACCACCCTAATGGCTGGTTCAAAGATGGTTACGGTCACGGAATGAGCGTTAATCACGGCCATAAATCCTTCCACCACTTCATACAGTTCCCGAAAGGGAACAGTGTGAGGATATGTACAACGATGACCTCTTGCGCAATGCACCTCCTTGGACCCTCAGTCGCAGATGCGAGGGGGCAAATCGTGCAATTGTTAAATTTTTCATTTTTTTTACATGTAAAATGTTGGCCCAGTAATTCCCTTCCAAATGCGCGAGTACGGTCGGGGTACTTACGCGTCTGGCCGGAGGAAATGCCGGTTTTCAGCATGCACAGCGCATGCGGGGAAAACCGGCATTTCCTGTCCTCTGAACGAAGGGGTTCAGAGGCAAAACGCGTGCGCAGTAAAATTCGCCGCTTTCATTCATGATTTCAGTGAGGTCAAGTCCTTACAACTTACACATGAAAAAAGCATGGGTACAGTTGCTCCAGAGGCTGCGGAGGAAGATATTTCTTATCGTGGAACTTCTGAAAGTATGTATGTCTGTATATATTCCTTTGCGTGTTATGTATATATTCCTTTACTTATGTGTATGAATGTATTGTTTAATTATGACTTTCAGAGAAAGTAACTTATTGGAAAATCATAATTAAAAACATACATTCATACACATTAGTAAAGGAATATAAAACATACATACATATATGTAAAGGAATATATGCGGACATACATACATAATTACTTATTACTGATGAAAAGTTTCTTTCTTAAAAGTGCTGGAAATGTTACATTACTCATTTTAGAACACTCATTTTCACATTCCATTCACACAGCCACAATTGCTCCTTCTACCTACCGTTCTGAAAACCCATTTAAAAAAAAAAATTTAAACTTTAAAACTTACTTAAAATTTCTTAAAATAACTTCCCTCCCTTTCCCAAACAAAAATATTGCCTTTCAGAAGCTCCACGATAAAATATATCTTCCTCCGCAGCCTTGGAACAACTTTACACCTGCTTTTTTCAAGTGTAACTTGTAAGGACTTACCCTCACTGAATCCATGAATGAAATCTACGAAGTTCACTGCGCAAGCACTGCCTGTGCAGTCGCACGCGCTGTGCCTATGAACCCCTTCGTTCCGAGGTCTGGAAATGCCGGCGTTCCCCGCATGCGCTGTTCATGCTGAACGCCGGCATTTCCAACGGCCAGATGCGTGAGTACCTCGACCGTACTCACGCCTTTGGTCACGAATTTCTGGCCCATTAAATAACTATTTTAAACAATAATTTAAATTTTTGAAATTTAAAAAAAAATAAAAAACGGAGCTAAAAATAAACTTACTTTGCTTTAAAGTATTTAAAAATAATAAACCTGTGGAAAAAATGTTTTAATTTTAATTAATTGACCACTTACCTTGTAAAAAGCAGGCCTTACGCCTGCTTTTTAAATGTGTAAATCCTGCAGGCTTAACCTCGCGTGAAAACCCGCAAAAAAAAACTAAGTTCAAAGCGCACGTGCAGCCTCCCCTGCGCGCGCGTTCGTCCTCTGAACCCCTTCGTTCAGAGGATCGGAAGTGCCGGTTTCCCACGCATGCGCAGTGCATGCAGGAAACCGGCATTTCCATTCGGCCTATGGGTGAGTACCCCATGCGTACTCACCCGTGGAGAGCCGAATTTCTGTGCCAATATATATTAATGATCTGGACGAGGGAATTGGATGTAGTATCTCCAAATTTGCAGACGACACAAAGCTGGGTGGGAGGGTATGCTGTGAGGAGGATGTTGTGAAACTCCAGTACGATTTGGACAGGTTGGGTGATTGGGCAGAAACATGGCAAATGCACTATAATGTGGACAAATGTGAGGTTATCCACTTTGGTGGCAAAAACAGGAAGGCAGATTATTATTTGAATGGCAATAGATTGGGAGAAGGGGAAGTGCAAAGAGACCTGGGTGTTTTTGTGCACCAGTCACTGAAGGTAAGCATGCAGGTGCAGCAGGCGGTTAAGAAGGCAAATGGTATGTTGGCCTTCGTAGCAAGAGGGTTTGAGTACAGGAACAAGGATGTCTTGCTGCAGTTGTACAGGGCCTTGGTGAGACCGCACCTTGAGTAATGTGTGCAATTTTGGTCGCCTTATCTGAGGAAGGATGTTCTTGCCATGGAAGGAGTGCAGCGAAGATTCACCAGGCTAATACCTGGGATGGCAGGAATGACGTACGAGGAGAGATTGGGTCAATTGGGCTTATACTCACTGGAGTTTAGAAGATTGAGAGGGGATCTCATCGAAACCTATTGATGTGCCTCAATAATTCCGAGACTCGAAGGTAGCAGAACAAAACAAGGCTTTTATTAACTTAGAACGAAACACGTAAGCGAGAGAGATGTCGTCCTTCTGGAGATTGGGGCTAGACTGAAGCTAGCTTACAAACAGGGCCAGGTATGGGCGGAGCCCTACACACAGCACATTCCAGCACATTCCAGTATACAATACAGCACATTCCAGTACACAATACAATGAGGTCTGGGGGAAGGGAAATGACACTGAAACCGATCTCAGTCACAGGCAGTGATGAATGGAAATATTTCATCACATTCACCCCTTCTATAGATTTAGTCTGTTCGGGGGTTTGATAGTCCTCTGCGACCGACGTGGCTGTTGCGGTGCCACGGGTGTCGGCTGGGTGTCCCCGGTAGCCTCCTGGGTCTCTGCCGGGGGTGCCGCCAGGGTTGTTGAAGGGGTAGTTGGTGGGGGTGCCGTTGGTCGGTGTTCTTCCGGGGGTGATGAAAGAGTAGTGGGTGGGTAAGAGTTGCTGTGATCGTCGTTGCCGCTATTGCCGTGGTTGTTGTCGATGCCGGCTGGGGCGACGTCTTTTATGGACACGGTGTCCTCCCTTCCGTCGGCGTGCCGGACATATGCGTATTGGGGGTTGGCGTGGAGTAGGTGTACTGGCTCCACGAGAGGGTTCGTCTTGTGGCCCCTCACATGCCTTCGCACGAGTACCGGACCTGGGGTGGAGAGCCATGACGGCATGGATACGCCTGAGGTGGATTTCCAGGGAAAGACAAACATTCGTTCATGAGGCATGGTATTAGTGGCCGTACACAATAGCGACCGTGTCGAATGGAGCACATCCGAGAGGACTTCCTGCCAGCGGGAGGTAGGGAGGCCCTTGGTCCTTAGAGCTAGAGTGACTGCTTTCCATACTGTCCCGTTCTCTCGCTCCACTTGGCCGTTACCCCGGGGGTTGTAGCTGGTGGTACGGCTCGTGGCGATCCCCCTGGACAGCATGTACTGGTGTAGCTCTTCACTCATGAAGGACGCCCCCCTATCCGTATGGATGTAGCTCGGCATACCGAACAGGCAGAACAGGCTGTTGAGGCATTTAATGACCGTGGCGCTGGTCAAGTCTGGGCAGGGGAAGGCGAATGGGAACCGGGAGTATTCGTCCACAATGTTCAGGAAGTAAACATTGCGGTCGACGGACGGGAGGGGGCCCTTGAAATCTAAGCTGAGCCGCTCAAAGGGCCGTGTAGCTTTGATTAAGTGGGCTCTATCTGGGCGGTAGAACCGAGGCTTGCACTCAGCGCAAGTGCGGCAGTTCCTGGTCAGGGACCGAACTTCCTCAATCGAGTAGGGTAAGTTACGGGACTTTATGAAGTGGAACAGCCGCGTGACCCCTGGGTGGCAGAGGTCGTTGTGGAGGGTCTGTAGCCGATCCCCGGTGGCGCTGGCACACATCCCTCGTGAGAGGGCGTCAGGGGATTCGTTAAGGGCCCCTGGCCGGTAAATGATGTCGTACTCGAAGGTGGAGAGCTCGATCCGCCACCTAAGAATCTTATCATTTTTAATCTTCCCCCTCTGTTTATTATTGAACATAAACGCTACCGACCGCTGGTCGGTAAGTAGGGTGAAGCGTTTGCCGGCTAGGTAGTGGCGCCAGTGGCACACTGCCTCCACGATGGCTTGGGCCTCCTTTTCCACGGAGGAGTGTCTGATCTCGGGCCCTTGGAGGGTCCTCGAGAAGAAAGCTACGGGCCGCCCCGCCTGGTTGAGGGTGGCCGCCAAGGCGAAGTCAGACGCATCACTTTCCACTTGAAATAGAGTGTTCTCGTCCACTGCCTGTAGCGTGGCCCGCTCAATATCCTGCTTAATGCTTTTGAAGGCGGCGTGGGCCTCAGCAGAAAGCGGGAAAGAGGATGCTTTCAAGAGGGGGCGGGCTTTGTCGGAGTAGTTGGGGACCCATTGGGAATAATAAGAAAATAACCCCAGGCATCTTTTCAGGGCTTTGGGAGTGTTGGGCAGGGGCAGCTCCCGTAGGGGGCGCAATCGGTCGGGGTCTGGTCCGATTTCCCCATTCTCCACCACGCTGCCTAGTATGCAGAGGCGCGTGGTGTTGTAAACGCACTTGTTCTCGTTGTAGGTGAGGTTGAGTTTTGTGCGGTTTTCAGGAACCTCTCAAGGTTCGAGTCGTGATCCTGCTGGTTGTGACCGCAGATGGTGACGTTGTCGAGGTAGGGGAAGGTTGCCTGCAAGTGGTGGTCATCGACCATGCGGTCCATCTCCCTCTGGAAGACCGAGACCCCATTCGTCACCCCAAAGGGGACTCTGAGGAATTGGTAGAGGCGTCCGTTCGCCTCGAAGGCGGTGTACGGGCGGTCCTCTGGTCTGATAGGGAGCTGGTGGTACGCTGACTTGAGGTCGATGGTGGAGAACACCCGGTATTGGGCGATTTGGTTCACCATTTCTGATATGCGGGGTAGCGGGTAGGCGTCTAGTAGGGTGTACCTGTTGATCGTTTGACTATAGTCGATCACCATCCGTTTCTTCTCGCTACCCCTTACCACTACCACTTGGGCGCGCCACGGGCTGTTGCTGCGTTCAATAATGCGCTCTTTCAGGAGCCTGTCTACCTCGGTCGCGATAAACCGCCTGTCCTCCCAGCTGTACCTCCTGCCTTTGGTCGCTATTGGCCGGCAGTTAGGGGTAAGGTTCGCGAATAGCGAAGGCGGCTTTACCTTCAGGGTAGCCAGACCGCACACTGTGAGGGGCGGCTGGGACCCACCGTACTTGAGCGTGATGCTTTGGTGGTTGCACTGGAAATCCAGGCCCAAGATCACGCTCGCACATAGGTTCTTCATGATTAATACTTTAAAATTATCATATACAGTTCCGTTAACGCACAATTGTACCGTGCAGTAACCCAGAATGGTCGATGTCTGGGTTTTGTCAGCCATAGAGATGGTACCCTGAGTAGGGACCACCTTTAGGGAGAGTTGTTGTGCCAGTTCTGGGTGGATAAAGCTCTCCGTGCTTCCACTGTCAATTAAGCATTTAACCCGGCACCCGTTTACCTCGATGTCCACCATTGATCTGGATAGCGGGTGCGGCCTGGTCTGGTCCACTGTGACCGATGCCACTGTAGGGCCCTGATCGATACAAGATGGCGTCCACGCTGTCTGCTCACAAGATGGCGGACCCCACGAGGTCGGGCAAGATGGCATCCAAGATGGCCGCTCCCACGGCGCACACGCGGCGGTGGCGGGTTTTCCGGCGGGGTTCCCTCTGCACACCTTCCTGAAGTGCCCCTTCTTACCGCACTTAAAGCAGGTGGTGCCTTTCGCCGGGCACAGGTTTCTGGTGTGCTTTGGCTGCCCGCAGAAGTAGCAGTTGGGTCCCTGACGCGTCGCGGCTGTCGTAGGGCTTCTGGGGGGAGAGCGGGGCCCAGCCGGTGTCGGGCTGTCGGGCGGGGAAGATGCCTTCCAAGATGGCGGCGCCCTCGGTGCACACGTGGCGGCGTGGACGGCGCGGGCTGAAGAGTAGGCGTCCGAGTTTCTCTGGGCCACATCCAGGGATCGCGCGGTGTCCGCAGCCTGTTTCAGGTCCAACCCCGTTTTTTCCAGCAGTCTTTGCCGGATGTAAGTGGAGCTGAGGCCTGTGATGAAGGCATCGCGAACAAGCTCGTCAGTGTACACCGTGGCTTTTACATCTCGGCACTTGCAGTCTTTGCCAAGCATTTTCAGGGTGCTTAGGAACTCCTCCACCGATTCCCCAGGTCGCTGTGCGCATGTGGCGAGCAGGTGCCTAGCATACACCTCATTCGTAGGCTGCTGGTAATGCGCCTTTAAGATGTCGCAGGCGGCCAGGTACGTCTCGGCGTCTTGGATGAGGGGGTAAACCCGGTGGCTTACCCAATTCCGCAGAATTCCGAGTCTCATCCTTGCAGCGTCCGTAGCGTCTTTGACGGCTGCGGAATTGTCCAGGAAGAATTCCATACACTCAAACCAGTGTCCGAAGCGTGCTGATGCGTCCGGAGCATGTTGATCCAAATCCAAACGTTTGGGTTTCAGGAGTTGATCCATAGTGTTGAAAAAATAAGTTAATAAAATTGATGTGCCTCAATAATTCCGAGACTCGAAGGTAGCAGAACAAAACAAGGCTTTTATTAACTTAGAACGAAACACGTAAGCGAGAGAGATGTCGTCCTTCTGGAGATTGGGGCTAGACTGAAGCTAGCTTACAAACGGGGCCAGGTATGGGCGGAGCCCTACACACAGCACATTCCAGCACATTCCAGTATACAATACAGTACATTCCAGTACACAATACAATGAGGTCTGGGGGAAGGGAAATGACACTGAAACCGATCTCAGTCACAGGCAGTGATGAATGGAAATATTTCATCACACCTATAAAATTCTGTCAGGCCTGGACGGACTAGATGCAGGAAGGATATTCCCGATGGCCGGGGAGTCCAGAACTAGGGGTAATATTCTAACGATAAGGGGTAAGCCATTTAGGACTGAGATGAGGAGGAATTTCTTCACCCAGAGAGTGGTGAACCTGTGGAATTCTCTACCACAGAAGGCAGTGGAGGCCAATTCATTTAATATATTCAAGAAGGAGTTGGATATATTTCTTAAGGCTAAAGGGATCAAGGGATATGGGGAGAAGGCAGGAACGGGGTACTGAATTTGGATGATCAGCCATGATCTCATTGAATGGCGGAGCAGGCTCGAGGGGCCGAATGGCCTACTCCTGCTCCTATCTTCTATGTTTCTATGATTATCCCCAGACACTGCCCCTACCCAGATACTTACCCACTGACACTGTCCTCCCCGACAGCGTCTCCATCCCCAGGCACTGCCCCTACCCAGATACTTACCCACCGACACTGTCCATCCCCAGACACTGCCCCTACCCAGATACTTACCCACCGACACTGTCCTCCCCGACAGTGTCTCCATCCACAGACACTGCCCCCACCAGACACTTTCCTCCCCCCAGACACTGCCTCTTCAGACACGTCCCCTCAAACATTGGAGCAGGAGGAGGTCATTTAGCCCCTCGAGCCTGTTTCGCCATTCAATGAGATCATGGCTGAATTGTAACCTATACCTGCCTTTGCCCCATATCCCTTAATACCTTTGGTTAATAAAGGGATGAAATTCGATAGTGTTAAAAAAGCAGGCGCAGACACTGTAATGCGAGATATGCCTGAGCCTGTTCAGAAGCGCGGGCAGCATACCAATTTGGTGCTGCCTGCTAATTAACATGATAGGAGTGCACAGCCTAACACGAAACTCGCTGCTGACTGGCTGTGCGCTCAGCAGGGTCCAAAGTTCTCATCGCTGGAGTGAGGCTAGCTTTACTTAAAGCTAGCCTGCTCCTCCACAAGGCAGTCTGCAGCTCTTAAAGCTGAACTGCCTTCTGCACCTAAAAAATAAATAAAAATCCTTCAACACTAGGCAGTCTGCAGCTTTTAAAGCTGAGCTGCCTTCAGCACGTAAAAATGTTAAAAGTGCTTCAGCACTAATACAAATGGTTCAACAGGCCAGGGAAAGGGCACCCAGGGTCTCGGACGCAGCACTCCAGCTTTGTGCAGGGGGTCAACACTGGAAGAGAGGTCCTCTACCCACAGCGGGCCAGGAGGCCCTCCAGAAAGAAGGATGTGGGACCAGATCGGCGAGGTAGTCACTGCCAGCACTATTGCCCCCCCCCCCCCCACAGGACCTGGCTCCAGTGCCCAAAGAGGTTTCATGACCTCAGGCGAGTGATCAAGGTCAGCGAATGCTTCTTCAAAAGCCATCGCCTACCAATTCCACTAGCCTCACACACTGCTCAATGCACGACCCATGCCTCCCCCAATCACACACCTACCAACAATCTCTACCAAACACGAGGCACACCTCACATTCCTAGCTTCAGCTCACCCCCTTGGAGGAGACGGTGCAGGCCATTCTTGGCAGGGGCATGGCTGAGCCCTTGGCCAGCGGCGAGGCTGAAAGAATACAAGATGTGGTATCCTAATACATTATCCTCCTTCTCACATCCCACTTCCCCCGCATCCCTCAATCTCTTCTGATTTACAAGCTGCACATGGTGTAAGCATGCACCTCCTGCTTTCCCCGCCTCCCCTCACCACCACCTTACCCTTGTGCCTTTCTCATTTCAGACACCCAAGTGGTTGACCAGAAGAGGGAGAGGAGAGTGAAGAAGAAGAAGAAGAAGAAACACTGTCACTTGATTTCACACTCCCAGACACCAGCTCCTAGAGGTCTTCCTGCAAAGAGATGAGGAAAAAGCAGAAGGAAGGAGGCAACCCAGACAGCCCCTTTCTGGCCGGGATATCCGGGGTGGAATCATCTGCCTGTGGTACCAGTGAACACAACCCCAATTCACCTTTCAACATTTGCCCCAGACCTTTTCTTCCCTCTGTTGCTGACTATCACAGCGTCCTCTTGGCCACAATGCTGAAATAAAAGCCACTGCAAAGCAAACTTTCCAGTCTAACTTTATCCATATATGCATCCAAATTACATCAAAAAATCAACTAATCCTCCACTTCTCTTTTTTCCTGTTCTGCTTTTTCTTCTGCTTCCTCCTCATCTGTTTCCTCCTCCTTCTGCGAGCAGCTTGTCCCCTTTGCTGCCTCTGCTCCATCTCCATGTGATGCTGCAGCCCAAGGGGGACGGCAACTAGAGCCCCAGGACTGGGAGCAAGTGGTCTTCTCAGAGGCCTTCCTTTAACCAAAAATGGCCATGTGGTTGATAGTGAGGATGAAAGCTGTGGACTGCAGGAAGATATCAATGGACTGGTCAGGTGGGCAGAAAAGTGGCAAATGGAATTTAATCTGGAGAACTGTGAGGTAATGCATTTTGGGAGGGCTAACAAGACAAGGGAATACACATTAAATGGTAGGACACTGAGACGTGCAGACAATCAGAGGGACCTTGGAGTGCAGGTCCACAGATCCCTGAAGGTAACAGGACAGGAAGATAAGGTGGTTAAGAAGGCATACGGGATACTTGTCTTTATTAGCGGAGGCATAGACTATAAGAGCAGGGGGGTTATGCTTGAACTGTATAAAACACTAGTTAGGCTGCAGCTAGCGTACTGAATACAGTTCTGGTCACCACATTACAGGAAGGATGTGATTGCACTAGAGAGGGTGCGGAGGAGATTTATGAGGATGTTGCTGGGCTGGGGAATTTTAGCTATGAGGAAAGATTGGATAGGCTGGGGTTGTTTACTTTAGAACAGACAAGGCTGAGGGGAGACTTAATTGAAGTGTATAAAATTATGAGGGGCCTGGATGGAGTGGGTAGGAAGGAGCTATTTCCCTTAGCAGAGAGGTCAATAACCAAGGGGCAGAGATTTAAAGTAATTGGCAAAAGGATTAGAGGGGAGTTGAGGAGAATTTTTTTCACCCAGAGGGCAGTGGGGGTCTGGAACTCACTGCCTGAAAGGGTGGTAAAGGCAGAAACCCTCATCATATGTAAAATTACTTGGATATGCTCTGGAAGTGCCGTAACCTACAAGGCTATGGACCAAGAGCTAGAAAAGTGGGATTAGGGTGGATAGCTCTTTGTCTGCCGGCACAGACAAGATGGGCCGAATGGCCTCCTCTGTGCTGTAAATTTCTATGATTCTACGAACAGACACAGCCTTGCCGATGTCCAACATCACTCCCTGAACACTTTAACAACTTTTTAAATGTATTGCACCAAGCCACTACTCCAATAAAATGTAAAAAAAAAACAGTCCTTAAGCAAAATCTAAACTTACCTGAAAGTTGTGTGCGTCCCTATAAGAAGCACTGGCAGTGTCTCTGTCGTACTGCTGCATGCACGTTCTTCCGTGTGTGATTTGGAGAGGGCGGTATTAAGAGCGGCGATGTCGAAAATCACAGATCATGCATCAATTCAGGCGTTGCACACCGATTGACATCACGATCTGCATCATTTAAATATGTGTGTCACGTGCAGGCAACGGCAGCGCTGCTGACCTGCCCAAAATGGCGGCCTCCATGTTCCGCACCGGAAGTGGGCAGAAGCGAGGTGGCCGCCATTTGTTCTGCCAAACCGGCCTTAGCGGCTGGTGCTAAAGGTCCCAATTTCGCTGCCCAAAAATCTATCAATCTCCGATTTAAAATTAACAATTGATCTAGCATCAATTGCCGTTTGCGGAAGAGAGTTCCAAACTTCTACCACCCTTTGTGTGTAGAAGTGTTTCCTAACTTCACTCCTGAAAGGTCTGGCTCTAATTTTTAGACTCTGCCCCTAGTCCTAGAATCCCCAACCAGTGGGAATAGTTTCTCTCTACCCTATCAGTTCCCCTTAATATCTTGAAAATTTTCATCAGATCACCCCTTAACCTTCTAAATTCCAGGGAATACAACCCTAGTTTGTGTAATCTCTCCTCGTAATTTAACCCTTGGAGTCTGGGTATCATTCTGGTAAACCTACGCTGCACTCCCTCCAAGGCCAATATATCCTTCCTAAGATGTGGTGCCCAGAACTGCTCCCAGTTCTCCAGGTGTGGTCTAACCAGGGCTTTGTACAGCTGCAGCATAACTTCTACCCCCTTGTATTCTGGTCCTCTAGATATAAAGGCCAGCATTCCATTGGCCTTTTTGATTATTTTCTGTACCTGTTCATGACATTTTAGCAATCTATGCGCATGGACCCCTAAGTATCTTGGGACCTCCACTGTTTCTAGCTTTTCACCATTTAGAAAGTACTCTGATTCATCCATTTTTGGTCCAAAGTGGATGACCTCACACTTGCCTACTTTGAAATCACTTTGTTAGAGTTTTGCCCAGTCACTTATCTATCAACATCTCTTTGTAATTTTATACTTTCATCTACACTGCTTACAATGCCGCATATCTTTGTGTCAGCGGCAAACTTGGATATGTGGCTTTCTCTCCCATCATCTAAGTCGTTAATAAAAACACTGAATAGTTGAGGCCCCAACACAGATCCCTGCGGGACACCACTAGTCACACTCTGCCAATTTTAGTACCTGCCCATTATCCCCACTCTCTGTCTCCTGCCGCTCAGCCAATTTCCTAACCAGGTCAATAATTTGCCCTCAATTCCACGAACATCAACTTTAGCTAACAGTCTCTTATTGGGGACTTTATCAAATGTCTTCTGGAAGACACTGCCTCCTCCCGCTATAAACTAGCCCCTAGACTCTGCCCCCAGACACTGGCCCCCCCAGACACTGCCCCCCGACACTGCTCCCCCCACCCAGACACTGCTACATCTCAGACACTGCCCCCCCGACACTGCTCCCCCCACCCAGACACTGCTACATCTCAGACACTGCCCCCCCAGACACTGCTACACCTCAGACATTGCTCCCCCCCAGACACTGCCCCCCCAGACACTGCTACACCTCAGACACTGCTCCCCCCCAGACACTGCCCCCCCAGACACTGCTACACCTCAGGCACTGCTCTCCCCAGCCACTGCTACACCTCAGACACTGCTCCCCCCCAGACACTGCCCCCCCAGACACTGCTACACCTCAGACACTGCTCCCCCCGAGACACTGCCCCCCCAGACACTGCTACACCTCAGACACTGCTCTCCCCAGCCACTGCTACACCTCAGACACTGCTCCCCCCCAGACACTGCCCCCCCAGACACTGCTACACCTCAGACACTGCCCCCCCCAGACACTGCTCCCTCCAGACACTGCTTCCCCCCAGACACTGCTCCCCCCAGACACTGCTACACCTCAGACACTGCTCCCCCCCAGACACTGCTCCCCCCAGACACTGCTCCCCCCAGACACTGCCCCCCCAGACACTGCTCCCCCCAGACACTGCTGCCCCCAGACACTGCTCCCCCCCAGACACTGCTCCCCCCAGACACTGCTCCCCCCCAGACACTGCTCCCCCCCAGGCACTGCTCCCCCCAGACACTGCTCCCCCCAGACACTGCTCCCCCCAGACACTGCCCCCCCCAGACACTGCTCCCCCCAGACACTGCTCCCCCCCAGACACTGCTCCCCCCAGACACTGCTCCCCCCAGACACTGCTCCCCCCAGACACTGCTCCCCCCAGACACTGCTCCCCCCAGACACTGCTCCACCCAGACACTGCTCCCCCCCAGACACTGCTCCCCCCAGACACTGCTCCCCCCAGACACTGCTACACCTCAGACACTGCCCCCCCGACACTGCTCCCCCCAGACACTGCTCCCCCCAGACACTGCTCCCCCCAGACACTGCTCCCCCAGACACTGCTGCCCCCAGACACTGCCCCCCCAGACACTGCTCCCCCCCAGACACTGCTCCCCCCAGACACTGCTCCCCCCAGACACTGCTCCCCCAGACACTGCTCCCCCCAGACACTGCTCCCCCCAGACACTGCTCCCCCCAGACACTGCTCCCCCCAGACACTGCTCCCCCCAGACACTGCTCCCCCCAGACACTGCTCCCCCCCAGACACTGCTCCCCCCCAGACACTGCTCCCCCCAGACACTGCTCCCCCCAGACACTGCCCCCCCCAGACACTGCTCCCCCCAGACACTGCCCTCCCCCCAGACACTGCTCCCCCCAGACACTGCTCCCCCCCAGACACTCCTCCCCCCAGACACTGCTCCCCCCAGACACTGCTCCCCCCCAGACACTGACCCTCCCAGACACTGCTCCCCCCCCAGACACTGCTCCCCCCAGACACTGCTCCCCCCAGACACTGCTCCCCCCAGACACTGCTCCCCCCCAGACACTGCTCCCCCCAGACACTGCTCCCCCCAGACACTGCCCCCCCAGACACTGCCCCCCAGACACAGCTCCCCCCAGACACTGCTACCCCCAGACACTGCCCCTCCCAGACACTGCTCCCCCCAGACACTGCTCCCTCCAGACACTGCTCCCCGCCAGACACTGCTCCCCTCCAGACACTGCTCCCCCCAGACACTGCTCCCCCCAGACACTGCTCCCCCCCAGACACTGCTCCCCCCAGACACTGCTCCCCCCAGACAATGCGCCCCCCAGACACTGCTCCCCCCCAGACACTGCTCCCCTCAGACACTGCTCCCTCCAGACACTGCCCCTTCCAGACACTGCTCCCCCCAGACACTGCTCCCTCCAGACACTGCCCCTCCCAGACACTGCCCCCCCCAGACACTGCTCCCCCCAGACACTGCTCCCCCAGACACTGCCCCCCAGACACTGCTCCCCCCAGACACTGCTCCCCCCCAGACACTGCTCCCCCCAGACACTGCTCCCCCCCAGACACTGCTCCCCCCAGACACTGCTCCCCCCCAGACACTGCTCCCCCCAGACACTGCTCCCCCCAGACACTGCTCCCCCCAGACACTGCTCCCCCCAGACACTGCCCTCCCCAGACACTGCTCCCCCCCAGACACTGCTCCCCCCAGACACTGCTCCCCCCCAGACACTGCTCCCCCCAGACACTGCTCTCCCCAGACACTGCTCCCCCCAGACACTGCCCTCCCCCCAGACACTGCTTCCCCCCAGACACTGCTCCCCCCCAGACACTGCTCCCCCCAGACACTGCTCCCCCCCAGACACTGCTCCCCCAGACACTGCCCCCCCCAGACACTGCTCC
This sequence comes from Somniosus microcephalus, assembly GCF_052327205.1. Taxonomy (NCBI): domain Eukaryota; kingdom Metazoa; phylum Chordata; class Chondrichthyes; order Squaliformes; family Somniosidae; genus Somniosus; species Somniosus microcephalus. Next base: position 10,629,695 of record NC_141015.1, read on the forward strand.
CTCCAGACACTGCTCCCCCCCAGACACTGCCCCCCCCAGACACTGCTCCCCCCCAGACACTGCTCCCCCCCAGACACTGCTCCCCCCAGACACTGCTCCCCCCAGACATTGCTCCCCCCAGACACTGCTCCCCCCAGACACTGCTCCCCCCAGACACTGCTCCCCCCCAGACACTGCTCCACCCAGACAGTGCTCCCCCCCAGACACTGCTCCCCCCCAGACACTGCTCCCCCCAGACAATGCCCCCCCCAGACACTGCTCCCCCCCAGACACTGCTACACCTCAGACACTGCTCCCCCCAGACACTGCTACATCTCAGACACTGCTCCCCCCCAGACACTGCTACATCTCAGACACTGCCCTTCCCCAGTCCCACATTGCCCCCTCCCGGGGCACACTGCTGCCCTGCTCGAGGCCCAAAATACACCCCACAGATACCGCCCCCCCATTCCTAGACATTGTCGCCCAGACATTGCCACCCCCAAACACTGCTCCCCCCCACCCAGACACTGCCCCTCCCAGACACTGCTCCCCCCAGACACTGCTACATCTCAGACACTGCTCCCCCCCAGACACTGCTACATCTCAAACACTGCCCTTCCCCAGTCCCACATTGCCCCCTCCCGGGGCACACTGCTGCCCTGCTCGAGGCCCAAAATACACCCCACAGATACCGCCCCCCCATTCCTAGACATTGTCGCCCAGACATTGCCACCCCCAAACACTGCTCCCCCCCACCCAGACACTGCCCCTCCCAGACACTGCTCCCCCCCAGACACTGCTCCCCCCCAGACACTGCTCCCCCCCAGACACTGCTCCCCCCACCCAGACACTGCTCCCCCCCAGACACTGCTCCCCCCCAGACACTGTGCCACTCCCACCGACCCACTGCCCCCCTCCCCACCCACTGCCCCGCCCCCGACTCAAAGACACCACTGCCCCTCCCCCAGACCCCGCTTTCTTCCAATGTGGCCGCTGGCGATAAAAGACCTGGGTTGAATTTAACTTAGCACAACTTTGTTGTCCGCCACTTTACGCCAATTCCCTGTATTTTAACACAGTTATTAATCCAAGCAGTTTCTTGGTGAGAGTTGTTGGTAAATCTCTACTCGGTTTTTACACATTTTCCCACTCCACCCCGCTGAGTTTTGACCAGCCCTATCGACAGATTCTGCTCACACCTGAATTGTTCAGCGGTGTGTCTCCCTTCAGCCCCTGGCTGAACTGCTTATTGCCAGCTGTTTATTTGTTGGATATCTGAAGAGTGTTGAATTCCAACTTTTTATTTCCATTCCTCTCCCTCGCCCGCCCTGAGAATGCTGACCCGTGGGTCTGTAGGTCACAGCTCCCTCCGGCACCTCAACCAAGTGGCCATTCACCGAGAGTGAGCTCAGGCACTCGGCAGAAGTTCCTGTGACATGAACACGCACGTTTTACAGTTGTAGTTCCTCCCTAGCCCAGGGCTCGGGGGTCTATTGTATTTTTACTACTGCCTGACTCAGCTCTGCATTTTTAATATTTCTGGACTACACTGGCAAGGCCACCTTCATTTATTGCCCATCCCTAGGTGGCGAATCTTTCCCTTGAAAAGTTGCAGTCCTTGTGGAGATGGTACTCCAGCAGGCAGTAGGTAGAGCACTGTTACAGACAGTGACAATACAAAGCACTGTTACAGACAGTGACAATACAAAGCACGGTTACAGACGGTGACAATACAAAGCACTGTTACAGACAGTGACAATACAAAGCACTGTTACAGACAGTGACAATACAAAGCACGGTTACAGACGGTGACAATACAAAGCACGGTTACAGACGGTGACAATACAAAGCACTGTTACAGACAGTGACAATACAAAGCACTGTTACAGACAGTGACAATACAAAGCACGGTTACAGATGGTGACATCCGCACGTGGTGATGCACCCAGCACCAGTGGGCAGCAGCAGGTACTGGTGGCAGGGACAGCCCCAGAGACAGCTCGCTGGAGGGCAAGGCCCTCTCTCAGCCGTGCTGAGGAGTTACAGAGATGAGGACTTCAAGGTTTCTGCCATGAGAAGAAACCTGCCGGCCCTCAGGGGCAGTTAGAACATAAGAAGTAGGAGCAGGAGTAGGCCATACCGCCCCTCGGGCCTGCTCCGCCATTCAATAGGATCATGGCTGATCCGAACCTAGACTCACGTCCACATCCCTGCCCGCTCCTCATAACCCTTAATTCCCTTATGAGCTAGGAAACTGTCTATCTCCGTTTTAAATTTATTTAATGTCGCAGCTTCCACAGCTCTCTGAGGTTATACCAGGTATTGGAAGGACTGCCAAGGAGTTTCACCACCATGGCTGAAAGCATGGAGGAGTCCGCTTTCAGCCTGTATGGTGTCATCTCACATGGCATCAGCACTTTGAGTCTACCATGGAGATTACGATTACCTCCAGGGATGCTGCAGCCAGGCCCTCACAGCAGGAGTCAATGTTCACAGAGTTTGCAGCTTGGGTGGATGCTCAAATGGCTGCCAAGTGTTGGATCTTGCAGAGACAGATGTCCATCTTTCAGGAACAAATGTCCACCTTGCAGGGACAGATGTCCACCTTTCAGGAACAAATGTCCACCTTGCAGAGACAGATGTCCACCTTTCAGGAACAAATGTCCACCTTGCAGGGACAGAAGTCCACCTTGCAGGGACAGAAGTCCACCTTGCAGAGACAGATGTCAACCTTGCAAGGACAGATGCCCACCTTGGACAGATTGGTGGACCACATGGATAGGGACCTACAGGACATCGCTAATCTTCTGCATTCTGCTCTCCTGCAGATCAGTGGGGCGATGAGCCCCAGCCCCATGGGAGTGGCAGTGATGCTATAGGGAATGGTACGTGCTGCCCTCATTCAGGATGTCAGCATGTCTATGCCTTCGCCGCCCCCTCAATCAGTACCAACCACGGTGCCAGAAAGCCAGCTGGGCCAGAGTGCCCGGCAGCAGCCGGAGGTGCCGTAGTCTGGAGCTAGGTCCTCAGTGGTTAGAGCTCCCGGAAGATTCCAGTCACAAGCATCTCCAGGGTGCCCAGATGAACAACAGTCCCTTCCATGGGCGGGGGGTGTTGGGGGCACCTCGTAGGAGTAGCAGAGTAAGGAAACCTTTTACGAAAAGCACTTTGGGTCAATCACTTGGGTTACAAAAAATAACTGCAATATTGTGTTTGAATTTAAAATCATCACGTTTATTATATTTGGAACTTCTCCATAGTTACTTCTCATTTCAACTTCATTAGGAATATAGGAACAGGAAGAGGTCATTCAGCACCTCAAGCCTCTTCCACCATTCAATTAGATTGTGACTAATCTGCACCTCAAATCCATTTACCCGCCTGTGCTCCATATCTCTTTTACCCTTACCCAACAAAAATCTAGCGATCTCCATCTTGAAAGCTCCAATTGTTCCAGCATTGTCAGAAATCATTAATAAAGCGGTTGGATGAATGGTTTCAATTGTATTTAATGCAGAATGAAGCAAATAGTGAAGGGGTAACAGGGACAATTAATACTGTGAGGCTTTTTCTGACTTTTCAGGTAAGATTGAGGAGGTCACTGAAAGTGCTGCACTATCCATTGCTCCCTGGCCTGTCTAGCTGTGGTAGGTTCTGCTGGCCCTCCTTCTTGTGCTTCTCCCTTGTCTTCATCCAATTCTCCTTGTCTCATTATGCCTTTTCCTGTTGTTGTGCCTCCTCCAACGCCAACCCTCTTTGAATTGCCAGGTTGTGCAGAATTACAATTATGCGGCCCACTTTGCCTGGGCCATGTTATGGGGAGCCCCCAGAGTGATCAAGGCATCTTTGCTTCAATATGCCAATGGTGAGCTCTATGATGTTCCTGGTGGTCCCAAGGCTCTCATCGTGGTTTAAGCATGGCGGTGGTGCAGAGGGGTGTCATCATCCAGGTGTGGAGGGGGTATCCCCTGTAAGAATTCGCAATAATTTACAGTTCTGAAGATCAATTTTTTTGATTAAAGAATCCCTGGGCGTTGTGCTTTTAAATTTCCAGGGATAAAAATGGCTGTCACCACATGGCCGAAGACAAAGGACAATGCTTTGTTTACAAAGCAATTGAATGCTATTAGCATTTGTTTGTATATCGAGTGGATACATCTAAACTGCAGAAGAGACTTTTGTACCTTTAATGGGAAACGTTTAAGAATTGAATGGGTTTTTAAATCACCCAGCACTGGACAATAGGGCTGTTGCATTCTCTTTTGTTTCAGCCCAGGGAGCTCCGGAAGACACATTAACCCAGTCTAACCACTCTGAGTTAGCCAATCACAGCTTTCTCTTGTGTATTGGACCCTTTGGGCGGGGAGTTTTGCACACAGCCCTTGCAGGGCAGAACGACAGGACCTGACCAGGTATAAAGATAGCGGCTGAGAAGCTCTCTCTCTCTCTTACTTCGCTGGACCACAGGTGAGCAGGGTGTTCTGACTCCTCAACAAGGCAACCTAGCAGGAGTTTGGGGTGGTGATTTAAGGGAATTACTAAGATTGTTTAAATAACATTGTAGCCATTGTATCCCTCGTTTTCGCCGTCTGCAACCCCCTGTTATATAGTTTTAATGTAATTACTGTGTTCGTGTGGTATCATTTATTCTTGTGATTGTAGTTTATTTAGGTAATAAAACTTGATTTTTCTCTCATCCAAACCACTTGTTCCATTTTAATATCTTTAATTATAAGTTCCTCCACTCAGAACTGAAGGTGGGGTAGTGATTCGGAACCGCTGTTTGTAAATTGGTTTTATTGGAATTGGTCTGAGTGCAGGCAAAGGCTGCAAGACCAGGAAAATTACTTTAAACCAGTTTAAAGAAGCCCCCAACCCTTACAATGGTGAGCCAGCCAGGAGTGGAGGCAGTTTTTGATTTAATAAGTGGTCTGGATCTGGAGAAAGTACCAGCTCTTGTTTCTCTCATTTTCAGTATGTGGGTAGCCCTGCGGATTTTAGCGGCAGTGTGTAGGCTGACCTATCGGGGTATAGGTGGCTGGGTTAGGAAGAGTGTGAAGAGAGAGCAGGAGGAGGTCCACGAGGTTAAACCTGGGGCTCAGTATAAGAAAGAGTGGCAGCAGGAGGGGAACAGTCCCTCCCAGGCTAGGTTAAATTGCTATGGGTGTGGGAAAGACGGTCACTGGAGAAAAGACTGTAAGAATCCCTGGAAGGATAGCAAGGGAAAGAATCCCCCAGCCCCAGCCCAAAGGGTAGAGACAGGAATCTCCCCCGCCTCAGTCGAGTCGCTACTGGAGGTAATGCGGTCTCTCCTGACCAGCCAGGGAAAGGTAGCAGCCATCAATGGTGCTGCAACCCCCTCGCCCACCTCTGCCTCCCCACAATGACTGGCCGGTATGCTGGTCAAAGAGGGTGCACGTGCAGGCACTTTCTGGGACCCATATGGATCCGGGCCAGTGGCAGTGATTACAGGCAGGGATGGGGCACAGAGAAATTCAGAAAAATTGTACAAGTCAAGTTCAAGTTCACAGCTTGTAAAGACAGGCACTGTGGCTTGTTCCATGGGAAAAGTTGTCCAGCCCACAAATTGGGACACTTCACTACCCCAGTGGGACCCTAGTTTTGCCCAAAGTTCAAATTTAAAAGGATTATGTGGCTTAGAAATGGAGAAACAACAGCCTGGGATCAGAACTCAGCAGGCTGCTGCCCATCCATTCACAGATCGCTTGGAGACTGCCCGCGCATGAGCAGTCGCTGGTCTGGAGACGGGAATCCCCCAGTCTTCTGAACAGAAGGTTTGCGCAGGCGCAGTCGTGCGCCTGAGGGGAGAGTATTGCCAGGGTCAGGTTCGCGCAAGCGCGGTTCCACAGCCCGTACCCCCAGCGGATTTCTTAACTTTTCCCGCACAGGCGCAGTCGAGCGCCTGAGGGGAGAGTTTTGCCAACACCGGGTTCGCGCAGGCGCAGTCGCGAACCCGGAACACCCAGCGACTCCTTTCCTCTGCGGGGCCGAGCGCGCAAGCGCAGTCGGCCGTTTAAAGATCCCTGCTGCTCAGTTTAAACGCACAGGCGCAGAAGCCTGCTTGGAAGACCCAGCGGTTCTTCCAACCTTTTTTAAAGAGACTGAACGCGCAGGCGCGGTTGCCTGCGCTAGTGTAGCAGTTCCCCAGCCCGTTAAAGAAATTGTTCGCGCAGGCGCGGTTGCCTGTGGAACCCTATCGGCCCCTCTTCTGTTTTCCCGCGCAGGCGCGATCGCCTGTTTGAAGCCAGAGGCTTCACAGCCTCTGCCGCGGGACTCAGGGGAGAAGGTTCACGCAGGCGCACTCACCTGCTTAAAGGGACCAGCTTCCCAGCCAGCCTCTAGTATAGTTCCCCCCATGATGTGGGGCCCTGGGGGGGGGGGGCAGGGATTGCAATTCCTCTTGCAGGGGAGCTGGTGACAGGTTTTGGACATGTGGGAGAAGGTCCCAGCCAGCTAGGGCTGTGACCCAAGCTCAGGGTCCGCCAGCCAAAGTTTCCCCCACAGAGACGCCCCTCAGAAGGTCTCAGCGGGCCCGTGAGCCCGAGACAAGGTGGTCACCCACTTTACAGTGGAGTAAGGCGGTCTCCCAAACCAGGGGGGAGCCAAAGAACAGGGGTCCCCACTCAACAGCCATAAGCTGCGAGGGACCAGAGACTGGAGGCAGTCCAGCTTCGCTGCAGCCAGCAGCAATCTGCGACAGTGCCAGAGATTAGTCTGGCCGTCCGGAGACGGGCGGCACCTGTATTATAGCTTTGGTGTGAATATAGCGTGCTTTTAAGGTGTATTTTAAGTTTTGTTGATTTAACTGGTAGTTTAAAGAGTTTAAGTTTACATGTGTGCCGAATGTTTGTATTTTGGTCCGAGGTCAAGGGACCCGACCATGTCTCCACCTAAAGCAGCAGGTCAGTGAGACCTGGCTGCATGTCCTTTTAAGTTTTTGCAGGAGATTGGAAAATGAAGCAGCCATGTTCGCCCAGCCCGAGCTGGGCATCGAATGAAGATACAGATACGGAATGTTGGGGATCACCTCGCCACTGGACGAATCCAGGAGACCCCGCAGCGATCTTCGGGAAAAACCGGACAGGATCCGGAGGAACTTGCCTACTCCTCCTACGGGGAGGAGATGGCTCCAGCTGGGTGGGGCACGGCCCCCAACCCAGCACTATCCTGACCGAAGTTCACGTGCGGGAGACCTCGCTGTTGAGGAGTCACGATGGGGTAGCGCGGGCGCCTTGTGATAGGGACGCGTTCCTCGGGGGTGGGTGGTGATGGCCCGGGAAAGATCGTATAGAGGAGGGGAAGACCCAAGAGTCACGTGGGTGTGGTCGGGGGAGGGAGGAACTCACCCTGGGGCCCACGGGCAAAGAGGATGTGTGGCTGGGAAGGATGAGTGGGTGGCCGGATCAGTGTGGGGCCAGGGAGAGCCGCCACACAGGCACCCATCATTTTCTGCAGCCAGTCGAGGGAAGACGGGAGGGGGAGGGACTGGGAGTCATGAGATCCCATACTCCCCGGTCTCGGTCTGTGCCAAGGTAATTTTTAAACATGAGGGGTACCCCGCCTCCACAAAAGGACAAGGGAACGCTCGGGGCTGGCGGAGCAGGCTGGTCTGTAAATCCATTCTGCCTGTTTTAAAGTTTAAGATGATCAAAGGGGGGTGGAAGGTACATTTACTGCCCGGGTGGGAGGAGCAATACCCACTCGAATTTCGCGACCCATCATCGGCACGTGATGGTCAGTGTTTTATTTAAGCATGTTGTTTCAAATGTTTAATGATTTTTTGTATTTTGTGTTGCAGCCCCAAGTTGAGCAGAGGCGTAGGACCCTCTCTGTGCTTGGGATCATTTTGATTGCATTGTGTAACTAAGATTGCAACATTTTGTAATAACTTATGATGTAAAAAAGTGATTGTAAATTTGGTTTACACTGTATAATTTTACAAGCGTGTGAGACCCCTTGTTGAAAACTGAAGTATCTGTAAGATGCCTACCGTACCATGGTTTTGTTTCTTGAATTAAAGGGGAATAGACAGGACGGGGATCAGTGGCAGATAGCTATTAGGTAAATAAAGGGGATGGTTGTTTGTGAGGGGTCAGAAATTATTGCTCATTTCTTCAAGAGGATACTACAGGCAAGCTGGAAGTATCCAAGGGCGGACTGTAAGAATTCACAATAATTTACAGTTCTGAAGATCAATTTTTTTGATTAAAGAATCCCTGGGCGTTGTGCTTTTAAATTTCCAGGGATAAAAATGGCTGTCACCACATGGCTGAAGACAAAGGACAATGCTTTGTTTACAAAGCAATTGAATGCTATTAACATTTGTTTGTATATTGAGTGGATACATCTAAACTGCAGAAGAGACTTTTGTACCTTTAATGGGAAACATTTAAGAATTGAATGGGTTTTTAAATCACCCAGCACTGGACAATAGGGCTGTTGCATTCTCTTTTGTTTCAGCCCAGGGAGCTCCGGAAGACACATTAACCCAGTCTAACCACTCTGAGTTAGCCAATCACAGCTTTCTCTTGTGTATTGGACCCTTTGGGCGGGGAGTTTTGCACACAGCCCTTGCAGGGCAGAACGACAGGACCTGACCAGGTATAAAGATAGCTGCTGAGAAGCTATCTCTCTCTTTACTTCGCTGGACCACAGGTGAGCAGGGTGTTCTGACTCCTCAACAAGGCAACCTAGCAGGAGTTTGGGGTGGTGGTTTAAGGGAATTGCTAAGATTGTTTAAATAACATTGTAGCCATTGTATCCCTCATTTTCGCCGCCTGCAACCCCTCTGTTATATAGTTTTAATGTAATTACTGTGTTCGTGTGGTATCGTTTATTCTTGTGATTGTAGTTTATTTAGGTAATAAAACTTGATTTTTCTCTCATCCAAACCACTTGTTCCGTTTTAATATCATTAATTATAAGTTCCTCCACTCAGAGCTGAAGGAGGGGTAGCGATTCGAAACCGCTGTTTTAAAATTGGTTTTATTGGAATTGGTCTAAGTGCAGGCAAAGGCTGCAAGACCAGGAAAATTACTTTAAACCAGTTTAAAGAAGCCCCCAACCCTTACACCCCTAGCAACCATCCTTTGACATTCCTGGGTGGGTGGAAAAGTGGAGGGATGAATGAGTGTCGCAGGATGAAGGGTATCATGCCTGCTGCCAGCGAAACTGGCACACACTTGCATTATCCATCTCTGATGATCACACGCCAGTTGAGCATTCATGGAGTGGAAGCCCTTCCTGTTGACATAGAGTCATAACGGCACAGGAGGAGGCCATTCGACCCATCGAGTCCGTGCCGGCTCTCTGTAGAGCAATCCAGTCAGTCCCATTCCCCCGCACTATCCCCGTAGCCCTGCAAGTTTATTTCCCTCAAGTCCTCAAGTGCCTATCCAGTCTCCCCTTGAAAACATTAAGGAGGAATAATTTGGTTGGTTTGCACCTCCCGTTAGCGCCTTAAGAGGGTGCTAATGGGGCGCGAAGCAACTAGCGCCCGGGCACGGCGATGTTTGCGCCGCTCGCGAAATTGACAACATTTTGCAGCGGCACTAAACACTACCGCCACGATCTCCTGCACCCGCAGATCGTGATGTCAGTCAAGTGTGCAACGCCCCGGTAGCACCCCAGACTGGATATTGAGTGGCACCCTCTGCCTTACCGCCTGCCGCTAGCAACGACAGGTTGAGGGGAGCGTTTTGCAGTTGGGAAGGGACTGGGGGAGCGCTATTTAAAGGCGACCGCTTCCTGCCTTTTTTTTCGGTGATATATTTGCACCACGCATTCTGAGTGAGAAAGAGAGACTTCTGGAGATATTCAACGCTGTGTGAAGGAGCTTTGGGTACTGAGCAGCACTTTGCAGGTTCATTTTCATTTGATCTTCCTTGCATCAATTTAGAAGAGACTATGGAGGCTGCACTCTGACATCTTTCCCTGGGCCTCTCCATTGTTCTTTCCAGCAGATTTGATGTACAGGTCTCTCCAGGCCGAGGTTCAAGGCTGCAATGAGTAGGGTGTGGATGGAGAGCAAGATCGACCCTCCCCTTTAAGAACTGGCTGGCAGCGAATTCCAGGTCATCACCACTCACTGTGTAAAAGGATATTTCCTCACATCCCCCCTGTATCTCTTGCCCAAAAACTTAAATCTGTGTCCCCTAGTCCTTGTACCATCAACTGGTGGGAATGGCCTTTCCCCGTCTAGCCTATCCAAACCTGTCATAATCTTGTACACCTCTATCAAATCACCCCTCAACCTCCTTTGCTCTAATGAAAACAAATCCAGCTTCTCCAACCTGTTCTTGTAGCTAAGGTCCCCCATCCCCGGAACCATTCTGGCAAATCTCTCTACACCATCTCAAGGGCCTTCACATCCTTCCTAAAGTGTGGTGATCAGAACTGGACGCAATTCTCCAGTTGTGGCCTAACCAGCACTTTATAAAGGTTCAGCATAACTTCTCTACTTTTGTACTCAATACTTCTATTTATGAAGCCCAAGATCCCATATGCTTTGCTAACCACTCTCTCAATATGTCCCACCACCTTCAGGGACCTATGCACATTAACTCCCAGGTCCCTCTGTTCCTGCACACTCTTTAAAACTGTGCCATTAAGTGTATATTGCCTCTCCCTGTTCCTTCTGCCAAAATGCATCACCTCACACTTCTCTGTATTAAATTCATCTGCCACTTGTCTGCCCATTCTGCTAGTCTTTCTATGTCCTGTTGCAGTCGATTGGTATCATCCTCACTGTTTGCCACACCCCCAAGTTTGGTGTCATCAGCAAATTTAGAAATTCTACTCTGTATTCCAATATCCAGGCCATCTATATATATATCAAAAAAGCCAGTGGCCCCAGCACTGACCCTTGGGGAACACCACTGTCTACCATCCTCCAGTCTGAAAAACAGCCATTTACCACAACGCGCTGTTTTCTGTCCTTAAGCCAATTCCTTATCCAAGCTGCCACTGACCCACCTATTCCATGAGCCACAATTTTGTTAACCAGCCTTCTATGTGGTACTTTGTCAAACGCCTTCCTAAAATCCATGTAGACAACATCCATTGAATCAATCCTCCCTGTTACTTCATCAAAAAATTCAATTAGATTAGTCAAACATGATCTGCCATTTACAAATCCGTGTTGGCTCTCCTTAATTAGCTTAAACCTCTCCAAGTGCCTGTTAATTTTTTCCTTGATTATTGTTTCTAGAACTTTACCCACCACTGATGTTAAACTGACCAGCCTGCAGTTACTAGGATTGTCCTTACACCCTTTCTTGAACAATGGTGTCACATTTGGCACTTTCCAATCCTCCCCCGCATCTAGGGAAGATTGGGAAATGATGGCAAGCCCTTCCACTATCTCCTCCTCCAATTCCCTTAGTAACCTGGGATGCAAGCCATCTGGACCAGGTGACTTATCCCCTCTAAGCATTTCCAGTCTTTCTAGTACATTCTGTCTATCAATTTTCACCCCTTCCATTGCTTCTACCTTTTCTACTTCCACTAATATTTTGTCAGCATCCACCTCCTTAGTAAACACTGATAAAGTACTGATTGAGTATTCTAGCCTTGCCCTGCGCCTCTAAGCATATATCACCTTCTTTGTCCCTAACAGGCCCCACCCCGCCTCTTACTACCCGCTTACTGTTTACATGCCGGTAGAAGATTTTTGGGTTCCCTTTTATGTTAACTGCCATTCTACTCTCTTTGCCAATGCTATTTTCATCTTCGCTTCCCCTCTCAACTTATTGTATTTGGTCTGGTTCTCCCTTGAAGAGTTCACCTGACATGCATCATGCACCCTCTTTTTCTGTTTCATCATCTTCTCTATCTCCCTCATCATCCAAAAAGCCCTTGCTTTGGTTCCCTTACCCTTCTCTCTTGTTGGAATGTACCTAGCCTATACTTGGTACATCTCCTCCTTAAAGATCACCCATTGTTCCATTGCAATTTTTCCTGTCAGTCTTTGGTTCCATTTTACTCTGGCTAGATCCTTTCACATCCCATTGAAGTTAGCCCTATTCCAGTTTAGAAGTTCCAATCTAGATTGTTCCTTGCTCCTCTCCATTGCTAATCTAAATCTTATGATATGATGATCACTCGTACCAAAGTGTTCTCCCACAGACACTTGGTCGACCTGGCCCACCTCATTCCCCAGCACCAGATCCAGCAATGCCTCCTTCCAAGTTGGGCCAAGAACATACTGGTCAAGGAAATTCTCCTGAACACATTTCAGAAATTCCTCCCTCTTCTTTCCCTTTACCCTAGCATTATCCCAATCGATATTTGGATAATTAAAGTCCCCCAATATCACCACTCTATAGCTCTTTCATATCTCTGCGATTTCCCTGCAGATTTGCTCCTCTACCTCCCTCTCACTATTTGGGGGCCTATAGAATACCCCCAATAGTGTGATCATACCTTTTTTGCTCCTCAACTCTGCCAAAATGGATTCTGTCCTTGTCCCCTCTGGAACATCCTCCCTTTCCAACACTACAATGTCTTCCTTAATCAGCACTGCCACCCCACTTCCCTTTTTTCCTTCCCTATCTTTTCTGAACATCTTGTACCCTTGAATATTAAGTGCCCAGTCCTCAGCATTTTTAAGCCACGTTTCCATTATTGCCACATCATATTGCCACACGGCTAATTGTGCTTGTAGCTCACCAACCTTATTCACCACACTTTGTGCATTTACGTACATGCATTCTAAACTTATTTTTTATTTTTTTGTAATCTTTCTTAGTCTGCTCCTATCTAACATGATAGTACTTCCGCCTCCAGCGCTACCTTCCCCTCCAGTACCATCCAACACACTCACACTTCCATGCACCCCATCCCTCCCCTCCACTCCTACATGCTGGTGCCCATCCCCCTGCCAAGCTAGTTTAACCCCACCCCAACACTACTAGCAAACCTCCCCGCGAGAATATTGGTCCCGGCTCTGTTGAGGTGTAACCCGTCCGGCTTGTACAGGTCCCACCTTCCCCAGAAACGGTTCCAATGCCTCAGGAATCTAAGGCCCTCCCTCCTGCACCATCTCTCCAACCACGCATTCATCTGTTCTATCCTCCTATTCCTGTACTCACTAACACGTGGCACCGGGAGTAATCCAGAGGTTACTATCTTTGAAGTCCTGTTTTTTAATCTCTTTCCTAGCTCCCCAAACTCTGCCTGCAGGACCTCATCCCTCTTTCTGCCTATGTCGTTGGTACTAATATGGACAATGACCTCTGGCTGTTCACCCTGCCCCCTCAGAGTGTCCTGCAGCTGCTCAGTGACATCATTGGCCCTGGCACCAGGGAGGCAACGTACCATCCTGGAGTCACGTCTGCGTCCACAGAAACATGAGTTGCTGGCTCATCTTCTGGTGCCCTGATAGCCTCGTTAGTGCAGCCTATTATGCCCTGGACCCGCAAGAAGCCGGCCAATTCTGCAAATCCCAGAGCTCTCTCATTCTGACTGTCGGGGTCGATCATGAGGTAATGTGCTGGTTTCCTCTGACAAGCAGGGCATGAATGATGTGCTTGATGCAGCTGTGCATCGCAGACCGATGCCCCCTTTAGCAGCCTCGAAAGAGGCTGTGGTAAAAAGTTAAGGGCGGTGGAGACTTTGGCGGCCACTGGCAAAGCATGGCCCCCGGTCCTCCAGGCAGCAGGTCCTGCTGCAAGAGACTGCATAGTTCAGTGACAGCTTACCTGGTGAAAGGCAGCCTCCTCCTGCACTGCTCCTCACAGTATCCAAGAAGCCTACTCTTGGCCAATAGACCCTGTGCGGCCTGCTATGCGCAGATCCTCTTCCTTGGTAAACACCGATGCAAAGTATTCATTTAGTACCTCAGCCAAGCCTTCTGCCTCCACCAATAGTTCTCCATTTAGGTCCCTAATCGGCCCCCACTGCTCCTCTGACAACCCTTTTACTGTTAATATGCTGAGAGAAGACCTTTGGATGCCCTTTTATGTTTGCCGCAAGTCTTTCTTTCTTTCTGTGGGGGTAATGGTGGGCGTGGGCGGCCCCTTCAGGTGTAATCTCACCTGCCTCTGCACTCTCCTTTCATTCTCTCCATCCTCCAAACAGGACAATAATGGGATTCCCAGCGGAACACCTATGAACTAAATTGTAAGTGACGCAATGAAAAATATCTCCGCCAAAGCTCTGAAACCAAAAAAACCTCCAAAAATAACCTCGCGAAAACCAAGCACCATAAATAACATGCCGCAGAAATGTGCAGTGAAATTGCACTTCCAGTCTAGATGATTCAAAGCCATGGGTCTCCCTTTAAATGCTGACTTCCTGCAATGGTAAGTCAATTTTGCTGATTTTAAACGCTCATCCATCGTGTTCCCGCCGGCTGCGGTTGGGCTAAAATCAGTGTCTTGCAGACTGGCTGACGTAATAAAACTCACATTCGCACTTGGTTCGAGTATAAAGCAAGGCTTTAATCAACTTGTTTCAGAACATGGAGGTCTAGTTGTACTTCACTAGTTCCTTGTCTTACAAAATGTCCCTGGCCAAGCTGGGCCCACGCCCGAGTATTTATACTCCTTGGACGGCGCCACCAGCTGGCCGTCCAGTGTTATTTCATGAGTAGTTTCTTTATGATGATGAGATTTATAACACTGGCCATTGCAGCACACCGTACAGGGCGAAGTACGACTGAGGCTCTCACCTGGGCAAACACCTTCAATGTCTTCCTCACTGGGGGAGCGACCTCTTCACTCCAGACACTGCGCTCACCTGCTCCTCCACCTCTTCCTCTGGCTCCAGGTCACCGAGGAGAGCACCCTGCACGTCCAAATCACTGGGGTATTTTGTAAAACAAGAAAATGCTGCAAACAAGCAGCAGGTCAGCCAGGATCTGTGGAAATATTCCTGCAGGCCTTTCCTTCAACTTACTTTAGCAAATACTGAGGGGAAATGCTGAAGTATCTCTGCCATTCCTTTATTCCCCGACTATAAAATGACCTTCCTCGTCACCCCAGCCCTTCGTGATGCTGGAACTTTGCTAACTATCAACATTTTAACTCGGAACTATAACCAGAAGAATTAGCCCATCAATATAATTAAACACAATTCTGCTAAAGAAAGACTTCCATTTCTAGAGCATCTTTCACGTCCTCAGGACGTCCCACAGTGCTTTACAACCAATTCAGATTTTTAACACTTTAACCCACCCATTTTTTGGGGTTAAAATTCCCCCGAGTGTCAGCCTGGAGTGGGACTTGAACCCACGACCTTCTGGCAGGCTGTTTTCCAGTCGGACGGCGGACGCTGGACAGAAGACTGCAATCGACAGGTAGGTGTGGGGTCTGATCCCTGGTGGGGGGGTCCGATCCCCGACCCGGGGGGGTGAGTCCGATTCCCAGGGGATCCAATCCCCAACTCTGGCGGGGTGGGGAGGGGGTGAGGTTTGTATGGGGCGGGCTGATGGGGGGAAGCCTGGGAAGGGCCAGGAGGAAGAACTCCTGCTCCTCCCGGCCCACAAGATTTGCTCTCCGAGGCAGTCCTTGCCTCGCTGCTGCTGCCGGGAATCCTGAGGCCTGGGATCCCTGGCTGGCCACAGTTAAACCTGCACAGCAGGCCAAAGCAGAGGCTTCAGGGCCTCGTTGTCATATTTAAAATGCCAACCCGCCTCCTGGCAGTGGGTTGGCTGCCTGCTCCCAGTCCCGTCTAAGTAAAAGCTGAAAGTGGGCGGGTTGAAGGCGGGATTTAGATTTTTAATACTTTAACTTCCCACCCCCCCACCCCCCGCCCCCAACACACCCATTTTTTCAGGTTAAAATTCCCCCCGAGGATTTCAGTCCAAGCCAATCACTGAAGGTGTTAACTGAAATTTGTATTTGGGACACTAGAGGTCAGCCTTGTTTAACAGGATCTCTTTCTGGTGTACGAGGTTTAACCAGTAACGGTGGTCGGGTAATGAATGGGAGCTGAGGATCTCGTTCAGGTAATTTGCCTCACGCACATGCTTTGGTGTGGGATTGAAAGCAAACAAGAGCTTTATTGTTATATTTTAGCACAGGTACAGATTCCTGTGATTCTTTAAGATTAGGAAGGGGTTTGATAGGGTAGACATAGAGAAAATATTTCCACTTGTAGGGGAATCCAAAACTAGGGGTCATAAATATAAGATAGTCACTAATAAATCCAATAGGGAATTCAGGAGAAACTTCTTCACCCAGAGAGTGGTGAGAATGTGGAACTCGCTACCACAGGGAGTGGCTGAGGCGAATAGTATAGATGCATTTAAGGGGAAGCTGGATAAACACACGAGGGAGAAAGGAATAGAATGATATGTTGATGGGGTGAGATGAAGAGGGTGGGAGGAGGCTTGTGTGGAGCATAAATACAGGCATAGGCCAGTTGGGCCGAGTGGCCTCGTTCTGTGCTGTAGGCACCATGTGACTCTTTCCACGAATGATCACTGTGCTCATTTCTCCAGTCTAAACCGTGACAGGACGTCAGCATTTAAAGGGAGACCCACGACTTTGAATGATCTCAACTGAAAGTGCAATTTCACTGCACATTTATGGTGCTCGGTTTTCGTGAGGTTATTTTGGGAGTTTTTTTTGGTTTCAGAGCTTTGGCGGAGATATTTTTCGTTGCGTCACTTGCTATTTAGATCATAGGCGTTCCGCTGGGAATCCCATTTTTGTCCTGTTTGGAGGATGAAGAGAATGAAAGGAGAGTGTGGAGGCAGGTGAGATTACACCTGAAGGGGCCGCCCACGCCCACCATTCCCCACACAGAAAGAAAGAAAGACTTGCATTTCTATAGCGCCTTTCACGATCTCAGTACACCCAAAGCGCTTTACAGCCAATGAAGTACTTTTGAAGTGGAGTCACTGTTGTAATGTAGAAAACGCGGCAGACAATTTGTGCACAGCAAGATCCCACAGCAAAGGGATAAATGAACAGATAATGGCCTAGAAATTGGGTTGGTAGCGCCGGCGCTGAGCGCCTAAAGAGACCTAGAATTGGAGCGAAGCCCTATGTTGGGGCAGACGCTATGAAGATAGCGCCGCCTCAGAAATTGACTATACATTTAGCGTCTGCGCTAAGTGTTTGCGCGCGCCCGTGAGCGCAAGCAGCTCATGACGTCATTTCAGTGTGCAACGCCTTTTAGGAGCGCCTGAGCACATATTGGGTGGCGCCCGGATCATTAGCGCCCAGCGCTATTAGTGACAGTTCAAGGGAGGGCTAACAGGCCCTTCTCGGAGTAGGGCGGCGCTATTTAAAGGGGACAGCTCTAGTGCAGAATCTTCTGCCACTTGGCCTGCTCATTGCGATCGCTGCTGGAGAGAGTTGGCGAGCTAATGTGGAGCGGAGTTCTGGGATTTGAGCTTTACAGTACTTGGGACCTTCAACCCTGTCCGAAGCACTTGCAGCACTACACCTAAAAGCCTTTTGACCAACTGGCATCGGAATGGGAGCTTGTTCGGAGGGCGACGGCCTCATCGCCCAACACTTTGAAGGGGCAGAGAGACGGCGGGAGAGAGGGCAGGGATTGGCCAGAAGGAGGAGGGGCAATCGAGGTCGACCAATCCGACGGGTGCTGCAAGGGTCTTTAGGCAGCAGGTGACAAGCCTTGACATTTCGGAGGAGCAGTGTTAGCGAAGGCTCCGAATCTGGAGGGACATTGTTACTGATCTGTGCCACCTGCTTGGTCAGGATCTGCAGCCGCGTGAACGCTGCAGAACCTCTCTGTCCGTGATGGCTACACTGACTGATGGCCTCCATTTTTATGCCAATGGATCCTTTCAGTCAGCCATTGGGGACAATGCGACTGACGCACAGGCTGCAGTCCGCTGTTGCATCCGGCAAGTGACAGATGCCCTTTATAGGCGAACGCGTCCATTCATTACCTTCCCTCGGACCCTGCACAAGCAGGCGGAGGAGGAGGAGTATGAGGAGGAGGAGGAGGAGGAGGAAGAGCAGGCGGAGGAGGAGGAGGAGGAGGAGGAAGATGGAAGGGCTGCTGAAAGTGGAAGGTCCAGACGTCAGAGGCTCCTCTGGACTCGTCTCGACACCGCTGTGGCGGAATGATGAGAGTCTTACCTCATGCGCACTTTGGATGTTTGAGGGCCTCTGCATGCCAGCATCACTGAAAGTAGTCACATGCACCAAGCAACATTGAAACTTCTGTTTATTGACACAAAAGTCTTTCATTACAGCTAAACAACGTAAAGTGAGCAGAAACCATAACTTCCAAAATAAATGTGACCTGTTCGGCCAAGCCGCAAAACTCAACAAAAATCTGCAACTATAACAGCAGGTGAGGGTGTCCGTGAATTTGGACAAACAAATGTCTCAGCACTTCCCTCTACAACTGGCCCCTTGAGGGAGAATGACTTCTCTTTCGCACCCGGCCCCTTCCCGCCCTGCTGCTCCTACGTAATTGCACCCCAGTGGCGGGCTCAAGGCTGGGGGACGCTTGCTCACTGTCTGGACGCGCAGAAGCCCCTGAGGTACGGCCTGGCCGACCTCTGGGCTTGGAGGGTGCGGACGCAGGATGCTTGCTTTGAGCATGGCTGGAAGCAGTGTGGGCTGCAGGTGGTGGCAGCTGCAATGCAGGCATCCCAGCGCTGGCATGTGCAATGGTCTCCTGACGAGAGAGGACACCTGCACCATGGTCGGACGACACACTGGCTATCTGAGGGGAACGGCTCGGCTCATCCGCCACAATCGCAGGCTCCACGGATTCCTGGCATTGTACGGGAGTGGAAGGGCCCGGGGTGATCCTATCTGATGCAGAGAGGGTGGCTGCAGTGAGACATCGCGTTGCGTCAATCTGGCTGTGGAGGAGACCAGCAAGTGACTGCGTGGCAACAGTGGGGACCTGTGTGCCAGGTGCCAGTGCTTCGGAAGAGGCCTGGACAGTTCTTCCCATGGCCTCGGACAAGGCAGGAGCCGACCGCTCCACTGCCTCGGACAAGCCCTGCACAGACCTTTCCAGGGATTGTCCGAAGCCTTGAACAGTCCTTTCCATTGCCGACTCAAAGCCGTGGACAGTCCTCTCCATTGTTGGGCCGAAGCCCTGGATAGTCCTGTCCATTGTGGCCCCGAAGCCCTGGATAGACCCGTCCATTGTTTCCCCGAACACCTGGAGAGTCCTCTCCATTGTTGCGCCAAAGCCCTGCAGGGTCCTCTCCATTGTTGCCCCGAAGTCCAGCATACTCCTAGCCAATGAATCTATTGACTCAGGCATCTTCTCCACTGCAGCCATCAGCTCCGTGTGTCTGACCCGGACCTGTTTGCTCATCTCTGCCAGGCGACGGACCTCATCTGCACTCTGTGCAGCATTCATGACGACCTGCCTTGCCCTGCGGGGAGACGGTGGCCGAACTTGCCTATCCCCCCTGCGTTGCTCCATGCCGCTTGGTCCGGCAACTGGTTCATCCTCAGAGCCACCCCCCATCCCCTCCAGGGGCTACTATCCCCAGTCTGCAGATGTCTCAGCTCCCCGGATTCTGCAACGGCTGGTCCGGATTCCTCCTGGTCCTCGCCTTCGGTGGCACTGGCACTGGCAGCTTCAGCGCGTTGAGCCCGAGTTGGTGCTGCTTCATCTGAAAGTGGGAGGTGGAAGAGTGGCTTTAGCAGAAGGACAGGTTTGCTGAAAGGCATGCCAGATTGCGGCAAGGTTCTGACATGGCTGCACACTGAGGATGCATGCTGGCGGGGGGACCAAGTGGAAGGCAACAGGTGGAAAAGGTGAGAGTCTTACCCTCGCTGTCGGTAATGGGGTCGGCAGATGCAGTGGTGACTGGACCAGACAGACGTCCTCCAAGTATCTGGTGCACTCTCTCCTCCAGATCCGTGAGAGTGACCACTTGTGCAGGTCCGCCACCAGTTCGACGCTGCTCCTTTCGAATCTGTGCCATCTTGGACTGCAGTGGAAAGAAGGGGAAGTTCTGTTACAAGAGGCCTTGAGACATCATCGCATGCCCCCCATTGTGCAAGAGCCCTTACATGAGGCCTTGAGACATCATCGCATGCCCCCCATTGTGCAAGAGCCCTTACATGAAGCCTTGAGACCTCCTCGCATGCCCCCATTGTGCAAGAGCCCTTAGATGAGGCCTTGAGACCTCCTCGCATGCCCCCATTGTGCAAGAGCCCTTACATGAGGCCTTGAGACCTCCTCGCATGCCCCCCATTGTGCAAGAGCCCTTACACGAGGCCTTGAGACCTCCTCGCATGCCCCCATTGTGCAAGAGCCCTTACATGAGGCCTTGAGACCTCCTCGCATGCCCCCATTGTGCAAGAGCCCTTACATGAGGCCTTGAGACCTCCTCGCATGCCCCCATTGTGCAAGAGCCCTTACATGAGGCCTTGAGACCTCCTCGCATGCCCCCCATTGTGCAAGAGCCCTTACACGAGGCCTTGAGACCTCCTCGCATGCCCCCATTGTGCAAGAGCCCTTACATGAGGCCTTGAGACCTCCTCGCATGCCCCCATTGTGCAAGAGCCCTTACATGAGGCCTTGAGACCTCCTCGCATGCCCCCATTGTGCAAGAGCCCTTACATGAGGCCTTGAGACCTCCTCGCATGCCCCCCATGGTGCAAGAGCCCTTACATGAGGCCTTGAGACATCTGTCCATGTGTGTGCCCAGAAAGGGCCATGGGTGCATACTGACAGATGGCCATTGGCGCATCGTTGCAGCAGGGTGCCCGAAGTCAGCTGCAGATGGAGGGAAGCACAAGTTTGGTAAACCATCACTCACCCTAACGATCCGTGTGAGGTCGTTGAATTTCTTCCTGCACTGAACAGGGGTCCTGGTCGCCATGCTGCTGGAGTTCACCCTCACAGCAACCTCCCTCCAAGATCGTCGGTAAGCCTTCTGATTTGGCCTCTTGCCATTATCCGGGTACAGCACCTGTCGACGGTGTTCAACTGCAGCCACCAAGTGGTCCAGAGCCTCAGTGCTGAAGCGCTCTGCTCTCTGCCTAACCTTCTCCATAATGATCACCTTGTACCGCCAGACAAGGGCGAGCGCCGAATCTGAGGCCTGCAGGGCGTTGGGTGTTGAAGCTCAGTCTGACAGACCCACCCCTTCAAGAGCCGGCTGGCGCCTGTAGGTCTCATGCTTTCCCGTAATTGAGTTCACCTGCGCTGCGCCCGTCCGCGTCGATATTGAGTAGCGCCTGACCGTTTGCGCCTTAAGAGCACCGTGCAATGGCTGAATTAGCGCCTCAAGACCCTTTGGGGGCGATGCAACCCAATATCTCACCAGGCAGCGATAAGTTTCGTCTGGCTATAAACTTAGCGCTTCGCCAGTTCTAACGCCTCAAGCGAGGCTATATCCAATTTCTAGGCCAATCTGTCTTAGTGATGTTGGTTGAGGGATAAATATTGGCCAGGACACCGGGGAGAATTCCCCAGCTCTTCTTCGAAATAGTGCCATGGGCTCTTTTACATCCACCTAAGAGAGCAGACGTGGCCTCAGTTTAACATCCCATCTGAAAGATGGCACCTCTGACAGTGCAGCACTCCCTCAGTACTGCACTGGAGTGTCAGCCTAGTTTATGTGCTCAAGTCTCTGGAGTGGGACTTGAACCCACAACCTTCTGACTCAGAGGCAAGGGTGCTGCCCACTGAGCCACGGCTAACAGCTATATAAGAACATAAGAGCATAAGAAATAGGAGCAGGAGTCGGCCATTCGGCCCCTCGAGCCTGCTCCACCATTCAATAAGATCATGGCTGATCTGCTTCCTCATCTCCACTTTCCTGCACTATCCCCATATCCCTTCATTCCCTTAATATCCAAAAATCTATCGATCTCTGTCTTGAATATACTCAACGACTGAGCCTCCACAGCCCTCTGGGGAAGAGAATTCCAAAGATTCACCGCCCTCCGAGTGAAGAAATTTCTCCTCATCTCAGTCCTAAATGGCCAACCCCTTATTCTGAGACTGTGACTCCTGGTTCTAGACTCCCCAGCCAGGGGAAACATCCTCCCTGCATCTACCCTGTCAAGCCCTGTAAGAATTTTGTATGTTTCAATGAGATCACCTCTCATTCTTCTAAACTCTAGAGAATATCGGCCGAGTCTACTCAATCTCTCCTCATCGGACAATCCCCCCATCCCAGGAACCAGTCTGGTGAGCCTTTGTTGCACTCCCTCTATGGCAAGTATATCCTTCCTTAGGTAAGGAGACCAAAACTGTACACAATACTCCAGGTGGGGTCTCACCAGGGCCCTATATAATTGCAGTAAGACTTCATTATTCTTATACTCCAATCCTTTTGTAATAAAGACTTTGCTTTCCTAATTGCTTGCTGTACCTGCATGTTAACATTCTGTGATTCGTGTACAAGGACACCCAGGTCCCCCTGAATACCAGCATTTCCCAGTCTTTCACCATTTAAAAAATATTCTGCTTTTCTATTTTTCCTACCAAAATGAATAACCTCACATTTCCCCACATTATATTCCATCTGCCCCGTCCTTGCCCACTCACTGAGCCTGTCTATATCCCTTTGCAGCCCCTTTGTGTCCTCCTCATAACTTACTTTCCCACCTAGCTTTGTATCATCAGCAAACTTGGATACATTGCACTCGGTCCCCGGCAGCTAAGTAGGTGAGAGTAGGTGACAGAACAGATTGTATTGAGAGACAACAATACATTCAGCAAGATAAGAAGCCATCAGCCCTAAGAGAGAAAATTGAGACTGATAGAGTAGTGAGAGAAGGCGATGGTTAGAACAGTGCAGACCACAGAGGACAGCAGTACACACAGAGGCAGGAGTGAAGGGGGAGACAGTGCAGAGCCCAGTGTGTGCGGAATACTCACACGACCCACAGTGCTGTGATGGTGGAGACGGACAGGCTGACAGGCAGGATGACCCAGGCTGTCATTGCCGGCGACAGGCGGTGTCTCCGCATGTGGACGAACTCAGCCTGTCACTGCAACAGAGCCGGGAGCAAGGATCCGAAAGGGTGCATGAACCGAGCCGAGGATACATCCAGGAGCAGCAACACCCACCCAAGCTGTGTGCAGACCCAAGCCTCTTTATTCTTTTTGATTCTACTGCAAATCTTGCTGAAATATTCCAGGCTCATCCCTACATTCTGGAGCTGGGCTGCTTTTTATTGGAGGAGGGTCGGCCGGTGCAACTCTGGGGGGCCTGGGCCTGGGTCTGGGTGTGAGTCCAGCCCCAGAAAGCTACAGCCCCCTCCCCTCCACTCCCCACCCCATCCCTCCATCACTTACTGGTGCCGCTCTTACCCCAAGGCTCCGGGGTCCCTCGCTGCTCCCCAGCCCGCGGGAGGTCTCACCACCACTGCGGATCGCACTTCGCAAACAGATCATCTGTTTTTTTTAGTGATGTTGGTTGAGGGATAAATATTGGCCAGGAGACCGGGGGAGAACTCCCCTGCTCTTCTTCGAAATAGTGCCATGGGATCTTTTACGTCCACCTGAGAGAGCAGATGGAGCCTCGGTTTAACGTCTCATCTGAAAGACGGCACCTCCGACAGTGCAGCGCTCCCTCAGCACTGAATTGGAGTGTCAGCCTGGATTATCTGCTCAAGTCCCTGGAGTGGGACTTGAACCCACAGCTTTCTAACTCAGAGGCAAGGGTGCTGCCCACTGAGCCACGGCTAGCACCTATATAAAAACATAAGAGCATAAGAAATAGGAGCAGGAGTAGGCCATTCTGCCCCTCGAGCCTGCTCCACCATTCAATGAGATCATGGCTGATCTGCTTCCTCAACTCCACTTTCCTGCTCTATCCCCATATGCTTCCTTAGGTAAGGAGACCAAAACTGTACACAATACCCCAGGTGTGGTCTCACCAGGGCCCTATATAATTGCAGTAAGACATCTTTACTCTTATACTCAAATCCTCCTGTAATAAAGGCCAACATACCATTTGCTTTCCTAATTACTTGCTGTACCTGCATGTTAACTTTCAGTGATTCGTGTACAAGGATACCCAGGTCCCTCTGAACGCCAACATTTCCTAATCTCTCACCATTTAAAAAATACTCTGCTTTTTTATTTTTCCTACCAAAGTGAATAACTTCACATTTCTCTACATTATATTAATTTGCCATGTTCTTGCCCACTCACTTAGCCTGCCGATATCTCCTTGAAGCCTCTTTGCATCCTCCTCACAACTTACATTCCCACCCAGCTTTGTATCATCAGCAAACTTGGATATATTACATTTGGTCCCCTCATCCAAATCATTGATGTGGATTGTGAATAGCTGAGGCCCAAGCACTGATCCTTGCGGCACCCCACTAGTTACAGCCTGCCACCGAAAATTACCCATTTATTCCTACTCTCTGTTTTCTGTCCGTTAACCAATCCTCAATCCATGTTAGTATATTACCCCCAATCCCATGAACCCTAATCTTGTTTAATAACCTCTTGTGTGGCACCTTATCGAATGCCTTCTGAAAATCCAAATACACCACATCCACTGGTTCCCCCTTAGCTATTCTGCTAGTTACAACCTCAAAAAACTGCATGGCACATGCCCATATCCATAGGTACAGGGGCATATACATTGGCACATCAGAGGGAATTGTCCTCACAGGTTGTGCTTCACTCAAGAGGCTGTGACAGAGTTGTATCATCTCCTGAAAACTGACCCCCACCCAACCAGCACCACAGGGATGTGTGGCCAGTGTCTGTCAAGGTCACCACTACCCTGAACCTTTATAGTCCTGGCTCACTCCACACCACCATTAGGAACATCAGTGACATCAGTCAATCTGACATTCACTGATATATTAAGCAGCTGACTGACGTTCATCAGGGCAAACTGTTTGATCACTTTCCCCGTGGGCAACTGACGGCAGAATGCGAGGGATGTGCGATTTTTTTCAGATGCCATGATACCCCTAAATCCAAGGCATCATTAATGGCACCTTGGGGGCTCTAGGCCCCATTGCACTCAATCCCTTGGCTTTTACTAACCTTAAGGACTCTCACCCCATTAACATGCAGGTCACCTGTGACCACTGAAAAGGTTGGTGAAATCGAATGCACCCAAACACCTTTATCTTAAGGTGTTAATGGTATGGATTAGGCTTTCAGCAGCAGGGTAGAAGAAGAGGCGGGTGATATTTCTGAGGTGGAAGGAAGCGGCCTTGATAACGGAACAGATGTGGGGAAGGAAGCTGAGCTCGGGGTCAAGGAGCAAAGCAAGTGCACCTCTGGACCTAGCCTGAAGTGACAGCTGGAGAGCTTGATGGAGTTGACGTGGCTGGTATGGCATAAGAGGGTGGCTTTGGTTTTGTTGAAATTTAGCTGGAGGAAGTAACAGCTCATCCAGATCTTAATGCCGGCCGGGCAGTTTGGAGAATGTGGCAACCACCTTAGGCCCACTGGACAGGGTGGGGAGGTAAAGTTGAGCGTTTCAGTCTCACACCTATGATGACGAGGCAGAGACGGTTCGTCAGGTCAGGCACCGCCTCACCTAGATGTTCGTGTGTGCGAGTGAGGAGTCGGCGTCGCTGCTGGCCACAGCTCGAGCCCCGGGTGACCAGGGTGGAGCCGAGCGATGGGGGGCTGCATTCCCCGTGAGGGTGGGTTCCAACAAGAAAGGGCGGACGGGCTCGGAGCCAGAGCCAGGGCCTGGGAGAGGGAAAGAGAGGCTTGGGCTGTGACATTAGAGGAGCGGATGTCGGTTTACGATGGGCCTATCGGGAAGAAATAGTTGAAGAAAAGGAGCTGGCTTTGCCAAAATGATGGCTGGCTTCCTTTCCTCGCATCTGGTTATCGGTTCCCCTTTCACACTTCTCTTTGACCTTCCTTTCTTCTTAAAGAGAGCTCTGGACAAGAAAAGAAAACGCGTTGCACATTCGCCAAGGGCCCATTGCTATGGTAACACGATGGCGTGGCCAGGCAAGGATAGCAGCGCCTCGCTTTTCAAAAGGTCACCAGTCGCCACTATGAAGAGGTTAGGGTTAAGAGTGGGAACTGAGGTTGTGAGCTGGGACCCTGAGTAATCAAGATTGTGTCATTACAGGGAAGGATCCAAAATGGAGAATAGATGGGGCTTAAAATGATGGCCCACATTGGACTGTGAATGAAGCACCGCAAAGCCACTAATGTGATATTATCAGCAATACAGTATATAAATGAACACAAGAACATACAGGAATATCAGGAATGATCCTGGAGCCTATCCTGATGTTTAGATCCGTTTTTGGAATCTTCACTCATCATTGTTCATCTCTCTCCTGCCCTGGCAACATTTAGTAATAACCCTGAACTGTTGCACTGTCCTGTGTAGAGAGAGACACACACAAATCAAATGGATACAGGCAGGATGTAGACCTATAGGCCAGTTACACTTACTTGTTACTTTGTCATTTTTGAGTTATCGGGTCAGTGCAGTCACAGGATATTATTTTGATTCCTTCATTGAGTTCCTGCTTCATTCATTAGTACAAAATTCTAATTTCAGAAATACATGATTTGTCAACACTCAGTGGCCAGTGTATGTTACTACAGGCGCCTGGGGAAGGCTGACTTATTTTCCCTTTGTTCACGGGATGTGGGCGTTGCTGGCAAAGCACTTACTGCCCATCCCTAATTGCTCTTGAGAAGGTGATGATGGGCTGCCTTCTTGAGCAGCTGCTGTCCGTGTGGGGAAGGTACTCCTACAGTGACTTGCTAGGCCAGTTAAGGGTCAACCACACTGCTGTGCGTCTGTGGCCACATAGAGTCATAGGGGGAGAAATTCGGTATCGGCCCGTTTGGGGCACTATTATCGGCCGGGCGCAAAGTTTAGTGCCTGGCGTTAATTATCGCCTCCGACTACAAACTTGGCTTCTAACACCCCTGGAGGTGATTGGAGCGCTAAATCAGGCGCTACACACCTGTCTTAAGGCACAAAGGCCAAGGAGCGAGGCGCTACTTCAGAGCGCTGGCGAAGCTCATGTGATGTCAGTTAGCGATGGAACACAGACACACTGGCGCCGGCCAGTTCTTAAAGGGGAGGGTCGATCTTGCTCTCCAGTCACACCCTGCTCATTGCAGCCTTGAATCTCGGTCTGGAGAGACCTGTACATCAAATCTGCTGGAACGAACTATGGAGAGGACCAGGGAACGAGCTCAGCACTTCAGCGACCGGGCCTTGGTGGCTCTGGTTGGTGCAGTGGAGCGCCGAAGAGCAATACTGTACCCAGAGAGTCGCAGGAGGCCATTGCTCCGCGACTATAGAAGAGTCTGGAGGGAGGTAGATCAGCACAACTCCTCCAGGAGCATGGTGCCCAGGACCCACACACAATGTCGGGAGAAGTTCAATGACCTCACTCGGGTGGTCAGGGTGAGTGGCTGCTTTTCAATACCTCTACACCCCTCCATCTCAACCTCACTCTGTGCCCAGAGGGTGTAAAAGCCCAAATGCCCAACACTCATTCAAGACCTGTGGCCATCTCATAAAACACACACGCACATTCCACACCTTGCATACAGTAAGGGCTATTCAACTATGGGAGGCACATCAGGCAAGACCATGGCTGTATATTCACTCAGACACCGTCCTTTTTCTTGCAGGCCAAGCTATCTCATAACAGACAGCAGCAGCAACGGACAGGTGGAGGGTGGCCTCAGCTGCAACCACTCAGCGATTTGGAGGCGTGCGTCCACAGGATCGTCGCAAACCAGGTGATAGGTGCCGTGGCGGCTGGAGAGGTCGACCCCCTTCAGGACAGCAATGGTAAGTTCATCAGCTTTCTCTCCTCTCTCATTCCACTTGTCCCTCACAACACCAGCCTTTGACACTTTCAATCTAACTTACTAAATGTCTCCAGTCCTTGCTCCCTTACTGCCCCCCTGTCCTGACGCTAAAGCCACTCTTGTCCCTCCCTGCTTTCAGATGGTGAATCACCAGATGAGGAGACGGGCGCTCAAGCAGCCAGTGGGACCGACGCCACAGGCGAGGAGGAAGAGGAAGCCGGAGCCTCAGTGCCAGCATCTCCCGAGTGAGCCCATGCCCACACTGGGACCACGTCTTCCCTGGAGGGGAACAGGGGGGAAGGGTCTGATGAGGGTGGAGCTCCGAGACCCAGCGGGCTGCAGCAACGCCATGGGGGTAGGGAAGCTCGGGGGCCATTGCCCCGGAGGGCGAGTAGGCCAGCGAGTCCTGCTGCACTGGACGCAGAGGAGGAGCGGTTCATCGCTGAAATGAACACCCAGGCCTTGAGCATGCACACTCAGCTCATGGGTGCAATGGCAAGGGTGCCTTAAAGCATGGATGGACTGGCTAGGAGTGTGGAGCACTCCGCTGCAGCACAGGCGGATGCAACGCAAGTGCTTAGTGCTGTAATTCAGTCACTGGCTGCTGTGATCCAGTCTCAGACTGCTCTCATGCAGTCTCAGATTGATGTCACGCCAGCACTGACTGCTGCCATCGTCGCTGGGTCGGCCACATTGCCCCGGGGCGCTCACGGTGCCGCGGCAGGTCAGCAATCTGTGCTCCAGCAGATTGCACCGGATGCTGAGGTGCTGCCCCGTGGGAGTGCCAGTGTGTCGGTCGAGCAGGAAGGTGCTGTCCTCTCTCAGGATGACAGCATTCTTGCTCCCACCACTGTCACTTCCCCATTGCACTCGCCACCGCCTGCAACACAGCCAGCCCAGACTGCTGCCGCTCATGCAGAGTTGGTGCAGTCTGCAGCCGGGGCCTTCAGGCCCAGAGCTGGTTGAGGGCGTCCTTCAAGGGCAACTGTAGCCTCTGCATCTGACATTCAGCAGCCTTCCACCAGTCTTGCTGCAGCCACTGGGGCCCCATTACAGGGTGGGAAGGGGGGAAGTGTGCAGGGGATGGAGATCACCCTCGAAGGACAAACAGTAGGAGGTCTAAATAAATGGTGAGAATGTTTGTGGTAAAGGTCGAGGTTCGTGTGATTACATTTGTTTATTGTTTTGCCGTTTATCTCCATCTTGTGAGAACCAGTTCTGTTAGTTCATGATTTGTTGTGTTTGTTTCTAGTTGTTTGTCCTGAATAAATGACACACACAGAGTTTGTTAAAGAAAAAAGCTGTTGTATTCAAAATTTACATGTTTGGCCTTTGGAATCATTGCTGCCTTGGCCGTCTATAGGGGTTGCGGGTTGCTTTCCATCATGTTGTTCTCCCATGTTGTTCTCCATGCCAGAAGCCATCTTCAGAGTAGGGGCCTAGAAGCAGCTTGTTATCAGCTGTTCACAAACGGCCCTTGCAGTGTCAACATTGTGCACCTCCCTCCCACGTTGGTGCTGCTGCTGATCATCCTCCTCATCCTCCTCCTCCTCCTCTTCCTCCTCCTCCTCCTCCTCCTCAGGTGGTGCACCAGTCCCTGGTGGCATTGGCTGGGTCCTGAGGATTGCCAGGTTATGAAGCATGCAGCACACAAATATGAAGAGGGAGACTCGCTCAGGCGAGTACTGCAGGGCTCCAGTGAGTGGTCCAGACAGCGGAACCATTGCTTGAGCACGCTGATCGTCTGTTCAATGATGTTCCCGGTGGCGAGATGGCTCTCGTTGTACCGCAGCTTAGCAGGGGTGTTGGGGTTACGGAGCGGTGTCATCAGCCACGTGCAGAGTGGATAACCCTTGTCCCCGAGGAGCCAACCACTTGGCTGATGCGGTGCCTGGAAAAGGTCTGGCACACCAGTCTGGCACAGGATGAAAGCATCGTGGCTGCTGCCAGGATAGCGGGCATTGACAGCGAGTATCAGCTGTCTGTGGTCATAGACCAACTGGACATTTAAGGAGTGGAACCCCTTGCGGTTTCAGAAAAAGCTCTGCATTTTCATGCGGTGCCCGCAATGCCACATGCATGCAGTCAATGGCGCCCTGCATCATGAGGAAGCCCGCTATCCTCGCAAAGCCCAATGCGCGTTCATGCTGTTTGGCCCGGGTCACCGGGAAAGAGATGTGTACTGGCGTCTCCTTTTATACAGGGCATTTGTGACCTGACGGATACAACAATGGACCGCAAACTGGGAGATATTGGTGATGTCCCCAGTAGCTGCTTGAAAGGAGCCGGTGGCATAAAAATTCAGAGCCACTGTGACCTTCACTGCCACCGACAGAGACATCCTGGTCCTTAGTAGAGGCTGCAGATCTGGCTGGTGGCAGAGCTCAGTGACCACCTCCTTGCTGAAGGGCAGCCTGTACAAATACTGCTCCTCAGACAAATTAATGTAGGAGAATTGCTCCCGGAATACCCTGGGAGGGTAAGGTCTCCTGTGCAGAGGTCTGTTGGCCCTCCTCCCTCTAGCCATGTTTGCCACTCCCTCTCTGTGTCTCGGATGCCTCCGATTCTGCAGGCGCAGGATGACGCCCCGAATCAGTGCAGCCCCCATAGTCTCTTGACAATCCAAGCAATGAAGGTCAAATCCTTTGAAAAGTACCTGCAAAGTGATGCTCAGTAGCCAAAACTCCTTCACACAGCGTTGAATCTCTCCAGAAGTCTCTCTCTCGCTCTCTCAGAATGCGCGGTGCAAAAATGTCTCCAACAAAAAAAGGCAGGAAGAGGCCGCCTTTAAATAGCGCTCCCCCAGTCCCTTCCTGACTGCAAAACGTTCCACTCTCCCTGTCATTGCTAGCAGCAGGTGGAAAGACAGGGGGCGCCACCGGGGCATCGCATGCTCGACTGATGTCATGATCTGCGGGTGTAGGAGATCATGGCGGTAGAGTTTAGCGCTGCCGCAAAAACTCTGGTCAATTTAGTGAGTGGCGCAAACATCGCCGCGCCCGGGCGCTAGTTGCTTTGCGCCCCATTAGCGCCCTCTTAGGGCACAAATGGGAGGCACAAAGCAACCGAACTTTTCCCCCATAGAGTCATAATGGCACAGAAGGAGGCTGTTAAGTATGTGTATTGTATTGAACAATTAACACAAAGACTTAAACGTATAACTCAAACAGGTCTTTACTGGTTGGAGGTAGGGACTATACATAGGTCTTTACTTCATGCCCACAGGCGGGAACTGAGGGGGATCAGTACCCACAGTACTATTTATACCCCTATGGCCAGGAGTGGTACTGCGTATCACTACGCCCAACAAGTAGTGCAGTCCTGTCCATAGGTTCAAAGTAGCACACATATTACATACACAACATTCCTCCCTTCCTAGCTTTACAGTCATCTCCCCATTTAACATAACGTAATAACATATATACATATATAACTTCAGGTTTACATAACAGAATAACATAGATACATAGATAACTTCATGTCAAAACAGATCACAGATTCAGTCTCTGTGGAAAACAGTTCACAGATTCAATCTCTGTGGTGTAGTCGGTTCACGTTGCTGGAGTGACTCATTCAATAGTCCTTCCATGGATTTAACAGTTTGAACTTCCGAACTGAATTGGCTCCGTTCGGAGGGACCACGTGTGTGATCTGGTAGAGGTGATAATGGTTCAGATGGGTCATCTTCTGTTTTTACTTTTCCTTTTCTGCTTCTTGGAGACTCTCTGGGCTCCATTGTCAGCTGCCACAGCTGCCAGCTGCATGCGCAGTTCCTCCTTCTCTTCCTCCTGTTTCCGTCGTAGAGCCAGCTTCTCCCGATGTTCCGTAGACTTTTGGTGCTCCTCCATGATTTCTGCACTTTGGGAGTCGAAGTTACAAGCTGGGCAGGACAGGACATCGTAATATTCGGTGTCGTCCTGAGCTAGACCAGTGAGAGGGTCGTCTATTTCCTGCATACCCAGCTGGACGTTAGCCAGCTCTTGTTCCAAATCCAGACATCTTTCCTGAAGAGACTTCTTCATGTGTACCTCTGCATCCAGCTTTTTCTGGGCTTTCAGCAAGTCGTTTACTAGTGACCTCATTTGTGATTTTAATACTTCAACTTCCTTTGGAGATTGATTGATCGGACTATGCAATCCCTCTACCGGAGCAGCTGTTTCAGCGGTCTGTTGTTCTACGTTGACGTGAGTCAGCGTACTTTTGGCATCCAAGGGCTGCTCTGTTGCAGTCATCTCAGTCTGTGTTGCCACCTCAGCTCTTCCAATAACCTTTGAGAGCTCCGAACCCCTTTCGTTTGAATATTGAAGTTCATGTTCAAGTTTTTCCCATTTCAGAGTCCTGTCCTTCAGCATATGCAGGAGTTGGCTGACCGTTAACTCCTCTGACATCAGACGTTTTGTGTGCTCCTGCTCCATTTTCTCCATCAGCTGCTTCTGTTGTCTTTCCAGATTCTCCAACTCTATATCAAAGAACTCTTTCGTTGCATTCAACTCTTGCTCAAAACGGCAAAGCATTTGTTCTAATTGCTGTTGTAGTTTGAAATGGAGTTGAGTTCGAGCCCGGTGTCCCTCAGAAATGGGCACATCAGTAGACTTGCCAGACTCAGAATCCACAGTTAAACTATGTTGTTGTTGCTCAGTGGAATTCTGTGCTGAAACTTTGTCTTTTGCACCTGAGTTGGGCTTACCATCATCCGTTCCAGAGTCTGGGCCAACTATCTTCACCGAGTTCTCACTCGTTATTGTTTGTAGGAAATGCCAGTCCATATTCATTTTCCTAATCCACTCCCATCCTAGTAGTGGAGGACCTCCTTCAGATATCACATATAAGTCCATTATTTGACTGTCTTCGCCCTTGTGGACCACTGCAACCTCTATTTTCCCGATGGGGTACACTCTTTGCCCCGTGTATGTTTTCAATATAATCCCCGTATCCTGTAGGGGAATATGTTGGAATAACTTTCCGTAATCTTTCTTATTTATGACCGTCAATGCCGATCCAGTGTCCAATTCCAGTTTTACTTGGACTCCTTCTATCTGAAGAGTGACCCAAATTGTCTGGAGGTCTGCACCCTTACCAGCGTTGAGTACTCTTAAGCTAGCCAGTTCATTACAGCTTAAGCTAGCCAGTTCATTACTGCTAGCGTCTGAATCGGACTCCTGTTCGGTCACCTTGTGTACCTTTGCGTATTTTCCTTGCGGTGACTTCTTGTTGCTGGTCTTCTTCCCTGACCTGCATACTCTAGCTATATGTCCAAGCCTACCACAAGTTCTACATTCTTGGTTTTTAAACCAACACTGGTTCTGATCATGCGTTGTCTTTCCACAACGATAACATTTGCCAGAACTCACACCCAATTTGTGTGCACTGAGCTCCGGTGACCGTAGCTGCATTACTGCCGTGCCTCTCGCTGCGGCTTCGTGTGCTGCTGCCATAGTGACCGCCTTCTCAAGCGTCAGCTCATTCTCCTCGAGCAGTCGCTTTTGTGTATCCTGTTTAAATAAACCACACACAAATTTGTCTCGAAGTGCCTCTGTCAGTCCCGTTCCAAACTGGCAATATTTCGCTAATTTACGCAATTCCAGCAAATATTCAGCATTGCTTTCATGCTGTAGCTGCCTTCTGTCGTAAAATTTAAATCGTTCCGCTAGCATCAGCGGCGTGGGGTTTAGATGATCTTTCAGGACAGTAACAATCTCATCGAACGTCTTATCCGCCGGTTCATCTGGTGATAACAGGTGTTTCAATTGCCCGTATGTCTTCGCACCCATTAAATTTAATAATGTTAGTGCTTTATCAGCCTCACGAATTTTATTGGCCTTACAATAATTTTTAACTCGTTCAACATATATGGCCCAATCTTCGATGTCACTATCAAAGTTGCTAATATTCCCGTGTTTAGGCATTGTAGTACTTTATCAGATTTGCAATTTCTCAGATTTTTTTTTTTTACTGTTATCCAAGATGGCGGCTTCCCGCTCTTGCCGTCGTCCTCCGCCCACAAAATGGCGGTTTTCCCGCTTCTGCCTTCTTCCCCAGCGGTTTTCCCGCGAAAAATGGCGGCTTTCCCGCGCTTCTCGCTCTCCCCGCCCACTTCAATGGCGGTTTTCCCGCGCTTCTCATCGCTGACTTTCAGCCCGACTGCGGCTCTTATCTCCTGTGCGATCGCTGGTGTGCCGCCCGCCCGAAACGGTTCTCAGCCCTTATCACCAGTGCGATCGCTGGCCCGCTAAGCGCCTCCCGCTTGAAGCGGCTCCCGGCCTCTGGCTCACCCGCTCGGCGGCTCTTGCTCGCTCCCTCCCGGGCTCTGGCTTACCCGCTCGCGCCCTCCCGGGCTCTGGCTTACCCACGAGGTTATGGAGGCTTCAGGGTCCTAATGCCTGTCGCTTCCAGTCGCTGGAAGCTGTCAGGATTTCTGCTGCCCTTCAGTTTTCAGTGGGGTGTTGAGGATTGGAACCTCTCTTCAACGTCCTGTCTTTGGACGAAGCCGCTGTGGAATAACTGCCGCAGGGTTCGAACCGACTCGTCGCCAGTGTTAAGTATGTGTATTGTATTGAACAATTAACACAAAGACTTAAACGTATAACTCAAACAGGTCTTTACTGGTTGGAGGTAGGGACTATACATAGGTCTTTACTTCATGCCCACAGGCGGGAACTGAGGGGGATCAGTACCCACAGTACTATTTATACCCCTATGGCCAGGAGTGGTACTGCGTATCACTACGCCCAACAAGTAGTGCAGTCCTGTCCATAGGTTCAAAGTAGCACACATATTACATACACAACAGAGGCCATTTGGCCCATCGAGTCCGGGTAGCCTTACTGCAGAGCAATCCTGTCAGTCCCACTCCAGACCAGGTAAGGACGGCAGATTTCCTTCCCTAAAGGACATCAGTGAACCAGATGGGTTTTTAAAACAATCCGGTTCATGGTCACCATTACTGATGCTACTATATTCCAGATTTATTTAATTAACTAAATTTCAATTTCGCAGCTGCCGTGGTGGGATGTGAACTCATCATCTACCAGATCATTAGTCCAGGTCCTCTGGATTACTAATCCAGTAAACTAACCGCCAGGCTACCGTTCCCAGTGACACGTACTCTGTCACTCCAAGATTGATACCTCTAGGGAGACAAGCTTAGAGCTGCTGTCTTTCTGCCAGGACTGAAAGTTCTAAACGCAGATTCTTCATTTACAGATTTTAATTAATGATACTGAGGAACAACACACAACGATACGCGGGCTGCGGGAGACCTCACGTTACAGTTGCTGAGCTCAGTCGCGGGGTGATTAGCCCGTGTCTTCCCTAACCTCCTTACAATGGTCTCGCTTTTTATCCGCAGCTAAAAGGCCGTCAAATCACCTCCTCCATGACCTTCACTCATGGTTTACACCAACTTACATCAGCTCAACATTCCAGAGAGTGGGTCTCATAACAAAAGCTGTTTTTACAAGTGCAGTAAACGTAAACATAGAGTTGTTAAACAGATAGATGTATCTATTAGAAGATTAGAACTACACAAGGCTATTTTTGATTACGACAGTAATGTAGTCTTGCAAATGGGCCTTGGAGATTTGAACTGTCTTGTTGACATTCTCCAGATATCGTCTTCGTCAACAGATTCAGCAATAACAAAAACAGCAATAACATCATTTGGTCCGGAACATAAAATGGACTCTTGAAAAAATATTTCTGCTGGAATTCCTAATATAAAGAATAATTAAAAAATAATGAGTAGACCTCCCTGGGGGTTGATCACAGATTTTAAAAAGAACAGTCACTCTTTTCCCAGCACAGTATGTAAAGAATGCTGCATTTTTGGAGCTGTTGTCCTTCGGAGGGACATTAAACCAAGGTTTCACTTGCCTGTTTCATTGGTCCAGTTGGATGTTAAACATCCCATGATACTATTCAGGAAGAGCAGGAAGTTCCCCATGAGCCCTGGTCAACATTCCTCTATCTATCAATGCTACCGAGAAAAACAGACGACCTAGTCATTGACCTGGTTGCTGCTTGTGAGCAACCGTCAGGTTTATCGGCATAGTGCGGCAAAGCCACCAAAGAGACTCTCACAGTAACTTGTACAATTGTCTTTAATCATTATTGTTACCTTTTAATGTTTGCCCTGTTTAAACAGCGCGGGATCGATAAAATCGCGATCTGACGCGATGACGTCATCACGTGGGTCACGTGACATTTCCAACGGCGGGAAACGTGATGACGTCATGACGTCAGGGTTGGAGGGCGTTTCCAGTTGGTCCTCGTGGAGTGAGCTAGTGTACAGACCTGTTTAGAGTTTCTCCTGCGTTTTTGTTTTGTAATACTTTCAGTACATTAAACTAAGTTTGTTAACTACCAGTTTAGTTCACAGTGTTTTTGTTAGGAGTGCACAGACTCCTACATTGGTGACCCCGAATCCTCGCGATCGTTTTTCGCGGTGGACACGGAACGCAGGCCAGTGATGGATGCCAACGCTGTGGCCTTGAAGCTCCCCCAATTCTGGGAACAACAGGCGGCCTCCTGGTTTGTGCAGGCCGAGGCGCAATTTGAACTCCGCAACATCGTGCAGGACCAGACCCGATATTTGTACGTGGTCTCCGCCCTCGATAGCTCGACGGCGTCGAGGATCATCAGCCTTCTGGAGAACCCCCCGAATGCTGACAAGTATGTAGCCATCAAGACTCGGCTGCTGCAGGTATTTGGCCTTACCAAGGCGGAGCGCGCTCGCCGCTTACTGACACTACCAGGGTTAGGTGACTCCAAACCCTCGGAACTAATGAGCCACATGCTAACGCTCCTGGGGTCCGAACCCCCATGTTTCCTGTTCCGCGAGCTGTTCCTTACGCAGCTGCCCGAACACGTCCAGGCAGCCCTCGCCAGATCGGACACCAGGGACTGCATCGCGCTCGCCGAAGAGGCGGATAAAATTTACGCGGTCCGGCAGCAATACTGCGCCATCGCGCAACGCCCCGCCCCGAGGGGCCCGGCCCCGGTGCCTCCGATGGCCGGTTACTGTTACTACCACACTCGTTTCGGCCCGAAGGCCCGCTGCTGCCGACCACCGTGTGGTTTCGTGCCCAGACCATCGAACAGACTGCCGCGAGTCAAGAACACTGGGTCCGGTGCGTCCCCCGCGGCCACGATGGCGATCAGCGACTCCGGGAATCTCATGTATTTAACCGACTCCATCTCGGGCTGTCGTTTTTTGTGTGACACGGGGGCACAGTGCAGCATACTTCCCGCCTCGGTCCTCGACCTTTGGTCTGGCGGACGGGGTCCCCCCCTCCAAGCTGCCAACGGGGGTACGATCCGCACTTGTGGGAAACGACGGGTGCAAGTCTGTTTCGGTGGCCAGTGTAGTGTATGTGCCTTTAAGTCAGAACTACTTTTACAGCTCCTGTATACTGTAGTACCGGCAGTGACCACACCTGTATATAAGCTTTGCGCATGCCTCTGTACCCCCAGTCTTGAGACTACCCTCCTCCAGTAAAGACCTGTTTACTGTTAATTTACAGCATCCGTGTGATTATTGAATAACTGCATATCCTCAGAATTACGGATCCAACAGTGGCGACGAGTGTCGATTCGAATCTACCTGCAACGTAAAAAAAAAGTTCGGCCAGGAACACGGGCGTCGACCACGAGCAACTGCCCAGCCATCAGGCAGAGAGTGAACATCGCAGGGTAGGCTGTGGAGAGCCGGGCTTGGTTCCCCAGCCACGACGATCAGCAATAGACTGACGACAGGTCCAGCGCAGACCCTTCCCGAGCAGCGGCGGCTGGAGCCAACCGATGGCGGAGAGAAAGCCGAGCAGCGTCGACGGGGTAAGACAGAGGGTGAAGCGCGCAGGGCGCAGCCGGGGGTTGAACACCGAGCGGCGTCGAGAAAAAGAAAACAAACCGGAGAGAGAGAGGGTAAAGAAACAGTCGGGTTCAAGACTGAGCGGCGTAGAAAAAAAAAAAAAAAAGAAGAACGCGCAGAGCACAGCCAGGGCTCACGGGCTGAACAGGGTCCGCGGGGAGAAGAGGGAAGAGCGCGGGAGACGCCATTGAGCCGTGGAGAAGAAGGAAGAGTGCGGGTGACGCCATTTTTAGAAGCCGCAGCGGAGAAGAAGGGCGAGCATGGGAAGGAAGGAAAGCGCGGGAGACGCCATTTTGTGCCAGTGGAGAAGAAGGGGAAGCGCGGGAGATGCCATTTTTGACAGTTAACTCACACCCAGGGATGCCGAAGAGTGGCAGTATCTCTACGTTCGACAATGAAGTCGAAGATTGGGCGACATATGTGGAACGTATTGAGGTGTACTGCAGGGCGAATGAAGTGTCAGATGCTAATAAAGCACTGGTTTTGTTAAATTCCATGGGTGCAAAAGCTTATGGGTTACTGCGAAATCTAATAACCCCAGAGAAGCCGGTGAACAAGAATTTCGAAAGCATAGTAGAAATCCTACAGGACCACTTAAACCCCACACCGCTGCTGATAGCAGAACGATTTAAGTTCCATAAAAGGAACCAACACAAAGACGAAAGCAATGCTGAGTACCTAACGGAGCTGCGCAAGCTATCGAAACACTGCCAGTTTGGAGCGAGACTAGCAGATACGCTAAGGGACAAGTTTGTGTGTGGGCTACAAAGTGAAGGAACCCAGAAATGGCTTCTATCAGAAAAGGATCTTACGCTGGACAAAGCTTTCAGTATGGCAGTATCACACGAAGCAGCCGCAAGGGGCGCTGCAGAGATACAACGGAGACCGCAAGAATATGGCACCAATGAAATGTCCTATGGAACAGGGAAGTGCTATCGCTGCGGCAGAACAACACATGACCAGAAAGATTGTTGGTTCAAGGACCAAGTGTGCAGACAGTGTGGGAAAGCAGGACACATAGCAAGAGTCTGCAGATCTGGGAAGAAAACCAACAGTAAGAAATCTCCACAGGAGAAGTACAAAAAGGTACACCAGGTGATGGACAGTGGTTCAGACGAACAGAAAAGTGACACAGACTCCGGAAGCAAGGAGCTGGGTTGTCTGAAACTACATAAGGTAACCGAAATGGAAGATCACCAGACTATCTGGGTTACACTCAAGATAGACGGAGTCCAAGTGAAAATGGAATTGGACACAGGGTCAGCTCTAACAGTCATAAATCAAAGAGACTACAAGCGGCTATTTTCACACATACCCTTGAAAGCTACAGAGATTGTCTTGAAGATGTATACGGGGCAAAAAGTCTACCCCAAAGGAAAAATAAGGGTGAAAGTGATATATAAAGGCCAGGAAATACCTAAAATGGATATATATGTATTGCCAGATGGAGGACCACCACTGCTAGGACGTGAATGGATCCGGAAGATACAATTAGATTGGCATTCCATACAGGCACTGAAGGTTGAGGCCAAAAAGGATGACGACGTCACACCTGGACGACTGTCAAAAATGCTAACTGATGCAAAAGAAGTGTTCCAGGAGGGACTAGGAACACTAAAAGGAATAACAGCAATGATTAAAATAGAGGAAAATGCAAGCCCAAAGTTTCTGAAGGCCAGACCAGTGCCTTATGCGATCAGACCAGCTGTTGAAGCAGAGCTGGAAGGGTTGGAGCGTTCAGGAGTACTGTCCAAAGTGGACTGAAGCGAGTGGGCTACACCCATCGTTCCTGTAATGAAGAGGTCGTTGAGTAATACACCTGGGGAACCAAAGAAGGTCCGCATCTGTGGGGATTTTAAGGTGACAGTGAACCCAATCCTTCACACGGTACAATATCCGCTTCCACGAATTGAGGATATTTTCGCCTCGCTATCTGGAGGTAAACGCTTCACCAAAATTGATCTAGCCCAGGCGTACTTGCAAATGGAGGTAGAAGAAGCTTCGAAACAATACCTTACGATTAACACTCATAAAGGTCTCTATCAATACAACCAGCTGGTGTTTGGAGTAGCCTCGGCTCCAGCTATCTGGCAAAGGGTGATGGATCAGGTCCTGCCAGGGATTCCAGGGACCCAGTGTTATTTGGACGACATCTTGGTCACGGGCAAAAATGACAGTGATCACCTCACCAACTTGGAGAAGGTGCTCACCAGATTGAAGGAGTATGGGCTACGAGCTAATCGCCACAAGTGCGAGTTTTTCCAGAAACAGATCTCGTATTGTGGCCGCGTCATCGATGAAGAGGGGTTACATAAGTCCCCTGACAAGATTGAGGCAGTAGTCAAGGCTCCAGCACCGGAAAATGTGTCACAACTGAGGTCGTTCCTCGGGCTGGTAAACTACTGCCACAAGTTCTTACCAAATTTGTCCACGGTATTACACCCACTGAACACCCTACTGCAAACAGGGGTACCATGGAAGTGGGATGATGAACATAGACGAGCTTTCCAGAAGTGTAAAGAATTGATCACATCAAAAGAGGTGTTGGCCCATTTCAACCCAGCACTACCAATTCGTTTGGCATGTGATGCATCACCCTATGGTATTGGAGCGGTGCTGTCGCACAAATTCCCAGATGGGTTGGAGAGGCCAGTAGCCTTTGCGTCTCGGTCACTAACCTCAGCCGAGCACAACTATGCCCAAATTGACAGGGAGGCCCTCAGCCTAGTGTGGGGAGTAAAAAAGTTCAACCACTATCTGCATGGGCAGAAGTTCACCTTGCTGACTGACCACCAACCACTTGTCTCCATCTTTAATCCTAAGAAGGGCGTTCCAGTGATGACTGCACAACGGTTACAAAGATGGTCCCTGTTTCTAGGGGCGAATCAATATGAAATAGAATATAAAGGCACGAAACAGCATGGGAACGCTGATGGGCTATCGCGCCTGCCACTGCCTACTGTGGAGGAAGCACCAGCAGTGGACCCTATCGAGATATTTTATTCGTCAATAATTGAACGATTGCCAGTAACAAACGCGGATATAGAGAAGGAGACCCGCAATGATCCGACGCTGTCTCGGGTATATGATTTGACGGTGAGGGGATGGCCAACACATGGCAACTCACTGTTGCCAGCATTCTCATCCAGAAGAGAACAGCTGTCAGTATGCCAGGGGACAGTGATGTGTGGATCCAGAGTGGTGATTCCACCCAAGTTAAGGGAGAGAGTGCTAAATGAGCTACATGAAGGTCATCTGGGGGGAGTGAAAATGAAAAGCCTTGCTAGGGCTTATGTGTGGTGGCCGGGAATCGATCAACAAATCGAAGATCTAACTAAGAGCTGCTTAGGATGCCAGAAGGTCCAAAATGCACCACCACATGCCCCTCTACACCCATGGGAGTGGCCCTCCTCTCCATGGCAACGGGTGCATATTGATTTCGCTGGTCCATTCATGGACTCAATGTTCTTAATAGCAGTGGATGCTCATTCAAAGTGGCCTGAGGTGATAAAAATGTCTTCAACCACTACAGAGAAAACGATTGCAGTCCTACGGACCATATTTGCCAGAAACGGTTTGCCAGAGCAGATTTGCTCTGATAATGGACCACAGTTTGTGTCCGACGAGTTTCAAAAATTTATGAGAAGGAATGGGGTAAGGCATTACACATCCGCCCCGTATCATCCAGCCACAAATGGATTGGCTGAGAGGTTCGTACAAACCTTTAAGAAGACGATAAAGGCCATGTGCGACGATGAAATTCCACTACAGCATAAGATGGACAATTTCTTATTAGCCTACCGAAACGCGACACATGCAGTTACCAACCAGACCCCGGCCATGATGTTCTTTAACCGAAGATTGAGACCTCGCCTGGACTTGCTCAGACCAAATGTGCGAAGAAATATTGAGGACAAACAATTCCAGCACATCAATCACAAGGAGCTTCAATGTAGGGCAACCAGTCTTGGCCCGTGACTATCGAACAGAGAAATGGCAACCCGGAACGATATGTACAAGGCAGGGGCCATTAATGTACACAGTG
Organism: Somniosus microcephalus; assembly: GCF_052327205.1. Lineage (NCBI taxonomy): Eukaryota > Metazoa > Chordata > Chondrichthyes > Squaliformes > Somniosidae > Somniosus > Somniosus microcephalus. The sequence continues at coordinate 10,671,313 of NC_141015.1, forward strand.
GATGTCGGGGAGAACATTGTGAGACGCCACGTCGATCAGATCTTAGCGTCACAGGAACGCGTCAACCCCATGTCTCGAGTACCTGGGGATGAACCCGACATACCGGTAGCATCTACCCCAGACCCAGTAGCAGTGGAACCCGATGAACTACCCGATGAAAAGGGGTCAGAATCGCCTCTGCACCAAGAACAAGAACATCCGGAAAGGCGCTATCCCGAAAGGGTCAGGAAGCCACCCCAAAGACTGAATCTATAAATGGACTTTTGTTGTTTAATGTACATGTTAAAATGTTAATTGTTATTTGAATATTAGGGGTACTACTAATCTAAAAGGGGAGGAATTGTAGTGTATGTGCCTTTAAAATAGAACTACTTTTACAGCTCCTGTATACTGTAGTACCGGCAGTGACCACACCTGTATATAAGCTTTGCGCATGCCTCTGTACCCCCAGTCTTGAGACTACCCTCCTCCAGTAAATACCTGTTTATTGTTAATGTACAGCATCCGTGTGATTATTGAATAACTGCATATCCTCAGAATCACGGATCCAACAGCCAGCGCTTTACCTGGGATTTCGTCACTGCTCAAATTTTGCAGGCCCTTTTGGGCGCCGACTTTTTAGGCGCCAACGGCCTGTTGGTGGATGTGAAAAATCGACGCCTCGTTCACGCCGCCACGCTCGACGGTATTTCAGGTGCGCGCAGCACGGCTGCACTGCACTCGGTCTCCTGTGCGCGGCCACCTCCCGACGGCTTCTCCCGCCTTCTCGGGGACTTCCCCGAGCTGACAAAGCCCACCTTTTCAGCTTCGACCACCAAGCATCGGGTGGAGCATCATATTTCGACAACCGGCTCTCCCGTCTATGCCAGGGCGCGGCGTTTGGAGCCCAGCATGCTTGCGGCGGCGAAGGCGGAGTTCACCGCGATGGAGAAGCTGGGGATTATTCGCCAATCCAGTAGTCCCTGGTCTTCACCGCTCCACATCGTCCCAAAGCCCGGCGGGGGATGGCGGCCCTGTGGCGACTATAGTCGCCTCAATGAGATAACGACGCCCGACCGTTACCCCATCCCCCACATACAAGATTTCTCTGCGCATTTGGCAGGGAAGTCAATATTTTCAAAGGTCGACCTCGTCCGTGGGTACCATCAGGTCCCAGTGCACCCTCAGGATGTCGAAAAGACGGCGGTCATCACCCCTTTTGGATTTTCTGAATTCCTCCACATGCCCTTTGGGCTTAAAAATGCGGCGCAGGCGTTCCAGCGCCTTATGGACTCGGTTCTGCGGGACCTCGATTTTTTGTTCGTCTACTTGGTTGACATTCTGATTGCTAGCACCACAAAGGATGAACACCTCAAGCATCTCCGGGTCCTTTTTCGACGGCTTCAGCAGCACGGCGTCATTGTGAACCCGGACAAATGCCGTTTCGGCCTGGCGCAGCTCGATTTTCTTGGCCACTGCATAACTTCCGCAGGGGCAACGCCGCTTTGAGCTAAGGTGGAGGCGATCACGGTGTGCCCGAAGCCGCAATCCGTGAAAGCCTTACAGGAGTTCCTGGGGATGGTTAATTTTTACCACCGGTTCGTCCCCAGGGCCGCACATCTCATGCGGCCGCTCTACGAGGCCCTCAGGGGCAAGACGGGAAAGGAGCCCGTGGTTTGGTCGCAAGAAATGGGTCGCACCTTCTGTAATGATATCAGCAAATAGTGATGATATTTGTCTGTGTTTGATTACTTATGCCTTACAGCATAGTTGTCTGTGTTTTTGATTACTTGTGCCTGACCAGCAGAGGTCATGTGAGAGACAAGCAGTCCAGAGGAGTTTTACTTTCAGTTTCATTCTAGATGCATCACAGCATAGTGTGTTCTGTAAAAAGCTGTAGAAAGTCTTGAACAAGACTTTAGATTAAACAACATTCTCTTTCAGAAATGAGTCTTTATTGAACCCAAAAAGAAATCAACACATGATGTCAGAAGTGGCTGAAAGAGAAAAAATCTGAAGTTAGCAACTTGATGGGACAGTGAAAGCAGTTGTGGCAAGTAAGCGAAATCAGCTCTCCACATATTAGCAAGCCAGAAGAGAACATCGTTGCTTACCATTAGAGAATAGCTAACGAAGTGAAAAAATGGAAGGTTTACTCCCACCGGCGACGCTTCAATTAACAGGTAATGTGGCTGAAAATTGGAGAAGGTTCAAACAACGTTTAGAGTTGTATTTAACGGCAATCGGAGCTGACGAGAAAAGTGATAAACAAAAATCGTCCGTGTTCTTACATGTCGTGAGTGATGCAGCACTGGAGGTATATAATAATTTCATATTTGCCGTTGATGGAGACAAAATGAAGCTAGATAAAATAATGGAACAGTTTGAGGCCTACTGCATACCTAAACGCAACGTGACCTTTGAGAGGCACAAATTTTTCACATGTGCACAGAAAATCGGCGAGACTATTGATCAGTATGTGACTGAACTGAGAAACCGGAGCAAATCGTGTGAATTTGGGGGACTCACAGACTCGCTGATAAAAGACAGACTGGTGTGTGGTATTCCAGATAATGATCTAAGGGAAAGGCTGCTAAGAGAGCAAGATCTAGACCTGGGAAAAGCCATAGCACTGTGTAGGGCTACAGAGACTGTGAAGTTGCAGGCAAAGGAGCTGTTCAGTGACAGTAGCTGCAACGTGGATGCAGTGAGAAAGCACGGATACAAACCGTTTAACAAAGAGAGCGCCAATGTGAAAAAAGAGACGTGGCCAGCAAACGAAAATGAAAGAGACAATCGGAAGCTATGTAGTCGATGCGGTACACAGCATCCACCAAGAAAGTGTCCAACATATGGTAAAACATGCAATAGATGCAACAAAAACAACCATTATGCCCGTTGCTGCAAGAACCAAGTGCAACAAAGCAAGGTCCATGCAGTAGATGAAAGCGACATAGAGGAATTCTATGTAGACGTTGTGTCTGAAAACAAAAGAGAAGAAAGAGACTGGATGTTGACACTAAAAGTGAACGACATACACATTCCATTTAAATTGGATACTGGAGCACAAGTTAATGTGATATCAGAGACCGATTTTAAGAGAATTAGACCCAGACCAAAGTTACATGGAATACAAGTGAAAGTGACCGGATACTCAGGTACTGATATACCAGTGAAAGGAAAATGCATTGTCAAAGTAACACACAAGGACAGAGAGCACACGCTAGCATTAATCGTGGTGCCAAAGGAGGTGCAAGCCATACTAGGTTTAAAAGCCTGTGAGAGACTGAACCTGGTAAAGAGAGTCCTCGTTGTGGAAAGCGAAAGAGAGACAGTCTATGATGAACTGAATGTTGCGTACACACCGGGTAAGCTGATGTATACAGCAGACACGTTGTCCAGAGCTGTTGACCTAGGAGGGCCCGCAAACACAGTGAAAAGACTGAAGTACAAGGCAAAAGACAGTGGAACTGACTTCGACCAGAGCATGCTTGTATACCGCACAATGCCGCTCGAGTGTGGTATGTCACCAGCCCAACTCCTGATGGGATGTCGGCTAAGGTCAAACCTACCCATCCCGGAGAAACTCCTGAAAACAAAAGAGGGGGAGAAAGTGAGGAAGTTCAAAGAACAACCAGATCACACAGCTGAGAACCAATCATCTGAGGCAACAACTCAGATTCAAGGACAATTAATCAGAAAATCCTCAAGACACGTGAAGCCTCCTGAGAGACTCATTGAGCAAATTTAAGGACTATTGATAAAGAAGGAAGTAATGTTATCTTATTCTTTCTTCAAGTTCTAGTGTATTGACATATTTCATGTGAACACACAAAGCAAGGGTAAAAAACCTTGATCATGATAATGATAATGTAAGTTCATTAAATGTTGTTAGTTAAAAGTAAAATACTTTTGTTTTAAGAAAGGGAGATGTAATGATATCAGCAAATAGTGATGATATTTGTCTGTGTTTGATTACTTATGCCTTACAGCATAGTTGTCTGTGTTTTTGATTACTTGTGCCTGACCAGCAGAGGTCATGTGAGAGACAAGCAGTCCAGAGGAGTTTTACTTTCAGTTTCATTCTAGATGCATCACAGCATAGTGTGTTCTGTAAAAAGCTGTAGAAAGTCTTGAACAAGACTTTAGATTAAACAACATTCTCTTTCAGAAATGAGTCTTTATTGAACCCAAAAAGAAATCAAAACACCTTCAAGGATACGAAGACCGCGCTCGCGAACGCGACGATGTTGGCACAGCCCCTGCCAGGAGCTATCATCGCCCTCATGACGGACGCGTCGGATTACGCTGTGGGGGCTGTCCAGGAGCAATGGGTCGACGGCGCATGGCAGCCTCTGGCATTTTTTAGCCGCCAGCTGCAACGGCACGAACGTCGATACAGTACTTTGGACAGGGAGCTGTTAGCCTTTGTTTTTGGCCATCCGCCACTTCCGATTCCTCCTCGAAGGGCGCCGCTTCACTGCATTTGTTGACCACAAACCATTGACGTTCGCGATGGCCAAGACAGCTGAACCGTGGTCGGCTCGGCAACAACGGCAGCTGACTTACATCTCCGAGTTCACCACTGACGTCAGGCACATGGTCGACAAGGACAGCGTCGTCGCTGATTGCCTCTCCCGCGCCGCCATCCAGGCCGTTCAATTTGGCATTGACTTCGCCGACCCGGAGACTCAGACCTTTCGTTCTGTCCCCGCCAGCCTCCAGCCAAGAGATGTACCGTTCCATGCGGCAGGTACCACTCTACTCTGCGACGTTTCGTCGGGTGCACCCCGTCCGATTGTGCCGTCCACCTGGTGCCGAGGCGTTTTCGACGCCATACACGGGCTGTCGCATCCTGGAGTGCGGGCGTCGCAGAAGCTGCTGGTCTCCAAATTCGTATGGAGAAGAATACGCAAAGACGTCCGTGACTGGGCGAACACTTGTGTGGTTTGTCAACGGGCCAAGGTGCAACGGCACGTCAGGGCCCCTCTGGCCACCTTCGAGGTACTGAAGCGGCGTTTCGACCACATTCACGTTGACCTAGTGGGCCCACTTCCACCGTCCCGTGGTTTTACGCACCTTCTGACAATGGTGGATCGCATCACGAGGTGGCCGGAGGCGGTTCCCCTGACGTCCACCACCTCTGCGGATGTCGCGCGAGCCTTCATTTCATCATGGGTAGCCCGGTTTGGTGTCCCTGCGGATATTTCGTCGGATCGCCGGCCGCAATTTTCGTTGGAACTATGGAATGAGGTGGCCTCAGTATTGGGCACTAAACTACACGGCACTACGGCTTATCACCCGCAAGCGAACGGCTTGTGCGAGCAGTTCCACCGTTCATTGAAGGCGTCTCTCAGGGCCAGCCTTCTGGATGCAGCATGGGTCGATAAACTGCCGTGGCTGATGCTGGGACTGCGCATGGCGCCGAAGGAGGATCCACAGTCGTCGGCCGTGGAAATCGTTTACGGTCAGCCACTTCGAGTTCTGGGCGAGTTCATGCCATCCCCTACACGGCCGTGGTCTGCAGCCAGTCAGTGAGAGGCTCTTCGGGACGTGGCTCAGTGTTTCCGCCCAGTTCCGACCTCGCAGCACGGTTTGCCTTCTTCCAACATCCCTGGGGAGCTGTCAAAGGCCAAGTTCGTCTTTGTGCGCCAAGACGGCCATCGTACCCCGCTCGCACCTCCTTATGCAGGTCCGTTCCAGGTTCTACAGACCGGGGACAAGAGTTTTGTGATCGACGTCGGGGGCAAGCCTGATCACATCTCTGTTGATCGCCTCAAACCTGCGCACCTGGACCTCAAACAGCCGGTCGAACTGGCGCAGCCTCCGCACCGGGGCCAGCCGCTGGCCGCCGCTACGCCTAACCGCACCGTGCTACCTGCCTCTCGCCACCTGCTCAGCGTTTTCCTCTCCGGGAATTTAGGAGTCGGTCAAACAGGCTTGTCCGACCTCCTCGGCGATTGACTTTCCTCATTAAAGACAATTCTGGGGGGGCGTATGTGGCAAAGCCACCAAAGAGACTCTCACAGTAACTTGTACAATTGTCTTTAATCATTATTGTTACCTTTTAATGTTTGCCCTGTTTAAACAGCGCGGGATCGATAAAATCGCGATCTGACACGATGATGTCATCACGTGGGTCACGTGACGTTCCCAACGGCGGGAAACGTGATGACGTCATGATGTCAGGGTTGGAGGGCGTTTCTAGTTAGTCCTCGTGGAGTGAGCTAGTGTACAGACCTGTTTGGAGTTTCTCCTGCGTTTTTGTTTTGTAATACTTTCAGTGCATTAAACTAAGTTTGTTAACGACCAGTTTAGTTCACAGTGTTTTTGTTAGGAGTGCACAGACTCCGACAATAGCAACAATGACCGCACACCAAAAGTCATCCTTTGTGTGTGGGAATTGTTTTGAAATGTTTTGACGTGATAAGGTCCTTTATAAATACAAGGCCCTGAAATCTCGCCTCATAACTGTTGGTGGAAACCCATGGTGCAAATGGCCACAGGTGCAGACCTTTGAGCAGAGCAGTGGAGAGTGTTGAGCAATAGGAACCCTGGCTGATTGGTTCCTCCCTTTCCCGGGGCCAGTTGTCACTCCCCCTATTACCACCCTGCTATGATGGGTGAATGACTGTCTCCTCACCTTCCAAGACAACACCAGTCGACTGTCATATTTACAGCGTATCACTATTGGAACATTCTAGGACAACAATGTTGTCTTGCTCTAAATGTACATTTGAGTGGTACAGGTTTTCACTCAGAGAGCTGTCGGGATCTGGAACGCTTGACCTGAACAGGCGATGGAAGCTGACTCCATCAATAGTTTGAAAAGGGAGTTGGACGGGTTCTGGAGGATGAGCAACTCACAGGGTTACGGACAAAACGCGGGGGATGTGTGACTGAGCACGACTGCTCTTTCAAAGAGCTAGCACAGGCACGACGGGCAGAATGGCCTCCTTCTGTGCTGTAAGTTTCTGTGATTCTATGACAAGAAAATAGATGAGAGAGGGGTTTCACAATGAAATTGCTTTTTTATTTTGTCTTGTTTGACACTCTGTGACCTCCATCAAGTTGATTTTTAATGTTTGTTTTGCAGTTTGTTGGACCGTACATCACAGAACCATAACAATGCCACTGCTCTCTCCTCCAGTGAACCTGCAGTTACCTGTTGCTGTGCTTGTGGTTTGATTGGACCATTGTTACAAACTGAATCGGAGGAAACAAACCAAAGCTATTGTTTCCCCCGAAAGGAACTCGCTTCATCTGATCAGATCTTCACTCCCCCCCGACCCAGTGCTGTTGTGGTCAGTGATCCCAGGAGGGGGGCCATGGAAAATACACTGCACTTTGCAGCTTGTAACTTGTACCAGATTAACTCAGGAGTCAAGACAAATTTACTGGAAGTAAGAAACTGCGCCTTGTCAAGACGGGTGGGAGGAAGGTAGGGTTGCCAACTCTGGCTGGGCGTTACCCCGGAGCTTCCATCATGTGACCTCTGACCCCCCAACCACCCCACCCCCACACCTCCGCCATTGGTCACCTGACACGTTCATCCTCCCGATGCACCGCTCATGCCAATCGGAAGCCAGACAGGCTCTTTGTTACCCCATTGGATGATTTATATAACTTATAAACAAAAGTGTTCAAACAAAATGAGGAAAAAAACCAACTGACTTTTTTTAATGCCCCGTGACTTTACTCCCGGGTATTGGTCTTAGCAATGTCCCGGAGACTAGTCTTTAATCCCCGGAGACTCCAGGGAAATCCTGGGAGTGTTGGCAACCCTAGAGGCAGTGTAGCTTCAAGTTAGACGCGTCGCTCACTCTGAGGTGGCAGGGACCTTGGTTTAGTCTGGGACACTCCACCGATCCCGTGTTCTTTAAGGATTTTCCTGTCCAGTGGGGCTCTTGGATAGAGTTTCTGTTGCAGCCGGTTTCTCTGTGAGGTTGGGAAAAATGATCCTGCTACTTCTTTCATCAAACAAACAGTCCCAGCACGGTCTGAACTGGAAAACCGCCAAAAAAAATCAGGAAATATCAGCAGAAAAAAAAATTAAATTCATACGTGTAGCAGCTGCAAAATAAGTTATTGAATTTCTACACTAAACAGTACCTGGGCAATAAGAAAGATTTGAAACACTGCCTTTATATCCCTTTACATCTGGAGATCGCCACACTAATCCAGCTTGTTGTATCGTTCGATATTCTTGCTTATCAAATTCTTACCCAGTTCCCTTTTACCTGATGTTATATTCTCCACCTCAATTGCTCCTTGTGGTAAAACATTACATGTTAAAGAAATAATTTGCATTTATATAGGGCCTTTCACATCCTCAGGAGCTCCCAAAGTGCATCACAGTATTTTTGAACTGTTGTCACTGCTGTTATGAAGCCAAACAAGGCACCCCACTGCCCTTCACCCACTGCCCTTCAACCACTGCCCTTCACCCACTGCCCTTCACCCACTGCCCTTCACCCACTGCCCTTCAACCACTGCCCTTCACCCACTGCCCTTCACCCACTGCTCATCACCCACTGCCCTTCACCCACTGCCCTTCACCCACTCCCACTCACCCACTGCCCTTCACCCACTGCCCTTCACCCACTGCCCTTCACCCACTGCCCTTCACCCACTCCCACTCACCCACTGCCCTTCACCCACTGCCCTTCACCCACTCCCACTCACCCACTGCCCTTCACCCACTGCCCTTCACCCACTGCCACTCACCCACTGCCCTTCACCCACTGCCCTTCACCCACTGCCCTTCACCCACTCCCACTCACCCACTGCCCTTCACCCACTGCCCTTCACCCACTGCCACTCACCCACTGCCCTTCACCCACTGCCCTTCACCCACTGCCACTCACCCACTGCCCTTCACCCACTCCCACTCACCCACTGCCACTCACCCACTGCCACTCACCCGCTCCCACTCACCCACTCCCACTCACCCACTGCCACTCACCCACTGCCCTTCACCCACTGCCCTTCACCCACTGCCCTTCACCCACTGCCCTTCACCCACTCTCACTCACCTACTGCCATTTATCCTTTTGCTGCAGTTCTTAGGCACATCACTCTCTTCCTTGCTCTTTTTCTCTTTCCCTTTCTCTTCTCCCAAGCTCCCTCTTCCTCCGTCTCCCTCCCTCTCTTCCCTATCTGTCCCCCACTGTCTCCCTCTCCTTTCTCTTCCCCTTTTACACGCCCTCTTTTTTCTCTTTCTTTCGCTCTACTATTCTCCCTTCATTCTTGTTTTCACCTCTGCCTCCTTTTCTCTTTATCTCTCCCCAGACCTCTGTGCATTTCCCTCTCCTCCTCTCCTTTGTCCACTCTCCTTCCTTTTCTCCCTCCCCCCACTCCTGAGATGAGTGTCCGAATCCCAAATTATTTTGAATCTTTTATTCCTTAATTTTTTACACATATTTTAAAGCTTTCCCTCTCCACCTCCCTTATATTTAACAAACCATTTGCATTCCGTGTCTGCCCCGTTCACTGCCAGTAGTTCCTTTTGGGACCCTCACACCAGCTGTACTAACATGCTGCTTCCAAGCTTCACCTTCTTAGCCCCGAGGATATTTTTTCTCATTTCAAAGTCTTTACATTCCAGTGTTCCCGGAGGTCGGTTAGCAGAGATTTTTTTGAGAGGGCTAACTTCATTTGTAAAATTTTGTTTAGACGTTCTGAAGAACTTTTAACATTTCTGAGCTGCCATTTGGCAAACCAATGTGTTTGCACATGACTTTTTATCCTGACCTGTTATGTGATTAAATGTAAGTTATTACTGTTGACATAAGATGGGTCAAATCATCCTTCAAGCAGATAAGGAAAAGAAGCACTCCAAAATATCATGCAAGTCGCACACGCACCATTGCCAGCAATCATTGGGTAGTTTATCTCCTTTTGCCTCACACCATCATCCCTTTTGTCATTTAATCTCTCCTGCCTTCCACCCTGTCACAGACCTTCCCTACTGTTCTTTCCTTCCCTTTCCCCGGCCGCTGTACTTGCTTAAAATCTGCTACATCTCTAACTTCTTCCGGTTCCGACGAAAGGTCATCGAGCTGAAACGTTGGGCTGGATTTTCCCAGCCCTGATGAGCCATAGAGTCATAGAGTTATACAGCACAGAAAGAGGCCCTTTGGCCCATCGTGTCCGCACTGGCCATCATGCCCTGTCTATTCTAATCCCATTTTCCAGCACTTGGTCAGTAGCCTTGTATGCTATGGTGTTTCAAGTGCTCACCTAAATGCTTCTTGAATGTTGTGAGGGTTCCTGCCTCTACCACCCTTTCAGGCAGTGAGTTCCAGATTCCAACCACCCTCTGGGTGACATGAGTCAGTCATTCATGAAAGAAAGACTTATGAAATAATACTGAGCGGCCTACGGGTGGCGCTGTCCAGGGAGAGTATAAATATTCGGGCACGGGCCCAGCTTGCGCAGGACATTCTTAACAGGAACTAGTGAAGGACATAACTAGACCTCCATGTTGTAAAACAGTTGATTAAAGCTTTGTTTAACGCTTAGACCAAGTGCCGAGTAGTTTTCTTACGTCACAGGGTGAAAAAGTTTTTCCTCAAATCCCCTCTAAACCTCCTGCCCCTTACCTTGAAATTATGCCCCCTGGTTATTGACCCCTCCACTAAGGGGAAAGAGTTCCTTTCTATCTACCCTATCTATGCCCCTCATAATTTTGTACACCTCAATCAGGTCCCCCCTCAGCCCTCTCTGCTCTAAGGAAAGCAACCCCAGCCTGTCCAGTCTGTCTTCATAGCTGAAGCGCTCCAGCCCAGGTAACATCCTGGTGAATCTCCTCTGCACCCTCTCCAATGCAATCACATCCCTCCTATAGTGTGGTGACCAGAACTGCGCACAGTATTCCAGCTGTGGCCTAACTAGCATTTTGTACAGCTCCATCATAACCTCCCTGCTCTTATATTCTATGCCTCGGCTAATGAAGGCAAGTATCCCATATGCCTTTTTAACCACCTTATCTACCTGTCCTGCTGCCTTCAGGGATCTATGTACGTGCACACCAAGGTCCCTCTGATCCTCTGTCCTTCCTAGGATCCTACCATTCATTGTGTATTCCTTTGCCTTGTTAGTCTTCCCAAAATGCATCAACTCACACTTTTCAGGGTTAAATTCCATTTGCCACTGTTCTGCCCATCTAACCATCCCGTCTATATTGTCCTGTAGCCTGAGGCTTCCCTCCTCGCTATTTACCACTCCACCATTTTTCGTGTCATCTGCGAACTTATTGATCATACCTTCTACATTCATACCTAAATCATTAATGTACACTACAAACAGCAAAGCACCCAGCACCAATCCCTGCGGTACAACACTGGACACAGGCTTCCAGTCACAAAAACAACCTTCGACCATCACCCTCTGCCTCCTGCCACCAAGCCAATTTTGGATCTAATGTGTCAAATTGCCCTGGATCCCATGGGCTCTTACCTTTCTGACCTGTCTCCCATGTGGGACTTTGTCAAAAGCCTTACTGAAGTCCATGTGGTCTACATCAACTGCACTACCCCATCCACACACCTAGTCACCCCCTCGAAAAATTCAATCAAATTGGTCAGTCATGATCTCCCCCTGACAAAGCCATGCTGACTATCCCTGATTAATCCCTGCCTCTCCAAGTGTAGGCTAATTCTGTCCCTCAGAATATTTTCCAATAATTTCCCTACCACTGATGTTAGGTTCACTGGCCTGTAATTCCCTGGTTTATCCCTACTACCCTTCTTGAACAATGGTACTACGTTAGCTGTTCTCCAGTCCTCTGGCACCTCCCCTGTGGCCAGAGAGGTTCTGAAAATTTGTGTCAGAGCCCCTGCAATAAGAACCTCCTCCCTTGCCTCACACAGCAGCCTGGGATACACCCCGTCAGGGCCTGGGGATTTATCGACTTTTAAGCCCGCTTAAACTGCTAGTATCTCCTCCCTCTCAATACTAATTTGTTCAAGTATATCACAATCCTCCTGCCTGATTTCTATGCCTACATCACCCGTCTCCATAGTGAACACAGATACAAAATATTCATTTAAAACCTCACGTACATCTTCCAGCTCTACACACAGGTTGCCACTTTGGTCCCTAATGGGCCCTACTCTTTCCCTGATTATCCTCTTGCCCTTAATATACTTATAAAACACCTTGGCCTAGAAATTCAGTGGGCTGCGCCACCAGTTAGCACCCAAAGAGGACACTTAGTGGGTTTAGCGCCACTGGCCACGCCTCCCGTGAAATTTAGTGGGGCGCTAATGGCGGCGTTAGCCGGTAGCGCTGCGCCGCCACCGACGACGTCATCGGTGTGCGCAGCGCCCCGCTACCGCCCCAATCGCGAAATTTGGTAGCGCCCCCCGCTGTAACGCCGGTCGCAATTTGCGACCGGTTCAGGGGGCCTACCTGCGGCGGTAGAGGCGCTGAGGTGCGGGGCGGCTATTTTTTTTGCTGGCCGCCTGCCAGCACCTCTTCGCACAGCCGTCCCCGGCCTCCTGAGCCTCCCCCCCGCGTTGTGCCGGCTGTCTCCCAAGAGCCCGGCACTTCTCCTTGGTGCCGGGCTCTTTTGCCAGCACTCGTGATCTCAGATCGCGCTGCAGCAGGCCCCTTCCCTTTAAGAAGGGGAGGAAGGCCTGCAGTACCACAGCGCGCCATGCCGCAGCGTGTGGCGCTGCGGCACGTTGCGCTGCAAACTTCAGTTGCAGCACCCCAAGATGGATGCGGGGTGCCTCGAGTAGCGCCGCGCTTCCGTTTGGGGTGCTCAAACTGAATTTCCGGCGGGCGCTCACGACTCCTTCCGGGGCAGTACTTCCAGCGCTCTGGCGGGACGCCACCGAATTTCTAGGCCCTTGGGATTTTCCTTTATTTTGCCCGTCAGTGTTTTTTCATGCCCCCTCTTTGCTCTCCTAATTTCTTTTTTAATTATCCCGCTGCACTTTCTATACTCCTCTAGGGCTTCCACTGTTTTTAGTCCTTTGTATCTGCCAAAAGCCTCCCTTTTTATCCTAATCCATTCTTGTATATCCCTTGACATCCAGGGTTCCCTGGACTTGTTGGTCTTTACGGGAACATGTTGGCGTTGTACTCTCTCTATTTCCTTTCTGAAAGACTCCCATTGCTCTGATGTGGATTTTCCTACAAGTAGCTGATCCCAGTCCACTTTGGCCAGATCCTGCCTTGTCATATTAAAATAGGCCTTCCCCCAATTTAGAACCTTTATTTCCGGTCCATCTTTGTCCTTTTCCATGATTACCTTAAATCTCACCGAATTATGGTCACTGTCACCAAAATGCTCTCCTACTGACACTTCTACCACTTGCCCGGCTACATTCCCTAGAATTAGGTCCAGTACCGCCCCCTCTCTTGTAGAACTTTCTACATGCTGGCTCAAAAAGCTCTCCTGGATGCACTTTAAGAATTCCGCACCCTCTAAGCCTTTCACACTGACTATTCCAGTTAATATTGGGGAAGTTGAAATCCCCTACTATTATTACCCTATAATTTCTACACTTCTCTGAGATTTGCCAACATATCTGTTCCTCTATCTCCCCTGACTGTTTGGGGGCCTATAGTACACTCCCAGCAAAGTGCTTGCCCCCTTTTTGTTTTTAAGTTCTACCCATATGGCCTCATTAGAGAAACCTGCTAAGATATCATCCCTCCTTACAGCAGTAATTGACTCCTTGATTAATATTGCGACACCCCCTCCTCTTTTACACCCCCCTCTGTCTCACCTGAAGATTATATACCCCGGAATATTGAGCTGCCAGTCCTGCCCCTTCCTCAACCATGTCTCTGTGATAGCAACAATATCATACTCCCATGTGTTCATCAACACCTTCAATTCATTTGCCTTACTCGCAAGACTCCTTGCATTAAAATAAATGCCATCCAGCCTTGCCATACTCCCTTGTGCCATTACATATTTGCTCTGCCTTCCAGGCTGACTTGTTTTGTCCTCTATATTTGGCTGTGCATCAACCCCCACTATAGCTCCACTCCGTATCCCATGGGAGGCGGGTTTGGAATAGGGTCTGCTGGGAAAATGGGAAAAATTGGGAGCGGGTCCCAACCCCGCTCCCAACCCACCTCCGAACCATCTTCCCGGGAGGCGGGTCCCCGACTCGCGCAGGGCCCCATCTCCTAGCGGCAGGAAGGGGATTAGAGCCAATTAACAGGTAGTTAACAGGCAGTTTAGCAGCTTTTCCCCATTTTCAGCCTGCTGGTGCGGGCTTCCCGACGTCGGGAAACCCCGCCAGGGTCAGCGAGGCGAGCTGTGGGTCTGCTGCAGTGTAAGTGTGCAAATGACAGCTGCAGAGGTAGTGTGATGGGTGCAATGGTGCACATGTAAGCATGGCAGGTGAGGGAATGTAGTGAGAAATGTTTTTATTCTGTTTATATGTATCTGCAGGTGACAAGTTTTGTTTTTTCTTTGAAGCCTCATCTGATCGGGAGAATTGACAGATGGCTTCTGCAATCTCACATGCAGCTGCCATCTGTTTTCTCCTAAGGAGAGAGTCATTGGTGAGCCTGGGTGCAAGGGCTCACCTTTAGACAGTGATTGTCAGTGTTTGACAGCACCTCAATGCTGTCAAACACTGACAATTCATCTGTCAAATAAGCGTGGTGCCTGTCACTTTAACAGAACCGGCAGATGAAGTGCCATGCACCGATGTCATCTGACACTGGCTTGCCCTTAATTGGCTGGCAAGCCCGCAGGGCGGGGCTTAACAAGGCCAATCAGGGGAAAATAACGTCAGGTCGTCAGACGTCGCTGGAGGCGGGACTAGAACCCAAAAACCAGCAGTCCCGCCCCCAACGTGTCTCCTGAGGTAAGATCGCGGCCGTTAACTCTGTCTCTCTCTCCACAGATGCTGCCTGACCTGCTGAGCGTTCCCAGCATTTCCTTTTTTTTCCTCCAGATTTCCAGCATCTGCAGCATTTTGCTTTTGTATTAGGTAGTTGGATCTGTTTTTACTGAGAGATTTGTGACCGTTTTTGGTATAACTACAGAAATCAGCACACAGCCAGTTATTGACCAGAATAGAGAGAACTTAAAGAGGAAAGAAAGTCTTAAAAATAGTACTTTTTGTTCAAAGTATTTTCCTAATGTTTTTCTATCAATTTGTATAAAGTCTTGCATCAAAGAAATAAAGACTTGCATTTATATTGCACCTTTCACGACCTCAGGATGTCCCAAAGCGCTTTACAGTCAAAGTACGTTTTTGAAGTTGTAATGTAGGAAGTGCGGCAGTCAATTTGCACACAGCAAGATCCCTCAAACAGCAATGAGCTAAATGGTGATATTGGCTAAGAGATAAATATTGGCCAGGATACCAGGTGAACTCCCCTGCTCTTTTTCAAATAGTGCCGTGGAATCTTTCCTATCCACTTGAGAGAGCAGATGGGGCCTCAGTTTAATATCTCCGACAGTGCAGCACTCCCTCAGCACTGCACTGGAGTGTCAGCCAAGGTTTTTGTGCTCAAGTCTCATAGGAGTGGAGCTCGGAACCCACAACCCTCTGACTCAGATTTCAGAGTGCTACCCACTGAGTCCGACACCTTTTAATGAAGATTAAAAAAATAATCAGATTGGAATTCCACCATTTTCTATCTCTCAGGAAGGAGCAATCGGTATCCTGCAGTGGTTTATTCATTTTAACTGGGGTGTGACTTTTGCACCCATCTGAGTAGGCAACCAGGCCTTGGTTTAATGTCCCATCTGAAAGACAGCCATCCCACGGTGAAGTGGGTATATCCCACCATGGTTTCTTGGGGTCAGTCACATATAATGATGGCAAACTCCCGGTCCATGGGAACTCGCCGTTATGGGGGCACACTGCTAGATTTAAAGCCCTCATGGTAATTCAAAGGGGCCGCTGTTGAGCAGAAGAATGTCTGATCGTTGGGCAGGATGACTGAGAGCTGCCGGATTCGCACACCGGGTGATGGAAGTGTCTCTTCACGAAATTGGGCAGGGGAGGGTGGCATTATCGGAGGCACCATGTGGTGATCCTACAGTGAGAGGGGTGGCATGGCAGTCAGTGCCAATCTCACGACTCCACATGTGACAACGCAGGTGCATTGCAGAATAGAGAGAGTTCTCCTGGTATTCTGGCCAATATTTATCTCTCAGCCAATATCACTAAAAATGCATTTCTATAGCGCCTTTCATGACCCAAAGCGCTTTACAGCCAATGAAGTTCTTTTGAAGTGTAGTCACTGTTATAATGTAGGAAACACGGCAGACAATTTCATGCACAGCAAGGTCCCACAAACAGCAATGTGATAATGGCCAAGCACTCTGTTTTAGTGATGTTGATTGAGGGATAAATATTGGCCCGGGACACCGGTGAGAACTCCCCTGCACTTTTGTGAAAAAGCACCGACTATTCTTTTACGTCCGCCTGAGAGAGCAGATGGTGTAACATCTTATCTGAAAGATGGCACCTCCAACAGTGTAGTGCGCTCTTAGTACTGCACTGGAGTGCCAGTCTCGATTATATGCTCAGGTCTCACTGTAAGGGGGCTAGAATCCACGACTCTCTGCCTTGGAGGCAAGAGTCATAGCTGATGCCCCAGGTACAACGCAGTTTTACTAGGGATGAGGGGGCTTCTTATTTGAAGGGCGCTTGTAAAGCTGCTTTTTTTGCTGGCAAGGTAAAGGACACTTGAACAGATCTGAAACCGTCAGCCTAATCTTCTTCCTGTCTGTCCAGATGCTGTCTGACCCGCTGAGGGTTTCCAGCATTTCTGTTTTACTTAAGGTTGAAAGAGGATCTGATGGAGGTTTTCAAGATTATGAAGGGTCACGGTCGGAAACATAGTGAGAGATTGTTTCTACACGTCGGTGAGACAGTAATGAGAGGATATAGATTTAAGATAATTACAGAAAGAATTAAAGGGGAGGTTAGAAAACAAACACACACAGTAGTTAGAATGTGGAATCTTCTGACTGTCCTTGAAGCAGAATCCATAAATTCTTTCAAAAAATAAATGAGAAAATTGCTTAAAAAAGAGGAATATTAAAGGATATGAGGATTGTGCAGGAGAGTGGGATTAGACTGGGTGGGATATTAAAGGGTGTGGGGAGTGAGGGGGAGAGTGGGGTTAGACTGGGTGGGATATTAAAGGGTGTGGGGAGTGAGGGGGAGAGTGGGATTAGACTGGGTGGGATATTAAAGGGTACGGGGAGTGAGGGGGAAGAGTGGGATTAGACTGGGTGGGATATTAACTGGTATGGGGAGTGAGCGGGAGAGTGGGATTAGACTGGGTGGGATATTAAAGGGTACGGGGAGTGAGGGGGAGAGTAGAATTAGACTGGGTGGGATATTAAAGGGTACGGGGAGTGAGGGGGAGAGTGGGATTAGACTGCGTAGGATATTAAAGGGTATGGGGAGTGGGGGGGAGAGTGGGGTTAGACTGGGTGGGATATTAAATGGTGTTGGGAGTGAGGGGGAGAGTGGGATTAGACTGGGTGGGATATTAAAGGGTACGGGGGTGTGAGGGAGAGAGTGGGATTAGACTGCGTAGGATATTAAAGGGTATGGGGAGTGGGGGGGAGAGTGGGATTAGACTGGGTGGGATATTAAAGGGAATGGGGAGTGAGGGAGAGAGTGGGATTAGACTGGGTGGGATATTAAAGGGTGTGGGGAGTGAGGGGGAGAGTGGGGTTAGACTGGGTGGGATATTAAAGGGCGTGGGGAGTGAGGGGGAGAGTGGGGTTAGACTGGGGGGGATATTAAAGGTTATGGGGAGTGGGGGGAGAGTGGGATTAGACTGGGATATTAAAGGGTGTGGGGAGTGAGGGGGAGAGTGGGATTAGACTGGGTGGGATATTAAAGTGTACGGGGAGTGAGGGGGAGAGTGCGATTAGACTGGGTGGGATATTAAAGGGTACGGGGAGTGAGGGGGAGAGTGGGATTAGACTGGGTGGGATATTAAAGGGTGTGGGGAGTGAGGGGGAGAGTGGGATTAGACTGGGTGGGATATTAAAGGGTACGGGGAGTGAGGGGGAGAGTGGGATTAGACTGGGTGGGATATTAAAGGGTACGGGGAGTGAGGGGGAGAGTGGGATTAGACTGGGTGGGATATTAAAGGGTATGGGGAGTGAGGGGGAGAGTGGGATTAGACTGGGTGGGATATTAAAAGTTATGGGGAGTGAGGGGGAGAGTGGGATTAGACTGGGTGGGATATTAAAGGGTACAGGGAGTGAGGGGGAGAGTGGGATTAGACTGGGTGGGATATTAAAGGGTACGGGGAGTGAGGGGGAGAGTGGGATTAGGCTGGGTGGGATATTAAAGGGGTTGGGAAGTGAGGGGGAGAGTGGGGTTAGACTGGGTGGGATATTAAAGGGTACGGGGAGTGAGGGGGAGAATGGGATGAGACTGGGTGGGATATTAAAGGTTAAGGGGAGTGAGGGGGAGAGTGGGATTAGACTGGGTGGGATATTAAAGGGTACGGGGAGTGAGGGGGAGAGTGGGATTAGACTGGGTGGGATATTAAAAGTTATGGGGAGTGAGGGGGAGAGTGGGATTAGACTGGGTGGGATATTAAAGGGTACAGGGAGTGAGGGGGAGAGTGGGATTAGACTGGGTGGGATATTAAAGGGTACGGGGAGTGAGGGGGAGAGTGGGATTAGGCTGGGTGGGATATTAAAGGGGTTGGGAAGTGAGGGGGAGAGTGGGGTTAGACTGGGTGGGATATTAAAGGGTACGGGGAGTGAGGGGGAGAATGGGATGAGACTGGGTGGGATATTAAAGGTTAAGGGGAGTGAGGGGGAGAGTGGGATTAGACTGGGTGGGATATTAAAGGGTACAGGGAGTGAGGGGGAGAGTGGGATTAGACTGGGTGGGATATTAAAGGGTGCGGGGAGTGAGGGGGAGAGTGGGATTAGACTGGGTGGGATATTAAAGGGTGCGGGGAGTGAGGGGGAGAGTGAGCTTAGACTGGGTGGGATATTAAAGGGTGCGGGGAGTGAGGGGGAGAGTGGGATTAGACTGGGTGGGATATTAAAGGGTGCGGGGAGTGAGGGGGAGAGTGGTGTTAGGCTGGGTGGGGGATATTAAAGGGTATGGGGAGTGAGGGGGAGAGTGGGATTAGACTGGGTGGGATATTAAAGGGTACAGGGAGTGAGGGGGAGAGTGGGATTAGACTGGGTGGGATATTAAAGGTTATGGGGAGTGGGGGGGAGAGTGGGGTTAGACTGGGTGGGATATTAAAGGGTACGGGGAGTGAGGAGGAGAGTGGGATTAGACTGGGTGGTATATTAAAGGGTGCGGGGAGTGAGGGGGAGAGTGGGATTAGACTGGGTGGGATATTAAAGCGTACGGGGAGTGAGGGGGAGAGTGGGATTAGACTGGGTGGGGTACGTGTGGAAAAACACACAGCCTTGACGTCTCTGTTGGAACATTCCGTAACATAAGAAAAATATTCCACCCCTCCAGATTTTCCTTCCTTTTTCTCTCATTGAATCTTCCCCTCCTCGCCCCTCCTGAAAGTTCTCACTCCTCCCTCAGCTATGCTTTCACAGGCACTAGTTTGCTTCACATCCAGGTGTCCAGGGCTAAGGCTGACAGGCTATTCGACTGTGGAAATTATGCCAGCCCTGCTTGATTCAGTTTTCAGCTAAGTTACACACTCGCAAGCACACTCACTCACTCATACACGCACACTTGCACACACACAGACACTTACACACACACACACACACTCACTCACTCACACACACACACACACACACACACTCACTCACTCACTCACACACACACACACACACTCACTCACTCACACACACACACACACACACACACACACACACACTCACTCACTCACTCACTCACTCATACACGCACACTTGCACACACAAAGACACTTACACACACACACACACTCACTCACTCATACACGCACACTTGCACACACAAAGACACTTACACACACACACACACACACTCACTCATACACACACACAGTTGCCAGCAGGTGTGATTGGAGACTGTGTGTGGAAACTCTCTCCAATTTGCCCCTCTTAACTCAAGGGCTCTGAAGCCAATTGTAAAGAAAGAACAAAAGAACTTTTCTCATAAAGCTCCTTTCCCATCCTCCGAATGTCCCAAATTTCCAGTAGATTATCTGGGAAATGCAGTAACAGTTATTAGGTAAGGGCGTTCTTTCGTTAGATACATAGAAACATAGAAGATAGGAGCAGGAGTAGGCCATTCGGCCCCTCGAGCCTGTTCCGCCATTTAATGAGATCATGGCTGATCATCCAAATTCAGTACCCTGTCCCTGCTTTCTCCCCATATCCCTTAATCCCTTTAGCCTCTAGAAATATATCCAACTCTTTCTTGAATATATTTAATGAATTGGTCTCAACTGCCTTGTGTGGTAGAGAATTCCACAGGTTCACCACTCTCTGGGTGAAGAAATTCCTCCTCTTCTCAGTCCTAAATGGCTTACCCCTTATCCTTAGACTGTGACCCCTGGTTCTGGACTCCCCCGCCATCGGGAACATCCTTCCTGCATCTAGTCTGTCTAGTCCTGTTAGAATTTTATAAGTTTCAATGAGATCCCCTCTCATTATTCTAAACTCCAGCGAATATAAGCGCAATCGACCCAATCTCTCCTCATATGTCATTCCTGCCATCCCAGATATCAGTCTGGTGAATCTTCGCTGTGTAGGAACGGAGGTTCCTATCAAAAAGACTGAGTTCGACTCAGGCAATTAACATAATGAACTTTAATGAAAGGAAACGAATTTAAACTGGAAACTGCTCGAACACATCAGTAACAGGTCGACTCTCCTCGAGGGCTCCACGAGGACTGATCCTCTGGGCAGAAGACTGACGTCATGATGTCATCACATTCTTCCCGCCATCGGGGCATCACGTGACTAACGGCATGACGTCATCACGTTGAAACCGCGCTGTAAAGGTAACTAGACATTGTACAGTCAAACAGTGTAATTAAAGGTTCAGGCACAGACAGTAACTACATTGCTGTTAAAGGAATTATGTACAACCGCTCTGAGTCCTTTGGTGGCTCCGCCACATGCGCCCCCCCCAGAATTGTCTTTAACAGAAAAGGTGAGGCGAGGAGGGGGCCTGATGAGCCTGTCCGATCGACTGCGATACCCTGGTAGAGGAAGTTGACGACCGGTGGTCGAGTTGGCAGTCGGTTGTGGCTGAGCAGGCGCGGCGAGCGCGGTCGAGTTGGCAGGCGGCTTTGGTTGATCTGGTGCGGCGGCAGCGGGCGGTCGGCCACGTTTGGGTGGTTGAGCGACTACAACAGGGTGGTCCAGGTCCAGGTGAGCCGGCTTCAAGCGGTCCACCGAGATGTGATCCGGCTTCCCTCCGACGTCGACCGAAAAGGATTTGTTTCCTGGTTCGATGACGCGGAAAGGACCAGTGTAAGGGGGCTTGAGCGGATCCCGGTGAGCGTCGTGGCGGTTGAAGACATACTCTGCATTTTTCAGTCCCGGTGGCACGTAGGAGTGCTGCCAACCGTGATTGGACGTAGGTATCGGAGCGAAGCATCTGGCCGCTTCTTGGTGGTGAACGAGTTGCCGGGAGGCGGACCATGGCTCTGTGGGAGAAGGGAGGAAATCTCCTGGTACACGGAGCGGCTGGCCATAGACGAGTCCAGCCGAAGATGATTGCAGGTCGTCTTTGGGCGCCGTACAAAGACCCAACAGGACCCATGGGAGTCTGTCCACCCATCCTGCGCCTTGAAGACTGGCCCGAAGAGAGGCTTTAAGCGACCTGTGGAATCGTTCGCTGTGGTAAACCACTTTTATCGTTCACTATCGTTACACTATAGTTATCACTGTTATATCGTTACTCGATGGTTATCACTGTTCACACTGTTGTATCACTATACGAGGTCGCCTCTTGTCACGCTGCTATACCTGGGCTGACCACTGCTGACTCCGCCCATGACTCCACCTACCTGCCCAGGTATAAAGGTAGTCGACTGGCTGGCATTCCTCCTTGTTGTATCCGATCACCCACGAGGGTGGGCTCTGTTATTTAGCCAATAAAATTGATATACCTATCAATTCATCCATTAGCTGCTACGAGGGAAAAACTGAGGTTCCCAGTCTGCATGTCGAGCTTTGACGCAGGTAGAATGCTACACTGCGCCCCGGTGTCACAAAGAAAACGGTGGCCCGTGAGGGAATCGGTGATATAGAGGAGTTTCCCCGTAGAACCAACGGCCATCGCCACCGCGGAACGCCCGTTAGACTTGGTCATCCATCACCAGGGACGCCGCCTGCACTTTCTTTTTTTTTTGGCCGAAAAACTGCAGGGGGATCGGCAGCATCGTGCTTTCGCGTCAAAACGGGTGTGGTAGGAGCACCAGCCCGCTGTAGGAGAAGCCGGAACCGCGTCTGTGGGGGGTGGGCACCTCGTGGCCGCACAACACTGCTGGGTAGCCGTGAAAATCTTATCGGCTTCGGCTGCAAGCTTGGCGCAGTCTGGAATGTCGGATCTGGCTAGGGCAGCCTGAACCTGTTCAGGCAGTTGATAGAGGAAAAACTCCCGGAAGATGAAACATTCCGGTTCAGCACCCAAGAGCGTGAGCATTTGGCTCATGAGCTCGGACGGCTTGGAGTCCCCGAGGCCGGGCAGCGTGATGAGCCGGCGAGCACGCTCCGACTTTGATAGGCCAAAAACCTGAAGCAACCGCGCCTTAATTGCATCATACTTGCTGTCAGTAGGAGGACTACTGATGAGGCTGATGATCCGTGATGCGGTTGCGCTGTCGAGGGCGGAGACCACGTAATAATAACGGGTCTGATCCGCGATGATGTTCTGAATGGCGAACTGGGCTTCAGCCTGGATGAACCAGGCGTCTGGTTGTTGCTCCCAGAACTGTGGCAGTTTCAGCGTGACGGCGTTCATGTCCATGTCGAATCTGCCACGAAAATCGTTCGTAGAAGTCGGGGTCACCAATGTAGGAATGAAGGTTCCTATCAAAAAGACTGAGTTCGACTCAGGCATGACGTCATCACGTTGAAACCGCGCTGTAAAGGTAACTAGACATTGTACAGTCAAACAGTGTAATTAAAGGTACAGGCACAGACAGTAACTACATTGCTGTTAAAGGAATTATGTACAACCGCTCTGAGTCCTTTGGTGGCTCTGCCACAGCTGCACTCCCTCCATGGCAAGAACATCCTTCCTCAGATAAGGCAACTAAAACTGCACACAATACTCAAGGTGTGGTCTCACCAAGGCCCTGTACAACTGCAGCAAGACATCCTTGCTCCTGTACTCGAATCCTTTCGCTACGAAGGCCAACATACCATTTGCCTTCATAACCGCCTGCTGCACCTGCATGCTTACCTTCAGCGACTGGTGCACAAGGACACCCAGGTCTCGTTGCACTTCCCCTTCTCCCAATCTATTGCCGTTCAGAACAACACAGATTACAGGGCGATACAAAAGAAATGTTTTAAATTATGTAAGGATGGGACAGGGTAGATAGAAGCAAACTGTTTCCAGTAATTGAGGGGCCAAGAGCGAGTGATCAAGATACAAGATTAAATGTCAGAAATTTAGAACAGAGGGCAGAAGAAACTTCACACAGAGAGTTGTGAGGCTGTTGTTAAATCCGTGTATCTTGATGTATGGTGTCCTTCAATAAATAGACAGAGACTGCAGATAACAAACAACAGGTGTTTACTGGATGAGGGTTACTCTAAAACTAACAGTACCGATCCCTACTCAGGGTTTATATACAGGTGTGGTCACTGCCGGTACTACAGTATACAGGAGCTGTAAAAAGTAGTTCTCCCCTTAAAGGTACATACACTACAATTCCTCCCCTTTTAGATTAACAGTACCATAACATTCATTTAACAATTAACATTTTTAACATGCAACATTAACTGAAAATAGTCCATTTATAAATTCAGTCTTTGGGGCGGCTTCCTGGTCCTTTCTGGATAGCGCCTTTCCTGAGTGTCTTGCTCTTGGTGCGGAGGCGATTCTGGCCCCCTGTCGTCGGTTGGTTCATCAGCTTCCGATGCTACTGTTTCTGGGGTAGATGCTACCTGTATGTCGGGTTCATCACCAGGTACGCGAGACCTGGGGTTGACTCGTTCCTGTGACTCTAGGATCTGGTCAACATGGCGTCTCACAATGTTCTCCCCAACATCCACTGTGTACATTAGTGGCCCCTGTCGTGTGCATATCGTTCCTGGTTGCCATTTCTCTGTTCGGTAGTCGCGGGCCAAGACTGGTTGCCCTACATTGAAGCTCCTTGTCGGCTTCTCATTGACGTGCTGGAATTGCTTATTCTCAACATCTCTTCGTACATTTGGTCTGAGCAAATCCAGACGAGATCTCAACCTTCGATTAAAGAACATCACGGCCGGGGTCTGGTTGGTGACTGCATGTGTCGCATTTCTGTAGGCTAACAGGAAATTGTCCACCTTATGCTGCAGTGGAATGTCGTCATCGCACATGGCCCTTACTGCTTTTTTAAAGGTTTGTACGAGCCTCTCAGCCAATCCATTTGTGGCTGGATGATACGGGGCGGATGTGTAATGCCTTACCCCATTCCTTTTCATAAGTGAGTCGCCATGTGTTGGCCATCCCTTCACCGTCAAGTCATATACCCGAGACAGTGTCGGGTCATTTCGGGTCTCCTTCTCTATATCAGCGTTAGTTACTGGCAAGCGTTCAATCATAGTCGAATAAAATATTTCGACAGGGTCCACTGCTGGTGCTTCCTCCGCAGTAGGCAGTGGCAGGCGTGATAGCCCATCAGCGTTTCCATGCTGTTTCGTGCCCTTATACTCGATTTCATATTAGTTCGCCCCTAGAAAAAGGGACCATCTTTGTAGCCGTTGCGCAGTCATCACCAGAACGCCCTTCTTTGGATTAAAGATGGAGACAAGTGGTTGGTGGTCAGTCAGCAAGGTGAACTTCCGCCCGTGCAGATAGTGGTTGAACTTTTTTACTCCCCACACTAGGCTGAGGGCCTCCCTGTCAATCTGGGTGTAGTTACGCTCGGCTGAGGTTAGTGACTGAGACGCAAAGGCTACTGGCCTCTCCGAGCCGTCCGGGAATTTGTGCGACAGCACCGCTCCAATGCCATAGGGTAATGCATCACACGCCAACCGAATTGGTAGTGCTGGGTTGAAATGAGCCAACACCTCTTTTGATGTGATCAATTCTTTGCACTGCTGGAAAGCTCGTTTACATTTGTCATTCCACTTCCATGGTACCCCCGTTTGCAGTAGGGTGTTCAGTGGGTGTAGTACTGTAGACAAATTCGGCAAGAACTTATGGTAGTAGTTCACCAACCCGAGGAATGACCTCAGTTGTGACACATTTTCCGGTGCTGGAGCCTTGACTACTGCCTCAATCTTTTCAGGGGACTTATGTAACCCCTCTTCATCAATAACGTGGCCACAATACGAGATCTGCTTCTGGAAAAACTCGCATTTGTGGCGATTAGCTCGGAGCCCATAATCCTTCAATGTAGTGAGCACCTGCTCCAGGTTGGCGAGGTGATCACTGTAATTTTCGCCCGTGACCAGGATGTCGTCCAAATAACACTGGGTCCCTGGAATCCCTTGCAGGACTTGATCCATTGCCCTTTGCCAAATAGCCGGAGCTGATGCTACCCCGAACACCAGCCGATTGTATTGGTAGAGACCTTTATGAGTGTTGATCGTGAGGTACTGTTTCGAGGATTCTTCTACCTCCATTTGCAGGTACGCCTGGGCCAGATCAATCTTAGTGAAACGTTTCCCTCCAGATAGCGAGGTGAAAATATCTTCAATCCGCGGAAGTGGATATTGTACAGTATGAAGGACTGGGTTCACTGTCACCTTAAAGTCCCCACAGATGCGAACCTTCTTTGGTTCCCCAGGCATATTACTCAACGACCTCTTCATTACAGGAACGATGGGTGTAGCCCACTCGCTCCAGTCCACTTTGGACAGTACTCCTGAACGTTCCAAACCTTCCAGCTCTGCTTCGACGGCTGGGCGGATCGCATAAGGTACCGGTCTGGCCTTAAAAAACTTTGGGCTTGCATTTTCCTCTATTTTGATCGTCGCTGTTATGCCTTTTAGTGTTCCGAATCCCTCCTGGAACACTTCTTGTGCATCAGTTAGCATTTTTGACAGTCGTCCAGGTGTGACTTCGTCATCCTTTTTGGCATCTACAGTCAGTGCTTGTATGGAATGCCAATCTAGCTGTATCTTCCGGATCCATTCACGCCCTAGTAGTGGTGGTCCTCCATCTGGCAATACATATAGGTCCATTTTTGGTGTTTCCTTGCCGTTATATATAACGTTCACCCTTATTTTTCCTTTGGGGTAGACTTTTCACCCCGTGTACGTCTTCAAGACAATCTCCGTATATCTCAAGGGTATATGTGAGAATAGCCGCTTGTAGTCCCTTCGGTTTATGACTGTTAGGGCTGATCCTGTGTCCAATTCCATTTTCACTTGGACTCTGGCTATCTTGAGCGTGACCCAGATAGTTTGGTGATCCTCCGTTTTGATCACATTATGTAGTTTCAGACAACCCAGCTCCTTGCTTCTGGAGTCTGTATCACTCTGCAGTTCGTCTGAACTACTCTCCGTCACCATATGTACCTTCTTGTACTTCTCCTGTGGGGATTTCTTGCTGCTGGTTTTCTTTTCCGACCTGCAGACTCTTGCTATGTGTCCTACTTTTCCACACTGCCTGCACACTTGGTCCTTGAACCAGCAATCCTTATGGTCGTGTGTTGTTCTGCCGCAGCGATAGCACTTTACTGTTTCGTATGACATTTCATTTGTGCCATATTCTTGTGGTCTCCGTTGTATCTCTGCCGCGCCCCGTGCTGCTGTTTCGTGTGATACTGCCATGCTGAAAGCCTTGTCCAGCGTAAGATCCTTTTCTGATAGAAGTCGTTTCTGGGTTCCTTCACTTTGAAGCCCACACACAAACTTGTCCCTTAAAGTATCTGCTAGTCCCGTTCCAAACTGGCAGTGTTTCGATAGCTTGCGCAGTTCCGTTAAAAACTCAGCATTACTTTCATCTTTATGCTGGTTCCTTTCGTGAAACTTAAATCTTTCCGCTATCAGCAGCGGTGTGGGGTCTAAGTGGTCCTGTAGTATTGACACTATGGCCCCGATTTTCGGGCAGCTGTCGGGCGGCTTTTCATGCGGCCGTGGTCCGAAAATCGCGGAAAACGCGGGTCGGGACCCCCTCCACCTGATTCCCCGCCCCGTCCGACTTTCGGACTGCCGTTTCCACGCGCCCGCTTCAGTCCCACCCGCCGCTGGCGGGACTGCTCGTCGGAGCACTAATCACCAATGATCACCTTGTTAAGGACGATTTTCCCGTGCCGTTGCGACTTTGGGGCTTTCCCCACCTGAAACCCGCCTGCGGGGAACCCCGCCAATGAGAGCTGACGTGAAAACAGCTGGCTTGCTTTCTTGCAGCAGCAGGTCGCTGAGGGCTGAAGAGATTTAAAGAGGCAGCATTTGCAGGCTGCAGGACCTTGTTGATCAAGGCTTGGGGCAACTATTTGAAGCCTTAGGAGCAGCTGCAGAAAGTTGGAGCCTCACACACTTCTTCAGTGTGAGCTCCTGGGAAGCCCCGCTCACCACCCTAACTCAGGACCTCCTCAACCGAGGCATCTGCTAGAAGCATGGGAGGCCTTTGGCACCTTCCCTTCCTGGCATTAGAGGATCTCCAACAGCAGAGGTGACAGCAGCAGAACCAGGAACAGCAGGATGATTACCAGGAGTACCAGGCTGCTGCTCACTCACCTGAAGCTGCACAAGCCAGAAGGGGCCAGCGCTTGAAAGTGGCTTGAGAGCACCTTGCTGCGCTTTAGGGGGCCAGTGGGACCCGTTTCTGCACTGGCAGTCCTACTCAGAAGGACTTCCATGAAGATCTGGTTTCTCTGTTCAACAGATGGCCAACGCTCCTCAAGAGATGTCATTCTCTTATGAGCACTCACCATGTTTTCCGTATGCTGGCGAGTTATCTCCTCCATGGAGGTTGCCAACCTTTCCATGGTGCTGCGTTCATGCACCAATGACTCCACAAAGGCTCTGCTCATGGTCGCTATGGACTCCTCCATTCGCTCCACACTCGCAGCGACCCTGGAGACAAAACCTGCCAGAGACTCCTGCCTCTGTGCATGGAGATCCATCACCTCTTCTCTTGCGGATGGACCCAGAGGCAGAGGGTTGTCATGCAGCACAGCTGAGCTGAGCTGGCAGAGTCCTGCGCCCTCCGACGAGGACTCTCCACTACTGCCCCTGTCTCCAGAATCTGCTGAGGCTCACTTGTGTGATGTGAAACACCAGGTGACAACACTACTCTATGTCCCGAAGGTCCCCCCGAGGCGTGAGTGTCTGCGCTGGTGCTGGGTGCGCTTACTTCAGCTGATGCTGCGCCCTCAGAGGTTGGAGCGTCCTCTGATGAGTCTGGCTGCACAGCCTCTTCCTCCTCCACAGTGAGGACGGGGGCTCTGGATGGTACTGTGGGGGAGTAAAGGAAGGAGTTAGAGATGTAATGTCAAGGTTCTTCTGGTGACTCCCAGTGAGTTGGCATCTGCTGACACCTGCATCCATGCAGCATTGGTCTCAGTGGGAGGCCTCTTCCTCCCTGACCTAGGGAAGAAGACCTCCCTGTGGGCCCTAACCCCAGCCAATAATGCCTGCAGTGAAGCCTCGTCGAATTTGAAGGCAGCTCGGCCTCTGCCGCTGGCAGCAGCTGGTGCAGGCTCCTCTGCCATTGTGCAAGAGTGGTTGAGAAGCCTGCAGAGGTGGAGAAGCTTGCTGGACACTTTGAAAGCACCACGAATGATGACATCGTAGTGTGGGGATTTCTGACTCGAATTGGACAATTAGCAAGGCTTCCCACATGCTGGGAATTAATTGGCCACTTGAGGGAAAATTGCGTGGAGCTGGCTGACACTTTTTTAGGTGTGTCAGAAACCCCACATTCGGGGAAATCCGACCATTCCCCACACAAGCCGAAAATCGGGGCCAATGTTTTCAAAATCCTTTTCCACTGGCTTCTCTGGGGTTACTAGGTTTCGCAGCAAGCCATACGTTTTTGCACCAATTGAATTCAACAATACCAGCGCTTTCCTGTCATCTGGCACTTCATTCGCCTTGCAGTACACTTCTATGCGTTCGACCTATGTTGTCCAATCTTCGACTTCACTGTCGAACGCTGTGACACTGCCACTCTTCGGCATCCCTGGGTGTGGTTAGACTGGCTCAAAAATGGCATCTCCCGCGCTCTCCCTTCTTCTCCGCTGCGGCTCAAACAAAATGGCATCTCCCACGCTCTCCCTTCTTCTCCGCTGCGGCTCAAACAAAATGGTGTCTCCCGCGCTCTCCCTTCTCCTCTGCTGTGGCTAATAAAAATTTTTTTAAATGGCGTCTCCCGCGCTCTCCCTTCTTCTCCGCTGCAGCTCAGATGGCGTCTCCCGCGCTTCCCTGTCTTCTCCGCGGACGCTGCTCGGCCCTTGATCACTGACTGCGCTCTGCGCGTCTTCCTGCGCGCCTCTCTCGTTGACGCCGCTCGGTCCTGAACCCCAGCTGTGCCCTGTGCACTTTACCCTCTCTCTCTATTTTTTTTTCGTCGACGCCGCTCGGTCTTCAAACCCGGCTGCGCCCTGTGCGCTTTACCCTCTCTCTTACCCCATCGACGCTGCTCGGCCTTTATCTGTGCCGTCGGTCGGCTCCAGCCACCGCTGTCCGGGAAGGGTCTGCGCCATACCTGTTGCCAGCCCGTTGCGCTGGATCGTCGTGACTGGAGAACCAAGCCCAGCTCTCAACAGCCTCCTCTGCGATGCTCACGTCTTCTCTGGATGGTCGACGCCCGTGTTTCTGGACTCGGCCTTCTTCTTTCACTGTTCTCCAGGAGCGAATCCCTGGGAGGTGATGCAGAGTTGCAGGTAGGTTTGAATCCACTCGTCGCCACTGTGAAATCCGTGTATCTTGATGTATGGTGTCCTTCAATAAATAGACAGAGACTGCAGAAAACAAACAACAGGGTCCCGATTTTCGGGCAGCTGTCGGGCGGCTTTTCATGCGGCCGTGGTCCGAAAATCGCGGAAAAAGCGGGTCGGGACCCCCCCGCCTGATTCCCCGCCCCGTCCAACTTTCTGACTGCCGTTTCCACGCGCCCTGCTTCAGTCCCGCCCGCCGCTGGCGGGACTGCTCGTCGGAGCACTAATCACCAATGATCACTGTATTGATTTCTTTGTGGGTTCAATGATGAGACATTTATGAAAGAGAATGAGTTTTAATCTAAAGTCTGTTCAACTCTTTTATACAGCTTTTACAGGAGACACGATGCTGTGATGCATCTAGAACGAAACCGAAACTAAACTAACTGCCTTGCTTCTCTCGGTCACATGCCCTCTGCTGGTCAGGCACAAGCAATCAATACATGCAATCATGCTATTAAGGCATCATAATCGAACAGGCAAATACCATCTCTATTTGCTGATATCATTACATCTCCTTTTCTTGAAACAAAAGTATTTTACTTTTAACTAACAACATGTTTTCTTTGTATTAATCTGCATTTTAACTGTAACACTTAATGAACTTACATTATCATTATCATGATCAAGGTTTTTTAACCTTGCTTTGTTGCATTTGGTTCTTACAGCAACGGGCATAATGGTTGTTCTTGTTGCAACTATTGCATGTTTTACCATATGCTGGACACTTTCTTAGTGTATGCTGTGTACCGCATCGACTACATGACTTTCGATTGTCCCTTTCATTTTCGTTCGCTGGCCACGCCTCTTTTTTCACATTGGCGCTCTTTTTGTTAAACGGTTCATGCCCGTTCACTCTCACTGCATCCACGTTGCAGCTATTGTCACTGAACAGCTCCTTTGCCTGCAACTTCACAGGCTCTGTAGCCCTACACAGTGCTATGGCTTTTCCCAGGTCTAGATCTTGCTCTCTTAGCAGTCTTTCCCTTGGACCATTATCTGGAATACCACACACCAGTCTGTCTTTTATCAGCGAGTCTGCCAGTCCCCCAAATTCACACGATTTGCTTCTGTTTCTCAGTTCAGTCACATACTGATCAATAGTCTCACCCGTTTTCTGTACACATGTGAAAAATCTGTGCCTCTCAAATGTCACGTTACGTTTAGGTATGCAGTAGGCCTCAAACCGTTCCATTATTTTATCTAGTTTCATTTTGTCTCCATCAACAGTGAATGTGAAATTATTATACACCTCCAGCGCTTCATCACCCACGACATGTAAGAACAGTGACGATTTCCTTTTATTACTTTTCTCGTCAGCTCCGATTGCCGCTAAATACAACTCTAAACGTTGTTTGAATCTCCTCCAATTTTCAGCCACATTACCTGTCAACTGAAGCGTCGCCGGTGGGAGTAAACCTTCCATTTTTCACTTCGTTAGCTATTCTCCAATGGTAAGCAACGATGTTCTCTTTTGGCTTGCTAATTTGTGGAGAGCTGATTTAACTTCAAATTTTTTCTCTTCATCTCTTTCAGCCACTTCTGACACCATATATTGATTTCTTTGTGGGTTCAATGATGAGACATTTATGAAAGAGAATGAGTTTTAATCTAAAGTCTGTTCAACTCTTTTATACAGCTTTTACAGGAGACACGATGCTGTGATGCATCTAGAACGAAACCGAAACTAAACTAACTGCCTTGCTTCTCTCGGTCACATGCCCTCTGCTGGTCAGGCACAAGCAATCAATACATGCAATCATGCTATTAAGGCATCATAATCGAACAGGCAAATACCATCTCTATTTGCTGATATCATTACAATCACCTTGTTAAGGACGATTTTCCCATGCCGTTGCGACTTTGGGGCTTTCCCCACCTGAAACCCGCCTGCGGGGAACCCCGCCGATGAGAGCTGGTGTGAAAACAGCTGGCTTGCTTGCTTGCAGCAGCAGGTCGCTGAGGGCTGAAGAGATTTAAAGAGGCAGCATTTGCAGGCTGCAGGACCTTGTTGATCAAGGCTTGGGGCAACTATTTGAAGCCTTAGGAGCAGCTGCAGAAAGTTGGAGCCTCACACACTTCTCCAGTGTGAGCTCCTGGGAAGCCCCTCTCACCACCCTAACTCAGGACCTCCTCAACCGAGGCATCTGCTAGAAGCATGGGAGGCCTTTGGCACCTTCCCTTCCTGGCATTAGAGGATCTCCAACAGCAGAGGTGGCAGCAGCAGAACCAGGAACAGCAGGATGATTACCAGGAGTACCAGGCTGCTGCTCACTCACCTGAAGCTGCACAAGCCAGAAGGGGCCAGCGCTTGGAAGTGGCTTGAGAGCACCTTGCTGCGCTTTAGGGGGCCAGTGGGACCCGTTTCTGCACTGGCAGTCCTACTCAGAAGGACTTCCATGAAGATCTGGTTTCTCTGTTCAACAGATGGCCAACGCTCCTCAAGAGATGTCATTCTCTTATGAGCACTCACCATGTTTTCCGTATGCTGGCGAGTTATCTCCTCCATGGAGGTTGCCAACCTTTCCATGGTGCTGCGTTCATGCACCAATGACTCCACAAAGGCTCTGCTCATGGTCGCTATGGACTCCTCCATTCGCTCCACACTCGCAGCGACCCTGGAGACAAAACCTGCCAGAGACTCCTGCCTCTGTGCATGGAGATCCATCACCTCTTCTCTTGCGGATGGACCCAGAGGCAGAGGGTCAAGATGCAGCGCAGCTGAGCTGAGCTGGCAGAGCCCTGCGCCCTCCGACGAGGACTCTCCACTGCTGTCCCTGTCTCCAGCATCTGCTGAGGCTCACTTGTGTGATGTGAAACACCAGGTGACAACACTACTCTATATCCCGAAGGTCCCCCCGAGGTGTGAGTGTCTGCGCTGGTGCTAGGTGCGCTTACTTCTGCTGACGCTGCACCCTCAGAGGTTGGAGCTTCCTCTGAGGAGTCTGGCTGCACAGCCTCTTCCTCCTCCACAGTGATGCCGGGGGCTCTGGATGGTACTGTGGGGGAGTAAAGGAAGGAGTTACAGATGTAATGCCAAGGTTCCCCTGGTGACTCCCAGCGAGTTGGCATCTGCTGACACCTGCGCCCATGCAGCATTGGTCTCAGTGGGAGGCCTCTTCCTCCCTGACCTAGGGAAGAGGACCTCCTTGTGGGCTCTAACCCCATCCAATAATGCCTGCAGTGAAGCCTCGTCGAATTTGAAGGCAGCTCGGGGTCTGGCACTGGCCACAGCTGCTGCAGGCTCCTCTGCCATCCTGTATGGTTCATTTGGAAGCCTTCAGATGATGCAGTGCTTGCTATGGACCTTGAAAGCACCACGAATGATGACATCATACTGTGGGGATTTCTGACTCGATTTAGACAATTAGCAAGGCTTCCCACATGCTGGGAATTAATTGGCCAATTGAGGGAAAATTGCGTGGGGCTGGCTGACACTTTTTTATGCGTGTCAGAAATCCCACATTCGGGGAAATCCGACCATTCCCCACACAAGCCGAAAATCGGGGCCCAGGTGTTTACTGGATGAGGGTTACTCTAAAACTAACAGTACAGATCCCTACTCAGGGTTTCTATACAGGTGTGGTCACTGCCGGTACTACAGTATACAGGAGCTGTAAAAGGTAGTTCTCCCCTTAAAGGTACATACACTACAGCTGTGAAATTCAATCCCAGGGTTAGTGGTTGAGGCAGGAACGGTGTCAACATTCAGGATCAGATTGGAGAGGTGGATGAAAGATAAAGAGGTTGAAGGGACATGGGAACAGAGTGGGTAAAAGTGATTGGAGCTATTTTCTTGCGTGGAGGTTAACGCCAACATGGACTGCTTGGACCAAATGGCCTGTTTTAGTCCAGTGACTTCCATGTATTTCTATGTAACAACACTAAGCATAGCAAAGTCTCACAAACAGCAAATTTGTTTTGGTGATGGTGGTGAAGGAATAACCATTACCGAGGCCACTGGGAGAGCCCTCCTGCTCTTCAAATAGTGGTCACAGGCTCTTTTGCAACCACCTGAGATGGTAGACGGGGCCTCAGTTTAAAGTCTCATCCACTTATAGCATCCTTACTGCATCAACTCAGACTGGGAAACTCAGACCAGTCGATTAGCTGTGAAATGCAGTAACAGTTATTAGGTAAGGGCCTTCTTTCGTTGGAACTTCACAGGGTCCTCCCTGTTCTGTGTGACTCTGCTACTGACTGGATACGCTCGCTGAGCTGGAGGGAGCGATCTTCCTTCTCGTTAATAAAAGTGGAATCTCTCAACCTCAGTGAGCTGCCTTCTGCATGGGTGACATCAGTTTATATTCTCAGTATTTCTTTTCGCGAAAGGTTGTACGACGTTTGCTTCACAACACATTCAGGGTATCTTCAACTTTTACAGGTTTTCTTTGAGAAACAGATAAGATTTAGCAATAAAATAGAAATACAGGTGCTGAAATAATAGCTCCATTTGGCGAAGTTCTGTGACACTCAGGGAACATAGAAGCAGGAGGAGGGCATTCAGCCCCTCGAGCCTATTCCGCCACTCAATTAGATCATAGAAGGTAGGAGCAGGAGTAGGCCATTCGGCCCTTCGAGCCTGCTCCGCCATTCAATGTGATCATGGCTGATCATCCAAACTCAGTACCCTGTCCCTGCCTTTTCCCCATATCCCTTGATCCCTTTAGCCTCAAGAAATATATCCAACTCTTTCTTGAATATATTTAATGAACTAGCCTCCACCGCCCTCTGTGGCAGAGAATTCCACAGGTTCACCACCCTCTGGGTGAAGAAATTCCTCCTCATTTCAGTCCTAAATGGCTTACCCCTTATCCTTAGACTATGACCCCTGGTTCTCGACTCCCCGGCCATCAGAAACATCCTTCCTGCATCTAGTCTGTCCAGACCTGACAGAATTTTATAGGTTTCGATGAGATCCCCTCTCAATCTTCTAAACTCCAGTGAGTATAAGCCCAATCGACACAATCTCTCCTCATATGTCATTCCTGCCATACAGGCTGATCTGTATCTTAACTCCATCTACCTGCCTTACTTCTGTACCCCTTAATACCCTGGCCTAACATAAATCTATCAATCTCAGTTTTGACATTTTCAATTGACCCCCAGCCTCAACAGCTTTTTGGGGGGGGAGAGTTCCAGATTTCCACCACCCTTTGTGTGAAGAAATGCTTCCTGACATCACCCCTGAACGGCCTTGGCTCCAATTTTAAGATGATGCCCCCTTGTTCTGGACTCCCCCCACCACAGCAAATAGTTTCTCTGTATTTACCCTATCAGCTCCTTTAATCACCTTAAACACTTCAATTAGATCACCCCTTAATCTTCTATACTCGAGGGAATACAAGCCCAGTCTATGCAACCTGTCCTCACAATTTAACTCTTTTAGGATTAGATAACCTCAATGTGCCCAATTTTCTGATGGGCGATTTTGGGTGGGGGGGAGATCGGACTCTTGTCAGCTGATGGCCTCATTTAAATGCCTAACGTGCGTGAAACAGGTCCCAGCCCAACCTCACAAGTTCAGGCAAACTCCGTCCAGTAAAAACTGCTGTACCAGTGCTGTGCAGGAGACGCCTGGCCAGGAATTTTTCCCCAAGACAGTTCGCTCTTTCTTCAGCTGTATGTAATAATATTGCTTTTTTGAACGGGAACATTTTTTAAAGTTGGTGAATTGAACAGAATTCTTGGGTTACAAAAGCAAAACACTGCAGATGCTGGAAATCTGAAATAAAAACAGAAAATGCTGGAAATACTCAGCAGGTCAGGCAGCATCTGTGGAGAGAGAAACAGTTAACGTTTCAGGTCAGCACGGTGGCATAGTGGTTAGCACTGTTGCCTCACAGCGCCAGGGACCCGGGTTCGAATCAGGCCTCGGGTGACTGTCTGTGTGGAGTTTGCACATTCTCCCCATGTTTGCGTGGGTTTTCTCCGGGTGCTCCGGTTTCCTCCCACAGTCCAAAGATGTGCGGGTTAGGTTGATTGGCTATGATAAATTGACCCTTAGTGTTAGGGGGATTAAATACGTGGGGTTACAGGGATAGGGTGGGATATGTGTTGGTGTAGGGGTTACGGGGATCGGGTGGGATATGTGTCGGTGCAGGCTCGATGGGCCGAAATGGCCTCTATCTGCACTGTGGGGTTTCTGTGATTCTGTGACCTTCATCAGAATTCTTGGGTTCCCCAGTGCTTTCTGTTCACAATCATCACTTTTTCTGGGCCGCATTTTCAGTTAAAATGGCAAATAGCCTCAGCACCGTGGAGGGTTGGGAGGATGAGCCTGGCTGTATCTGGCTACATGGACGCCACGATAAGACAACAGGCCGGATATTCCGAACCCTACGGGTGGGTGCGCGCCGTGTACCCACCCGTAGGGATATCGGAAATGCCGGTTTCAGGCATGCGCTGGAAACCTACTGTGCTGTAACCATTCTATGATTCTATCAATCTCTATCAATGAGTCTACAACAGACCCAGACATGAGGCGAGGAAACCCCCCAGTGGTGGAGAGCTTTGGGCATCATAGGTCCACAGTCACCTGTTCCTCCCGAGCACGCTACACTTACCACACGGCGGGCTGGACTTTCACTCAGGTGCGGGTTGGTGTCGTGAAATCCGCATTTCATGTTATCCACACAAATCTAATTCGATGTGGGAGATTGATGCAATTTTAACTTAATTGCCCAATTGAGTTCCAGCGTGTCGGAACCCATGGCAAATGAATATTTCCAGTCAGAAAGTCGCATAAAATGACGTCATTATTGCTGCTGCATTTGAGGTCTGCAACAAACCTTGCTTCTTCTGCAGGCTGCCAACGTTTTGGCATTTATTGTTAGAGGAACCTGGAGTCACAATGGCCAGCAACAGACCTAGGACTGGCCCCAGGTTCGACGACGTTGCCCTGCAAGCTTTAGTTGAGGGAGCAAGAGCTCACAAGGAGGTGCTCTTCCCTTCATCAGGGAGGAAGAAGCCTTCCCAACAGACAAAGGCTCTGTGGCTGCAGGTGGCAGAGGAGGTCAACTCCTTATCGACTACCCGCAGAACCTGGATACAGTGCAGGAAGAGATTTCATGACCTTCAGCGCACTGGAAAAGTGAGTATGAATTTCCCATCACCCTCAATGTGATCCCCATTGCCTTTCTTCACCAGCACTCAGCTTTAGCAATCTCTTTCTCCAAATCCCACTTGACACTGACATCCATGCACCCTTACCCATTCCCTCTCTCTCTATGGTCACATTCACCTAACTATTTGACTATGCAGCCCTCACACTCCCTATCACACTGATGCTATGAAAACAACTGACAACACACAGGGAGGGCCCTTGGTCTTGCCACCTCACTCCATCTTTGTCTCCTTCTAAGCATCTATGCTATGGATTCTCTACACTCACTCCTTCATTCTCACTCAACCTCCACTTGTCTCCTTCATTGCAAGAAAAGAGAGCTCACAATAAAAGAGAATGAGTGAGGACAGGAGGAGGGTCACCATCAGTAGCCCACCTCACCCCCTGGGAGGAGGCGGTCCTGGAGATCGTAGGACTGCAGGACGACGTGCATGTGGGGGACAGACAGACCGGTGTATTACACCAAGCTGGTGACAGAATAGTTTTCCATCTCTTTCATTGACATTGTATGAGTCGCTGATAATGTTTCTGAAGCTCTAACAGATGGACTAATGATCATCTGCAATATGCAATGTGCATGTAACCTTGGCATCACATCTCTGACTCTTTCCTTTACTCCCCACAGGACCATCGCAAGCACCCGTCCTCACTAGCCAGGAGGAACAGCCTGAGCCTCCAGACTCCTCAGAGGAAGCTGCCACCTCTGAGGGCGCAGTGTCAGCAGAATTCAGCGCACCCAGCACCAGCGCAGACACTCACATCTCGGTGGGACCTTCGGGATATAGAGTAGTGTTGTCACCTGGTGTATCACAGCTCACAAGTGAGCATCAGCAGATTGTGGAGACAGGGACAGCAGTGGAGAGTCCTAGTTGGAGGGCGCAGGACTCTGCCAGCTTGGCTCAGCTGCATGTCGACCCTTTGCCTCTGGGTCCATCCACAGTATCAACGGTGATGGCACTCCAGGAAAAGATGCAGGAGTCTCTGGCAGGTTTTGTCTCCAGGGTCGCTGCGAGTGTGGAGCGAATGGAGGAGTCCATAGTGAACATGAGCAGAGCCTTTGTGGAGTCACTGGCGCATGAACGCATCACCACGGAAAGGATGGCAACCTCCGTGGAAAGGATGGCTACAGTAGAGGAGAGGATGGCTACGGCCATGGAGGAGCTAAGTCGCCAGATTGTTGAAAACATGGTGAGTGTTCAGAATAGACTGATGGTCAGCTATTGAACAGAGAAACCAGACCTTCATGGAAGTCCTTCTGAGTAGGACTGCCAGTGCAGAGACGGGTCCCCATGGCCCCCCTGATGTGCAGCAAGGTGCTCTCAAGCCACTTGTAAGCGCTGAGGGGGACCTGACCCATGAGAGGGAAGTGGGTGGCAGACATCAAGGAAGTGGGGGCACCTCTCCAAGCGCTCACACTTCCATGCCACTACAGAGCCCTCGGTCAGAGCCCCACCGGAGTACACACCCAAGTGAGATAGGTGTCTCAACTACTGCACAGCCGCAGGAGCAGCAGACTGTTGCCGAGCCCTCACAGGTTCGCCACCCCAGAGAACGCCCACCAAAGGTGTCGAGACAGGAGCAGCAAGAAAGGGAGCAAGGGGCCTCCATATCTGCTGAAGCCACAGGGGAAGCACCATGTAGGAGCATGTGTAAGAGAAAGATACAGCACAAATAGTCACAAGGGTAGTCACTTGGGTGAAATTTGATGTTTTATGTGTAAACTCCATCATATGAATCATGTAAATAAAAAATCTGATGGCTACTGCTGTAGTTGTGGCGTGTGTCATTTCGCAAATGGGACTTCCACATTGATGGCTTAGGATTACTTGCAATTGTCAGTATGGTGGTCAAATTGCTGGTTCGTGGCCATTGTCGATGCTCAGGTAAGAAGATGCGAGGCAAAAGAGCTTGAGTGGCTAGGCTAAGCAAATCTGGCCAAGATGAGTGCGTTCCTTGCATCCCGGGCAGCTATGTTCTCGCGTACTGCTGCCACTGGTTGATGGGCCTCTGCAGGATGTTCATTTTCACTCTCCTCCTCCTCCTCCTCCTCATCTGAGGAGGATATGTGAGGAGCCACTTGGTCCTCAGGAATCTGCAAGCCACGCGCTGTGCCATGTTGTGAAGTGCACAGCAAACCACGACAATTCTGGAGACCCTGGCTGCTGAATACTGCAGGGCTCCACCTGATCTATCCAGGCATCTGAAGCGCATCTTCAGCATGCCAATGGTTTGCTCGATTATGGCTCTGGTGGACATGTGGCTGGAGTTGTAGCTCTCCTCAGCTTCGTTGGATAGGCTCCTCAACGGCGTCATTAGCCACGTCTTCAGGGGATAGCTCTTGTCTCCAAGTAGCCATCCATTAAGTTGGTCTGGCGGACTGAATAGCAGAGGCACACTAGACTGGCGCAGTATGAAGGAGTCATGGCAACTGCCAGGGTACTTTATACAAACATGCAAAATTTCCTTCTTGTGGTCACACACCAGCTGAACGTTAAGGGAGTGGAAGCCCTTGCGATTGACAAAAATACCTGGATTGCGATGGGGTGCCTTAAGGGCCACATGTGTGCAGTCAACGATGCCCTGCACCCTTGGAAATCCTGCCAGATGAGCTAATCCAACCGCACGCGCCGTGACACTTGCTCGATCCTTGGTGAAATGGATGTGATTGTGCGCAAGGGCAAAGAGGGCATCGGTTACCTGCGTGATGCAAGTGTGTGCGGCCGCCTGGGAGATGCCGCTGATGTCTGCTGCTGATCCCTGGAATGAGCCTGAGGCAAAAAAGTTGAGTGCGGTGGTGACTTTGACGGCCACTGGTAAGGGTTGTCCACCTGGTCCTCTGGCCTGCAGGACTTGTTGCAGCATTGCGCAGATGTCTCTACCCACTACCTCTCGCAGAAGTCGGAGCCGCCTTTGGCACTGCTGCTCAGACATGTTGAGATAGCTGACCCTATGTCTGTAGACCCTGTTTGGGGGGCATCTCCTGCTCCGACGGGCTTCCAAGCGCTGGCCCCTTCTGGCCTGTGCATCTTCAGGTGGGTGAGCAGCAGCTTGGCGCTCCTGTTGTTGCTGCTGCTGTTGGTGTTGCTGCTGTTGGTGCTGCTGTTGTTCAGACTCATCTAATATCCAGAAGGGAAGGAAATAAATGGCTCCCATGCATCTGGTATATGACTCAGTTGAGGAAGTGCTCAGTGAAGGCGGCGAGAGGGGTTTCCCAGGAGGTCACACTGGAGATGGGTGTCAGGCTCCAAACTTTCACAGCTATGGTTATGCCTTCTAAAAGTTCCACCAGACCTGAGACTACAAAGTCCTGCCACCTGCAAATGATGGCTGATCAAATCTCCTCTTTAATGGTTGACCTGCAGTTGATAGTCAGCAATCCAATTGTGCTCCCGCCA
The DNA here is from genome assembly GCF_052327205.1 of Somniosus microcephalus. NCBI lineage: Eukaryota > Metazoa > Chordata > Chondrichthyes > Squaliformes > Somniosidae > Somniosus > Somniosus microcephalus. The sequence continues at coordinate 10,711,810 of NC_141015.1, forward strand.
GGTTTCACCGTCGTGTTTCCCACCAGGCCTGTTTCACGTGGGAAAAGGGTTAAAATCGCAATGGCCATTCAAAATAGCATTATAGAGGCAATTTAGAGCTTGTTAAGGGCCTTAACGGCCTATCCCGCCTGTTGGAGGCGGGACGGAGTCGGGACCATCAGACACGAATTTTTGAAAATTGCGTGGCGGCGGGATGGGGTCGGGCCCACCCGCCAGTTTTTGCAATTTGAACCACCCGCACGCCTCCAATCCCGCCTCCATGGCCCAATGAAAATCCTGCCCGTCATGTCTCCAATTACTCATATACTGTATTCTAAAATGCTATTTTCTGAAAGAAATCTATCGAACTTGCATTTAAATGGAATTCACCTGTTGCCTCCCACAATGATTTTCAATTCATTAAAATGGATGGATATAAAATCGTGGCGGGTGTGGGTGCCATTGTCCAATGTGCTCCCTGTGGACAGGGCTCAGTGCTGGGAGTGCACTGTCGTAAACACCCTCCGCAAACTTGAGCTCGTCCAGAATTCTGCTGCCCCGTATCGTAACTCGCACCGAGTCCCGTTCACCCATCACCCCCCGTGCTCACTGCCCGTGTCCTAACTCACACCCAGTCCCGTTCACCCATCACACCCTGTGCTCACTGACCGACATTGGCCCCTGGTCCGGCATCGCCTCGATTTTAAACTTCACATCCTTGTTTTCAAATCCCTCCATGGCCTCACCCCTCCCTATCTCTGTAATCTCCTCCAGCCCTACAATCCCCACGAGATCTCTCTTGACAGATCCTCCGGCTGCCCTGGAGAAGGGCCTCTGCGGGCGGATAGTTTCACTTTTTGGAGACCCTCCGCCCACAGAAAACCCTTACAGTTCTTACGCCTGGTAAAAGCAGACGTAAGGCCTGCATTTACCAAGATAAGAGTTGAAAAAAGTTTAAAAATTTTTTTTCATTGATTTATCATTTAAAAATACTTTAAAAAAAGGTAAGTTTATTTTTAGCCCCGTAAAAAACTTTAATTTTTTTCAAAAATTTTAATTTTTGTTTAAAATAGTTAATTTATTGTAATTTCAAGTCCTTTTAAAAATGTGATGCTTTTTTAAAAATTTATTTAAAGTTTTACTATGTTTTGGGGTGATCTCCATTCATATATTTGACAGGTCTTCCTGTCAAGTGTATGAAGGGAGATTCCCTTCTGTGCTTGGCTCCCCATGGCCCACATGATCCCAGGGACGCTGCGAACTACCTGCGCCTCTGGGATACACGGGCCCTGCACACCGGCAGTTTGGAGAGGCCCAGGATCAGAATTGTGTATGTCCCGGGAGCCCTTAGGTAAGAGCGCAGATTTTTCCAGATCGCAGTCCTCCGCCTGCGGCAGGCCTGCGATCGGAATATCTGGGCCATTATCTGCAGGTCCAAATACATCTCAAGCGCCGTCAGTCTCCCAGAGAGCACGTGCACAGATGACTCGGCTTCTATCTGACCACATCAGAAGGGACTGGTCTTCAGCTCCTTCCCTTCACTGGAGACGGGGTGACTGAGCTACGGCATCTGCTGCAGTCAGACTTGCAGACGATGTCAAAAGTCTGGCACAGTTCTTCCTGTTGCTGTCAAGGTCACCGTGGCATTAAGCTTCTGTGCGACAGGATCCATCCAAGCCCACTGCAGGGGGCGCCTTGCTGATAAAACAGTCCGCAATTCCTTGGTCCGTCCAGTAAGTGACCTGAAGCCATGTTTGGCAGGGGAACATCTTCATCACTTTCCCTGTGGAAAGGAAACAGCAACTGAAGGTGGCGCAAACATTTACCGATTTGCAAATTTCCCAAGAGTCCAGGGCATTGTAGATTGAACCCATTGTGGCCATCAGACCTTCACATGCCAAGTCAGCAACATGGGAATTGCTAGACGAAAAGAGCCCAACGCCCACCTAGTTCACCTTCTACCATCCGGGTAGTCGCAGGATACAACACTAATGGAGTTGTTGACTAATCATAGCAATCGGGGGAGTGGGACTAGCTGAAGTGCTCTTGCAGAGAACCAGCACGGGCTCGACGGGCCAAATGGCCTCCTTCTGTGCTGTAACCATTCTATGATTCTATCAATCTCTATCAATGAGTCTACAACAGACCCAGACATGAGGCGAGGAAACCCCCCAGTGGTGGAGAGCTTTGGGCATCATAGGTCCACAGTCACCTGTTCCTCCCAAGCACGCTACACTCACCACATGTCATGGCCCAGAACTTTGGGTCTCCATGGGTGAGTACGCACGGGGTACTCACCCGTAGGCCCAATGGAAGTGCCGGTTTCCTGCATGCACTGCGCATGCGCGGGAAACCGGCACTTCCGTTCCCCTGAAAGAAGGGGTTCAGAGTTCGAACGCATGCGCAGGAGAGGCTGCGTGTGCGCATCGAACTTACATTTTTTTTGCAGGTTTTCCCGGGAAGGTAAGTCTCCAGAAGTTAGACATATAAAAAGCAGTCATAAGGCCTACTTTTTACAAAGTAAGTGGTGAATTAATTAAAATTAAATAAAAATTTCCGCAGGTCTATTGGCCCAGAAATTCGGGTCCCAACGTGTGAGTACGGACGGAGTACTCACGCGTGGACCCGATGGAAGTGCCGGAATCTTGCATGCACTACGCATGCACGGGAAACCGGCACTTCCGATCCTCTGAACCAAGGGGTTCAGAGGTCAAACGCGTGCGCGCGGGAGTCTGCGCGTGTACGTTGAACTTCCTTTTTTTTTTACAGGTTTTAACGTGCGGGTAAGTCTGTACATTTTAGAAATGTAAAAAGCAGCCGTAAGGACTCCATTTTCAAAGGTAAGTGGTCAATTATTTAAAATTAAAACATTTTTTCCACAGGTTTTTTACTTTTAAATACTTTAAAGCAAGGTAAGTTTATTTTTAGCCCCGTTTTTTTATAAAATTATTTTTTTCAAAAATTTAAATTTTTGTTTAAAATAGTTATTTAATGTCATTTATAGTTTATTTACAACGTGTGATTTTTTAAAACATTTATTTGAAGGTAAAGTACAGTTTTACAGCCTCAGCATTTATACGTTTTGACAGGTCTATCTGTCAAGACTTATGAATGGAGCATTCCCTGCTCCGATTGGCTGCCTGTTGCTCACGTGATCCCAGGGGACGCATCGCACTAACTACGCCCCTGGGACACGCCAGCATAGTGCGCCGGCCTCTGGGACAGGCCTCGGAGAGGAATTCCACGCAGGCCAAGAGGTCAACTGCCGGCGCGCTAGGTAAGTGTAGTTCGGGGGCTTGCACCCGCGGGAAGCCCCCGACCCGAATTTCTGAGCCATTATTTACTAGCTGGGGGGGCCTGGCATTGCCAGGGAAGTTTAGAGGGCCGCGTGGTTGACGGCCGGCCACTGCCGCTCCCCCGCTCTGTGTCTCGGGCCACGCGGTTGACGGCCGGCCGCTGCCGCTCCCCTGCTCTGTGTCTCAGGCGGCGCGGTTGATGGCCGCCCGCTGCCGCTCCCCCGCTCTGTGTCTTGGGCCGAGCGGTTGTGAGGCCCGGCCCAAGTGACCCCAACTCACCTCCCGCTCCGGCGGGCCGACGCAGCTGCCCCGCTCGCTGTTGAGGAAAAGCAGGGGAAAAAATGGCGGCGAGGTTTTGGGAGGCTACAGGATTAGGTCCCACCCGTGATGCACCGATTGGTCAACCATCAGGCCACTGAACTGTAGGATTGGTGAACCATCACGTCACTCAACGCTAATGAGCGGTAGGATTGGTCAACTGCTAATGAGCGGATTTTTGAACGTTTTTTGCATACTGTCCGAACAATTTTTGTCTGACCAAAAAGTAAATATGCCTATGACATTCCCCTGATCATAACCTTTCTTTTGATATAACATATGTGTAGGTACGCTGTATAACTTTTGAGTGTATAGCGGATACACAGACAGACAGACAGACAGACAGACAATAATATAATAAGCTGGGGGGGGCCCGGCGTTGCCAGGGTTTCTTTGGGCCTGGTCGATGTCTGGGCTGGGAGCCTGGGACTGGATTTGGGCTGTCGGCAGTTGGAGAAGCCTAGGCCCCGGGGCCTCGGGTATTTTCCACTGTTTTTTAACCTAAACATTTCTAGCTTTCAATACCTTCAAAGATGAAAGTTAAAGTACTTTATAAAACATTTTTGGTAAATTTTATTTTTTTTGAAAAAGATACTGACCTCGATTACCATATTTTTAGCTTCAGGCCCGGCTGGTGTGTAATGGCTGCCAGATCCCTGAGCTGAGAATGATTAGTCCCACCCTCACACGCACTGATTGGTCAACCATCAGGTGACTGAACTGTAGGATTGGTCAATCATCACGTCACAGGGTTGGTCAACCTTCACGTCACTCAATGCTAATGAGTGGATAATGAGTGGAATTTTTAAGGTTTTTGAAGGGTTTTTGTATACTGCCTGAACAATTTTTGTCTGAGCAAAAAGTAAACATGCTTATGAGGTTTCGATAATCATAAGCTTTCTTTTGATACAACACATGTGTAGGTACGCTCTATAACTTTTGATTGTATAGCCGGACAGACAGAAAGACAGACAGAAAGACAGACAGAAAGACAGACAGAAAGACAGACCGCTTTATATGTATAGATATAGATAAATACTTTAAAGCAAGGTAAGTTTATTTTTAGCCCCGTTAGAAAATAAAATTATTTTTTTCAAAAATTTAAATTATTGTTTAAAATACAGGTAGACTACCTGTTATCCGAACTTCCGAAAACCGAAACCCTCTAAAAACCGAAGGTTTTTTCGTTCAGCGTAAGTCGTGCGCACGACATGACCAGAGTGGCGCACGACTTACGCTGAGCAGAGGGTCAGCATAAGCCGTGCGCACGACCCCGACCCCCGCCGACGACCCCCCGCAGACACCCCGCGGACCCCCGCCGACCCCGACTCCCGCCGACCCCCCGCCAACCCCCCCGCGGACCCCCGCCGACCCCCCCGCCGACCCCGACTCCCGCCGACCCCCCCGCCGACCCCCCCGCGGACCCCCGCCGACCTCCCCGCCGACCCCGACCCCCTGCCGACCCTCCCGCGGACCCCCGCCGACCCCCCGCCGACCCCAATCCCCGCCAACCCCCCCGCTGACCCCGCCGACCCCCACCCCCGACCCCCCGCCGACCCCCCCGCGGACCCCCGCCGACCCACCCCCGACTCCCGCCGACCCCCCCGCCGACCCCCCCGCGGACCCCCGCCGACCCCCCCGCCGACCCCGACTCCCGCTGACCCCCCCGCGGACCCCCGCCGACCCCCCCGCCAACCCCGACCCCCCGCCGATTCCCCCGCGGACCCCCGCGGACCCCCCCCGCCGACCCCGATCCCCGCCGACCCCCCCGCCGACCCCGACGACCCCCACCCCCGACCCCCCGCCGACCCCCCCGCGGACCCCTGCCGACCCACCCCCGACAAATTTCCCAGTCTTATAAAATACCTTCCGAAATCCGAAATTTTCCGAAAAGCGAAACACGGCTGGTCCCGAGGTTTTCGGATAAAGGATAGTCTACCTGTAGTTATTTCATGTAATTTATAGTTTATTTAAAAAATGTGATAATTAAAAAAATTAAATTGAAGATTTAGTGATGTTTTGGGGCCCGTAGTATTTATAAGTTTTGACAGGTCCTGTCAAACTTATGAATGAAGCATTCCCTGCTCCGATTGGCTCCCCATGGCCCACGTGATCCCAGGGAAAGCATCGAACTAACTGCGCCCCTGGGATACGCAAGCACTGCGCGCCGGCAGTTGGAGCAGGCCCTGGTTCGGAATTCCACGGGGGCCCACAGCTCAACGGGAAGCCCCCGACCCGAATTTCTGGGCCCATGTCTCCAATTACTCATATACTGTATTCTAAAATGCTATGTTCTGAAAGAAATCTATCTAACTTGCATTTAAATGGAATTCACCTGTTTCCCCCCACAATGATTTTCAATTCATTAAAATGAATGGATATAAAATCATGGCGGGTGCGGGTGCCATTGTCCAATGTGCTCCCTGTGGACAGGGCTCAGTGCTGGGAGTGCACTGTCGTAAACACCCTCCGCAAACTTGAGCTCATCCAAAATTCTGCTGCCCCGTACCCTAACTCGCACCGAGTCCCATTCACCCATCACCCCCTGTGCTCACTGACCGACATTGGACCCCGGTCCGGCATTGCCTCAATTTTAAACTTCACATCCTTGTTTTCAAATCCCTCTGTGGCCTCACCCCTCCCTATCTCTGTAATCTCCTCCAGCCGTACAATCCCCACGAGATCTCTGCGCTCCTCTAAATCTGCCCTCTTCAGCATCCCCGACTTTCATCGCCCCACCATCGGTGGCCGTGCCTTCAGCTGCCGAGGCCCTAAGCTCTGGAATTCCCTCCCTAAACCTCTCCACCTCTCTACCTCTCTTTCCTCCTTTAACTCGCTCCTTAAAACCCATCTCTTTGACCAAGCTTTTGGTTACCTGTGTGTCAGTGTCAAATTTTGTTTGATAATCGCTCCTGTGAAGCACCTTGGGATGTTTTACTGCATTAACGGCGCTTTATAAATGTAAGCTCTTGTTATTGTAATCGTCTCCCTTTAGGGTTTTCTCTCGTTGCATTGGCCGAGTTTGTGAAAGGTGAAAGGTGTGTATATTCCATTATGGCCTGACCAGCGCGATGGAGCAGAGCAGCGAGAGACATCCCCACATTTCTAGAGTTTGCATATATTTTCTGCGAACTTTGGAAGCCACTCTCACCTCATTGCTACTAACTATCACACCATTGACAGATTGTTTCTCTGATCTCTACTTGACCTGTCATCTATTACATTAGTATGGGTGCTGTTTATACTGTCTCACCTTGGTCCTCAGAATCAGACCAAGATGAGCCACATCACCACCAGCAGCAGCACCAACAGCCTTCTCCTCAATGACCTGATGCTCCACAGGACAGAGGGTAACAGCGCAGGGCTACACCACGCCGGAGGCGATACCCCAAACACAGGGTCTACAGGCAGAGGATGAGCTTCCTCAACATGACTGAGCAGCAGTGACAAAGGAGGCTCAGGCTATCGTGCCAGGTCGTCGCAGACATTTGCACATTGCTGGAGCAAGACCTGCAGCCCAGAGGAGCAGGTGGACATTCCTTACCAGTGGCTGTCAAAGTCGCCACCGCCCTCAGCTTCTTCACCTCAGGCTCCTTCCAGGGATCTGCAGCAGACATTTGTGGCAGCTCGCAGTTGGCCGCCCACAGATGCATCACACAGGTCATGTTTGACAAGTTAGCCAATTATATCAACTTTGCCACCGATGGCACCAGTGTTACTGAGCAGGCGCTGGCCTTTGCTGCTCTGGCTGGCTTCCCACGGATGCTGGGTGTCATCGACTGCACACATGTGGCCATCAGGGCACCCCATCATCACCCAGGAGCCTTTGTCAACCGCAAGAGCTTCCACTCCCTCAATGTGCAGCTCGTTTGCAACCATAGGAAGATCATCATGCATGTGTGCCAAATTCCCTGGCAGCTGTCGTGACTCTTTCGTCCTGCGCCAGTCCACCCTCCCTCAGCTCTTCGCACTGCCAAACACACTTACCAGCTGGCTGCTTGGAGACAAGGGCTATCTACTGAAGACGTGACTAATGACACCCTTGAGGAGGCCACGTACTGAGGCCCAGGAGCGTTATAATGAAAGCCAAATTTCCACCAGATGTGTCATAGAGCAAACAATAGGCATGCTGAAAATGCTCTTCAGATGCCTTGACAGATCTGAAGGAGCCCTTCAGTATGCACCAGCCAGGTTCTCCAGAATCATCGTGGTCTGTTGCGCCCTGCACAACAGCGCAGCAGCGAGGATTAGCGCTGTATGAGGAGCAAGGCGCAGAGCGCACAGCCTCTTCAGAGATGGTGGAGCATCAGCTGGAAGATTGGGAGGAGGAGCATAAGCAACCTGAGGTCCAGATGACAGCAGCGCCCAAACACATTGCTGGCCGGGAGGCCAGGGATGGCCTCATCATGGCCAGATTTACTTAACTTCCTGCATTACACCCATATGGCTGCCACATGCTGTGCCAGGTTCCCCTGTGCCACCCCCCCACCCCGCCCGCCCAACAACACCATAAAGCATCCCTACAATGACCAATCCATTCCTTTCACATTGCGGGAGGTAACGCTATGTCTCACCATTCACTCCAACTCACTAAGCCACTTCAAAAGCAGCAGTCAAAATGGGCGGTGAAAATAAATAGTTTTATAAGTGTCATAACAGTAACGGAACCTTAACAATAACACTTCTTTAAACACCATGCGCTTACCCTTGTGAATCTACTTCGGTGTCATTTTTCATTTACGTGTGCTTCTATGAGGTGCAACCCCTGTGGCTTCAGCAGATGTAGAGGCAGCCTGCTCACTTCCCTGCTGTGACTGCATAGACATCCTCTGGGTTTTGAAGCCTGTGATGGTCCCGCCAAAGTCTGCTGCTCCTGCGGCTGTGCAGGGGCCAGACTCGGCCATCGTGATCTGAGGAGGCATCTGGGGCTCTGACTGAGGGGGTGGGGGGTGGGAGGGGGGGGCAATGTGGGAGAAGTGTGAGCGCTTTGAGAGGAGCCCCAACTTCCATGTCCCGTCTCTCCATCGTCCCTCTCATGGGCCACCCGCACTTCCCTGCTAGCAAGGAGCTGGAGAGCAACTGCTGCACAGCAGTGGGGCCATGAGGACACAAGTCTACGCTAACATCCCTCCTAGAGAGGAGATCTATGTGCCTCTGCCATCTGCTCTCCATAGGTAGCATGTGCTCATGTGAGTGGTGTATTAGCTGCTCCATGCAGTTGGCCATCCTTTCCATGGACGAGCACATCGTCACCATCGCCTGCGACATGGGGGTGCTCATGTTGGAGATGGTCTCCTCCATTCTCTAAACATTTGCAGACTTCACAGCCACAAAACCTGTCCTAGCCTCCTGCACTTCGTCCGGCACCTCCAGGGTCACCCTCCTTCTCAATGGCCTCCCGAGGCTGAGCGTCTGCATGCAGCTGAGCAGAGCTGGGAGCGTCCTATGCCCTCCGACGAGAACTCTCCACTGCTGTCCCTGTTTCCACCATCTTCTCTTGCTCACTTGTGACTTGTGAGACACCAGGTGACATCACTACTCTATCTTGTGTAGGACCCACCGAGGTGTGCGTATCTGCGCTGGTGCTGGGTGCACTTAGGTCTGGTGATGGTGCACCCTCAGAGGCTGGAGGCCCCTCCGAGAAGTCATCTTCCTCCTCTGACTGGACAGTGGTGGGGGAGTGGGGGGTGGCGGGGGGCTCTTGATGGACCTGTGGGAGAGTAAAGAGATGATTTAGAAATGTTATATTAAGAATGGGTAACGATACCATTATGGACATGATGAACATTCACTGGCTGCTGACATCAGTCCCATATAAGTGACTGCTGTATGCCATGTCCTAGGCCTACATCCTAGGGTTTTGAAAGAGGTGGCTGTGGTAAACCACTGTTGTTCACTGTTGTTCACTCCACTGTTGTTCACTGTTGTTCACTTCACTGTTGTTCACTCTTGCCCATTGTTGTACCTGTCTGTGCATGCCTCAGCTGGCTCCGCCCCTGGCTCCACCCATATGCCCTGGTATAAAGGCGGCTGCTCTGCAGTTCCCCAGGCATTCAGGACCGGTCGACCACTAGAGGCATGCCTTCGTTCTTTAGCTAATAAAAGCCTGTTTGTTACTCTCTTAACTTCCAGTCTTTCTCAGTAATTGATAGCGCATCAGTGGCTATAGAGCTAGTGGATGTATTGGTTGTCGTTGTCCAAAATTCCATAGATTCTAGAACGGTTCCCGTGGTTTGGATGGTAGCAAATGTAACCCCGCTATTTAAGAAAGGAGGGAGAGAGAAAACGGGGAACTACAGACCAGTTAGCCTGACATCAGTAGTAGGGAAAATGCTAGAATCTATTATTAAGGATGTGGTAACAGGGCACTTAGAAAATAATAATAGGATTGGGCAGAGTCAACACGGATTTATGAAAGGGAAATCGTGTTTGACAAATCTGTTAGAGTTTTTGAGGTTGTAACTAACAGAATAGATAAGGGGGAACCAGTGGATGTGGTGTATTTGGATTTTCAGAAGACATTCGATAAGGTGCCACACAAGAGGTTATTAAACAAAATTAGGGCTCATGGGATTGGGAGGTAATATACTAGCATGGATTGAGGATTGGATAACAGACAGAAAACAGAGAGTAGGAATAAATGGGTCACTTTCGGGTTGGTAGGCTATAACTAATGGGGTACTGCAAGGTTCAGTGCTTGGGCCTCAGCTATTCACAATCTACATCAATGATTTGGATGAGGGGACCAAATGTAATATATCCAAGTTTGTAGATGATACAAAGCTGGGTGAGAATGTAAGTTGTGAGGAGGATGCAAAGAGGCTTCAAGGGGATAGAGACAGGCCTTTATTACAAGAGGATTTGAGTATAAGAGTAAAGGCGTCTTACTGCAATTATATAGGGCCCTGGTGAGACCACACCTGGAGTATTGTGCACAGTTTTGGTCTCCTTACCTAAGGAAGGATATACTTGCCATAGATGGAGTGCAACGAAGGTTCACCAGACTTGTTCCTGGGATGGGGGGATTGTCCTTTGAGGAGAGATTGAGTAGACTGGGTCTATATTCTCTAGAGTTTAGCAGAATGAGAGGTGATCTCATTGAAATATACAAGATCCTTACTGGGCTTGACAGGGTAGATGCAGGGAGGATGTTTCCCCTGGCTGGGGAGTCTAGAACCAGGGGTTACAGTCTCAGAATAAGGGGTCAGCCATTTAGGACTGAGATGTGAAGAAATTTCTTCACTCAGAGGGAGGTGAATCTTTGGAATTCTCTACCCCAGAGGGCTGTGGAGGCTCAGTCGTTGAGTATATTCAAGACAGAGATCGATAGATTTTTGAATATTAAGGGAATCAAGGGATATGTGGATAGAGCAGGAAAGTGGAGTTGAGGTAGAAGATTAGCCATGATCTTATTAAATGGCGGCGCCGGCTCGAGGGGCTGAATGGCCTCCTACTGCTCCTATTTCTTATGTTCTTATGTGGCTGTATGAGATGTAATTCTTTCACCAGGTTTGCTGAGAGGTCCTCTACTCTCCGTCTCCCAGCACCAGCAGCTCCGCAACTCCTGACACCTCCAGGGCGACTTCCTCTGCTGCTGTCAGAGTGGCGGAAGATGGAGGGTCACCGCCGCTTCTCTCCTTCTCCCTGTTGTTGTGCGCTCGTTTCTCCTGCAAGGAGGGAAAGAAGAGAAGTTTGAGTGAGAGTGATGGCATGAGTGTAAGGTATGTGTGGGTTACATCTGTAGAGGGTGACTAGGAGGGAGTGTGGTGCCAATGCCAAAGTGCCAATGCCAAATGGCCTCCTTGAGTGGCGTTAGTTGGTATGATTGCATTAGGATGAGGATGAGTGTGAGGGGTGGTTAGTCAGAGGGGGATGTGAGTATGTAGATAGAGGGAGAGAGGGATGGGTGGACGTGCAAGGTATGTTGGTGTGAGTAAGGATGTGTAGGAGCAGGCTTGGGAAGGCAGATTGATGGAGATGTGATGAGAGGCACAGCAGGATGAAGGTGAGTGTGGCTTTGCACTCACCTTGCCTGAGATCATTGAAGCACTTCCGGCACTGCACCCAGGTCCTCCTCACCACATCACTGCTGTTCACCTCCTCTGCAATTTGGAGCCAGGCTCATTTTGCCTCCTGGGGAGGTCTTTTCCACCCATCAGCAGGGAAGAAGACCTCCCTGCGCGCTCTGACTCCCTCCATGAGAATATGTAGGGAGTCATCAGAGAACCTGGCTGCAGCCCTCTGTCTTTGTGAAGCCATCTTTTCAAGGCTCAACAATAACCAGATGGTGATATATCCTTCCTGCTCACTCCTAGATGAACCTTTAAATGCGATCTGGCCAAGGCTGCTTTAAATATCCCCGCTGGTAATGAGTCATCGATGACATCATCAGAGCCGCACCATTTAATAGCGCTGGGAAACACGCAGGCCCGCCTTAATAGGCGCCATTAACTGACAGTCGCTCTGAGGAGAGGGATGATAAGAACAATGTGGTTCCGACCCGCCACGCAGCCTGAACGCACTCCACCCACCTAGGCAAGGAAAAATCCAGACATTGTGTCTAGTCAGGAGTCATTATTTCAACTTCTACTCTCTTCCACGATTCTCTCTGTTTATGGAACTTTAATATAAAGCTACATTTATCACTCTCTCAGTTAGAAAACACACAGTAAGCTCGGAGGCATTTAGTAGGGTGTTAGTTAGATTCCTATCACATTACAACACTCACTTACTGCTGGCTTTGAACCTGCCTTGTCAGCACTGGTGGGCTGGAATACGGTTAGACTTATTGGAATTCAGTTTCAACATCAACCACTCACGGATCAAGCACAGCACACGTTAGTGCAGTGTATGTAACCGTTCCACCTTCAAGAGAACTATTTTAAGAGTTGCACTACTTTATCTTGGCTGCTGTATACTGTAATACCGGCGGTGACCACACCGGTATATAAGTGCTGTGTAATGATTTATTGGGCAGTTCCGCCCTGACCTTCAACCAGTAAAGTCCTGTTAAAGTTTACTCTTGTGGTCTGTGTAGTAATTCGCAATATAACACACAGACTTAACAGTTAGGTGCAGAGTAAAGCTTCCTCTACACTACCCCATCCAGCTCTCCCAGTTCCCAGTCAGATATAGTACAGGTCTGATGCAGAGTAAAGCTCTCTCTACACTGCCCCATATAATACAGACTCTTCCCTTCCCTTCCTCGACTTCTCTATCTCCATTTCTGGGGCTAGGCTATTGACAAACATCTACTATAAGCCCACTGACTCCCACAGCTACCTGGACTATACTTCCTCCCACCCCGCTTCCTGTAAGGACCCTGTTCCATTCTCCCAGTTTCCCGGTCTCCGTCGCATCTGTTCTGACAGTGCCACCTTCCATACTCGTGCTTCCAATATGTCTTCCTTTATCCTCAACCGAGATTCCCATGGTTGACACGGTCCTCGACCGTGTCCGTTCCATATCCCGCACTTCTGCTCTCACCCCTTCCCCTCCCTCCCAGAACTCAGATAGGGTTCCCCTTGTCCTCACCTTTCACCCCACCAGCCTCCACATTTAGCGGATCATCCTGCGCCATTTCTGCCACCTCCAGCGTGATCCCACCACCAAACACATCTTCCCCTTCCCCCGCCCCTCCTTTCAGCATTCCGAAGTGACCGCTCCCTCCGTGACACCCTGGTCCACTCCTCAATCACCCCCAACACCCACTCTCCTTCCCACGTCACCTTCCTGAGCAAGCGCAGGAGATGCAACACCTGCCCTTTTACCTCCTCCCTTCCCACTGTCCAGGGCCCCAAACACTCCTTCCAGGTGAAACAGCGATTTACTTGTACTTCTCGCAATCTAGTATACTGTATTCACTGCTCACGATGTGGTCTCCTCTACATCGGGGAGACCAAACACAGATTGGGTGACCGCTTTGCGGAACACCTCCGTTCAGTCTGTCAGGGTGACCCCGAGCTTCCGGTTACCTGTCACTTCAATTCTCCGCTCCACTCCCACTCTGACCTCTCTGTCCTCGGCGCCTTACACTGTTCCAACAAAGCTCAACGTAAGTTCGAGGAACAGCACCTCGTCTTTCGATGAGGCACCTTACAGCCTTCTGGACTCAACATCGAGTTCAACAATTTCAGACCATAACCTCGGCCTCTATTTTTTCACATGGCAGCTGTTGATGATGCTGCCATTCCCATTTACACCTCATCTAGACTCATCTTTTGTTTCTTTACTTGTCCCATACTATCTCCTTTTGCCTTGCACCATCATCCCAGTCGTCATTTAATCTCTCCTGCCTTCCATCCTATCACAGACTTTCCCTTTTGTTCATTCCTCCCCTCCCCCCCTCTCCCTGCCCCCGCCCCTGCTTAAAATCTGTTACATCTCTAACTTTTTCCAGTTCTGACAAAAGGTCATTGACCTGAAACGTTAACTCTGTTTCTCTCTCCACAGATGCTGCCTGGCCTGCTGAGTCTTTCCAGCATTTTCTGTTTTTATTTCAGATTTCCAGCATCTGCGGTATTTTGCTTTTGTACAAATATAGAACCATAGAATGGTTACAGCACAGAAGGAGGCCATTTGGCCCGACGAGCCCGTGCAACTTCAGCGAGTCCCGCTCCCCCGCCCTTTCCCCAATAGCCCTGCAAGTTTTTTTCCTTCAGGTACTTATCCAATTCCCTTTTGAAAGCCACGATTGAGTCAGCCTCCGCCACTCTTTCAGGCAGTGCATTCCAGATCCTGTCTCTTTAATCTGGCCCTGCCAGAGTTTCTGGGGGCTCCTGCATGCCTTTTTGTACATTACGTTAGCTGCTGAATCTCACACGACCTTCCTCACATCCGAAAACTGGTAGAGCATAAACATCATCAAAACTATCTTTAACTATCAAACTCATTTATTGAACAGGTCAATATGTAACAGTGATATAATACGTACACATATAAGCACATTAAAAGATAGCAGTAAATAAATGCAATCTCTCTGCTAAGCTATTTTGTCGTCAACCTTTATGGACCGAGTTCTTAATTTCTTCTTCTATTTTCCATATGGAGCTAACTCACCTGGTCTATCTCTCTGAAGATTCCCAACTGACTGATTTATTTCAGCAATTAAGCTCCCTTGAATATCCTTTAAACAGTTCCCTGGCCTTGCTCGATTTAAATAATTGTCACCTCAGTTCCTTCATTAAATTTGCCCGGAGATATCGAACCAAAACGTTGCATCATTTGTGCCGAGTCAGACTGGGGACATGATTCCTGCTGCCCCTGGTTTTTAAATTGCTAAAGTATTGTCACTAGGTTAAAGGGACAGCCACTAAGCCAAAACTTAGGCCAAAATTACATAGAATGTTGCAGCACAGAAACAGGCCATTCGGCCCAACTGGTCTGTGCCGGTGTTTATGCTCCACACGAGCCTCCTCCCGTCCCTCTTCATCTCACCCTATCAGCATATCCTGCTATTCCTTTCTCCCCCATGTGTTTATCTAGCTTCCCCTTAAATGCATCTCTGCTATTCACTTCAACCACTCCCTGTGGTAGCGAGTTCCACATTCTCACCACTCTCCTTTTTATCAAACTCCTTCCCAATATCTTTTTATTCTTCCTTCAAAAGCCAACTAGAGGCTGATCTTTTCAATGACCCTTTCAGTCGAACACCTAAATGCACTTGTTCTCTTCCTCCAACTTGGTATCTTCTTTCTCTCGAGCTCCGAGCTCTTTGTCCAATGTGAGTGGAGCTTCATAAAGGCAAGTTAATGAGAGTAGGTGTTACAAAGCAACTGGAGCCCAGGTAATCTCTGCTGATCAAATGTCGTATTGGTATCTATCAGTCTGTTGTCTGCATACTGGGACTGTGTGGTCTCCCCACCTCCAATTGTCCCCTCTCTTCAATGTCAGCTGTGGCTCAGTGGGCAGCACACTCGCCTCTGCATCATGAAGGTTGTGGGTTCACGTCTCACTCCCTAGAGCTTGAGCACATAAAGCTAGGCTGACGCAGTGCTGAGCAAGTGTCAGAGGTGCTGTCGTTTGGGTGAGACGTTAAACCGAGGCCCTGTCTGTATTGATTTCTTTGTGGGTTCAATGACGAGACATTTATGAAAGAGAATGGCCTAGAAATTCACTAGCCTTAGCGCCGCTTTTGAGGCGCTAGAGGGACTAGCGCCAGAGTTATGGCCAGTTTAAAAATTCCCTGGGGCCCTAAATCGGCGTTGCACCGGTAGCGCTGCGCCGGCACCAATGACGTCATCGGTGTGCGCAGCGTCCCGGTTGCCGTGGTAACCCGCCCGAACTCCGAAATTGAGTTGCGGCCGCCTCGCCCGTGGCAGCCGCAAGCAACGTTCTGGCAGAGGTGCCTTACTCCAGTTTGCGCCGGCGCATTAAAGGCCCCGCGGCGGCCGGCCACTTTCCCGCCGGCCGCCTGCCCGCAGCTCCCTCCCCGGACTTCTCCACCCCCCCCCCCCCCCGGAACAGATGCAAGCCCGGCACTTGTCCGAGGTGCCGGGCTCATTTTTAAGCTGATTTGCGCGGGCCACGGCCGGGTGCAGGCAGCTCCTCCTTAACGGGAGGAGGAGGCCTGCATGTCCCCAGCCTGCCGCACCGCATCGGGTGCCGCAGCGCCGGAATTGCGGCGCGAAACGGCAGTTAGCGCCGATGTACCGCCGCAAAGACCCTTCAGTAGCGCCGGCAGCCGTTTGGGCGCGGCGCCACTGAATTTTTGGCGCGCGCAGGGGACTTAGCGCCGGCACTAACTTCCGGCGCTAAAGCCCTGGCTAAGCCAAAACCCAATTTCTAGGCCAATGTCTTTTAATCTAAAGTCTGTTCAACTCTTTATACAGCTTTACAGGAGACACGATGCTAGTGATCCATCTAGAACAAAACTGAAACTAAACTAAACTGCCTTGCCTGTCTCGGTCACATGACCTCTGCTGGTCAGGCACAAGTAATTAATACATGCAATTATGCTGGTAAGGCATGATAATCAAACAGGCAAATAACATCATTATTTGCTGATATCATTACACTGTCTGCTCTCTCAGGTGGATGTAAAAGACACCATGGCATTGTTTTGAAGAAGAGCAGGGGAGTTATCCCTGGTGTCCTGGCCAATATTTATCCCTCAATCAACATCACTAAAACAGATTATCTGGTCATTATCACATTGCTGTTTGTGGGAGCTTGCTGTGTGCAAATTGGCTGCCGCATTTCCTACATTACAACAGTGACTACACTTCAAAAGTACTTCATTGGCTGTAAAGCACTTTGGGACGTCCGGTGGTCGTGAAAGGCGCTGTATAAATGCAAGTCTTTCTTTTTTATTTCTCTTCTCCTGATGTTGACTTGTTCTGGGGAATGGTTTTATGGGTTCCAGGCCCTCATAGGAAGTTTGCCTAAGTAGCCATTCTCCATGTGTAAACGGAAACAGTGAGTGCTGACAAAGACTATTCAACCGTACAGAGAGCACCAGAGCCGAGTCTAATCCTGTCTTGGCCTGGCGTCTGCGCACAGCACTTCCAAGCAGAGGCCACTGGATAGCAATCAAGAGCAAGATCTCTGGCTGATCAACCCTTTCCTAGCCCAGGAGTGCAGCGGTCAATTATTGTGCCTCTCCTGCCACCCTCGGGAATTACATCTGGCACCTTCCGGTGTGAAAGACACAGTACCAAAGAACATGCATTTATATAGCACCATTCACATCCTCAGGACATCCCAAAGTGCTTAACAGCCAATGAAGCACTTTTGAAGGGCAGTCACTGTTGTGATGTAGGCAAACACAGCAGCCAATCTGCACACAGCAAGATCCCAGAAACACTGACACGTTAAATGACCAAATCATCTGTTTCTCAGTGATGTTGGTTGAGGGATAAATATTGGCCAGGACACCGGGGAGAACTCCCTCTGCTCTTCTTCAGATAGAGCCGTGGGATCTACTAGGTCCACCTGAGAGGACAGACGGGGCCTCGGTTTAAATCCAAAAGACGGCACCTCTGACAGTGCAGCACTGCCTCGGGACTGCTCTGAAGTGTCAGCTTAGGTTCCGTCCTGAAGACCCTGGAGTGGGACTCGAACCCATGACCTTCTGAAGAGTGCTACCAACTGAACCACAGAGTAGTGTAGGAACGGAGGTTCCTATCAAAAAGACTGAGTTCGACTCAGGTAATTAAATTAATGAACTTTAATGAAACCAAACGAGTTTAAACTGGAAACTGCGAGAACACATCAATAACAGGTCTACCCTCCTTGAGGGCTCCACGAGGACTGATCCTCTTGTTGTGTATGTACCTTTAAGGGAATAACTGGTCTCAGACTGCAGTACCGGCAGTGACCACCCCTGTATAAAAGGCGCTAGCAGCCCTCTGTTGTTTCAGTTTCTCAATTGTCTCCATTCAGTAAAGACTTGTTATGATCAACTCCTGCTGTCCGTGTCTCAATTATACACGGACATAATATTGGCGACGAGCAGATACGAACTTACCTACAGTCTGCACCACCTCCTGGGATCCATTCCTGAAGCGAAGAGAGCAGAGGTCGAGGCCAGAAGGAAGAAAGAAGCAGTAGAAATGGGCGTCGACCGTGGGCATCCGCCCCTGAGTCAGCGGAGTTGAAGATTGCAGGAGAGGCTGTCGAGAGCGGGGCTTGGTTCCTGTCGACGGTGCTTCAGCTAATCGGGCTGGTGGCAGGTAGTACATTGATCCTTCCTGGGCTGCGGCGGTCTAGAACTCGAGCGGGTGGCTTGCAACGGGGCCGAGCAGCGTTGTCGGGAAGAGGAGAGAGAGAGAGGGTGGAGCACACAGGGCGCGGCCGGTGCTACGAAGCCGGGCTGCGTACAGACCCAAGAGGGAGGCAAGAGTCCCACAGGGTTGTTCCACGACGGGAAAATAATAAAATAACAAAGGAAATATATATAAAACGCGCAGGAAGCCGCGAGGAGCTGCAGGTTGTAACGGAAACCGCGGAAAGCAGCGCTAGCAACAGCGGGGAAGAAGGCAAAGCGCGGGAGGCGCCATCTTAATCCAGCGGGGAAGAAGGCAAAGCGCGGGAAGCGCCATTTTGTTAAATCGGGGAAGAAGGCAAAGCATGGGAGGCGCCATTTTAGATTTCCAAGATGCCGAAGACTGGCTGTATCACTGCCTTTGATAATGCAATAGAGGACTGGACCACGTATGTGGAAAGAGTCGAGGTATATTGCAAGGCAAACGAAATAGCCGATGAGAAAAAGGCATCGGTACTGCTAAACTTAATGGGGGCAAGAACGTACGGCCTATTGCGGGACCTGATTGCTCCAGCCAAACCGAAGGCGAAGAGTTTTAACGAAATTGTTGCTATCCTACAGGAACACTTAAACCCTGCACCGCTGCTGATAGCAGAAAGATTTAAATTCCACAGGAGAACTCAGCATAAAGATGAGAGCAATGCTGAGTACCTTACGGAACTACGCAAGCTATCAAAGCACTGCCAGTTCGGAGCAGGACTGGCCGATACCCTACGGGACAAATTTGTCTGTGGACTCCTGAGTGAAGGAACCCAGAAGAGGTTACACTCAGAGAAAGAGCTGACGCTAGATAAGGCTTTCAGCGTGGCAGTATCGTACGAAGCAGCAGCCAGGGGAGCTGCGGAAATACAACAAAAGCCACGGGAATACGGCACCCACGAACTGACACGGGGATTTGCAAAATGTTATCGCTGCGGCAGAACTAACCATGACCAGAAGGACTGCTGATCCAAGGACAAAATATGCAGGCAATGCGGAAAGATGGGACACATTGCATGAGTTTGCAGGTCTGGTAAGAAGACCAACGACAACAAAAAGGCTACTAAGGAACCGTACAGGAAAGTACAAAAGATGACGGACAGTAGTTCCGAAGACCAGATGAGCGATAGTGAATCCGGGAACAAGAGACTAAGCTGTCTCAAACTTCACAATGTAATCGCAAAAGAGGATCACCGAACCATTTGGGTTACCCTCACGATAGCAGGGTCCCAAGTCAAAATGGAATTGGATACAGGATCAGCTCTAACCGTCATGAATCGACGAGACTACGAGCGGCTATTCTCACACATACCCTTGAGAGAGACATCCATTGTCTTGAGGACGTATACAGGGCAAAAAGTATACCCCAGAGGAAAAATAAGGGTGCCTGTCGAATACAACGGCAAGAAAATACGGAAATTGTATCTCTACATTCTGCAAGATGGTGGACCACCGTTATTGGGACGTGAATGGATCAGAAAGATAAGTTTAGATTGGCACTCCATTCAGGCACTGACGGTGGCTGGTAAAAAGGATGACGACGTCACTCCTGGTCGATTGTCAACAATCTTAGCTGACGCCAAAGAGGTATTTCAACAAGAACTGGGCACTCTTAAAGGCGTAACTGCCTTGATAAAAATAGAGGAGAATGCAATTCCCAAGTTTTTCAAAGCAAGACCGGTACCATATGCAATTCGCCCAGCCGTCGAGGCAGAGCTGGAGAATCTGAAGAATGCAGGCGTGTTATCTAAGGTAGACTGGAGCGAGTGGGCGACACCCATCGTTCCTGTCATGAAGGAAACGTTAAACAATAAGTCTGAGGAGCCAAGGAAGGTTCGCATCTGTGGGGACTTCAAGGTGACGGTGAACCCAGTCCTTCACACAGTACAATATCCTCTTCCAAGGATAGAAGATATCTTTGCCTCACTATCTGGAGGGAAGCGTTTTACAAAAATTGACCTAGCACAAGCATATTTGCAGATGGAGGTTGAAGAATCCTCTAGGAAGTATCTCACGATAAACACTCACAAAAGTCTTTACCAGTATAATCGACTGGTATTCGGAGTAGCATCAGCTCCGGCGATATGGCAAAGAGCGATGGAACAAGTCCTGCAAGGGATTCCGGGGACTCAGTGTTACTTAGATGACATTCTAGTGACAGGTGAAGATGACAGTGAACACCTTAACAACCTAGAACAGGTGCTCACTAGACTACGTGAACATGGGCTACGAGCCAACCGCCCCAAGTGCGAGTTTTTTAAGAAACAGATATCGTATTGTGGCCACGTGATTGATGATGAGGGGTTACATAAGTCCCCTGACAAAATTGAAGCGGTTGTTAAGGCCCCAGCACCTGAAAATGTGTCGCAACTGAGGTCATTCCTCGGATTCATGAATTACTACCATAAGTTTTTACCGAATTTGTCCACAATTCTGCACCCACTGAACGCCCTACTATGAACGGGAGTAGCATGGAAATGGAGCAATGACTGTAAGCGGGCCTTTCAGAAGAGTAAGGACCTAATCACTTCAAGAGAAGTATTGGCTTACTACAACCCATCACTACCAATAAGACTGGCGTGTGATGCGTCTCCCTATGGCATTGGGGCGGTACTGTCACATAAATTCCTTGATGGGTTAGAGAGGCCGATAGTTTTTGCGTCACGTTCGTTAACTTCGGCCGAGCGTAACTACGCCCAGATTGACCAAGAGGCCCTCAGCCTAGTGTGGGGGGTGAAGAAGTTCAATCACTACCTGCACGGTCAAAAATTTACTCTACTAACTGATCATCAACCTCTTGTCTCCATTTTCAACCCTCAGAAGGGCGTACCGATAATGGCAGCACAACGGCTACAGAGGTGGTCCCTTTTCCTAGGGGCACACCAATATGACATCGAGTATAAAGGAACTAAACAGCATGGGAATGCTGATGGATTGTCGCGCCTACCGTTGCCGACGTTGGAAGAAGAACTTGCAGTGGATCCAATGGAGATATTCCACTCGACCATAGTCGAATGTCTCCCTGTGACGAATGCAAGCATAGAAAAGGAAACACGGAATGACCTGACACTATCCCGGGTCTATGATTTAACGGTGAAGGGATGGCCAGCACATGGCGAACCACTGCTGCCAGCATTCTCACCGAGAAGAGAACAGCTGTCAGTGTGCAGAGGAACCTTGATGTGTGGATCCAGAGTAGTAATTCCACCTAAGTTGACAGATAGAGTGCTCAATGAGCTTCATGAGGGTCATCTGGGTGGGGTAAAAATGAAGAACTTAGCCAGAGCGTTTGTGTGGTGGCCGGGAATCGATAGAGAAATCGAAGAGATGACCAAGAGCTGTACAGGATGCCAGAAGGTCCAAAACGCCCCACCACAAGCTCCTCTACATCCATGGGAGTGGCCCTCATCTCCATGGCAAAGGGTGCACATTGATTTTGCTGGTCCCTTTATGGACTCGATGTTTTTAATTGCGGTGGATGCACATTCAAAGTGGCCAGAGGTAATAAAAATGTCCTCAACCACCACAGAAAAAACTATCACAGTCTTACGAACCATATTCGCCAGGAATGGGCTGCCTGAACAGATTTGCTCTGACAATGGACTACAGTTTGTGTCTGAAGAGTTCCGGAGGTTCTTAAAGAACAATGGTGTTAAGCATTACACATCCGCCCCATATCATCCAGCCACTAATGGATTGGCCGAGAGGTTTGTTCAAACACTCAAGAAGGCTATCAAGGCAATGTGTAATGAAGATATACCCCTACAACACAAGGTGGACAACTTCTTGTTTGCGTACCAGAATGCGACACATGTGGTTACCAACCAAACTCCTGCCATGATGTTCTTCAATCGAAGACTACGATGCCGCTTGGATCTGGTTAAGTCGAACATCAGAAGAGATGTGGAGAACAGGCAGTTTCAGAATATGAATGAAAGACCGACCAGAAGTTTTAAGGTAGGTCAACCAGTGTTGGCCCGGGACTACCGCACAGAGAAATGGCAGCCAGGAACAATTTGTACACGGCAAGGACCTCTCATGTATACTGTGGACATTGGAGAGAACATTGTAAGACGCCATGCTGACCAGATTCTAGAGTCACTGGAAAACGTCAACTCCACACCACGATCTGATACACCTGGCGATGAAACCGATGTACCAATTGCATCTACCGCAGAATCGGTGATATTGGAAGCAGATGAACCAAACAACGACATTGATCCCGACTCAACCTTGCCAGAAGAACCTGATACCCCAAAGAGGCGTTATCCAGACAGAATCAGGAAGCCTCCTCAAAGACTGAACTTATAATTGCTTAACCTCAACCAATGTATCTAGCAACCGTAATTGTGATTGTAATTAGTTATCATTTAGTTGTTAAATGAATGTTATGTACTGTTTATCTAAAAGGGGAGGAATTGTTGTGTATGTACCTTTAAGGGAATAACTGGTCTCAGACTGCAGTACCGGCAGTGACCACCCCTGTATAAAAGGCACTAGCAGCCCTCTGTAGTTTCAGTTTCTCAATTGTCTCCATTCAGTAAAGACTTGTTATGATCAACTCCTGCTGTCTGTGTCTCAATTATACACGGACATAATACCTCTGGTCAGGAGACTGACGTCATGACGTCATCACGTTCTTCCCGCCATTGGGGCATCACGTGACTAACGGCATGACGTCATCACGTTGAAACCGTGCTGTAAAGGTAACTAGGCATTGTACAGTCAAACAGTGTAATTAAAGGTACAGGCACAGACAGTAACTACATTGCTGTTAAAGGAATTATGTACAACCGCTCTGAGTCCTTTGGTGGCTCCACCACAGTAGCACATTTAAATTAGGCAGCCATTGAGGTGCTGTTTGGCTGTTGGTTAAAAGGCGATTTGTTCAGTCGCCAGGTTTAACAATCAGCGGAGCCCACCTGAGACAGGCGGGCTTGTTAGTTCTCAGCAGGGCAATGAGAGGAAACTGGTCTTGGGATGGGAAAAGCAATTGCCATTTGTGATTCAATCTTTTGGAATGACTTCTGCTGCAAGTAAGGCAGAGGCAGGAACAACAGTCGCCCACGGGCCAGATTGTCCTTTCGCTTGGACGGAGAGTGTTGTGTAATAGTCAGCAACTAGCAACAGGGAGAAAGCTAGGAAGGGAAAATGCAATTGTTTACTGAAGTCCTGTTGTTTATTGGCTGTTACAGTGCTGTGAAATCTTGGCCTGAGAGTGCACACTTAATCCCGAAACACTCTGCCGAGGAACAGCCTGCCCTCTGTTTCTGCACACTGTGTCTTCGTTCTGAGTGATCGGATTGACACATTCAATTCAATTCAATTCAATTCAAATTGCTTTATTGGCATGACAAGTTACATCTTATGTTGCCAAAGCATCGGAAAACATTCATGTTTGTTCACAAAAATACAGATCTATCCATACAGTGTATAAACAGATATATCCCTGAGTGTATAAATATATACTTTCATATAATTTATATATACTCTTTTCTTATATTTACTGGTTGTCCCTCTGTTTATGGCAAGCTGTAACATAGTGTGCCGCTAGTGTTACACAATTTCTCTCTTCCCCTAGTAGGTATGGGAGTTTTTGGTCGTCATTCAAATTTCTGAATTCCGGGCATATTTTTGTGAATTTTGGGTAGAAATTCTCCCTTATGCCCTGATATTTTCTACAAGCTGTGAGGAAGTGCATCTCTATCTCCACCACTCCCTGACTGCAGTGAGAGCATATCCTGTCCTCTCTTGGTAGCCGGGTCTGTCTGTGTCTACCTTTTTCGATCGCCAGTTTATGTTCACTAAGCCTGTACATTGTCAAAGTTTTTCTCAGTTTGCTATCCTTTACCATGGTCAGGTAATCAGCCATGTTGTATTGTCTGTTTAGGGCCAAGTAGCAATTGAGTTTGCTTTGGGTTTTTGTTGTTTCTGCCCAATATGACAAATATTTTTCCTTTTGCTTAGCGACGATTGTGTTGGGTCGAATTCTTTGTGTTACGCTGTCACTGTCCTGGGGCTGGTTATTGTTAGTAGTGTTAGTAGTTACTTCACTGAGTCCCAGGACTAGTTGACTGAGGGTATTCTTCTTTATGGTCCTCTCTTGGCATTTCAGGGCTTCGTAATGATAGCATTGGGGGTTGCTCATTTCTAGGTGTTTCCAAAATTTGGTGGCTCTTTTTTGGATAGTGATTATTAATGGATATTGGCCTAGTTCTGCCCTGCATGCATTGTTTACGGTTTTCCTTTGAGTCCGGAGGATACTTTTACAGAATTCTGCATGTAGGATCTCAATTGGGTGTTTGTCCCATTTTGCAAATTCTTGTGTTAGCGGTCCCCACACCTCACTGCCATAGAGTGCAATTGGTTCAATTACTGATTTGAAAATTTTGAGCCAAATGCTAATTGGGATTTCTATTTGGATTGATGTTTTAATGGCATAGAAAGCCCTTCTTGCTTTCTCTTTCAGTTCATTCACAGCCAGTTTGAAATTTCCCGTAGAACTGATTTTTAAGCCCAAGTATGTGTAGTTAGTGGTTTGTTCAATTTTGGTTGTTCCTAGTGTGAAATTTATTTTGGGTCCCTGATGTCTGGATCTTTGCTGGAACACAAGGACTTTGGTTTTTTGGGGATTTATTGTCAGGGCCCAAGTCTGGCAGTATGACTCCAGCAGATCCAGGTTCTGCTGTAGACCCTCCTTAGTTGGTGACAGCAGAACCAGGTCGTCTGCATAGAAGAGGAATTTAACCTTGAATTCATCACTGATAGTTTAGGAGGCAGGTTGTTTATTGTGCTCTGGACATAAGTTGTGCTGAACTAAATCATTGTATCACTTCCTTACGGTGCTCTTGGGGTGGAAATGACGCGTTACTCTTCTTCATCCTCAAACTAATAATAATTCAACTTTATTGTCATTGTACAAAGAAATGTGATCTTGCAAGCTCCCATGAGTCCAGTACAAATAACATTAACATTAAACGTAAATAGCACCGTCCTGGGAGAAGCAAAGCCGCTGCGTCTGTGCGCGCCACCATTCCATTTCCACCATTCCTCCTGTCCGACAATCTTCAGCCCAACGCCCGGGCCTGCTCACCAGCCGCCCCTCCTCGGGGCTCCTTCCGTGACCTTCTGCACCTGGTCTTCCCTGATGGTCACCCCTCCAGGATACTAACCAGGCCTGGCTCTGCTTAGCTTCCAAGCCTTGCCAGTGACCCTGTCCCTAGTCCCAGGAACAGATTTTCCTCTGCTAGTCTTCTCCAAGTGGATTGGGCTAGGGGTGGAAACAGTGGGGCCAATCAAGCACTGAGACCTAAAAAGAAAAGAAAGTCTTGCATTTCTATAGCGTCTTTCACCACCTCAGGATGTCCCAAAGTGCTTTACAGCCAATGAAGTACTTTTGACGTGTAGTCACTGTTGTAATGTAGGGAACGCGGCAGCCAATGTGTGCACAGCAAGATCCCACAAACAGCAATGAGATGCATGACCAGATAATCTGTTTTAGTGATGTTGGTTGAGGGATAAATATTGGCCAGGACACCGGGGAGAACTCCCCTGCCTACCACCTACCACCTGGCCCGCCTGAATTTCCTTCCCCCATCACCAACAGGACTGCAGCTGGCTGCCCCTTCCCCACCTGCCGTGTGTAAATGTTAACAGGGAGACGGGGCCTGTCTTTCCCCTCCGGTCCACCCCACTTACCGCCCGGGTGGAGTTATTGGGGAGGCGGTGGTAAGGCCTCAGAGTCTCCTCATGGTGGGAGAGGGCCTTCTTAACAACCTCCTCTCCCTCGATTCTACCCTGAACCCCTTGCCTGCTGAGGGCCTCCATCTCCGCTGGATTCTCCTCGGGGCCACTGGCGGCTCCCGCTCGGAGGCGGGTATCCTGCCGTGCCCCTGCCACGGGTACATAATGACTGCCGTCTCAGGGAAACGGGCCGGGGTCATGGCGGGATCAGGAAAGGAAGGTCTCCCCTTATAAATTAATGAGCGCCCCCCCTTACCTCCTCCCACCCTCTTACAGTCTGCGAGCCCCAAACTCGAGCCCCAGTTTGTTGTGAGTGAACTGATTTCAGTGAATGATGTGTCTCAATTCCCTGATATTTTTAAAAGGTAAATATTGCTTTCTGTAGAATTGACTGGAGACACATTAACCAGGGATGTGGTTGGTCTGCGACACTTGGTCTCATGGCTCAGGGCCAGGACTAATTGGCCGGGGCTCTTCCTGTTCCGAACGGTATCCTAGTGATCGCTGCTGGAAAGGGCACGTGTACGGGCAGCAGGTGAAAATCGGGTTAACTCTGCTGCCCTGCAGCGGCGAAAGTCAGCCTGAAAAGTCCACAGCAAGACTGCAGCCCTTAATCACAGGCTTTCCCACCTGGACCAATTCAATCCTGGCTTCTGATACTCCCGACCTCCAGAATTCAGTCTCAGCTGGGCTCGATGTTAACGGGGTGACGGGGTCGGAGCAGGGTCAGGGGGTGGTGTCAAGAGCAGGCGGCAAACCATCCAGGACAAAGCAGCCCGCTTGATCAACATCCCACCCACCGCCTTAAACATCCACTCCGTCCACCACCGGCACACACTGCCTGCAGTGTGTACCATCGACAAGATATGAGAAGGCTTCTTCAGCAGCACCTCCCAAACCCGCGACCTCTACCACCTAGAAGGACAAGGGCAGCAGGCGCATGGGAACACCACCACCATCAAGTTCCCCTCCAAGTCACACACCATCCTGACTTGGACGTATATCGCCGATCCTTCATCGTCGCTGGGTTAAAATCCTGGAACTCCCTCCCTAACGGCCCTGTGGGAGTTACTTCACCACACGGACTGCAGCGGTTCAAGGCGGCGGCTCACCACCACCTTCTCAAGGGCAATTAGGGATGGGCAATAAATGCTGGCCTGGCCAGCGACGCCCACATCCCATGAATGAATAAATAAAATAAAATGCACAAGATCGTGGGAGGTGTGAAATGTTCAATTTCAATAGGGATATCTCATTATTGTAGTGTCAGCCATGGCTCAGTGGGCAGCACTCTCACCTCTAGTTCATGAAGGTTGTGGGTTCAAGTCCCCACTCCATGAGACTTGAGCACAAAAATCTAGGCTGACACTCCAGTGCAGTGCTGAGGGAGTGCTGCACTGTAGGAGGTGCCGTCTTTCGGATGAGAAGTTAAACTCTCTCAGGTGGACGTAAAAGATCCCATGGCATTATTTCAAAGAAGAGCAAGGGAGTTCTGCCTGGTGTCCTGGCCAATATTTATCCCACAATCAACATCACCAAAACATGACCTGGTCATTATCACATTGCTGTTTGTGGGATCTTGCTGTGCGCGAATTAGCTGCTGCATTTCCTACATTGCAACAGTGACTCCACTTCAAAAAGTACTTCATTGGCTGTAAAGCGCTTTGGGATGTCCGGTGGTCGTGGAAAGCGCTATAGAAATGTAAGTCTTATTTTTATTTTTATTATCATTTTACTTCCAGGTTTCGCATCTCCACTGCGCGTGAGTGGGCGTGACACAGACCCGCATGACACGATGTCACCTCGACTATTTAAAGGCCCACTTCACAGATGCAATGGTGAAGGAGGTTAGGAGTTCTGTGCATTGTGTTCAGTGAGGTGTCCCTGGACGTACTGTTGGGTGCAATAAGGGCGAGGAAAGAGGCCCTGTTCCCTAGCACCGAGAAAGAAACCTGCTGCCTCAACTAAGGGGCTGGCGGTGGCCCAAGAGGTGAGCAGCAGGAGTATTGTGATGGGGACTTCGATCTAATGCAGGAAGTGGTTTAATGACCTTACCAGGTCAGGAAAGGTGAGCAAAATTGTAGATTCACCTACATCTTGTCGTGCGCCCCGCTCACTCTGTCTTGTCAAGCGCACTCCATAACATCACTCTTAACACCCACTTAAGTTTCAGCAGCACCCAATATTCCGTTTCAGTGCACTTCTCAACCTCTCCCCGTCCTCCACCCACCGCTGTCATGAGAAACCCTCATCGCATTTAAAAAATACTTGGATATGCGCTTGAAGTGCCGTAAACTGCAAGGCTACAGACCAAGAGCTGGAGAGTGGGATTAGGCTGGATAGTTTTTTTTTGGCCGACACAGAAACGATGGGCCGAATGGCCTCCTTCTGTGATGTAAATTTCTATGATTCTATGATTCATCATGTGAATTTCAACATTTGTACATTCCCATGACTAAATGATATCCGTCTCTTCTCTTTTTGGCAGGGCCCGCACGGGCTCCAAAACCCAGAGGTTGTTGGCCGCAAGCAGCTCCGCAGTCAGAGCAGGGATCCGAGCAGCCTGCCTCTACCTCTGGTGAAGCCACAGGGCCATGGGTTTGCACCACGTAGGAGCGGTAGGGAAAGAGAAAAGCTTTGTATTTCGCCTAGGGTATGCACATGGATGTTAGTGAAAATGTGTTACTATCTTTAATTTAGTAAGTCACATTAAATGTCTTACTTTGCACTACTTTCCCGTGTTCCCCATTCTTGCCTGGCGAGTGCCAGCTCGGGTTTTCAGTTGTTTGGTGCTGAATGTGAAGACATGAATTGACGGGGACCAATAGGGGGGATGTGCAGTGAGTGGATGGTTGGTTACAGGACTTCTTGTGTCAGTAGGAGGGGCGGGGGATGGCACAGTTACTTTGGTCCATGTGAGTGACTAACTGAACTGTCGAGCTATTAGGGAACCCTTGGCATCCCGAGCAGCAATGTGAGCAGCTAGTCTGGCATTGGGTGTCCCATCTTCATCTTCATCTCCCTCCTCTTCATCTTCCTCCTCTTCCTCTCCACTGGAATCCTCATCAGGTGATGAGCAACTTGTTCCTCCTTCATCTCTAGTCCTCACTGCTGCGCTATGTTGTGCAGAACACAGCACATCACGATTATCCTAGAGACCCTCACTGGTGAGCACTGAAGGGCGCCTCCAGACCTGTTTAGTATACCGAAGACATGCTCGATGACACCCCAGGTGGTCACATGGCTGTCGTTGTTTCACTCTTGGGCTTCATTGGTGGGGCCCCTCAGATGCGCCATTAGCCAGGTTTGAAGGGGGTCTCCTTTGTCACCTAGCAGCCACCACTTAAGGGTGCTTCAGGTCTGAACAGGTTGGAGATGTTGGACTGCCGCAGTATGAAAGCATCATGGCAGCTCCCAGGGAATCTGGCGCAGACCTGCATCAACCTTTACTTGTGGTTGCACATCAGCTGAACAGTGATGGAATGAAACCCCTTGTGATTGACAAATGCCCCTGATTGATCAGGGGGTGCTCGGATTGCCACGTGTGTGCAGTCAATGACACCCGGTACCTGGAGGAAGCCAGCCAGAGAGGCTATTGTCATCACAGGAGAAGTTTACATAACTCCCAGCCCTGGCAAACAATCCATCCGTCACCTGCCTCATGCATTTATGTGCAGTGGACTGGGAGATCCTGGATATGTCTCTGGTAGCGCCCTGGAAGGAACCGGAGGCAAAAAAGTTGAGAGCGGTGGTGACTTTCACAGCCACTGGTTACGCATGTCCGCCAGGCCCAGCAGGGAGCAGGTCTTCTTCTAGGAAGCTGCTGATCTCTGCCACCACCTGACGTGACAATCTCAGCCTGCGGAAGCACTGCTCCTCTGAGAGGTCAAGGGAGCTGAGCCTCTGTCTGTAAACCTTGTGACATGGGTAATGCCTCCTGCGAACTCGGCCTCTCTGTTGCCACCCTCTGTGTTGTCCACCTGTAGCTCCCTCCACAGCCCGCTCTTGCTGCTGCTGACGCTGGTTGCCTTCCTCACCCGCAGTCCAATCTAAAGCAGCCAAGGTGTCAGCCATCCTGATGTTCTCTGTGTGAGCATCTCAAAACTGTCCAAAAGTAACTCTCTCCCAACAAACACTCTCACCAAGCTGTTTCCCAGAGGATTGAGATCGGGCCTCCTGACCCTTGGCCACCTCGATGAAGTGCCGCTCAATCTCACCTCGTTTCCCAGTAGAGGTTCCCGAACCCTAGGAAACCCGGGCAGCAGCCGTTAATTCCAAACCGGGCTCAAAATCTCACGATCGGTGCCTCATTTAAATATCTTAATGATGGACCCGCCTCGCCAGAGCGGGAGACTCAGATGCTCCGATATCCGCCGCCGTACAAACAGAAACGGTGCGAGCGCAGCAGGTTAGGGTTACGTTTTGCATATTTGACACCCGCCCGTCGTGGGTGGGGGGGTGGGGCTTAATATAAAGCCCTCTGTCTCTCCTGAATTCAGCCCCAGTCTTCGGGTTGCCAACTCTCGTTGAAGTATCCCTGGAGGTTTCATCACATGACCTCCGCCCCCACACTGCCGCCATTGGTGGCCCAACATTCTCACAGCGCCTCGCCTTCCCGCGGCCGATTGGAGAGCCAACAGACTCCTCGCTACCCGAGTGGATAATTCTTTACTGTCAATCAAAAAGCAATATTTTTATTACTGATAAGTAAATGTGATCAAAGAAAGTGAAAAAAAACACGATTTATTTTAATGCCCCAATGATTTTTCTCTTGGGTTGCTCGCAGCTGTGTCCGGGAGATTAATCTTCAATTCCTGGAAGGTTTGCAACATTATACTAGCTCCAGATCCCCTGCCTCTGAATTCAGTCCCAGCTCCAGATCTCCTGCCTCTGAATTCAGTCCCAGCTCCAGATCTCCTGTCTCTGAATTCAGTCCCAGCTCCAGATCTCCTGCCTCTTAATTCAGTCCCAGCTCTGGATTTTCTGTATCTCTGAATTCAATCCCAACTCCAGATTTTCTGTCTCTCTGAATTCAGTCCCAGCCCCGGATTTTCTGTCTCTGAATTCAATCCCGCTACAGATTTTCTGTCTCTCTGAATTCAATCCCGGCTCCGGGTTTTCCGTCTCTCTGAATTCAGTCCCAGCTCCGGATTTTCTGTCTCTCAGAATTCAGTCCC
The DNA here is from genome assembly GCF_052327205.1 of Somniosus microcephalus. NCBI lineage: Eukaryota > Metazoa > Chordata > Chondrichthyes > Squaliformes > Somniosidae > Somniosus > Somniosus microcephalus. The sequence continues at coordinate 10,743,066 of NC_141015.1, forward strand.
AGCCCCGGATTTTCTGCCTCTCTGAATTCAATCCCAGCTCCGGATTTTCTGTCTCTCTGAATTCAGTCCCAGCCCCGGATTTTCTGTCTCTCTGAATTCCGTCCCAGCTCCGGATTTTCTGTCTCTCTGAATTCAATCCCAGCTCCGGATTTTCTGTCTCTCTGAATTCAGTCCCAGCTCCGGATTTTCTGTCTCTCTGAATTCAATCCCAGCTCCGGATTTTCTGTCTCTCTGAATTCAATCCCAGCTCCGGATTTTCTGTCTCTCTGAATTGGGTCCCAGCTCCGGATTTTCTGTCTCTCTGAATTCCGTCCCAGCTCCGGATTTTCTGTCTCTCTGAATTCAATCCCAGCTCCGGATTTTCCGTCTCTCTGAATTCAGTCCCAGCTCCGGATTTTCTGTCAGTCTGAACTCAGTCCCAGCTCCGGATTTTCTGTCGGTCTGAATTCAATCCCAGCTCCGGATTTTCTTTCTCTGTGATTTCAATCCCAGCTCCGGATTTTCTGTCTCTCTGAATTCAATCCTGGCTCCGGGTTTTCTGTCTCTCTGAATTTAGTCCCAGCTCCGGATTTTCTGTCTCTCTGAATTTAGTCCCAGCTCCGGATTTTCTGTCTCTCCGAATTCAATCCCAGCTCTGGATTTTCTGTCTCTCTGAATTAAATCGCAGCTCCGGATTTTCCGTCCCTCTAAATTCATTCCCAGCTCCGGGTTTTCTGTCTCTCTGAATTCAGTCCCAGCTCCGGATTTTCTGTCTCTCTGAATTCAATCCCAGCTCTGGATTTTCTGTCTCTCTCAGTTCAGTCCCAGCTCCGGATTTTCTGTCTTTCTGAATTCAATCCCAGTTCCAGATTTTCTGTCTCTCTGAATTCAGTCCCAGCTCCGGATTTTCTGTCTCTCTGAATTCCGTCCCAGCTCTGGATTTTCCGTCTCTCTGAACTCAGTTCCAGCTCCAGATTTTCTGTCTCTCTGAATTCAGTCCCAGCTCCGGATTTTCTGTCTCTCTGAATTCAATCCCAGCTCCGGATTTTCTTTCTCTGTGATTTCAATCCCAGCTCTGGATTTTCTGTCTCTCTGAATTCAATCCTGGCTCCGGGTTTTCTGTCTCTCTGAATTTAGTCCCAGCTCCGGATTTTCTGTCTCTCTGAATTTAGTCCCAGCTCCGGATTTTCTGTCTCTCCGAATTCAATCCCAGCTCTGGATTTTCTGTCTCTCTGAATTAAATCGCAGCTCCGGATTTTCCGTCCCTCTAAATTCATTCCCAGCTCCGGGTTTTCTGTCTCTCTGAATTCAGTCCCAGCTCCGGATTTTCTGTCTCTCTGAATTCAATCCCAGCTCTGGATTTTCTGTCTCTCTCAGTTCAGTCCCAGCTCTGGATTTTCTGTCTTTCTGAATTCAATCCCAGCTCCAGATTTTCTGTCTCTCTGAATTCAGTCCCAGCTCCGGATTTTCTGTCTCTCTGAATTCCGTCCCAGCTCTGGATTTTCCGTCTCTCTGAACTCAGTCCCAGCTCCAGATTTTCTGTCGGTCTGAATTCAATCCCAGCTCCGGATTTTCTTTCTCTGTGATTTCAATCCCAGCTCTGGATTTTCTGTCTCTCTGAATTCAATCCTGGCTCCGGGTTTTCTGTCTCTCTGAATTTAGTCCCAGCTCCAGATTTTCTGTCTCTCTGAATTCAATCCCAGCTCCGGATTTTCTGTCTCCCTGAATTTAGTCCCAGCTCCGGATTTTCTGTCTCTCTGAATTCAATCCCAGCTCCAGATTTTCTGTCTCTCTGAATTTAGTCCCAGCTCTGGATTTTCTGTCTCTCCGAATTCAATCCCAGCTCTGGATTTTCTGTCTCTCTGAATTAAATCGCAGCTCCGGATTTTCCGTCTCTCTAAATTCAGTCCCAGCTCCGGATTTTCTGTCTCTCTGAATTCCGTCCCAGCTCTGGATTTTCCGTCTCTCTGAATTCCGTCCCAGCTCTGGATTTTCTGTCGGTCTGAATTCAATCCCAGCTCCAGATTTTCTTTCTCTGTGATTTCAATCCCAGCTCCGGATTTTCTGTCTCTCTGAACTCAGTCTCAGCTCCGGATTTTCTGTCTCTCTGAATTCAATCCCAGCTCCGGATTTTCTGTCTCTCTGAATTCAATCCCAGCTCCGGATTTTCTGTCTCTGTGATTTCAATCCCAGCTCCGGATTTTCTGTCTCTGAATTGAGTCCCAGCTCTGGATTTTCTGTCTCTCTGAATTCATAAGAACATAAGAAATAGGAGCAGGAGTAGGCCAATTGGCCCCTCGAGCCTGCTCCGCCATTCAATAAGATCATGGCTGATCTGATCCTAACCGCCAATCCACTATGACAGGACTATCTCCTGAATCTAACAGAATTAGACACACGAAACAGGAGCAGGATCAGGCTACACGGCCCCTGGGCCCGCTCCGCTACCCACAGGGCCATGACCGATCCGAACCTAGACTCATGTCCAAATTCCTGCCCGCTCCCCATAACCCTTAATTCCCTTTTCTTCTAGGATTTTCTGTCTCTCTGAATTCAATCCCAGCTCCAGATTTTCTGTCTCTCTGAATTCTGTCCCACCTCCGGATTTTCTGTCTCTCTGAATTCAATCCCAGCTCCAGATTTTCTGTCTCTCTGAATTCAATCCCAGCTCTGGATTTTCTGTCTCTCTGAATTCAATCCCAGCTCTGGATTTTCTGTCTCTCTGAATTCAATCCCAGCTCCGGATTTTCTGTCTCTCTGAATTCAGTCCCAGCTCCGGATTTTCTGTCTCTCTGAATTCAGTCCCAGCTCCGGATTTTCTGTCTCTCTGAATTCAATCCCAGCTCTGGATTTTCTGTCTCTCTGAATTCAGTTCAAGCTCCGGATTTTCTGTCTCTCTGAATTCAATCCCAGCTCTGGATTTTCTTTCTCTGTGATTTCAATCCCAGCTCCGGATTTTCTGTCTCTGAATTGAGTCCCAGCTCCGGATTTTCTGTCTCTCTGAATTCAATCCCGGCTCCGGATTTTCTGTCTCTCTGAATTCAATCCCAGCTCCGGATTTTCTGTCTCTCTGAATTCAGTCCCAGCTCCGGATTTTCTGCCTCTCTGAATTCAATCCCAGTTCCGGATTTTCTGTCTCTCTGAATTCAGTCTGTCTTTGGTTCCTCTCCCTTGGCCTGAGCTGTCTGTGTATTTTGTTGAAGCTGTTGGATTTCAAGAAAAGACAGACGAGATAATCCGTGTTCTGGAATTTAGCCACAATGATGAGGTGGAAGGCATGGTGAATGATGTGTGTCAATTATCTGATTGTGGAGAATCCCCAGGAACGATGTTACAGCAGTAAAATCACACAAACTCTTTTAGGATCAAATCTGATCGGAACACTGGATTGTTTCCCAAGCTCACTGATCAAGAACCGTTCAAAAAACGCAATAAGAACATAAGAACATAAGAAGTAGGAGCAGGAGTAGGCCATACGGCCCCTCGGGCCTGCTCCGCCATTCAATAGGATCATGGCTGATCCGAACCTAGACTCACGTCCACTTCCCTGCCCTCTCCCCGTAACCCCTTATTCCCTTATCAGCTAGGAAACTGTCTATCTCCGTTTAAAATTTATTTAATGTCGCAGCTTCCACAACTCTCTGAGGTAGTAAATTCCATAGATTTACTACCCTCTGAGTGAAGAAGTTTCTCCTCATCTCAGTTTTGAAAGGGCAGCCCCTTATTCTAAGATTATGCCCCCTAGTTCTAGTCTCACCCATCAGTGGAAACATCCTCCCCGCATCCACCCGATCAAGCCCCCTCACCACCTTATATGTTTCGATAAGATCACCTCTCATTCTTCTGAACTCCAATGAGTAGAGGCCCAACCTACTCAACCTCTCCTCATAAGTCAACCCCCTCATCTCCGGAATCAACCGAGTGAACCTTCTCTGAACTGCCTTGAGAGCAAGTATATCTTTTCTTAAATATGGAAACCAAAACTGCACGCAGTATTCCAGGTGTGGCCTCACCAGTACCCTATATCACTGAAGCAAGACTTCCCTGCTTTTATACTCCATTCCCCTTGCAATAAAAGCCAAGATTCCATTGGCCTTCCTGATCACCTGCTGTACCTGCATACTAACCTTCTGTGTTTCATGCACCAGGACCCCCAGATCCCTTTGTACTGTAACACTTTGCAGTTTCTCTCCATTTAGATAATAACTTGCTCTTTGATTTTTTCTGCCAAAGTGCATAACCTCACACTTTCAACATATTCCATCTGTCAAATTTTTGCCCACTCACTTAGCCTGTCTATGTCCCTTTTGCAGGTTTTTTATGTCCTCCTCACTCACTGCTTTCCCTCCTATCTTTGTATCGTCGGCAAACTTGGATACGTTGCACTCGGTCCCTTCCTCCAAATCGTTAATATAGATTGTAAAGAGTTGGGGTCCCAGCACTGAACCCTGCGGAACACCACTAGTTACTGATTGCCAACCCGAGAATGAACCATTTATCCCAACTCTCTGTTTTCTGTTTGATAGCCAATCTTCCACCCATGCCAGTATATTGGCCCCAATCCCGTGATTTCTTATCTTGTGCTGTAATCTTTTGTGTGTCACCTTGTCAAATGCCTTTTGGAAGTCCAAATACACCACATCCACTGGTTCCCCTTTATCCATCCTGTTTGTTACGTCCTCCAAGAATTTGAGCAAATTTGTCAAACACGACTTCCCCTTCGTAAAATCATGCTGACTCTGTCCGATTAAATTATGCTTATCCAAATGTCCTGTTACTGCTTCCTTAATAATGGACTCCAACATTTTACCAACCACAGATGTTAGGCTAACTGGTCTATAGTTTTCAGCCTTTTGTCTGCCTCTCTTTTTAAATAAGGGCGTTACTTAGCAGTTTTCCAATCTGCTGGGACCTTTCCTGAATCCAGGGAGTTTTGGAAAATTACCACCAATGCATCCGCAATCCCTACCGCTACTTCTCTCAAGACGCTAGGATGTAAGCCATCAGGTCCAGGGGATTTATCCGCCTTTAGTCCCATTATCTTACCGAGTACCACCTCCTTAGTGATTTTAATCGTGTTTAGCTCCTCCCCCCCTATAGCCCCCTGTTTGTCCAGTGTTGGTATATTTTTAGTGTCCTCTACTGTAAAGACTGATACAAAATATTTGTTCAGCGTTTCTGCCATCTCCATGTTCCCCACCACTAATTTCCCGGTCTCGTCCTCTAAGGGACCAACATTCACTTTAGCCACCCTTTTTCTTTTATATAACTGCAGAGAAACTCTTGCTGTTTTGATATTTTTTGCTAGCTTACTTTCATAATCTATCTTCCCTTTCTTAATTAATCTTTTAGTTATTCTTTGCTGGCTTTTAAATGCTTCCCAATCCTCTATCCTCCCACTAGATTTGGCTACTTTATATGCCCTTGTTTTCAGTCGGATACTATCCTTACTTAGCCACGGATGGCTGTCTTTTCTTTTACGCCCCTTTTTCCTCACTGGAATATATTTTTCTTGAAAGTTGTGAAATATCTCCTTGAATGTACACCACTGCTCATGTTCCGTCTTACACTTTAATCTATTTTCCCAGTCCACTTAATCAACTCTGCTCTCATACCTTCATAGTCTCCTTTATTTAAGCTTAGTATGCTGGTTTAAGATCCAACTCTCTCACCCTCCAACTGAATTTGGAATTCAACCATAATATGGTCACTCATTCCAAGGGGATCCTTTACTAGGACATTTTTTATTAATCCTGTCTCATTACACAGGACCAGATCTAAGATTGCTTGTCCCCTGGTTGGTTCAGTTACATACTGCTCAAGGAACCCATCCCTAATGCACTCTATGAACTCTTCCTCAAGGCTGCCCTGCCCAATTTGATTTGTCCAGTCAATATGAAAGTTAAAATCCCCCATGATTATAGCTGTTCCCTTATTACAAGCCCCAACTATTTCCTGATTTATACTCCAACCAACAGAGTTGCAACTGTTAGGAGGCCTATAGACTATGCCCACTAGTGACTTTTTCCCCTTATTATTTCTTATCTCCATCCAAACTGTTTCACTAACCTGATCCTTTGACCCAATATCATTTCTCATTATTGTAGTGATTCCATCCTTTATTAACATAGCCACCCACCTCCCTTTCCTTCCTGCCTGTCCTTCCTAATTGTCAAATACCCCTGGATGTTTAGTTCCCAGTCATGGTCACCTTGCAGCCATGTTTCTGTAATGGCCACCAGATCATACTCATGTGTAGTAATTTGTACCGTCAACTCATCTATTTTGTTACGAATGCTGCGTGCATTCAGATAAAGAACTTTTAACTATGTTTTGTGACAATTTATTCCTGCTTTTACCCCCTTTACTACTCTATCTTTATCTTTATACATTCTGTCCCTTCCTGACATGCTCTTGTTTTTAATTTCCCCACTGCTACCTTGCTCTATTGCCTTCTCCGCTGACATTTTTATTTTTCGCTCCCTTGAAACCTTCCCCCCACTAATTAGTTTAAAGCCCTCTCTACAGCCCTAGTTATTCGATTCGCCAGGATTCTAGTCCCAGCACTGGTCAAGTGAAGTCCGTCCCAATGGAACAGCTCTCTCCCGTCCCAGTACTGGTGCCAGTGTCCCAAGAAGCAAAACCCATTTCTCCCACACCAGTCTTTGAGCCATGCATTTAACTCTCTGATTTTATTTACCCTAGCCAAATTTGCTCGTGGCTCAGGTAGTAATTCAGAGATTATTACCCTTGTGGTTCTGCTTTTTAATTTGGCCCCTAGCTGCTCATACTCCCTCAGCAGAACCTCTTTCCTTGTCCTATCTATTCAAAAAACGCAATCTTGGCATGCTACTTCACCCTGAGATGAGCTTCCGACTACATATCCATCACTAAGACCGCCTACTTCCACCTCCATAACATCGCCCTCATCCCTGCCTTTCTTACCTCTGGACTTGACTATTCCATTGCACTCCTGGCTGGCCTTGCACCATGCACCCTCCGTAACCATCAGATCATCCAAAACTCTGCTGCCCGTATCCTAACCCGCACCAACTCGCGCTCACCTATCACCCCTGTGCTCGCTCCCGGTCTGGCAGCACCTCGATTTCAAACAAAGTCAAGATCCACCCCACCAACCTCAGTACGAGCTGGCAGGCAAATAGAGCTGAAAAATCCCAAGCTTTCACCAAGACCTGTACTGGTCCTGGTAGAACAGTGAATTCGACTGCAGTGTGAGCTGAATTCAATGCTGATAGGCTGGGAGATCGCCGAGTCAGGAACGTAACTGTTAAACTCTGCTCAGTCCTGTTCCCCTGATCTGTGACCGCCTGGAATCTCAGCCAGCTGTGAGAATCTGCTGTCCTACCAGCACGCTGCAGCGAGTCTCACAGCTGGTCAGTCACTTTTGGTGTATTGAACTCAGCATTACTTTCATACAAATCCGCTGTAACCTTCAGCTAAGCCAGGATATCTGCCATCCCGTGTCCTAACTCGCACCGAATCCCGTTCACCCATCACCCCTGTGCTCGCTGACCTACATTGGCTCCTGGTTCGCCAACACCTCGATTTTAAAATTCCCATCCTTGTTTTTAAATCCCTCCATGGCCTCGCCCCTCCCAATCTCTGTAACCTCCTCCAGCCCCACAACCCCCCCGAGAACTCTGCACTCCTCCAATTCTGGCCTCTTGAGCATCCCCAATTTGAATCACTCCACCATTGGTGGCCGTGCCTTCAGCTGCCAAGGCCCGAAGCTCTGGAATTCACTCCCTAAACCTCTCCACCTCCCTACCTCGCTTTCCTCTTTTAAGATGCTCCTTCGTCTGCCCTAATGTCTCCTTATGTCATAGAGTCATAACGACACAGAAGGAGGCCATTCGGCCCATCGAGTCGGTGCCAGCTCTCTGCAGAGCAATCCAGTCAGTCCCATTCCCCCGCTCTATCCCCGTAGCCCTGCAAGTTTATTTCCCTCAAGTGCCTATCCAGTCTCCCCTTGAAAACATTGAGTGTCTCTGCTTCCACCACTTCCGTTGGCAGCGAGGTCCAGGTCCTCACCACTCGCTGCATAAAAAAGTTTTCCCTCACATCTCCCCCTGTGGCTCACATGTGGCTCAGTGTCAAAATTTGTTTGACTACTTTAAAGGTGCTACATAAATACAGATTGTTGGCAACCCGAGTGAAAGATAAGTGCAGAAGGTGCACAATGTGATTAAGCCATGACATCACTCGCTAGTGCACCATGATGCACACAATGTACACAGGCCGTGTGTGTGCTGATGATACGATGTCATCATTAATGTCATCAGGATTAATTAAAAATGTCCTAGTAAAGGATCCCCTTGGAATGAGTGACCATAACATGATTGAATTCCATATTCAATTAGAGGGTGAGAAGGTTGGATCTCAAACAAGCGTACTGAGCTTGAATAAAGGAGACTCTGAAGGTATGAGCGCGGAATTGATTACAGTGGACTGGGAAAATAGACTAAAGGGTAAGACGGTACATGAGCAGTGGTGTACATTTAAGGAGATTGATGGGCCTTCAATAACCACAAAACTAGAAGTTATAGACTTAAACAAGTTGGCTTTTAATCACTAAGATCAGAGCTAACATCTCAACACGCCGACTGGTTCACAGGAATGAGTCATACAGATCCTGGGATCTTTATGTAAGAGAAGTCAGGGGCGGAGCCAAGAGCCAAGACCTGGAACCTCCCAGGTTAGTTGGGAAAGAGGAAGTGAAACTATACACAGTGGGGGAGGGTAATATACATGAGTGCAAAACGAATAGTGGATCAAGACAAACAGATTTCATTACATTCACCCCTTCTATAGATTTAGTCCATCGGGGTGATGTTTCTTAAAAGTTGGTATAAGTGAGTCTGTCAGGAGGCTTTGCAGTTCTCAGTGATCGGCACAAAGCCGGTTGGGGTGCCTCTAGGGGACTGGATTCTGGTTCCTCCGCTGTCCGGGCCTCCGCAGTGTCTTCCAGGTTATCTGCAGTGTCCTCCAGGTTAAAGTTAGGTATTGATACCTCTGGGCGTCCTGTCTCTTTGTAGTGTAGGTCTTCATCAGGTAGTCTCCCATCGTTCTCCCCGTTCCCCGAGGGAGCGAGGTCTTTTATGGAAACAGTGTCCTCTCGCCCGTCAGAGTATTCGATATAGGCGTACTGAGGGTTTGCATGGAGGAGCTGTACCTTTTCCACAAGGGGGTCCGTTTTATGGCCTCTCACGTGCTTCCGCAATAGTACTGTCCCCGAAGGCGTCAGCCACGCGGGTAGAGATATGCCCGAGGTGGATTTCCGGGGGAAAACGAACATCTTTTCGTGAGGGGTAGCGTTAGTGGTTGTACATAACAGAGACCTTATGGAGTGGAGCACGTCTGGGAGGACTTCCTGCCAGCGGGAGGTCGGAAGGCCTTTTGACTTTAAGGCTAACGTGACAGCCTTCCAAACAGTAGCATTCTCCCTTTCCACTTGCCCATTACCCCGGGGGTTGTAGCTAGTGGTTCTGCTAGTGGCTATCCCCTTTGAGAGCAAGAACTGGCGCAGTTCGTCACTCATGAATGACGTCCCCCCTATCGCTGTGTATGTAGTTCGGCATGCCAAACATGCAGAATAGATTACAGAGACACTTGATGACCGTGGCACTGGTCATGTCTGGGCAGGGAATGGCGAAGGGGAAGCGGGAATATTCATCAATGATATTGAGGAAGTATACGTTACGGTCGGCAGAGGGAAGGGGTCCCTTGAAGTCCAGACTTAGGCGCTCGAATGGCCGTGTGGCTTTGATAAGGTGTGCACGGTCAGGCCTGTAGAAACGAGGCTTGCATTCCGCACAAATGCGGCAGGCTCTGGTCATTGCCCTGACCTCCTCGATGGAGTGGGGCAGATTGCGGGACTTTATAAAATGGTATAGTCGGGTGACCCCTGGGTGACAGAGGTCGTTGTGGAGACCCTGTAATTTGTCCGTATGAATGCTGGCACACATTCCCCGCGATAGGGCATCTGGGGGTTCATTAAGGGCTCCCGGCCTGTACATAATATCATAGTCGAACGTGGATAGTTCGATCCTCCACCTGAGTATTTTGTCATTCTTGATTTTCCCCCTTTGTTTGTTATTAAACATGAAAGCCACCGACCGCTGGTCGGTGAGCAGGGTGAAACGTTTGCCGGCTAGGTAGTGCCTCCAGTGCCGCACTGCCTCCACTATAGCCTGTGCCTCCTTCTCGACAGAAGAGTGCCTGATTTCAGGTCCCTGAAGGGTTCGGGAGAAGAAGGCCACAGGTCTCCCAGCCTGATTGAGGGTCGCAGCTAAGGCAAAGTCTGACGCATCGCTTTCGACTTGAAAGGGAATGCATTCGTCCACTGCACACACTGCAGCCCTTTCAATGTCCTGTTTAATACTGGTGAAAGCCTCCTGAGCTTCAGCTGATAGTGGGAAGGACGTCGATTTAATGAGGGGTCGGGCCTTATCAGAGTAATTGGGCACCCATTGGGCATAATACGAAAAAAATCCCAGGCACCTTTTTAAAGCTTTGGGATTGTGTGGCAGGGGCAGTTCCTTTAGGGGGCGTAATCGGTCAGGGTCCGGTCCAATTACCCCATCTTCCACCACACAGCCGAGGATACAGAGACGGGTTGTGTTGAAGACACATTTGTCTTCGTTGTAGGTTAGATTCAGCTTTAGGGCAGTTTTTAAAAATCTCGCAAGATTTAGATCGTGGTCTTGCTGGTTGTGCCCGCAGATAGTGACATTGTCCAGATAGGGGTAGGTAGCTTGTAGTTTATTCTCGTCAACCATGCGGTCCATCTCACGTTGGAAGACCGAGACCCCATTTGTCACCCCGAAGGGCACTCTGAGAAAATGGTAGAGGCGCCCTTTCGCCTCGAAGGCGGTGTATGGGCGGTCCTCCATTCTAATGGGGAGCTGGTGATACGCGGATTTGAGGTCGATAGTCGAGAAGACTCGGTATTGCGCAATCTGGTTGACCATTTCTGATATGCGGGGTAAAGGGTAGGCGTCCAGCTGGGTATAAATAGTAACAGTCTTGCTGTAGTCAATTACCATCCGTTTCTTTTCGCTATTTTTAACTATGACTACTTGGGCACGCCACGGGCTGGTACTGCATTCAATAATGCCTTCCCGCAGAAGTCTGTCCACTTCTGCCTTGATAAAGTGTCTGTCTTCCAGACTGTACCATCTACTTTTGGTCGCTATGGGCCTACAGTTCGGAGCGAGATTAGCGAATAAAGAGGGCGGGCTGATTTTTAAGGTTGATAGGCCACAGACTGTGAGTGGCGGCTGGGACCCGCCATATGCTAGCGTGACACTTTCGTGGTGGCACTAGAAGTCCAGGCCCAAGATTACATTAACACAGAGTTCTGGCATCACGAGGAGTTTAAAATCCTTGTAGTCCGTGCCTTTTACAGTCAGTGTTACCACACAGTAGCCCAAAATGTCCGAAGTGTGGGGCTTAGCAGCCATAGCAATTCTGCTCCGTGTAGGGGTTACCGTTAATGAGTGCCACCGTACCAGGCTAGGGTGGATAAAACTCTCGGTACTCCCACAGTCAATTAAACATTTCGTTAAATTCCCGTTTACCTGTATGTCCATCATGGATTTTGTCAACGGGTGTGGCCTGGATTGATCCACCGTGATCGAAGCCACTGTTGGGCCCTGGGCGGCCGTTGAGTCGGGAAAAGATGGCGGATCCCAAGATGGCGGCCCGCACAGCACGCACGAGGCGGTGACGGAGTTGGAAATTGGATTCCCCCTGCAGACTTTGCTAAAATGCCCCTTTTTCTTACATTTGAAGCATGTAGCGTCCTTCGCTGGGCATCGTTGTCTGGGGTGCTTGGCCTGGCCGCAGAAGTAGCATTTCGGGCCTCGAGCCATTGCCGCTGTAGTAGGACTCCTGGGTGAACTTCTGTGTGGGGACTCCGGTGGCGTAGAGCTGGTCTGAGACCTGGATGGGGAAGATGGCTGATTCCAAGATGGCGGCCCCCTCGGCGCGCGCGAGGCGGTGAGGGCCGCATGGCCGGAAGAATAAGAGTCAGAGTTTCTCTGGGCCATGTCCAGCGATCACGGAGTGGCCACTGCCTTTTTTAAGTTCAGGACCTCCTTCTCCAGCAGTCTCTGCCGGATATAATTCGATTTGAGGCCCGTGATGAAGGAATCGCGGACCAATTCGTCAGAGTACACGTTGGCCGTCACGGCCTTGCAGTTACAGTCCCGGACCAGGTCCTTTAGGCCCTGTAAGAAATCGTCCATTGATTCCTCTGGTCGCTGCCTGCATGTAGCCAGCAGATGTCTGGCGTACACTTCGTTTACCGGCCTCTGGTATTGGACCTTCAGGATAGTGATGGCCTCCGTGTAAGAGGTGGCGTCCCGGATGAACGAATAAATCCGATGACTTACGCGAGTAGTCAGTAGACTCAGTTTATCTACCTCGCTAGCGGATGAGGCCCCCGCGAAGATTTCGAAGCATTTGAGCCAGTGCCCAAATTGATTTGATGCTTCAGCAGAATGTGGATCCAAGTCCAGACGCTCTGGTTTTAGGAGTCGATCCATCCTAGTATTCTTTAGTGATTAAAATTGATGGGCCTTCAATAACCACAAAACTAGAAGTTATAGACTTAAACAATTTGGCTTTTAATCACTAAGATCAGAGCTAACATCTCAACACGCCGACTGGTTCACAGGAATGAGTCATACAGATCCTGGGATCTTTATGTAAGAGGAGTCGGGGCGGAACCAAGAGCCAAGACCTGGAACCTCCCAGGTTAGTCGGGAAAGAGGAAGTGAAACTATACACAGTGGGGGAGGGTAATATACATGAGTGCAAAACGAATACAGGATCAAGACAAACAGATTTCATTACAGAGTTATTTTACAACTTTCAAAAAATATATATTCCACTGAGGAAAAAGGGGTGTAAAAGAAATGACAGCCATCCGTGGCTAAGTAAAGTAATTAAGGATAGTATCCGACTAAAAACAAGGGCATATAAGGTAGCCAAATCTAATGGGAGGATAGAAGATTGGGAAGTCTTCAAAAGACAGCAAAAAATAACTAAAAGATTGGTTAAGAAAGGGAAGATAGATTATGAAAGTAAATTAGCGAAAAATATAAAAACAGATAGCAAGAGTTTCTATAGTTATATAAAAAGAAAAAGGGTGGCTAAAGTAAATGTTGGTCCCTTAGAGGATGAGACTGGGAAATTAATGGTGGGAAACATGGAGATGGCAAAAACGCTGAACAAATATTTTGTTTCAGTCTTTACAGTAGAAGACACTAAGAATATCCCAACACTGGACAAACAGGGGGCTCTAGGGGGGGAGGAGCTAAATACGATTAAAATCACTAAGGAATTGGTACTCGGTAAAATAATGGGACTCAAGGCGGATAAATCCCCCGGACCTGATGGCTTACATCCTCGGGTCTTGAGGGAAGTGGCGGTAGGGATTGTGGATGCATTGGTAATAATTTTCCAAAACTCCCTGGATTCAGCAAAGGCCCCGGCAGATTGGAAAACTGCTAAGGTAACACCCTTATTCAAAAAGGGTAGTAGGCAGAAGGCTGGAAATTATAGACCAGTTAGCCTTACATCTGTGGTTGGTAAAATTTTGGAGTCCATTATTAAGGAGACAGTAACGGGACATTTGGATAAACATAATTTAATAGGACAAAGTCAGCATGGTTTTATGAAGGGGAAGTCATGTTTGACAAATTTGCTTGAGTTCTTTGAGGATGTAACATACAGGGTGGATAAAGGGGAACCAGTGGACGTAGTGTATTTAGACTTCCAAAAGGCATTTGACAAGGTGCCACACAAAAGATTATTGCTCAAGATAAAAAATCACGGGATTGGGGGTAATATTCTGGCATGGGTGGAGGATTGGTTATCTAACAGAAAGCAGAGAGTTGGGATAAATGGTTCATTCTCAGGCTGGCAATCAGTAACTAGTGGTGTTCTGCAGTGGTCAGTGCTGGGTCCCCAACTCTTTACAATCTATATTAACGATTTGGAGGAGGGGACCGAGTGTAACATATCAAAGTTTGCAGATGATACTAAGATGGGAGGGAAAGCAGTGAGTGAGGAGGACATAAAAAACCTGCAAAGGGACATAGACAGGCTAAGTAAGTGGGCAGAGATTTGGCAGATGGAATACAATACTGGAAAGTGTGAAGTTATGCACTTTGGCAGGAAAAATCATCAAGCAAGTTATTATCTTAATGGCAAGAAACTGGAAAGTACTGCAGCACAAAGGGATCTGGGGGTCCTGGTGCACGAAACTCAAAAAGTTAGTATGCAGGTGCAGCAGGTGATCAAGAAGGCCAATGGAATGTTGGCTTTTATTGCTAGGGGGATAGAATATAAAAACAGGGAGGTATTGCTGCAGTTATACGAGGTATTGGTGAGACCACACCTGGAATACTGCATACAGTTTTGGTGTCCATGCTTAAGAAAAGACATACTTGCTCTCGAGTCAGTACAAAGAAGGTTCACTCAGTTAATCCCGGGGATGAGGGGGTGGACATATGAGGAGAGGTTGAATAGATTGGGACTCTACTCAGTGGAGTTCAGAAGAATGAGAGGCGATCTTATTGAAACATATAAGATTGTGAAGGGGCTTGATCGGGTGGATGCGGTGAGGATGTTTCCACTGATGGGTGAAACTAGAACTAGGGGGCATAATCTTAGAATAAGGGGCTGCTCTTTCAAAACTGAGATGAGGAGAAACTTCTTCACTCAGAGGGTAGTAGGTCTGTGGAATTTGCTGCCCCAGAAAGCTGTGGAAGCTACATCATTAAATAAATTTAAAACAGAAATAGACAGTTTCCTAGAAGTAAAGGGAATTAGGGGTTACGGGGAGCGGGCAGGAAATTGGACATGAGTCTAGGTTCGGATCGGTCATGGCCCTGTGGGTGGCGGAGCGGGCCCAGGGGCCGTGTAGCCTGGTCCTACTCCCACTTCTTGTGTTCTAATTCTGTGTTAGATTTCAGGAGATGGTTCTATTCACAGGGATTAGTGCAGACCTTGGGAACAGGCTGCCAGCTAGAAGTCCTTCAAGAGTAAATTGGGCCTGTTCCTGGCTGGGGTGGAGATCACCTTTTGCAGAAGTTAAGTACTGCAGGAAATACAGGGACAGAGTGATCTCCTGGACAAGTTTCGATCGCCTAGATGGGTTTTTTATCTGGTTTTTCGCCTCTCCTGGGAGATCACATGGGCTCGGGTGGGATGGAGAGTGGAAGTAGATTTGAGGTTAGGATCAGATCAGCCATGATCTTATTGAATGGCGGAGCAGGCTCGAAGGGCCGATTGGCCTATTCCTGCTCCTATTTCTTATGTTCTTATGATGTGATGTCATGTGCTATCAAGGAGCGATTGCACTGCCTCTAATGCGGGGCTTTCAATCAGCGCAGTCAGACTGGTGGGCAGGCACTAAGACCCTGGGGAAAGGCAGCTCTTACATAGAAACATAGAAGATAGGAGCAGGAGTAGGCCATTCGGCCCTTCGAGCCTGCTCCGCCATTCAATGAGATCATGGCTGATCATCCAAATTCAGTACCCTGTCCCTGCCTTCTCCCCATATCCCTTGATCCCTTTAGCCTTAAGAAATATATCCAACTCGTTCTTGAATATGCTTAATGAACTGGCCTCCACCGCCCTCTGTGGCAGAGAATTCCACAGGTTCACCACTCTCTGGGTGAAGAAATTCCTCCTCATTTCAGTCCTAAATGGCTTACCCCTTATCCTTAGACTATGAGCCCTGGTTCTGGACTCCCAGGCCTGACAGAATTTTATAGGTTTCGATGAGATCCCCTCTCAATCTTCTAAACTCCAGTGAGTATAAGCCCAATCGACACAATCTCTCCTCATACGTCATTCCTGCCATCCCAGGTATCAGCCTGGTGAATCTTCGCTGCACTCCTTCCATGGCAAGAATGTCCTTCCTCAGGTAAGGCGACCAAAACTGCACACAATACTCAAGGTGTGGTCTCACGAAGGCCCTGTACAACTGCAGCAAGACATCCTTGTTCTTGTACTCGAACCCTCTTGCTACGAGGGCCAACATACCATTTGCCTTCTTAACCGCCTGCTGCACCTGCATGCTTACCTTCAGCGACTGGTGCACAAGAACACCCAGGTCTCTTTGCACTTCCCCTTCTCCCAATCTATTGCCATTCAAATAATAATCTGCCTTCCTGTTTTTGCCACCAAAGTGGATAACCTCACATTTATCCACATTATAGAGCATTTGCCATGTCTCTGCCCAATCACCCAACATGTCCAAATCGTACTGGAGTTTCCCGACATCCTCCTCACAGCATGCCCTCCCACCCAGCTTTGTGTTGTCTGCAAATTTGGAGATATTACATCCAATTCCCTCGTCCAGATCATTAATATATATTGTGAACAGCTGGGGTCCTAGGACCGGATCTTGCGGTACCCCACTAGTCACTGCCTGCCACTCGGAAAACGACCCATTTATTCCAACTCTTTGCTTTCTGTCCGCCAACCAGTTCTCTATCCAAGTCAATACCTTGCCCCCAATCCCATGTGCCTTAATTTTGCACGCTAATCTCTTATGCGGGACCTTATCGAAAGCCTTCTGAAAGTCCAAATACACCACATCCACTGGTTCTCCCTTATCTATTTTACCAGTTACATCCTCAAAAAATTCCAGTAGATTAGTCAAGCATGATTTACCTTTTGTAAATCCATGTTGACTTTGTCCGATCCAGTCACTGCTTTCCAAGTGCTCTGCTATTACATCTTTTATAATGGACTCTAGTATTTTCCCCACTACCGATGTCAAGCTTACCGGTTTATAATTCCCCGCCTTTTCTCTACCACCTTTTTTGAGTACTGGGGTAACATTAGCTACCCGCCAATCCATGGGTACCGTTCCAGAGTCTATCAAGTTCTGGAAGATGACCAGCAATGCATCTACTATTTCTAGGGCCACTTCCTTAAGTACCCTGGGATGTAGATTATTAGGCCCTGGGGATTTATCGGCCTTCAGTCCCATCAATTTTCCTAACACCATTTCCCTACAAATACTGATTTCTTTCAGTTCCACCCTTTCATCAGGCCCTATGTTCCCCGGCATCTCTGGGAGGTTATTTGTGTCCTCCTTTGTGAAGACAGAACCAAAATATGTATTTAGCTGGTCTGCCATTTCTTTGTTCCCCATTATAAATTCCCCCGATTCTGACTGCAAGGGACCTACGCTTGACTTCACCAATCTTTTTTTCTTCACATATCTATAAAAGCTTTTACAGTCAGTTTTTATGTTCCCTGAAAGCTTACTCTCATATTCTATTTTCCCTTGCTTAATTAATCCCTTTGTCCTCCTTTGTTGAATCCTAAACTGCTCCCAATCCTCAGGATTATTGCTTTTTCTGGCCAATTTATATGCCCTCTCCTTGGACCTTATGCTATCCCTAATTTCCCTTGTTAGCCACGGTTGGGTCACCTTTTTTGTTTTATTTTTATGCCAAACTGGGATGAACAAATTCTGTAGTTCATCCATTCGGTCTTTGAATGTTTGCCATTGCCTATCCACCGTCAACCCTTTGAGTGCCATAACCCAATCAATCCTACCTAACTCGCTCCTCAGACCATCGTAGTTTCCCTTATTTAAATTGAGGACCCTAGCCTCCGAGTCAACTACTTCATTCTCCATCTTAATGAAGAATTCGATCATATTATGATCGCTCCGACCCAAGGGGCCTCGTACAACAAGATTGCTGATTAATCCTTTCTCGTTACATAATACCCAGTCTAAGATGGCCTGATCTCTGGTTGGTTCCTCGACATATTGGTCCAGGAAACCATCCCGTAAACACTCCAGGAATTCCTCCTCCACAGTATTGTTACTAATTTGGTTAGCCCAATCTATATGTAGATTAAAGTCACCCATGATGACTGCTGTGCCCTTATTGCACGCTTCTTTAATTTCCCTTTTAATGCCATCCCCAACCTCCGCCTTACTGTTTGGAGGTCTATAAACCACTCACACTAATGTTTTTTTCCCCTTAGTATTTCTCAATTCTACCCATACAGATTCCACCTCATCAGAGCTAATATCCTTCATTACAATTGTGTTAATCCCTTCTTTAACCAGTAATGCTACCCCACCTCCCTTTCCTTTTTGCCTATCTTTCCTGAATATCGAATACCCCTGGATGTTGAGTTCCCAGTCCTGGCATTCCTTGAGCCACGTTTCCGTAATCCCAACCAAATCGTATTTGTTTACTTCTATTTGTGCAGCCAATTCATCCACCTTATTACAAATGCTCCTCGCATTAAGACACAAAGCCTTCAGGCTTGTTTTTTTAACGCTCTTAGACCTATTAGAATTATTATTTACTGTGGCCATGTTTGATTTAAACCGTTGACTTCTCTGACTGCCACTTTTGTTTTTCTCCTTCCTATCTTTTGCTTTTATCCTTGTTTCCCTTTCCTCTGTCTCCCTGCTCAGGTTCCCAACCCCCTGCCATTTTAGTTTAAACCCTCCCCAAAAGCACTAGCAAACACTCCCCCTAGGACATCGGTTCCAGCCCTGCCCAGGTGCAAACCGTTCGGTTTGAACTGGTCCCACCTCCCCCAGAACCGGTTCCAATGTCCCAGGAACTTGAATCCCTCCCCCTGGCACCATTCCTCTAGCCACGTATTCATCTGAAGTATCCTTCTATTTCTACTCTGACTAGCACGTGGCACTGGTAGCAATCCTGAGATTGCTACCTTTGAGGTCCTGTTTTTTAATTTATCTCCTAACTCCCTATATTCCGCTTTTAGGACCTCATCCCGCTTTTTACCTATATCGTTGGTGCCTATATGCACCACGACAACTGGCTGTTCACCCTCCCCTTCCAAGATGTTCTGCAGCCGCTCGGAGGCATCCTTGACCCTTGCACCAGGGAGGCAACACACCATCCTGGAGTCTCGTTTGCGGCCGCAGAAACGCCTATCTATTCCCCTTACAATTGAATCCCCTATTACTATAACACTACCCCTCTTTTTCCTCCCATTCTGTGCAGCAGAGCCACCCCTGGTGCCAGGAAGTTGGCTGCTGCTGCCTTCCTCTGATAAGCCATCCCCCGCAACAGTACTCGAAGTGGTGTATCTATTGGAGAGGGGGATGGCCGCAGGGGACCCCTGCACTACCTGCCTGCGCCTAGTACTCTGCCTGTTGGTCACCCGTTCCCTTTCTTCCTGTCCAACCTCTACCTGCGGTGTGTCCAACTCCGTAAATGCGCTATTCACGATGTCCTGAGCATCGTGAACGCTCCAGTATGTATCCAATCGCAGCTCCAGCGCCGCAATGCGGTCTGTCAGTAGCTGCAGCTGGATGCACTTCCTGCACATGTAGTTGTCAGGGAGTGTCTTCCTGACCATCAGGCTCAGAAAACCCAACCATTTAATCTTGGCCTGACTGCTGTCTGCGAGAGACCCGGGCTGTGGGAACTGGCCGCAGAAGATCAATATAAGAGGGGCTTAAATGTGACTATTGTGTAGCAGAATCACGCAGAGGGTTCGGAGAAAGTTTAACAATATAAGCAGCATAAGACTGCCCGAAACCACATGGAGTAAATGGCCTGAAAAACACAAATATCTGCACAATGGCCGTGAGGAATTTCAAACTTAATAGCTCTGTTACCCTCGAAGCAGATGTTTATTAATCTAACAACAACAGTAACAATGTGTATTTATATGACGCCTGTAACGTAATTAAACCCAAGGCACTTCACAGGAGCGATTATAAAACAAAATCTGATGCTGAGGAGACATCAGGACAGGTGACCAAAAGTTTGGTCAAAGAGGTAGGTATTAAAGAGCGTCTTAAAGGAGGAGAGAGAGGCGGAGAGGTTTCGGGAGGGAATTCCAGAGCTTAGGGCCCAGGTAGCTGAAGGCATGGCAGCCGATGGTGGAGCAAAGAAAATCGGGGCTGCGGAAGAGGGCAGAATTGGGGGAGCGCAGAGATCTGGGAGGGTTGTACGGCTGGAGGAGATTACAGAGATAGGGAGTTACAGAGAAGGACTCGTCCATTGTTTTTGCCACAGAGCAATTGGTGTTTTTGAAGTGATTATGTCAGGCTGTGTTTACTTCATCAAAAAGCTTGTGTGATGGATCAAGGTCCATTATATAAGACAAGGGAGAGCAGGAAGTCATCGAGTCATAACGGCACAGAAGGAGGCCATTCGGCCCATCGAGTCTGTGCCAGCTCTCTGTAGAGCAATCCAGTCAGTCCCATTCCCCCGCTCTATGCCCGTAGCCCTGCAAGTTTATTTCCCTCAAGTGCCTATCCAGTCTCCGCTTGAAAACATTGAGTGTCTCCATTTCCACCACTTCCATCGGCAGTAAATTCCAGGTCCTCACCACTTGCTGCATAAAAAAGGTTTTCCTCACGTCCCCCCCGTATCTCTTGCCCAAAAACTTAAATCTGTGTCCCCTAGTCCTTGTACTGTGGTGTATGCAACCTGTTCCACCTTAAGAGAACTTAAGCTTGGTCCACCTTAAGAAAGGTACTACTTTCTTTGGCTGCTGTATACGTAATACCGGTGGTGACCACACCGGTATATAAGCACAGTGTAATAATATTGTATTCAGTATAGTCCGACCTCCAACCAGTAAAGACCTGTTGAATTTACTCTTGTGGTCTGTGTAGTAATTCTCACTATAACACACAGACTTAACAGTGGCGACGAGTCCGATTCTTACCCTGCTGCAGTAATTTCCACGGCGACTTCGTCCACAGACAGGACGTCGAAGAGAGGTTTCCACCCTCATCGCCTACGGGAAGACACGTCAAGCGGCAGGCATCGAGCAACCGGAGTGCAGAAGACATCCTGACCTCGAAGCCTCCATCAGCGACTGTCAGCTTCTTCTACTACCTCGTGGTGGGTAAGCCGGGCAGCGACGCGACAGAAAGTCAACCGCGTTGGCTGTACAGACGGGGCTGGGAAGACGGAGGAATAAGGGCGGTGAGGTCGATCGCGACCAGAGATAAGGGCCGGGCCGCTTTCGAGCGAGAGGCGCAGCGCGGGACATCGATCGCGACCGGAGATAAGGGCCGCATTCGGGCTAAAGGCGCAGCGTCTGGGGAAACTGAAGGCGCGAGAGCCGCGGTGAAGCGGAGACAGCGTCGGGGGACGGGTGACGACCGCCAAGCGCGGGAAAACCGCCATTTTGTGGGCGGAGGACGACGGCAAGAGCGGGCAGCCGCCATCTTAGATAACATTAAAAATACGATAAATTGCTACGATGCCTAAACATGGGAACATTAATGCCTTCGACAGTGATATAGAAGACTGGGCTATGTATGTAGAACGCATACAAAACTATTGTAAGGCAAATAAAATTCCTGAGACAGATAAAGCACTAACATTACTAAACTTAATGGGTGCGAAGACATACGGGCAATTGAAACACCTGTTATCACCAGATGAACCGGCGGATAAGACGTTCGAACAGATTGTTACTGTCCTAAAAAATCATCTTAGCCCCACGCCGCTGATGCTAGCGGAACGATTTAAATTTTACGATAGAAGACAGCGGCAAAATGAAAGCAATGCTGAATATTTGATGGAATTACGTAAGCTAGCAAAATATTGTCAGTTTGGAACGGGACTGACAGAGGCACTTCGAGGTAGATTTGTGTGTGGTTTATTTAAACAGGATACACAAAGGCGACTGCTCGAGGAGAATGAGCCGTCTCTCGAGAAGGCGGTCACTATGGCAGCAGCACACGAGGCCGCAGCGAGAGGCACGGCAGTAATGCAGCTACGGCCACCGGAACTCGGTACAAACAAATTGGGTTTGAGTTCTGTCAAATGTTATCGTTGTGGAAAGACAACGCACGATCAGAACCAGTGTTGGTTTAAAAACCAAGAATGCAGAACGTGTGGCAGGTTTGGCCACATAGCTAAAGTATGCCGGTCAGGAAAGAAGACCAGCAATAAAAAGTCACCGCAAGGAAAATATGCAAAGGTACACAAGGTGACAAAGAACAGTTTGACTGAACAGAAGTCAGATTCAGACGCTAGCAGTAATGAACTGGATAGCTTAAGAATACACAACGTTGGTAAGGATACAGACCTCCAGACAATTTGGGTCACTCTTAAGATAGCAGGAGTCCAAGTAAAAATGGAATTGGACACTGGATCGGCATTGACGGTCATGAATAAGAAAGATTACAGAAGGTTATTCCAACATATTCCCTTACAGGATACGGAGATTATATTGAAAACGTACACGGGGCAAAGAGTGTACCCCATCGGAAAAATAGAGGTAGAAGTGATCCACAAGGGCGAAGAAAGCCAAGTAATGGACTTATATGTGCTACCTGAAGGAGGTCCACCACTACTAGGATGGGAGTGGATTAGGAAAATGAATATGGACTGGCACTCCTTGAAAGCACTAACGGTAGATTCCGGGGAAACAGCTGTCAAACCTAAACGATTGTCCCGAATATTGGATGATGCTAAAGAGGTGTTCCAGCAGGGACTGGGAACACTGAGAGGAATTACGGCAAACATCAAGATTGATGAACATGCACAACCAAAATTTTTTAAAGCCAGACCGGTACCCTATGCAATACGACCTGCGGTTGAAGCGGAGCTGGAAGCACTAGAACATTCAGGGGTACTGTCTAAAGTAGATTGGAGTGAGTGGGCTACACCCATTGTTCCCGTTATGAAACGTCCTGCGAACAACAAGCCAGGAGATCCAGGGAAGGTTCGCATCTGTGGAGATTTCAAGATCACCGTTAATCCGGTGCTTCACACGGTGCAGTATCCGCTTCCACGGATTGAGGATATTTTCGCTTCACTGTCTGGCGGGAAACACTTCACCAAGATAGACCTGGCGCAGGCATACTTGCAGATGGAGGTTGAAGAAGAGTCACGCCAATACCTCACGATCAACACGCATCGAGGGTTGTACCGGTACAATAGGCTGGTTTTTGGTGTGGCATCGGCTCCAGCAATTTGGCAGAGGGCCATGGAGCACGTATTACAGGGAATTCCAGGCACACAATGTTACCTGGACGACATTCTGATCACAGGTGATGGTGATGAACAGCATCTCGCTAACTTGGAACTGGTGCTCAACAGACTGAAAGAGTATGGACTTAGGGTAAATCGGCAGAAATGTGAGTTCTTCCAGAAGCGGATCTCGTACTGTGGTCATGTCATTGACCGGGAGGGGCTTCATAAGTCTCCTGACAAGATGGCGGCAGTTGTAAAGGCTCCCGCTCCGGAGAATGTCTCTCAGTTGAGGTCGTTTCTAGGATTAATTAACTACTACCATAAATTTCTGCCAAATCTATCCACGGTGCTGCATCCGTTGAACGCTCTTTTACAGAAAGGGGTACCATGGGACTGGGGCGAAAACTGTAAGAAGGCATTTCGCAAAAGCAAAGAATTGATCACCTCAGAGGAAGTGTTGGCTCACTTCAACCCGACACTGCCTATTCGGTTGGCTTGTGATGCTTCTCCATATGGTATTGGGGCAGTACTCTCACACAAGTTGCCAAATGGCACGGAAAGGCCAGTCGCGTTTGCATCTATATCATTGACCTCCGCTGAGCGCAACTATGCGCAGATCGATAGGGAGGCCCTTAGCCTTGTATGGGGAGTGAAGAAGTTTAATCATTACCTACAGGGCCAAAAATTCACACTTCTGACGGACCATCAACCGTTGGTGTCCATTTTTAACCCTAAGAAGGGTGTTTCGGTGATGACAGCACAGCGTCTCCAGAGATGGTCTCTTTTCTTAGGGGCACATCAATATCAGATAGAATTCAAAGGTACGAAACAGCATGGCAATGCTGATGGCCTGTCGCGCCTGCCACTACCTGAAGATGAAGACACGACGGAAGTTGACCCTGTTGAGTTATTTCATTCGACCATTATCGAGTGTTTACCTGTCACCAACGCAAGTATTGAAAGAGATACCAGGAACGACCCGACACTGTCCAGAGTCTACGAGGTGACAGTGAAAGGATGGCCAACACGGGGTGATCCTCTGTTACCGGCATTCTCGGCAAGGCGAGACCAGCTGTCCGTCTGCCATGGTACTTTGATGTACGGGACAAGAGTGATTATTCCTCCCAAGTTAAGGGAAAGAGTTTTAAAAGAACTACATGAAGGTCATCTGGGGGGAGTTAAAATGAAAAGTCTTGCTAGGGCTTACGTATGGTGGCCGGGTATTGACCAACAGATTGAGGAGTTAACGAAAAGCTGCGCTGGGTGTCAAAAAGTGCAAAATGCACCTCCGATAGCACCGCTACACCCATGGGAATGGCCTTCAGCCCCATGGCAACGCGTACACATTGACTTTGCTGGTCCATTCATGGACTCCATGTTCCTAATCACGGTGGACGCACATTCCAAATGGCCAGAAGTCATCAAGATGAATTCCACTACTTCAGAAAAGACAATTGCGGTGTTAAGAACAATATTCGCAAGGAACGGATTGCCAGAACAGATCTGTTCGGACAACGGACCACAGTTTGTATCGGAAGAATTCCAACAATTCTTAAAGAAGAATGGAGTTAAACATTATACCTCTGCCCCATATCATCCGGCGACAAACGGGTTGGCTGAAAGATTTGTCCAGACATTCAAAAAGGCTATTAAGGCCATGAATGATGATCAGATTCCGCTGCAACACAAGGTCGATAAGTTCCTGATGTCATATAGAAATGCCGATCATGCCGTGACTAACCAAAGTCCTGCTATGATGTTTTATAGCAGGAGGTTGCGGTCCAAGTTGGACTTGTTAAAACCAAATGTGCGGAGGGAAGTGGAAAACAAACAGTTTCGGCATATTAACAGCAAGACCACTCGAACTTTCGACGTAGGACAACCAGTGATGGCAAGGGGCTATGGAAACGACAAATGGCAGTCTGGAACAATCCGGGCCAGACAAGGACCTCTGATGTACAGCGTAGATATTGGTCATAATGTGATAAGGCGTCATGCGGATCAACTGGTAGAGTCGAGAGCAAGGGTCGAACCCATGGTTGTGACAGAGACAGCTGTGGAAGACGTTCATGAACCTGAAGCATCTACCTCGGCCGAGAATGTATTTGATGATGATGACACCCAATACATTGGCAACCAACTAGAGGAGGCACCTCAACAACAAGAATCAGAGACCACTGAAAGGCGTTATCCAAGCCGAATCAGAAAGCCTCCTGAGAGACTGAACCTTTGAACTGTTATACCTGAAGTTATATATGTATATATGTTATGTTTATTTGGGGATATGACTGTTAAGCTAAAAAGGGAGGATTGTGGTGTATGTAACCTGTTCCACCTTAAGAGAACTTAAGCCTGGTCCACCTTAAGAAAGGTACTACTTTCTTTGGCTGCTGTATACGTAATACCGGTGGTGACCACACCGGTATATAAGCACAGTGTAATAATATTGTATTCAGTATAGTCCGACCTCCAACCAGTAAAGACCTGTTGAATTTACTCTTGTGGTCTGTGTAGTAATTCTCACTATGACACACAGACTTAACATGTACCATCAACTAGTGGGACAAGCCTTTCCCCATCTAGCCTATGCAAACCCGTCATAATCTTGTACACCTCTATCAAATCACCCCGCAACCTCCTTTGCTCTAATGAAAACAAATCCAGCTTCTCCAACCTGTCCTTGTAGCTAAGATCTCCCATCCCCGGAACCATTCTGGTAAATCTCCTCTGTACTCTCTCAAGGGCCTTCACATCCTTCCTAAAGTGTGGTGACCAGAACTGGACGCAATACTCCAGTTGTGGCCTAACCAGCGCTTTATAAAGGTTCAGCATAACTTCTCTACTTTTGTACTCAATACCTCTATTTATGAAGCCCAAGATCCCATATGCTTTGCTAACCTCTCTCTCAATATGTCCTGCCACCTTCAGGGACCTATGCACATTAACTCTCAGGTCCCTCTGTCCCTGCACACTCTTTAAAAATGTGCCATTAAGTGTATATTGCCTCTCCCTGTTTCTTCTGCCAAAATGCATCACCTCACACTTCTCAGTATTAAATTCCATCTGCCACTTGTCTGCCCATTCTGCTAGTCTTTCTATGTCCTGTTGCAGTCGACTGGTGTCATCCTCACTGTTTGCCACACCCCCAAGTGGTGAATAGGTGACAGCTAATGTCGGCTTTAAAAGCCTGTACATTGTAAGGGAATGAAAGATAAAGGCAGGTAAAGACGCCAACAGTTTTGTGACTAAGAGAAAGAATGGGAAGAGTATGGGATGACTTTTCATTCAAAATAATATAATTCATCAGCATCATTACACAACACTGCAGGTAAAAGGTCACTGCTTTCATAGGGAGCACTCACCGCTCTGTATGAAAGCAGTGACCTTTCACATGCAGTGTTTGTAATGATGCTGATGAATTATATTATTTTTAGAAAGCTGTAAGACGATTTACCAGCCTTCTTTCTTGATGGAAAATTTGTTGCTCGATTAGTCGTATTTGCCAACTGCAATATTTGTTTGTGCCGAACATGCAAATCGAACTCTTTACCCCAACTTTATCATTCCGTGAGCCCCACAGTCGTCCTATACTTGCCTGAGTGTGTCAGCACAGAGAGTGAGTGTTGGCAGGCTATTCGACAGCATGCGGCCTCGTCTGAACCTGACCTCACCCAACTCGATCGCCCCCTCCCCCCCCCGATCGCCCCCTCCCCCCCGATCACCCCCTTCCCCCCGATCGCCCCCCTTCCCCCGATCGCCCCCCTTCCCCCGATTATCCCCTTCCCCCCGATCACCCCCTTCCCCCGATCGCCCCCCTTCCCCCGATCACCCCCTTCCCCCCGATCACCCCCTTCCCCCCGATCGCCCCCCTTCCCCCAATCACCCCCTTCCCCCCGATCACCCCCTTCCCCCGATCGCCCCCCTTCCCCCGATCACCCCCTTCCCCCCGATCACCCCCTTCCCCCCAATCGCCCCCCTTCCCCCAAGAACCCCCTTCCCCCCGATCAACCCCTTCCCCCCTGATCGCCCCCTTCCCCCGATCGCCCCTTCCCCCCCGATCGCCCCCTCCCCCCCGATCTCCCCCTTCCCCCCCGATCGGCCCCTTCCCCCGATCGCCCCCTTCCCCCCCGATCGCCCCCTTCCCCCCCGATCGCCCCCTTCCCCCTGATCGGCCCCTTCCCCCGATCGCCCCCTTTCCCCCTCCCCCCCGATCGCCCCTTCCCCCCTGATCGGCCCCTTCCCCCGACCGCCCCCTTCCCCCCAATCGACCCCTTCCCCCGATCGCCCCTCTCCCCCCGATCGCCCCTCTCCCCCCGATTGCCTCCTTCCTCCCGATCGCCCCCCTCCTCCTGATCGCTCCCCTCCTCCTGATCGCCCCATCTCCCCCCGATCACCCCCCTCTCCTCAGCGCCCCCTGCTTCCTGATCCCCTTGAATGATTTACCTGAGGGCCTCTGCTGGCAACGGAACAGTCTGATCTTCAAGGCCACTCCTCCGACGAGCTGCCTGGGGAGATGCTCATTAACTGTTCACTGCTCAATGCTTCGAGAATAATCCGGCCTGAGGTCCAGTATTAGTTGCGCCTCAGGCCTATCCATTGTGGTGCAGGGATCGTTCCCCGCGGCCATGTTGCAGGCTGCGTGAACTAATTCCTGGGCCCGGATGTCGTATGGAGCCAGACTGTTCCAAATCTCACAAGCCTTTCCACACTGAGTCTTGGAAGAGTGGCCTAAGTGTGTTGCTCCCCCAAATATCATTGTAAATAACGCCGCTGGCGCTCCCTGCGAATCGGATAAAGGGGAAACACAGCGTTGCCAACTCCAACCTCCCGCCTACAACCGCCCAGCCCCCACACTCCTGCCATTGGTCGCCCAACACGCCCATCCTCGCGGCGCCTCGCCTTCCCACGGCCAATTGGAGAGGAAGTCTTCATTACCCGATTGGAGGATTCTTCACTGTCAGTCACGAACAGAAGAAGAACATAAGAATTAGGAGCAGGAGTTGGCCATTCGGCCCCTCGAGCCTGCTCCGCCATTCAATAAGATCATGGCTGATCATCGACCTTAACTCAACCATCCCGCCCGATCCCAAACAGCCTGTTTTCCCATTGCCAATGTTTTTATAACTAACGATCAAAAGCATTCAAAGATAATGAAAAAATGGTTTAAAGCCCCTGTGATTTTTCTCCCGGGTTGCTCCCAGCGGTGTCTTGGAGATTACTCTTCAATTCCTGGAGACTCCAGGCCAATCCTGGAGTGTTGGCAACCCGAGTGAAAGACAAGTGCAGAAGGTGCACAATGTGATTAAGCCATGACACCACTCACTGGTGCGCCATGATGCACACAATGTACACGGGCCATGTGTGTGCTGATGACACGATGTGATGTCATGTGCTATCAAGGAGCGATTGCGCTGCCTCTAATGTGGGGCTTTCAATCAGCGCAGTCAGACTAGTGGGCAGGCACTAAGGCCCTGGGGAAAGGCAGCTCTTCCTGACCACCAGGCTCAGAAAACCCAACCGTTTAATCTTGGCCTGACTGCTGTCTGCGAGAGACCCGGGCTGTGGGAACTGGCCGCAGAAGATCAATATAAGAGGGGCTTAAATGTGACTATTGTGTAGCAGAATCACGCAGAGAGTTCAGAGAAAGTTTAACAATATAAGCAGCATAAGACTGCCCGAAACCACATGGGTAGTCAAAACTGCCCAACGCATTACCGGCACCCGGCTACCGACCATAGAGCACATATACCAGGAACGCTGTTTACGGAGGTCACGGTCCATCATCAAAGACCCTACCCACCCCAGCCAGTCTGTTCACCCTCCTGCCATCTGGGAGACGCTACAGATGTATTCGCACCCGTACGACCAGATTTAGGAACAGCTTCTTTCCCAGGGCTGTCATCCTACTGAACTCCACAAATAAACTCTAAAGCCTGCACATCTGCCAATGCACTTTATTATGGTTATGTTTATGTTAATGTATTACAAGCCAAATGTATGTTGAATGTTTAAATGTCTTAATCTAAATGTACACTCTCGGGAGCCGCAAGCCTACATTTCGTTGTACTGCACTTGTGCACTAACAATGACAATAAAAGTTGATTTGATTTGATTTGATTTGAGTAAATGGCCTGAAAAACACAAATATCTGCACAATGGCCGTGAGGTATTTCAAACTTAACAGCTCTGTTACCCTCGAAGCAGATATTTATTAATCTAACAACAGCAGTAACAATGTGTATTTATATAGCGCCTTTAACGTAGTAAACCGTCCCAAGGCGCTTCACAGGAGCGATTATCGAACAAAATTTGACACCAAGCCACATAAGAAGATGTTGGGGTCGATTTTCCTGGAGCCGTCAGGTGGTGTTTCAGGCGTGTTGGGGTGGGGGGGGACATCCTGAATTCGGGGGTCCCGACACCATCCCGCCCAAAACCCCGCTCCACGCAAGTTTCAGATGCGGCAGGTACCCGCCCCGCACTGGAACCCGCCGACCCCAGGCGGGAAGGGATTAGTGCCAATTAACTGCCTGTTAACAGGTAGTTAACAGGCAGTTTTTAGCCAAATCCCAATTTTGAGGGGTGTCGTGTGCGATTCCCGATGGCTCCAAACCACGCCAGGTAGAGCAGGCGGGCCGTCGGGTTGAAGGAGTTGGAGGGGTCGCGATGTCGGTGTTCAGGTGAGTGATGGGTGCATGAGTGCAAAGGTAAGTGTGTTTGGTGTGTCTAAAGCGTGTAAAGAACTTTTACTTACCTGTACTTACCTTAACAGCCTTTCTTCCTGTTGCCGCCGGGAGCCCATCACTCAGCCGGCACTGAAAGCTGAATGGCTGCGATCTGTGAAAAGTGACAGCCTTCAGCTTTGAGTGCGGCTGAGAGTTCTAACTGAGTCTGTGCAGAAGGACTCATGTTAGAACTCAGACTGTCAGTGTTTCACAGCTTCAAACAGCTGTGAAACACTGATATTTCATCTGTCAAGAACTCTTGACAGATGAAATTGCAGTCTGTGACGTCACCTGTTGCCGGTTGGCCCTTAATTGGCCTGCTGAGCCCGCTGGGTGAGCTCAACAAGGTCAATCAAGGGAAAATCGTGCAGATTGGCCGGACGTCGATGTAGGCGGGTCTAAAACTCAAAAGTTGTAGTCCCGCCTTCTTCCCGACAGCTTCGGGAAAATCGACCCCATTAGGACAGGAGAGGTAGGTTTTAAAGAGCGTCTTAAAGGAGGAGAGAGAGGTAGGGAGGCGGAGAGGTTTAGGGAGTGAATTCCAGAGCTTGGGGCCCAGGCAGCTGAAGGCACGGCCACCAATGGTAGAGTGATTAAAATCGGGGATGCTCAAGAGGGCAGAATTTGAGGAGCCCAGGGTTCTCGGAGGGCTGTAGGGCTGGAGGAGGTTATTGAGATAGGGAGTGTTGTGTATGTAATATGTGTGCTACTTTGAACCTATGGACAGGACTGCACTACTTGTTGGGCGTAGTGATACGCAGTACCACTCCTGGCCATAGGGGTATAAATAGTACTGTGGGTACTGATCTCCCCTCAGTTCCCGCCTGTGGGCATGAAGTAAAGACCTATGTATAGTCCCTACCTCCAACCAGTAAAGACCTGTTTGAGTTATACGTTTAAGTCTTTGTGTTAATTGTTCAATACAATACACATACTTAACACTGGCGACGAGTCAGGTTCTTACCCTGCGGCAGTTGAAGAGAGGTTTCAAACATCACCACCCCACTAGAAGCGACAGGCTTTAGGACTCTGAAGCCTCCATCAGCGACTGAGCACTGGAGTGCAGCAAACATCCTGACAGCTTCCAGCGACTGACAGAAGTCTTTCTGCAGTTTCCTTGTTCAACCTAGGTGGTGGGGTAAGCCGTGCAGTGTTGGCTGCAAAGACAGGGCTGGGGAAGTTGGAGAAGATAAGGGCGATCGCAATCCCTGATAAGAGCCGCGGTGAAACGCGCGAGCGGTTAAGCCAGAGCCCGGGAGGGAGCGAGCAAGCAAGAGCCGCGCGAGCGGGTGAGCCAGAGGCCGGGAGCCGCTTCAAGTGCGAGGCGCAGCGCAGGCCAGCGATTGGAACCAAAGATAAGGGCCGCACTCGGGGGCTGAAGGGAGACGGCGTCGGGGGACGGGTGAAGACCGCCAAGCGCGGGAAAACCGCCATTTTGTGGGCGGAGGACGACGGCAAGAGCGGGAAGCCGCCATCTTTGATAACAAGTAAACAAAATAAAATCTGAGAAATTGCAAATCTACAATGCCTAAACACGGGAATATTAGCACCTTTGATAGTGACCTCGAAGATTGGGCCATATATGTTGAAAGAGTAAAAAATTATTGTAAGGCCAATAAAATTCATGACCAAGATAAAGCTTTAACATTATTAAATTTAATGGGTGCGAAGACATACGGGCAATTGAAACACCTGTTATCACCAGATGAACCGGCGGATAAGACGTTCGATGAGATTGTTACTGTCCTGAAAGATCATCTAAACCCCACGCCGCTGATGCTAGCGGAACGATTTAAATTTTACGACAGAAGGCAGCTACAGCATGAAAGCAATGCTGATTATTTGCTGGAATTGCGTAAATTAGCGAAATATTGCCAGTTTGGAACGGGACTGACAGAGGCACTTCGAGACAAATTTGTGTGTGGTTTATTTAAACAGGATACACAAAAGCGACTGCTCGAGGAGAATGAGCTGACGCTTGAGAAGGCGGTCACTATGGCAGCAGCACACGAAGCCGCAGCGAGAGGCACGGCAGTAATGTAGCTACGGTCACCGGAGCTCAGTGCACACAAATTGGGTGTGAGTTCTGGCAAATGTTATCGTTGTGGAAAGACAACGCATGATCAGAACCAGTGTTGGTTTAAAAACCAAGAATGTAGAACTTGTGGTAGGCTTGGACATATAGCTAGAGTATGCAGGTCAGGGAAGAAGACCAGCAACAAGAAGTCACCGCAAGGAAAATACGCAAAGGTACACAAGGTGACCGAACAGGAGTCCGATTCAGACGCTAGCAGTAATGAACTGGCTAGCTTAAGCTGTAATGAACTGGCTAGCTTAAGAGTACTCAACGCTGGTAAGGGTGCAGACCTCCAGACAATTTGGGTCACTCTTCAGATAGAAGGAGTCCAAGTAAAACTGGAATTGGACACTGGATCGGCATTGACGGTCATAAATAAGAAAGATTACGGAAAGTTATTCCAACATATTCCCCTACAGGATACGGGGATTATATTGAAAACATACACGGGGCAAAGAGTGTACCCCATCGGGGAAATAGAGGTTGCAGTGGTCCACAAGGGCGAAGACAGTCAAATAATGGACTTATATGTGATATCTGAAGGAGGTTCTCCACTACTAGGACGGGAGTGGATTAGGAAAATGAATATGGACTGGCATTTCCTACAAACAATAACGAGTGAGAACTCGGTGAAGATAGTCGGCCCAGACTCTGGAACGGATGATGGTAAGCCCAACTCAGGTGCAAAAGACAAAGTTTCAGCACAGAATTCCACTGAGCAACAACAACATAGTTTAACTGTGGATTCTGAGTCTGGCAAGTCTACTGATGTGCCCATTTCTGAGGGACACCGGGCTCGAACTCAATTCCATTTCAAACTACAACAGCAATTAGAACAAATGCTTCGCCGTTGTGAGCAAGAGTTGAATGCAACGAAAGAGTTCTTTGATATAGAGTTGGAGAATCTGGAAAGACAACAGAAGCAGCTGATGGAGAAAATGGAGCAGGAGCACACAAAACGTCTGATGTCAGAGGAGTTAACGGTCAGCCAACTCCTGCATATGCTGAAGGACAGGACTCTGAAATGGGAAAAACTTGAACACGAACTTCAATATTCAAACGAAAGGGGTTCGGAGCTCTCAAAGGTTATTGGAAGAGCTGAGGTGGCAACACAGACTGAGATGACTGCAACAGAGCAGCCCTTGGATGCCAAAAGTACGCTGACTCACGTCAACGTAGAACAACAGACCGCTGAAACAGCTGCTCCGGTAGAGGGATTGAATAGTCCGATCAATCAATCTCCAAAAGAAGTTGAAGTAGTAAAATCTCAAATGAGGTCATTAGTAAACGACTTGCTGAAAGCCCAGAAAAAGCTGGATGAAGAGGTACGCATGAAGAAGTCTCTTCAGGAAAGATGTCTGGACTTGGAACAAAAGCTGGCTAACGCCCAGCTGGGTATGGAGGAAATAGAAGACCCTCTCGCTGGCCTAGATCAGGACGACACCGAATATTACTATGTCCTGTCCTGCCCAACTTGTAACTTCGACTCCCACCATACAGAAATCATGGAGGAGCACCGAAAGTCTACGGAACATCGGGAGAAGGTGGCTCTACTACGGAAAAAGGAGGGAGAGAAGGAGGAACTGCGCATGCAGCTGGCAGCTGACAGTGGAGCCCAGAGAGTCTCCAAGAAGCAGAAAAGGAAAAGTCGAAACAGAAGATGACCCATCTGAACCATTATTACCTCTACCAGATCACACACGTGGTCCCTCCGAACGGAGCCAATTCAGTTCGGAAGTTCAAACTGTTAAATCCATGGAAGGACTATTGAATGAGTCACTCCAGCAACGTGAACCGACTCCACCACAGAGATTGAATCTGTGAACTGTTTTCCGCAGAGACTGAATCTGTGATCTGTTTTGACATGAAGTTATCTATGTATCTATGTTATTCTGTTATGTAAACCTGAAGTTATATATGTATATATGTTATTACGTTATGTTAAATGGGGAGATGACTGTAAAGCTAGGAAGGGAGGAATGTTGTGTATGTAATATGTGTGCTACTTTGAACCTATGGACAGGACTGCACTACTTGTTGGGCGTAGTGATACGCAGTACCACTCCTGGCCATAGGGGTATAAATAGTACTGTGGGTACTGATCTCCCCTCAGTTCCCGCCTGTGGGCATGAAGTAAAGACCTATGTATAGTCCCTACCTCCAACCAGTAAAGACCTGTTTGAGTTATACGTTTAAGTCTTTGTGTTAATTGTTCAATACAATACACATACTTAACAGGGAGGGGCGAGGCCGTGGAGGAATTTGAAAACAAGGATGAGAATTTTAAAACCGAGAGCCAATGTAGGTCAGTGAGCACAGGGGTGATGGGTGAACGGGACTCGGTGCGAGTTAGGACACGGGCAGCAGATATTCTGGGTGAGCTGATGGTTACAGAGGATGTGTATGAAAGTAATGCTGAGTTCAGTACACCAAAAGTAACCAGCCAGCTGTGAGACTCGCTGCAGCGTGCTGGTAGGACAGCAGAATCTTGCAGCTGGCTGAGATTCCAGGCGATCACAGATCGGGGGAACATGACTGAGCTGAGTTTAACAGCTACGTTCCTGACTCGGCGATCTCCCAGCCTATCAGCATGGCATTCAGCTCACACTGCAGTCGAATTCACTGTTCTACCAGGACCAGTACAGGTCTTGGTAAAAGCTTGGGATTTTTCAGCTCTATTTGCCTGCCAGCTCGGACCGAGTCCCACAGCCGACTGCGATGTAGGTTCAGCGAGGATTTTGGGGCTTAGATCTTGAATTTGTGCCAAAATGTAAAACGAGTGATAGCGAGTCAGCAGGCGCTGGAAATAAAAAACGGGGAAAGATATAAAAGGGGCTGCCGACTCACTATCGCCCGTCTTACACTTTGGCACAAACTCAAGCTCTACCCCGTTGTGTGGGGGAGGTGCGCACTCAATCTGTAACTATCACTGCACTTCCAGGTCAGCTTGTCTGCCGAGTGAGAAATGGTCCCTAAATTTATTGACTGAGATCTCCAGCGTGGGAAACAGAGCGCTCCAGGAGCCAGCCCTCCCAATCACAACCTCACATCGCCACCTTGGAGAAATGTAACTTGCAAACTTTAAAACTTTTTCCTTTGCTCCTGTTTTTTATTGAGGCAACATCTCGGTGAAGACCCCGCCCTCGTTGTGCAGGTGGGGAAAATTGGGGAAAGGGAGGCAATGTGAGTGAAGAAATCGCAGGGACGGTTTGAACTCGCCAGTGAAATGTAAATGAGGCCCTCATTTCAAAATGGCGCTCGTCTCAGCCTGATGACATCACGCGGGCGGCGGGTGGGGGAGATGTCATCAGTCTGAGACGAGTGCCATTTTAACGGTTGGGCCTCATTTAAATCTCATTGGTGGGCTGCCCGCACGTTTCCAGCAGTGACAAGCAGCTCGCCCAATAGGAGAGTGGGATTTCGGTTGGCCCAGCGTTCATCTAAAGAGTGACTGCGCCTCTTAAAGTGAGGGGTCACTCAACCCTACGTCGATCAATGCTGCTACTGGGAGGCTTCTGGAGAGCAACAAGTTACAGCCTAAAGCACCACGATCGTCAGACACAGCGGCGAGGTGCTGGTGGAGCAGGTGAGGGCCGCAGTCAGCTCCTGTTCCCCTCAGATTGCAGGAAGAAAGACTTCCATTTATATAGCGCCTTTAACGACCAACAGACGTCCCAAAGCCCTTTACAGCCAATGAAGCACTTTTTGAAGTGTAGTCACTGTTGTAATGTAGGAAACACAGCCGCCAATTTGCGCACAGCAAGCTCCCACAAACAGCAATGTGATAATGAACAGATAATCTGTCTTAGTGATGTTGGTTGAGGGATGATTATTGGCCAGGACACCGGGGAGAACTCCCCTGCTCTTCTTCGAAATAGTGCCATGGGATCTTTTACATCCACCTGAGAGAGCAGACGGGGCCTCGGTTTAACGTCTCACCCGAAAGACGGCACTTCCGACCGTGCAGCACTCCCTCAGTACTGCACTGGAGTGTTAGCCTCGATTATGTGTTCAAGTCTCTGGAGTGGGGCTTGAACCCACGACCTTCTGACTCAGAGGCGAGAGTGTTATGCAGGGGATCCACAGCTGACGCAGGAAGATATGCAAGCAGACAATGCAGCCGGCCGGGAGGGAGGTGGTAGACAATGTCAACACCCGAATCATCACCTGGACAACTTGGATTCAGAGGCGGAAGTGCTTCAATGACCGAACCCAGGGTGAGCAGGACGGCCTCCTATCTCTAGTTCTCTGCATTAGACCTGACCACACCAAGTCCCCCTTCTCCCAGCAATCGAGCCACTTCACTCCCCCACTCCACATGCTCCTCCACCAATTGCAAGCGGACATCGAAAGGCTCAGCAGAGTGTCTGCCTATTGTTGTTCCTTTTTTCTTTCTGCAAAGAATCGCACATTGAGGCAGCGTGGCACCCTGGTGCTGTACGGCACTGCCAGTCACCTGCTACTGCCTAGCCTGCCTGTGTCATGTGGCCCCCCCTGTTGCTCTTCCCTTTCCTAGGTCCATCTGAAGACCTAGAGCCTGCAGAACATCACTGGGAGGAGGGCAATCCTCCTGGCAACGCTCGCTCCATTCCTCCCAAGCACCAGCACAGGACTTGGCACCCTGGCTGGGATAGATAGCGCGTTAGAGAGGTCGGCACCTGGGGAATCACACAGCACAAGTGAGCAGGAGCAGGGGCCAGTGAAAAGGACAGCCCTGGAGCAGGAGGAAAAATCCCGGCCCCTAGCTCTGCTGAGGAGGACAGAGATGCTGGCTCCGTAAGAGAACTGTTTTCTGCACATACGCTCTGATTGCAGGCCAGTGCCGTCACTGGGCCACTTCTGCCCCATCCGCACCATCATGGGGGTCTGCCTCATTAGATGGTGGAAGGTCCGCTTGCTGTGCAGGCTCCATGTGCACTCTGCATTGCACAGTAAAGTTGTGTAGCGTGCAGCAGATGTCCACAATCCAGGAGACGTCCTGTGAGCTACGCGGCAGAGAGTTCTTAAACATGTCCAGACAGTGAAAATGGTGTTTGAGCAGCCCAATGGGCAGCTCTGTGATGGATCCAGTGGTCCTCTGGCTCTGGTTGTATCTCCGTTCAGCAGGCGAGCATGGATTTCGGAGAGATCTCATTGAAACTTATAAAATTCTAACAGGACTAGACAGACTAGATGCAGGAAGGATGTTCCCGATGGCAGGGGAGTCCAGAACCAGGGGTCACAGTCTAAGGATAAGGGGTAAGCCATTTAGGACTGAGATGTGTCAGGGTTGGGGAGCCACGGGGCCGTGTAGATACGGGGCCGTGCTCTCCGGGCAAGGTAGGTTCTGGACCCAAGTGCAGAAACCAGGTTAGAGGCAGGTATACAATCTTAAGGAACAGTACTTTATTCATTACTTAACTAGATTCACACATAACTAGATTCATACAAGGAACACAACAGCATACGTAAGAACTCGAGACAGGAACAATATACATAGAACTCGAGACAAGTTACAAAAACGGCTAGTCAAGAATAGGAACTCAGGACAACTTCCATGAGGCAACATACTTGTCCATACTGAGCTGGGATAAGCTTACCACAAGCGCAACCAGCTTGCCGAGACGAGACTCGAGACAAGCTATCACGAGGGGCTGCCGCAGGGGTAACAGGCTTCTCAATACAAAGCTCAAGACAAGCGCCAGCATGGCAACACGCTAGTCCAGCCAGCACTTTATCAAGACTAAGAACAACAAGAACACAGAGTTAAGTTACATCTTAAATACAGAACTCGAGAGAACCATGGCACCCAGCTAATCAAAAGCCAGGAGCCACAGAGCAAAGGCTAGTCCCCAGTTACCCGGTTAGGACTGAGCAAGGATGGAAGCAACCACGGAACTTATATACCAAGAAAACCAGGTGCAACCCATGAACAGCTAACAGGCCGTTAAGAATTAACACAGGAGGCTAGGAACAATTAACAAAGGGCTAGAGCCAAACAAGTGAAGGTGCCATCTAGAGGCTAGAGAAGGAACTGACTGGCACCGTCACAAGATGAGAAGGAATTTCTTCACCCAGAGAGTGGTGAACCTGTGGAATTCTCTGCCACACAGGGCAGTTGAGGCCAATTCATTAAATATATTCAAGAAGGAGTTAGATATATTTCTTGAGGCTAAAGGGATCAAGGGATATGGGGAGAAAGCAGGGAGAGGGTACTGAATTTGGATGATCAGCCATGATCTCATTAAATAGGGGAACAGGCTTGAGGGGCCGAATGGCCTATTCCTGCTCCTATCTTCTATATTTCTATGTACAAAGGATAGCCCTTGTCCCCAAGCAGCCAGCCCCTGAGGAGCTGAGCTGGGTCAAAGAGTGGGAGGATGGCGGACCTGTGCAATGTGTATTCACTGTGACAGCTGCCAGGAAACCGGACACAGACCTGCACGATTAGCTGACGGTGGCCACTCACCAGCTGAGCATTCGTGGAGTGGTAGATTATCCTGTGCAAGAAGGCCGCTGACTCATTGGGAGGTGCCCTGGTGAACCTCCTGATCGCTGCGGCTAGCAAACCGGGAGAAAGTGGAGTTCGCCATTTGCGTTTGTGGATTGCGCCTGTGTGCTTTCATTGCCTGATCAGGGGTGGCCTCCCGATCTCAGGGTGCAAAAAACTGTGGGAAAAAAGGCTCGATAAATGTCTGTGAAGCCAAAAGTCCGTAAGCAAAGTATGAGGCTTCTTCCATGTTCTCACACTCTTCACTTCCACCTGAATCAGGTGACTGCGGAAGCGCTGCGCCTGGATTATACAGGCCGAACTTTCCCAGCATGCAGTAGTGGCATAAAAGCAGGAAATTCCCGGGCACCATGCCACCAGGAGAGTGCCGCCATGGTGCAAGTAAGATTGGGCAGGCAGATCTTCAAATTTCCCAAAAAGAGCGAAGAATCGTGCGTGTAGCGCATTAACGGCGCATAATCCGTGTAATGCACCGCCCACAAATTTCTAGACTGGTTCCGGGGATGGGGGGATTGTCCTAGGAGGAGAGATTGAGTAGACTAGGCCTATATTCTCGACAGTTTAGAAGAATGAGAGGTGATCTCATTGAAACATATAAAATTCTTAAGGGGCTTGACAGGGTTAATGCTGGGAAAATGTTTCACCTGGTTGGAGAGTCTAGAACTGTTAGATCCGTGGTTCAGTGGATAAATAATTACAGGGATGCTGTACATAAACAAATAACAGGTCTTTACTAGAGGAGGGTAATCTCTAGACTGGGGTACAGAGGCATGCGCACAGCTTATATACCAGTGTGGTCACTGCCGGTACTACAGTATACAGGAGCTGTAAAAAGTAGTTCTGGCTTAAAGCACATACACTACAATTCCTCCCTTTTTAGATTAATAATACCCCCTTAATATTCAAATAACAATTACATTTTTACATGTACATTCAATAACAAAAGTCCATTTATAGATTCAGTCTTTGGGGCGGCTTCCTGACCCTTTCGGGATAGCGCCTTTCTAGAGGTTCTTGTTCTTGGTGCAGAGGCAATTCTGACCCCCTTTCATCGGGTAGTTCATCGGGTTCCACTGCTACTGGGTCTGAAGTAGATACTACCGGTATGTCAGGTTCATCCCCAGGTACTCGAGACATGGGGTTGACGCATTCCTGTGATGCTAAGATCTGATCGACGTGGCGTCTCACAATGTTCTCCCCGACATCCACTGTGTACATTAATGGCCCCTGCCTTGTACATATCGTTCCGGGTTGCCACTTCTCTGTTCGATAGTCCCGGGCCAAGACTGGTTGCCCTACATTGAAGCTCCTTGTCGGCTTCTCGTTGATGTGCTGGAATTGTTTGTCCTCAACATTTCTTCGCACATTTGGTCTGAGCAAGTCCAGACGAGATCTCAACCTTCGGTTAAAGAACATCATAGCTGGGGTCTGGTTGGTAACTGCATGTGTCGCGTTTCGGTAGACTAATAAGAAATTGTCCATCTTATGCTGTAGTGGAATTTCCTCGTCGCACATGGCCTTTATCGCCTTCTTAAAGGTTTGTACGAACCTCTCAGCCAATCCATTGGTGGCTGGATGATACGGGGCGGATGTGTAATGCCTTACCCCATTCTTTTTCATGAATTTTTGGAACTCGTTGGACACAAACTGTGGCCCATTATCAGAGCAGATCTGCTCTGGCAACCCGTTTCTGGTAAATATGGTCCGTAGGACTGCAATCGTTTTCTCTGTAGTGGTTGAAGACATCTTTATCACCTCAGGCCACTTTCAATGAGCATCCACTGCTATTAAGAACATTGAGTCCATGAATGGACCAGCGAAATCAATGTGCACCCATTGCCATGGAGAGGAGGGCCACTCCCATGGGTGTAGAGGGTCATGTGGTGGTGCATTTTGGACCTTCTGGCATCCTAAGCAGCTCTTAGTTAGGCCTTCGATTTGTTGATCGATTCCCGGCCACCACACATAAGTCCTAGCTAGGCTTTTCATTTTCACTCCCCCCAGATGACCTTCATGTAGCTCATTTAGCACTCTCTCCCTTAACTTGGGTGGAATCACCACTCTGGATCCACACATCACTGTCCCCTGGCATACTGACAGCTGTTCTCTTCTGGATGAGAATGCTGGCAACAGTGAGTCGCCATGTGTTGGCCATCCCCTCACCGTCAATTCATATACCCGTGACAGCGTCGGAACATTGCGGGTCTCCTTCTCTATATCCGCGTTTGTTACTGGCAATCGTTCAATTATCGACGAATAAAATATC
Organism: Somniosus microcephalus; assembly: GCF_052327205.1. Classification (NCBI taxonomy): domain Eukaryota; kingdom Metazoa; phylum Chordata; class Chondrichthyes; order Squaliformes; family Somniosidae; genus Somniosus; species Somniosus microcephalus. The sequence continues at coordinate 10,783,600 of NC_141015.1, forward strand.
TCGATAGGGTCCACTGCTGGTGCTTCCTCCACAGTAGGCAGTGGCAGGCGCGATAGCCCATCAGTGTTCCCATGCTGTCTCGTGCCTTTATATTCTATTTCATATTGATTCGCCCCTAGAAACAGGGACCATCTTTGTAACCGCTGTGCAGTCATTACTGGCACGCCCTTCTTAGGATTAAAGATGGAGACAAGTGGTTGGTGGTCAGTCAGCAAGGTGAACTTCTGTCCATGCAGATAGTGGTTGAATTTTTTTACTCCCCATACTAGGCTGAGGGCCTCCCTGTCAATCTGGGCGTAGTTGCGCTCGGCTGAGGTTAGTGACCGAGACGCAAAGGCTACTGGCCTCTCCAAACCGTCCGGGCATTTGTGCGACAGCACTGCTCCAATGCCGTAGGGTGATGCATCACATGCCAAACGAATTGGTAGTGCTGGGTTGAAATGGGCCAACACCTCTTTTGATGTGATCAATTCTTTACACTTCTGGAAAGCTCGTCTACGTTCGTCATCCCACTTCCATGGTACCCCTGTTTGCAGTAGGGTGTTCAGCGGGTGTAATACTGTAGACAAATTTGGTAAGAGCTTGTGGTAATAATTTACCAGCCCGAGGAACGACCTCAGTTGTGACACATTTTCCGGTGCTGGAGCCTTGACTACTGCCTCAATCTTGTCAGGGGACTTATGTAACCCCTCTTCATCGATGACGTGTCCAAAGATGTGCGGGTTAAGTTGATTGGCTATGATAAATTGACCCTTAGTGTTAGGGGGATTAAATACGTGGGGTTACAGGGATAGGGTGGGATATGTGTTGGTGTAGGGGTTACGGGGATCGGGTGGGATATGTGTCGGTGCAGGCTCGATGGGCCGAAATGGCCTCTATCTGCACTGTGGGGTTTCTGTGATTCTGTGACGTGGCCGCAATACGAGATCGGTTTCTGGAAAAACTCGCACTTGTGGCAATTAGCTCGTAGCCCATATTCCTTTAATCTGGCGAGCACCTTCTCCAAGTTAGCGAGGTGATCACCGTCATTTTCGCCCGTGACCAAGATGTCGTCCAAATAACACTGGGTCCCTGGAATCCCTTGCAGGACCTGACCCATCGCCCTTTGCCAGATAGCCGGAGCCGAGGCTACTCCAAACACCAGCCGGTTGTATTGATAGAGACCTTTATGGGTGTTGATCGTAAGGTATTGTTTCGAAGCTTCTTCTACCTCCATTTGCAAGTACGCCTGGGCTAGATCAATTTTGGTGAAGCGTTTACCACCAGATAGCGAGGCAAAAATATCCTCAATTCGTGGAAGCGGATATTGCACCGTGTGAAGGACTGGGTTCACTGTCACCTTAAAATCCCCACAGATGCGAACCTTCTTTGGTTCCCCAGGCGTATTACTCAACGACCTCTTCATTACAGGAACGATGGGTGTAGCCCACTCGCTCCAGTCCACTTTGGACAGTACTCCTGAACGTTCCAACCCTTCCAGCTCTGCTTCAACCGCTGGTCTGATCGCATAAGGCTCTGGTCTGGCCTTCAGAAACTTTGGACTTGCATTATCCTCTATTTTAATTGTTGCTGTTATTCCTTTTAGTGTTCCTAGTCCCTCCTGGAACACTTCTTTTGCGTCAGTTAGCATTTTTGACAGTCATCCAGGTGTGACGTCGTCATCCTTTTTGGCCTCCACCTTCAGTGCCTGTATGGAATGCCAATCTAAATGTATCTTCCGGATCCATTCACGTCCTAGCAGTGGTGGTCCTCCATTTGGCAATACATATATATCCATTTTAGGTATTTCCTGACCGTTATATGTCACTTTCACCCTTATTTTTCCTTTGGGGTAGACTTTTTGCCCCATATACATCTTCAAGACAATCTCTGTAGCTTTCAAGGGTATGTGTGAAAATAGCTGCTTGTAGTCTCTTTGAGTTATGACTGTTAGAGCTGACCCTGTGTCCAATTCCATTTCCACTTGGACTCCGTCTATCTTGAGTGTAACCCAGATAGTCTGGTGATCCTCCATTTCAGTTACATTATGTAGTTTCAGACAACCCAGCTCCTTGCTTCCGGAGTCTGTGTCACTTTTCTGTTCATCTGAACCACTGTCCATCACCTGGTGTGCCTTTTTGTACTTCTCCTGTGGAGATGTCTTACTGTTGGTTTTCTTCCCAGACCTGCAGACTCTTGCTATGTGTCCTGCTTTCCCACACTGTCTGCACACTTGGTCCTTGAACCAACAATCTTTCTGGTCATGTGTTGTTCTGCCGCAACGATAGCACTTCCCTGTTCCATAGGTCATTTCGTTGGTGCCATATTCTTGCGGTCTCCGTTGTATCTCTGCAGCGCCCCTTGCGGCTGCTTCGTGTGATACTGCCATACTGAAAGCTTTGTCCAGCGTAAGGTCCTTTTCTGATAGAAGCCGTTTCTGGGTTCCTTCACTTTGTAGCCCACACACAAACTTGTCCCTTAACGTGTCTGCTAGTCCCGCTCCAAACTGGTAGTATTTCGATAGCTTGCGCAGTTCCGTTAGGTACTCAGCATTGCTTTCGTCTTTGTGTTGGTTCCTTTTATGGAACTTAAATCGTTCTGCTATCAGCAGCGGTGTGGGGTTTAAGTGGTCCTGTAGGATTTCTACTATGCTTTCAAAATTCTTGTTTACCGGCTTCTCTGGGGTTATTAGATTTCGCAATAACCCATAAGTTTTTGCACCCATGGAATTTAACAGAACCAGTGTTTTATTAGCATCTGGCACTTCATTCGCCCTGCAGTACACCTCAATACATTCCACATATGTTGCCCAATCTTCGACTTCATTGTCGAACGTAGAGATACTGCCACTCTTCGGCATCCTTGGTTGTGCGTTAACTATCACCAATGGCGCCTCCCATGCTTCCCCTTCTTCTCCGCTGGCACAAAATGGCATCTCCCGCGCTTTCCTTCCTTCCCGCGCTCGCCCGTCTTCTCCACTGCGGCTGCGCAAAATGGCATCTCCCGTGCTCTTCCTTCTTCTCTGCGGCTCATTGGTGCCTCCCGCGCTCTCCCTGCTTCTCCGCAGCTCAATGGCGTCTCCCCTTGCTTTGCCCCGTGGATCCTGATCAGCCCGTGATCCCTGGCTGTGCTCTGCGCGTTCTTGTCTTGATATTTGTCGACGCCGCTCAGTCTAGAACCCGGCTGTTTCTTACCCTCTCTCTCTCCGGTTTGCAGTATTTTTCCTCGACGCCGCTCAGTGATCAACCGCCGGCTGCGCCCTGCTCTCTTCACCCTCTTTCTTACCCCGTCGACGCTGCCCGGCTCTCTCTCTCTGCCGTTGGTCGGCTCCAGCCGCCGCTGCTCAGGAAGGGTCTGCTCTGGACCTGTCGTCGGTCTCTTACTGCTCGTTGTGGCTGGGGAACCAAGCCCGGGTCTCCACAGACTCCCCAGCGAAGTTGGATCTCTGCCTGACTGCTGGGCGGTTGCTCGCGGTCGACGCCCGTGTTCCTGGACTCTACTATTTTTTTTTTATGTTGCAGGTAGATTGGCATCAACACTCGTCGCCACTGTTAGATCCGTGGTTCAGTGGATAAATAATTACACGGATGCTGTACATAAACAAATAACAGGTCTTTACTGGAGGAGGGTAATCTCTAGACTGGGGTACAGAGGCATGCGCACAGCTTATATACCGGTGTGGTCACTGCCGGTACTACAGTATACAGGAGCTGTAAAAAGTAGTTCTGACTTAAAGCACATACACTACAAGAACCAGGGGTCACAGTCTCTGAATACAGGGTCAGCCATTTAGGACTGAGATGAGGAGAAATTTCTTCACTCAGAGGGTTGTGAATCTTTGGAATTCTCTACCCCAGAGGGCTGTGGAGGCTCAGTCGTTGAGTATATTCAAGACAGAGATCGATAGATTTTGGGGAACTAAGGGATATGGGGATAGTGTGGGAAGGTGGAGTTGAGGTAGAAGATCAGCCATGATCTCATTAAATGGCGGAGTAGGCTCGAGGGGCCAAATGGCCTACTCCTCCTCCTATTTCTTATGTTCTTGTGTTCCTCTAACTAATTTTTAGTGCAAGAAAAGTGTAATAATGGCGTAAATGCTGAAGATACAAAAGAACATAAGTGGGAGGAGCAGGAGTAGGCCATACGGCCCCTCGGGCCTGCTCCGCCATTCAATAGGATCATGGCTGATCCGAATCTAGACTCACGTCCACTTCCCTGCCCTCTCCCCGTAACCCCTAATTCCCTTATCTGCTAGGAAACTGTCTATCTCCATTTTAAATTTATTTAATGTTTCAGCTTCCACAGCTCTCTGGGGTAGCAAATTCCATAGATTTACTACCCTCTGAGTGAAGAAGTTTCTCCTCATCTCAGTTTTGAAAGGGCAGCCCCTTATTCTTAGATTATGCCCCCTAGTTCTAGTCTCACCCATCAGTGGAAACATCCTCCCCGCATCCACCCGATCAAGCCCCCTCACAATCTTATATGTTTCGATAAGGTCGCCTCTCATTCTTCTGAACTCCGAGTAGAGTCCCAACCTACTCAACCTTTCCTCATACGTCAACCCCCTCATCTCCGGAATCAACCGAGTGAACCTTCTCTGAACCGCCTCGAGAGCAAGTATATCTTTTCTTAAATATGGAAACCAAAACTGCACGCAGTATTCCAGGTGTGGCCTCACCAATACCCTGTATAACTGCAGCAAGACTTCCCTGTTTTTATACTCCATCCCCCTTGCAATAAAAGCCAAGATTCCATTGGCCTTCCTGATCACCTGCTGCACCTGCATACTAACTTTTTGTGTTTCATGCACCAGGACCCCCAGATCGCTTTGTACTGTAGCACTTTGCAGTTTCTCTCCATTTAGATAATAACTTGCTCCTTGATTTTTTCTGCCAAAGTGCATAACCTCACACTTTCCAACATTATATTGCATCTGCCAAGTCTCTGCCCACTCACTTAGCCTGTCTATGTCCTTTTGCAGGTTTTTTATGTCCTCCTCACTCACTGCTTTCCCTCCCATCTTTGTATCGTCGACAAACTTGGATATGTTGCACTCGGTCCCTTCCTCCAAATCGTTAATATAGATTGTAAAGAGTTGGGGTCCCAGCACTGACCCCTGCGGAACACCACTAGTTACTGATTGCCAGCCCGAGAATGAACCATTTATCCCAACTCTTTGTTTTCTGTTAGATAGCCAATCTTCCACCCATGCCAGTATATTACCCCCAATCCCGTGATTTCTTATCTTGATCAGTAATCTTTTGTGTGGAACCTTGTCAAATGCCTTTTGGAAGTCCAAATACACTACATCCACTGGTTCCCCTTTATCCACCCTGTATGTTACATCCTCAAAGAATTCGAGCAAATTTGTCAAACATGACTTCCCCTTCATAAAACCATGCTGACTCTGTCCTATTAAATTATGTTTATCCAAATGCTCTGTTACTGTTTCCTTAATAATGGACTCCAACATTTTGCCAACCACAGATGTTAGGCTAACTGGTCTATAGTTTCCAGCTTTTTGTCTACTTCCCTTCTTAAATAAGGGTGTTACATTAGCAGTTTTCCAATCTGCCGGGACCTTTCCTGAGTCCAGGGAGTTCTGGAAAATAATCACCAATGCATCCACAATCCCTACCGCCACTTCTCTCAAGACCCTAAGATGTAGGCCATCAGGTCCGGGGGATTTATCCACCTTAAGTCCCATTATTTTACTGAGTACCATCTCCTTAGTGATTTTAATCGTGTTTAGCTCCTCCCCCCCCATTGCCCCCTGTTTGTCCAGTTTTGGGATATTTTTAGTGTCCTCTACTGTAAAGACTGATACAAAATATTTGTTCAGCGTCTTTGCCATCTCCATGTTCCCCATCACTAATTTCCCGGTCCCATCCTCTAAGGGACCAACGTTCACTTTAGCCACCCTTTTTCTTTTTATATAGCTGTAGAAACTCTTGCTATCTGTTTTTATATTTTTTGCTAGTTTACTTTCATAATCTATCTTCCCTTTCTTAATTAATCTTTTAGTTATTGTTTGCTGGCTTTTAAATGCTTCCCAATCTTCTATCCTCCCACTAGATTTGGCTACTTTATATGCCCTTGTTTTCAGTCGGATACTATCCTTTATTACTTTACTAAGCCACGGATGGCTGTCTTTTCTTTTATTCCCCTTTTTCCTCAGTGGAATATATTTATCTTGAAAGATGTGAAATATCTCCTTGAATGTAGACCACTGCTCTTGTACCGTCTTACACTTTAATCTGTTTTCCCAGTCCACTTTAGTCAATTCTACTCTCATACCTTCATAGTTTCCTTTATTTAAGCTCAGTACGCTGGTTTGAGATCCAACTCTCTCATCCTCAAACTGAATTTGGAATTCAACCAGATTATGGTCACTCATTCCAAGGGGATCCTTTACTAGGACATTTTTTATTAATCCTGTCTCATTACACAGGACCAGATCTAAGATTGCCTGCCCCCTGGTTGGTTCAGTTACATACTGCTCAAGGAAACCGTCCCTAATACACTCTATGAACTCTTCCTCAAGGCTGCCATGCCCAATTTGATTAGTCCAGTCACTATGAAAGTTAAAATCCCCCATGATTATAGCTGTTCGTTTATTACAAGCCCCAGCTATTTCCTCATTTATACTCCGACCAACAGAGTTGCAACTGTTAGGAGGCCTATAGACTACGCCCACTAGTGACTTTTTCCCCTTATTATTCCTTATCTCCCCCCAAACTATTTCACTATCCTGATCCTTTAACCCAATATCATTTCTGACTATTGCAGTGATTCCATCCTTGATTAACATAGCAACCCCACCTCCCTTTCCTTCCTGTCTGTCCTTCCTAATTGTCAAATACCCTTGTATGTTTAGTTCCCAGTCATGATTATCTTGCAGCCATGTTTCCGTAATGGCCACCAGATCATAGCCATGTGTAGTTATTTGTACCGTCAACTCGTCAATTTTGTTACGAATGCTGCGTGCATTCAGATAAAGAACTTTCAAATATGTTTTCTGACAATTTATTCCTGCTTTTACCCCTTTTACTACTTTACCTTTATCATTATACATTCTGTCCCTTCCTGACACGCTCTGGTTTTTAATTCCCCCACTGCTACCTTGCTCTATTGCCTTCTCCGCTGTCATTTTTATTTTTCGCTCTCTTAAAACCTCCCCCCACTAATTAGTTTAAAGCCCTCTCTACAGCCCTAGTTATTCGATTCGCCAGGACTCTAGTCCCAGCACTGGCCGAGTGAAGTCTGTCCCAACGGAACAGCTCTCTCCTGTCCCAGTACTGATGCCAGTGTCCCAGGAAGCAAAACCCATTTCTCCCACACCAGTCTTTGAGCCACACATTTAACTCTCTAATTTTATTTACCCTAGCCAAATTTGCACATGGCTCAGGTAGTAATCCAGAGATTATTACCCTTGTGGTTCTGCTTTTTAATTTGGCCCCTAGCTGCCCAAACTCCCTCAGCAGAACCTTCTTCCTTGTCCTATCTATGTCGTTGGTACCAACATGGACCACGACAACTGGATCCTCCCCCTCCCACTCCAAGTTTCTCTCCAGCCCAGAGGAGATGTCCTTAACCCTGGCACCGGGCAGGCAACACAGCCTTCGGGACTCTCGCTCTCGGCTGCAAAGAACTCTATCTATCCCCCTAACGATACTATCCCCTACCACTACAACATTTCTTTTATCTCCCCCCACTTGAATGACCCCCCGCTCCACGGTGCTGTGGCCGGGTTGCTCATCCTCCCCGCAGTCCCCGTTCCCATCCTCACAGGGAGTAAGAGCCTCAAACCTGTTGGACAAGAGCAAGGGCTGCGGCTCCTCCAACACTACCTCCTGGATCCCTGTACCTGCCTCACTTCTAGTCACACCATCCTGACACTGGCCACAGACTACATCTGAATTAATTAATCTAATTGGTGTGACTACCTCCTGATACACAGAGTCCAGGTAACTCTCCCCCTCCCTGATGTGTCTCAGTGTTTGAAGCTCGGACTCCAGCTCTTCAACACGGAGCCGGAATTCCTCGAGCAGCCAACACTTACTGCAAATGTGATCACCGTGAGCATCAATGGTGTCCACCAGCTCCCACATATTGCAGCAGCAACACATCACCTGATCTCCCATTCTATATAATTAATTAAATTTATTAATATTATTCTTAAATACCCTCTGCCCCGATTCTAGATGATGAATATCGCACCTTAGAAACTATAAACCACAGAGTTTAAGCTTAAAAAGAGAGAAATACTCACCAACCAATCACTTACCCGCTTTCTGGTGACGTCACACTTGGATTACTTTTTACCTCTCTCCTTCCCTCTGAGTTCCAAGATTGGAGATTGGCAAACCAACCTGGGTCTCGGGAGCCTTTATACAGCCGCTCAGCTCGCGATTCCCGCTGACTCTTGCACTGAGGCCTTACCCGGGTCTCGGGAGCCTTTATACAGCCGCTCAGCCCGCGATTCCCACCGATTCTCGCACTGAGGCCTTACCTGGGTCTCGGGAGCCTTTATACAGCTGCTCAGCCCGTGATTCCCGCCGATTCTCGCACTGAGGCCTTACCTGGGTCTCGGGAGCCTTTATACAGCCGCTCAGCCCGCGATTCCCGCCGATTCTCGCAATGAGGCCTTACCTGGGTCTCGGGAGCCTTTATACAGCCGCTCAGCCGGCGATTCCCGCCGATTCTCGCACTGAGGCCTTACCTGGTCTCGGGAGCCTTTATACAGCTTCTCAGCCCGCGATTCCCGCCGATTCTCGCACTGAGGCCTTACCTGGATCTCGGGAGCCTTTATACAGCCGCTCAGCCCGCGATTCCCAGCGATTCTCGCACTGAGGCCTTACCTGGTCTCGGGAGCCTTTATACAGCTTCTCAGCCCGCGATTCCCAGCGATTCTCGCACTGAGGTCTTACCTGGGTCTCGGGAGCCTTTATACAGCCGCTCAGCCCATGATTCCCACCGATTCTCGCACTGAGGAAATTGAGGGCCTAAGTTTTATAACAAGAAAAGCTACTAATATGTCTCCATAACAACAGCAATAAAGAAGAACCCATAATAAACAGTTTGCTGCAATCCTCATCGGCTTCGCTTGCCAGCAACTGTTTTGCAATATGAACAAAAAATATTATCTAAGGTTAGGTATCTAATATAGACCAGGAATCTCTGCCGACTCTTCTTACTATCCAGTATTATCTGTTAATCCTATTTAGCACTTCCCAAGCTTAACAATGAGTGTATATTTGGCTCGTTGGTAGCACTGTTAGAGTAAGATCATTGCATGTTCAAGCTCCACTCCGCACATTATAATAGAATCATACAATCTTACAGCAATGAAGGAGTCCAGTCGGCCTCTTTGAGCGAATATCCAATTAGCTCCACATCCCTGCTCTTTCCCCATAGCCCTGAAAATTTCTCCTTTTCAAGTATATATCCAATTATATCCAATCTAAGCTGACATTCCCTACATTAAAACAGTGACGGCACTTCAAAAGTACTTCATTGGCTGTAAAGCGCTTTGGGACGTCCTGAGGTTGTGAAAGGCGCGGTAGAAATGCAAACTCTTTCTTCCTTGCCGTACTGAGGGAGTGCTGCATTGTCAGAGGTAGCGTCTTCTGGATGAGACGTTAAACCGAGGCCCAATCTACCTGTTTAGGTGGATGAAAAAATAAAATCACGGGGCACTATTTTAATGAAGAGCAGTGTGCTGCCCCAGTGCTCCTCCCTGAACCATTACCACCAGATCAGACTAACTGGCCATTCATCAAATCTGCTGTTTGTGGGATCTTGCTGTGTGCAAACTGGCTGCCAGGACTGCTGACAAAACAGTGACTGTAGTTCAAAAGTATGTCAGTGGCTGTATAGTGTATTGGGTCATCCTGCAGACATGAAAGGCGTTGCATCAATGCAAGTTCTTTCTTTCTAAGGAATTCTGTGTGCTTGGCTTAGACCCACGTGGTTTTAACTTCAAGATTTAGTAATAGGGACAGCTAATTTCACAAATTGATATTCGTCAAGCAGAACTTGATTACAATAATCAGGCTGGGAACATATTCTGGCATCTGCTTTTCTTCAGGCATTGTCAGCTCTCCCACTAATACCGTTTGACATAGCGCAGATATTGTTCATGCAGCTTAACTCAAAGTACCCTCTCCATAGTGCTTACCTCAAAGTAGCTACAAGTCAATTCTCTCTAGCACAACAGCAAGCATTCCATCTGGTGTCCTCTCCACCATCCAGACCACTTCCTTCCACCTTTACAACCTTTGCCCCACCAAGAACTAAACAAGGAAGAGGTGTTTCTTTGAGGTTGAGGTGGCTTCAAGATGATATGCCTAGTGTTGGAAGTTTAGAACTAAGTGACCTCCCTCTGGTAGACTTGGTGACCCGATGCTCGAACCAGGCAGGTCTGCAGCGTACCAGGATACTGTTGCTGTTTGACCAGCCAGTCTGGGTCATATAGAGTTGGGATTCTTTCCACTTTGCTCTAGCTAACACAACAAGTTAGTAATGGGCAGGGTGGTCCTAGGTGAATGAGTAGCAGGAAGGCCAGCAGTGCTCTGTAGCTGTGAGCTGGGTAAACTCCAGTAGTACCCCTGTGAAGACTTGGGGTTCCTAAGCCTTTGCTCTTCCAACCTGCCCCTAAAGTTTCTGGATTTGGGTAAGTGGGGTGTGTCTCTTTCAATTCAATTCAATTCAATTCAATTTTATTTGTCATATATGCAGCAGACGTGTGTAATGCACAATGAAATGTTGATTTTGACGAGTCCTCCCAACATTGGAATAAATATGGCATAACAATGATAAAATACTAATAGAAATACAGTAATAATAAATAAAACAACAGTAATAAATAATAATAAATTATGCGTTCATGAGTCTTATGGCCTGGGGGTAGAAGCTGTTTCGAAACCTGCTGGTACGAGACCGTATGCTTCGGTATCTCTTACCGGACGGGAGCAGGGCGAAGAGGTTGTGGCTGGGGTGACTCGCGTCTTTAATGATTCTCAAGGCCTTCCCCCGGCACCTCTCGGGGTAGATATCCTGCACAGCAGGTAGTTTAATTCTTTTGGCCAAGATCCTGCACCCGTATTGGGCAAACAGAAATGCTACATGTGTAGATTTCTGAGTAGATTGGTTCAGGAACTCTTAAACATGGTGATGCATTTCTGCATGTGTCAGACACACAACTGCTCCAGAGAATGAGTGAAGCCAACACCTCTGCTGAGTTAACAAGATTGGTGATTGAGAAGCGTATTGCAGTGTGGTACGTGAATGTGCACTGCATGTATACACAACTCATCTATCTGGCAGACACTACGATGATGACTTAAGGTCCACTGAATATGGCACAACCCCTACAAAAAAATGATGTAATTTAACAAGTATATCCCCACTCGCTTTGCCCGACACTGGCGCTGTGCCTTCTGTCATAGAAGCCATAATCTCTGGAATTCCCTTCATAAACCTCTCCGCCTCCTTTAAGACCGACCTCTTTGACCCAGCTTCGAGTCACCGGAGATGTACTTCTACATTTAAAGGCGCTATATGAATGCAGGTTGTTGTTGGTATAGGTTGGTGTTACTGGGGAACAGCTGCCACCTCTGCTGGTCATAGATTTCTCATCGCCGGAGTGGAACCAGTAATGGAGCCCAAGCAATGTTCCCGCTAAGTTGCGTGGCCATCTGCAAGATCCCACGCAGGCCGCTCACCGGCTTCTACATTGTAGGCACCGCGCATGTGCAAAAATTTGAATGGGCCGCACACTGGGGGAGGCGGGCTGCACAGCAGGCAGTGCGGCTCACGGGGGGACATTGAGTCCAAGCAGAAGATCTTAATCTCGAGCAGAACTTCATTTTAGTTTTTTCTTAATTTGTTCTTGGGATGTGGGCAACGCTGGCAAAGCAGCATTTATTGCCCATCCCCAATTATCCTGAGGGCATTAAAGAATCAACCGTACAGTGTGGGACTGGAGTCATGTGCAGGCCAGACCAGGTAGATTTGGCAGATCTATTCCTGAAGGACATTAGTGAAGCAGGTGGGTTTTTACAATGATCCAACAACTTTCATTTTTCCTGATGCCCATCCACAAATTAACAGATTTAAAAAAAAATTCAGTTTCACAGCCGACCAGGGCGGAATTTTGAATTCACAACCTCTGGGATGGCAGCCCAGTACCATAACCACGAGGCTACCACACCCTAACGCATTGCGTTAAATTTGATGTATCCAAGCGACAGCTTAATCGGGAGGCAGCAATGGGAATTATAAAGGCACAGAGAGCAGAAATAAAGTAGAATATCGCAGGATAGAACTGTAGTCATTTGTCCAAAGTGTAGCATCCTTGTTTGTAGTTGGTTGATCCAGTTCCAAGCACATAACCAGCATCGTAATGGAAATTAATGTTAAATCTCTTGTAGCTGGTCAAGCAAACCACAAATATTGCCAAAGAAGAGAAGAAAGGGAACAGCTACATAATGAGACAAATGGGTGTCATAGAGTCATAGCAGCACAGAAGGAGGCCATTCGGTCCATCGAGTCCGTGCCAGCTCTCTGTAGTGCAATCCAATCAGTCCCATTCCCCCGCTCTATCCCCGCAGCCCTGCAAGTTTATTTTCCTCAAGTGCCTATCCAGTCTCCCCTTGAAAACATTGAGGGGGAGAAATTCGATATCGCCCCATTTGAGGCGCAATTATCGGCTGGGCGCAAAGTTTAGCGCCTGGCGCTAATTATCGCCTCCGACTGCAAACTTGGCTTCTATCGCCCCTGGAGGTGATTGGAGCGCTAAATCAGGAGTTACACACCTCTCGTAAGGCACTAACGCCGAGGAGCGAGGCGTTACCTCAGAGCGCTGGCGAAGCTCATGTGATGTCAGTCAACAATGGAACACAGACACACTGGCGCCAGCCAGTTCTTAAAGGGGAGGGTCGATCTTGCTCTCCATCCACACCCTGCTCATTGCAGCCTTGAATCTCGGCCTGGAGAGACCTGTACATCAATTCTGCTGGAAAGAACAATGGAGAGGCCCAGGGAAAGAGCTCAGAGTGCAGCCCCCATAGTCTCTTCTAAATCGATACAAGGAAGATCAAATCAAAATGAACCTGCAAAGTGCTGCTCAGTACCCAAAACTCCTTCACACAGCGTTGAATCTCTCCTGAAGTCTCTCTCTCTCTCTCTCTCTCTCTCTCTCTCTCTCTCTCAGAATGTGTGGTGCAAAAATGTCACCAACAAAAGAAGTCAGGAAGCAGCTGCCTTTAAATAACGCTCCCCCAGTCCCTTCCCGACTGCAAAACGTTCCCCTCAACCTGTCGTTGCTCGTGGCAGGCGGAAAGGCAGGGGGCGCCACTCAATATCCGGTCCGGGGTGCTACCGGGGCATTGCACGCTCGACTAACGTCATGATCTGCAGGCGCAGGAGATTGTGGCGGTAGTGTTTAGCACCGCTGTAAAATGTCTGGTCAATTTTGCGGGCGGCGCAAACATCGCCACACCTGGGCGCTAGCTGCTTTGCGCCCCGTTAGCGCCCTCTTAGGGCACTAACGGGAGGCACAAAGCAACCGAATTTTCCACCCTGAGTGTCTCTGCTTCCACCACTTCCGTCGGCAGCGAATTCCAGGTCATCACCACTCGCTGTCTAAAAAAGGTTTTCCTCCCATCCCCCCTGTATCTCTTGCCCAAAACCTTAAATCTGTGTCCCCTAGTCCTTGTACCATCAACTAGTGGGAACAGCCTTTCCCCGTCTAGCCTATCCAAACCCGTCATAATCTTGTACACCTCAATCAAATCACCCCTCAACATCCTTTGCTCTAATGAGACAGTAACGGGACATTTGGATAAACGTAATTTAATAGGACAAAGTCAGCATGGTTTTATGAAGGGGAAGTCATGTTTGACAAATTTGCTTGAGTTCTTTGAGGATGTAACATACAGGGTGGATAAAGGGGAACCAGTGGACGTAGTGTATTTAGACTTCCAAAAGGCATTTGACAAGGTGCCACACAAAAGATTATTGCTCAAGATAAAAAATCACAGGATTGGGGGTAATGTTCTGGCATGGGTGGAGGATTGGTTATCTAACAGAAAGCAGAGAGTTGGGATAAATGGTTCATTCTCAGACTGGCAATCAGTAACTAGTGGTGTTCCGCAGGGGTCAGTGCTGGGACCCCAACTCTTTACAATCTATATTAACGATTTGGAGGAGAGGACCGAGTGTAACATATCAAAGTTTGCAGATGATACAAAGATGGGAGGGAAAGTAGTGAGTGAGGAGGACATAAAAAACCTGCAAAGGGACATAGACAGGCTAAGTAAGTGGGCAGAGATTTGGCAGATGGAATACAATACTGGAAAGTGTGAGGTTATGCACTTTGGCAGGAAAAATCATAGAGCAAGCTATTATCTTAATGGCAAGAAACTGGAAAGTACTGCAGTACAAAGGGATCTGGGGTCTTGGTGCACAAAACTCAAAAAGTTAGTATGCAGGTGCAGCAGGTGATCATGAAGGCCAATGGAATGTTGGCTTTTATTGCTAGGGGGATAGAATATAAAAACAGGCAGGTATTGCTGCAGTTATACAAGGTGAGACCGCACCTGGAATATTGCATACAGTTTTGGTGTCCATACTTAAGAAAAGACATACTTGCTCTCGAGGCAGTACAAAGAAGGTTCACTCGGTTAATCCCGGGGATGAGGGGGTGGACATATGAGGAGAGGTTGAGTAGATTGGGACTCTACTCATTGGAGTTCAGAAGAATGAGAGGCGATCTTATTGAACCATATAAGATTGTGAAGGGGCTTGATCGGGTGGATGCGGTGAGGATGTTCCCAATGATGGGTGAAACTAGAACTAGGGGGCATAATCTTAGAATAAGGGGCTGCTCTTTCAAAACTGAGATGAGGAGAAACTTCTTCACTCAGAGGGTAGTAGGTCTGTGGAATTTGCTGCCCCAGAAAGCTGTGGAAGCTACATCATTAAATAAATTTAAAGCAGAAATAGACAGTTTCCTAGAAGTAAGGGGAATTAGCGGTTACGGGGAGCGGGCAGGAAATCGGACATGAGTCTAGGTTCGGATCGGTCATGGCCCTGTGGATGGCGGAGCGGGCCCAGGGGCCGTGTAGCCTGGTCCTGCTCCTACTTCTTGTGTTCTAATTCTGTGTTAGATTTCAGGAGATGGTTCTATTCACAGGGATTAGTGGAGACCTCGGGAACAGGCTGCCAGCTAGGAGTCCTTCAAGAGTAAATTGGGTCTGTAACTGGCTGGGGTGGAGATCATCTTTTACAGAAGGTAAGTACTGCAGGAAATACAGGGACAGAGTGATCTCCTGGACGAGTTTCGATTGCCTAGATGGGTCGGAGAGGAATTTCCCAGATTTTTTCTCCCAAATTGGCCATTGGGTTTTTATCTGGTTTTTCGCCTCTCCTGGGAGATCACATGGGTTCGGATAGGATGGAGAGTGGAAATAGATTTGAGGTTAGGATCAGATCAGCCATGATCTTATTGAATGGCGGAGCAGGCTCGAGGGGCCGATTGGCCTACTCCTGCTCCTATTTCTTATGTTCTTATGTTCTTATGAAAACAAATCCAGCTTCTCCAACCTGTCCTTGTAGCTAAGATCCCCCATCCCCGGAACCATTCTGGTAAATCTCCTCTGCACCCTCTCAAGGGCCTTCACATCCTTCCTAAAGTGTGGTGACCAGAACTGGACGCAATACTCCAGTTGTGGCCTAGCCAGCGCTTTATACTGGGTGTGATAAAGGTGGAATATTTCTGGCTGGAGTTTTTGGAACTCCTCTCTATGCCATTTGTCACCTTAACCAATACAGGGAGGTGAATTTCTGCAGCCCCGGTGCCATTAGTGCCAACTCTGGTTGGAGGTATTCCGGGAGGTTTATCACATGACCTTCCACCCTCTTGCTCCTGCCATTGGTCGCCCGACATGCCCGTTGTCACGGCGCCCCGAATACCCAAGCCAATTGGAAAGCGAACATACTCTTCATTACACAATTGGATGATTCTAGTCAAACAGTCTTTTTTTTCCCCCCATCTCCAATATTTTTATAACTAATAAATGAAAGTGTTCAGAGAAACAGAAAATTATTTTCAATTCTCCCGTGAACTTTCTCCCGGGTTTGCTCACAGCAGTGTTAATCTTTAATTCCTGGACAATCCAGGGGGGTTGGCATCCCCGAGTGCCGTCAAAGCTGCGGAATCTGGGCAGGAGTGGGGGAGGAATTGGGATGGAAATTGGGGAGCAGGATTTAGTTACGCTGGGCTCCTGACCTGTTTTCTGCCTGTCATGATTTCAGGGTGATTTGGGGTAAGGGGCATAATGTACCCACACACAAGCGGATGGCAGGATTATAACCGGAAAAGTGCAGAAATTAGGCCACGCAACGTAATTCGCACCGTTTGCACTCCAACAGCTCTGTGTACAAGGACAGTGCATGTCGCTGCCATCCACTGTTGCTAAGGGCGGTGGGGGACTGAGAATTTGAAAGGCCAGGATTTCCTTGCTGCAGTTGATTGCAGAGAGATCGACTATAGTCGGGAAACCAGACGGTTTAGAAACAGGATTTAAAAATCTTTAGCTGGCACATCTGGCTCTCGAGCTTTGCGTCCAATCCCGCTGCCAGTTCCCCTCCCCGCCATGCTTGAGCCAGTGCCCCAGTTGTAAAATACTTGGTGTGGCCACCATTGTGCAATGTTCTGTCCCTGCAGTCTGGGATGGGTGCAGGGGCACATCAATGAAACATGGGGAAGGTTTGTCCTGACCCTGCTCCTCCCCACAAAGTGTCCCTGAAAATTTGGCTCCGATTCTTCCTTGAATGCACACCCAACCAGTTCCCATCCACCACCACCCTCCTCCGCCAGGCTGAACTTGTTCTTACTTTGAACAACTTCTCCTTCGACTCCACACACTTCCTCCAAATAAAAGGTGTTGCTATGGGAACCCGTGTGGGTCCTGGCTATGCCTGTCTTTTTGTGGGATATGTGGAACATTCTTTGTTCCAGTCCTACTCAGGTCCCCTCCCTCACCTCTTTTTCCGGTACATTGATGACTGTATCAGTGCCGTTTCCTGCTCTCGCCCTGAACTAGAAAATTGCATTCACTTTGCTTCCAATTTCCACCCTTCCCTCACCTTCACATGGTCCATCTCCGGCTCTTCCCTTCCCTTCCTCGACTTCTCTATCTCCATTTCTAGGGGTAGGCTGTCGATTAATGGGCCAGTAATTCCTGTCCCAACGCGCGAGTACGGACGGGGTACTCACGCGTGGGCCTGGAGGAATTGCCGGTTTTCAGCATGCACAGCGCATGCGGGGAAAACCGGCATTTCCTCTCCTCTGACCCAAGGGGTTAAGAGGCGGAACGCGTATGACGTTTCAGGCAGCGCGTGCGCGCTGAATTTCCTTTGTTTGTAAAGAGTTGCCCATGCGTAAAGGCCTCCGGTTTTTACGCTTGAAAATACCAGACATAAGTACTTAGTTTTACAGGTAAGTGGTCTATTAATACAATTTAGAATTTTTTTCCCACAGGTTTATTACTTTTAAAGAATTTACAGTAAGGTAAGTGTATTTTTAGACCCTATTTATTAAAAAAAAAAAATTTTTTTAAATTTGATTAATTATTTAAAATAGTTTTTTACAGTTATTCATAGTTCATTTATTTAGTGGGATGTTTTTTTAAACTTTTATTTGTAGTTTAAGTGCTGTTTTGGGCGCCCTGAGTTTTCATGAGTTTGACAGTTCTTACTATCAAACTCATGAATGAACTTTTGCAACCTCCCATTGGTTGCCCAGTGCCCACGAGATCCCAGCCGGCTCATCAAAATAACTACGCTTTAATTCTGTTTAAAACTACTTTACATTCTTCAAAATAATTTAAAAGTATTTAAAACTTTATAAAAGTTACCTAAAGATTAATAAAAATACAAAAAATTTCTTTAAAGTGCTGCTCTACATGTAGAATTGCTTTGCAGCTTGTGTTAAAAATTGGGGGCGTGGCCTCTGTTAAGGAGACCTCAAGGGGCGTGTCTAACTTAGACTCCGCGCTCGAGGCTTCGCGCTGGCTGCACTCCTGGGCGGCATGATGTCAGACGCTGCCCGGGAGTAATCAACTGAAAACAGGAATTGCAAGCGTCCCGGGAGCCGAACGGCAGGCGCGCCAGGTAAGTGCTCATCGGGGGCTTGCATGCGCGGCAAGCCCCCGAGCCTAATTTCTGGGCCAATATCTTCTATAAGCCCACTGACTCCCACAGCTACCTTGATTACACTTCCTCCCACCCCACTTCCTAGAAGGACTCTATTCCATTCTCCCAGTTTCTCTGTCTCTGCCGCATCTGTTCTGACGATGCCAACTTCCACACCAGTGCATCCGACATGTCTGCCTTTTCCTCAACTAAGGATTCCCCTTCACCTCTAGCGCGATGCCACCACCAAACATATCTTTCCTTCCCCTCCATTTTCAGTATTCCGAAGGGATCGCCACCTCCGGACATCCTGGTCCACTCTTCCATCAACCCCACACCCGCTCACTTCCCACGGCACCTTCCTGTGCAAGCGCAGGGGATGCAACACCTGCCCTTTTACCTCCTCCCTTCCCACCGTCCAGGGCCCCAAACACCCCTTCCAGGTGAAGCAGCAATTTAGTATAGCATATTCGCTGCTCACGATGCGGTCTCCTCTACACTGGGGAGACCAAACGCAGATTGGGTGACCGTTTTACTCAACACCTCCGTTCAGTCCGCAAGCGTGACCCCGAGCTTCCGGTCGCTTGCCATTTGAATTCTCTGTCCCTGTCTGACCTCTGTGCCTTGGCCTCCGACACTGTTGCAATGAAGCTCAACCGAAGCTCGAGGGACAGCATCTGTTTGATTGGGCACTTCACAACCACTGCCTTTTGCCTCGCACCTTCATCCCTTTTGTCATTTAATCTCCCCTGCCTTCCACTCTATCACAGACCTTCCCTTCTTTCCTCATCCTCGCTTTCCCTGCCTCTGTACTTGCTTAAAAACTGGTACATCTCTAAATTTTTCCAGTTCTGACGAAAGGTCACCGATTTGAAACGTTAACTCTGTTTCTCTCTCCACAGAAGCTGCCTGACTTGCTGAGTATTTCCAGCATTTTCTGTTTATATTTCAGATTATTAACAGATGTATGCATCTGGTGAAACAGTCACCAAGGTTACCCAGGTGCTAGAAGCAATTAGCGTGCGTTAGTAGCCTATTTAGCAATAACATTATCTAATCAGGATAGCGCTGGTGGAGAGGGAACTTGTCAAATCCCACTGGTCTTTATTAGCCTGCCTTTATAAGCTTGTTGTCCTGTGTTTAGGTTAAGTAACTAAGAAGGCTGTCATCGCAATAGCAAAACTATATTTCAAAGGGTTTTCCGGGTGTAAGAATTGGACACTTTTGATACAACAGTTAGCTTCAGTTCTGGCTTGGTCCATGTAGATTCAGAGGCAAAGCCCTGTTCCTGGGGTAGGAACGCTGACATAATGCTGAGAAAGATATTGGGCGGCGACTGCTCCTGTGCGATGCACTTGCCTATTGTTTAAAAGATCTGAGAAGAAAGCCGATGAAAGGAACTCCACTGACAGGTCGGTCTGTTCAAACCTCTCCTGAACGGGTTTAAAGCTGCTGTATTGCTTGAATTGACTTCAGCGGCTCACTGCGACTGCTTCTTTCGGTACATGACTATCTGTGAATAAACCTGTTTGGTAGTTTAGTCTTAAATGAAAGCATCTGGTGTGATTGACGTTAATCGCCTTCTGAAATATGGGTGTGTCACGGATATCCTATGTATAAATCACAAGACAATAAACAGGTTCACTGTTCGGTCAGTGCAAACTATCCCAGTTTACTACAGTTCATTAAAAGCACAGGTTTGTCCATGGGAGTAGGGCACAAGGAAAAGTAACAAGGGAAAAGGCCCTCTAGTGCTGACAGCACTCATCTTCCCTTCCCTCCTCCTTTCCTGAAAGTTTCTAGCAACTACAACCGAGCCCGATCCTGTCTTCAGTCTACATGGACTTCCAGCAGGGGCCTTTAGATAGCGATCAGGACTGGAATCAACACACGAGTTCTGAGGCCAGGTGCATTGTAGGTTTACACAGAATTACAGAGGATATACGGCACAGAAACAGGCCATTCGGCCCAACCAGTCGGTGCCGGTGTTTATGCTCCACTCGAGCCTCCTCCCGTCTTTCCTCATCTAAATCTATCAGCATAACCCTCTATTCCCTTCTCCCTCATATGTTTCTCCAGCCTCCCCTTAAATGCATCGATACTATTCGCCTCAACCACTCCCTGTGGCAGCGAGTTCCACATTCTCACCACTCTCTGTGTAAAGAAGTTTCTTCTGAATTCCCTATTGGATTTCTTGGTGACTATCTTATATTGATGGCCTCTAGTTTTGCTCTTCCCCACAAGTGGACACATTCTCTCTCTCTCCACTCTATCAAAAATTTTCAGAATTTTAAAGACCTCTATTAGGTCACCCCTCAGCCTTCTTTCAAGAGAAAAGAGACTCAGCCTGTTCATCCTTTCCTGATATGTATACCCTCGCATTTCTGGTATCATCCTTGTAAATCTTCTCTGCACCCTCTCCAGTGCCTCTATATCCTTTTTATAATATGGCGACCAGAATTGTACACGTGCTCCAAGTGTGGTCTAACCAAGGTCTGGCTCATTCGATATGTAGGTCGGAGCATGAGCACAACCTTCTCATTCGGAGGCAAGAGTGATGCCCACTTTTTTTAATATATATCTTATTTATTGAACATTAAAAACATTTACAACATCGTGATCATTCCATTGTATCATACAAATCCATTCCGCCGCTCTGCACAGCCATTCCTCCACCACATATTAACATCAAAATCTAAAGTTTAATTTTTCTCCCATAACATATACTTATCTATTGTGCTTTAAAACTGGATCAGTAGTTATGGCTCCGAATAAGGAAAGTGTGCCTGATAATCCCCCCATCATCTAATCTCCAGCCATTCCCTCCTCTCATGCTCCTTCCCAACTTTTCAGGCAGCTGTTGCTTTCTCCTGCAGCCTCCGGTTCTTTTTCACCTCCTGTTTGAACCTTCCCTGCAGATTCAGCCTCTTCCTTACATTAGGTTTGGGCCGAGGAGTTGCCCCTTCTCCCTCCTTCTGCCCCTCACTAACCTTTCCCTTTCCACACAATGTCACCCCACCCCCCACATCCATGTCTCTGTCCCCCTCTGACTCCTCACTCTCGAGCTCTTCTGTAACCTCCCGTCCCTGCTTCCTATCAGATACATAATCTCCCTTAGAGAGTCTTCCTATCACGGTTTCTCCAACAGTGCCAGTCCCTTCGGCCTCCTCTCCACCGCTGACCCTTGCTCCCCGTTTCTTCTCTCTCTGGGGCAATGGCGCACCTGCACCTATCTTGCTCTTTTCTGGCGTCTTTGTCTCCCCGCTCTCGTCCTGCTGCCCCTTTAAGGCTCCTGCCTCTCACACCAACTCCTTGTCCTGCCCCCTCCTTCTCCCCGGGATATCCGACTTCCCATCTTTCTTTTGAGTACTTACACTTACCCCGCACCCCGCTCCCGCCTCCTCTCCCCCCGCGGCCACCAGATTCTTTAGGGAGAGCCGAGCTGTATTATGGCTCAACTCTGCCTTGACCCATGCTGCCCGCTGCTGTCTTTGTCCTTTTCCACCGTACTTGGTGTGTTTGCCACCATTTCCATCCTGTTCTCTGCTCCGCAATTTTCTGCCTCTTCCTGCACTCTTTTCTCCTTCTATTCACCAGCTGTGTCCTCCGCCTGCTCTGCTCCTCCAGCCGCTCCATTCATACCTCCTGCTCCTTCTCCCATCTCCTCGTCACTCAAGGGGCTTTCTTCTGCCTCACACTCACAGCGGGTGGGGCCTTTGTGACACACCCCACAGCTCTCCACCTTGCAGCTCCGAGCGATGTGTCCAGACTCACTGCAGTTATAACAGTACAAGTCTGGACAGTTTCTTACAAGATGGTCGTGTCCAAGACAATAATCACAAACCTTCACCTGGTTATCATGCTGTACCCGGAAGTACTGCACTCCTTCCATTATCTCGAATTTCATGCTGTACGGTATTGACTTCACCCCCTCTGGGAACTGCACTTTTACATAATGGGTTCCATCTGCTACCCGTGTTCCTGGATAATATCTCCTCTTTATTGCTGAGCAAATTTTAATATCCCACGACTCCAACTTTTTTATTAGCACATCATCCTCAATATAAACCAGCAGGTTTAAGAATGAGACCACCACCTCTTTAGAATATAGCAGAGGTAACTCAAAGAACTTATCTCCAACCTTCAAACTCAGTAAAAGTCTTTCCACCTCCTCTCGGCCACTGACAGTCACCTTGAACCCAACATTCGGCTTTGGTCAGCGGGCAAAGCAGCTTCCCTCGCCGCAGTCCTCATGTACCGCCTGGATAATATCCCAAGCTCGTATCTCCTTATCCTCGCACTGAACCACCACCGTGTTCTCTTTTCCAAACCTCCTGGGGTCCCGGCCCAAATCTTTGGGCCTTTTTTTTCTCCATTCCCCCAACATTTTCTCCCCTGATTAAATTTATCCTGGGAAAACTGTCCTCTGAGGGGCCGGCACACCGGGCCCAGCACCCCGGACCCAGCACCCCGGACCCAGCACCCCGGACCCAGCACCCCGGGCCCAGCACCCCGGACCCAGCACCCCGGACCCAGCACCCCGGACTCAGCACTCCGGACCCAGCACCCCAGGCCCAGCACCCCGGACACAGCACCCCGGACCCAGCACTCCGGACACAGCACCCCGGACCCAGCACCCCAGGCCCAGCACCCCGGACACAGCACCCCAGACTCAGCACCCCGGACCCAGCACCCCGGACACAGCACTCCGGACCCAGCACCCCGGACCCAGCACTCCGGGCCCAGCACTCCGGACCCAGCACTCCGGACCCAGCACCCCAGACCCAGCACTCCGGACCCAGCACCCCGGACCCAGCACTCCAGGCCCAGCACCCCGGGCCCAGCACTCCAGACCCAGCACCCCAGACACAGCACTCCGGGCCCAGCACCCCGGACACAGCACCCCAGACCCAGCACCCCAGGCCCAGCACCCAGGACACAGCACTCCGGGCCCAGCACCCCGGACACAGCACCCCAGACGCAGCACCCCGGACCCAGCACCCCGGACACAGCACCCCGGACCCAGCACCCCGGACCCAGCACTCCAGACCCAGCACCCCGGACCCAGCACTCCGGACCCAGCACCCCGGACCCAGCACCCCGGACACAGCACTCCAGGCCCAGCACCCCGGACACAGCACCCCAGACGCAGCACCCCGGACCCAGCACCCCGGACCCAGCACCCCGGACCCAGCACCCCGGACCCAGCACCCCGGACCCAGCACCCCGGACCCAGCACCCCGGACCCAGCATCCCGGACACAGCACACCGGACCCAGCACTCCGGACCCAGCACTCCGGGCCCAGCATCCCGGACACAGCACCCCGGACCCAGCACCCCGGACCCAGCACCCCGGACCCAGCACCCCGGACACAGCACCCCGGACCCAGCACCCCGGACACAGCACTCCAGACCCAGCACCCCGGACCCAGCACCCTGGACCCAGCACCCCGGACACAGCACCCCGGACCCAGCACCCCGGACCCAGCACTCCGGACCAAGCACTCCGGGCCCAGCACTCCGGACCCAGCACTCCGGACCCAGCACCCCGGACACAGCACCCCGGGCCCAGCACTCCAGACCCAGCACCCCGGACCCAGCACCCCGGACCCAGCACCCCGGACCCAGCACCCCGGACCCAGCACCCCGGACCCAGCACCCCGGGCCCAGCACCCCGGACCCAGCACCCCGGACCCAGCACCCCGGACCCAGCACCCCGGACACAGCACCCCGGGCCCAGCACCCCGGATCCAGCACCCCGGACCCAGCACCCCGGGCCCAGCACCCCGGACCCAGCACCCAGGACCCAGCACCCCGGACCCAGCACCCTGGACCCAGCACCCCGGGCCCAGCACCCCGGACCCAGCACCCCGGACCCAGCACCCCGGACCCAGCAGTCCGGGCCCAGCACCCCGGACCCAGCACCCCGGACCCAGCACCCCGGACACAGCACCCCGGGCCCAGCACCCCGGACCCAGCACCCCGGACCCAGCACACCGGACCCAGCACCCCGGACCCAGCACCCCGGACCCAGCACCCCGGACCCAGCATCCCGGACCCAGCACCCCGGGCCCAGCACCCCGGACCCAGCACCCCGGACCCAGCACCCCGGACCCAGCACTCCGGGCCCAGCACCCCGGACCCAGCACCCCGGACCCAGCACCCCGGACCCAGCACCCCGGGCCCAGCACCCCGGACCCAGCACCCCGGACCCAGCACCCCGGGCCCAGCACCCCGGACCCAGCACCCCGGACCCAGCACCCCGGACCCAGCACCCTGGACCCAGCACCACGGGCCCAGCACCCCGGACCCAGCACCCCGGACCCAGCACCCCGGACCCAGCACTCCGGGCCCAGCACCCCGGACCCAGCACACCGGACCCAGCACCCCGGACCCAGCACCCTGGACCCAGCACCCCGGGCCCAGCACCCCGGACCCAGCACCCCGGACCCAGCACCCTGGACCCAGCACCCCGGGCCCAGCACCCCGGACCCAGCACCCCGGACCCAGCACCCCGGACCCAGCACCCCGGGCCCAGCACTCCGGACCCAGCACCCCGGACCCAGCACCCCGGACCCAGCACTCCGGGCCCTGCACCCCGGACCCAGCACCCTGGACCCAGCACCCCGGACCCAGCACCCCGGACCCAGCACCCCGGGCCCAGCACCCCGGACCCAGCACCCCGGACCCAGCACTCCGGACCCAGCACCCCGGACCCAGCACCCCGGACCCAGCACTCCGGGCCCAGCACCCCGGACCCAGCACCCCGGACCCAGCACCCCGGACCCAGCACCCCGGACCCAGCACCCCGGGCCCAGCACCCCGGACCCAGCACCCCGGACCCAGCACTCCGGACCCAGCACCCCGGACCCAGCACCCCGGACCCAGCACTCCGGAACCAGCACCCCGGACCCAGCACCCCGGACCCAGCACCCCGGACCCAGCACCCCGGGCCCAGCACTCCGGGCCCAGCACCCCGGACACAGCACCCTGGACCCAGCACCCCGGGCCCAGCACTCCGGACCCAGCACCCCGGACCCAGCACCCCGGACCCAGCACTCCGGACCCAGCACCCCGGACCCAGCACCCCGGACCCAGCACTCTGGACCCAGCACCCCGGACCCAGCACCCCGGACCCAGCACTCCGGACCCAGCACTCCGGGCCCAGCACCCCGGACCCAGCACCCCGGACCCAGCACCCCGGACCCAGCACCCCGGACACAGCACCCCGGACCCAGCACCCCGGACCCAGCACCCCGGACCCAGCACCCCGGACCCAGCACCACGGACCCAGCACTCCGGGCCCAGCACTCCGGGCCCAGCACCCCGGACCCAGCACCCCAGACCCAGCACCCCGGACCCAGCACTCCGGACCCAGCACCCCAGACCCAGCACCCCGGGCCCAGCACCCCGGACCCAGCACCCCAGACCCAGCACCCCGGACCCAGCACCCCGGACACAGCACTCCGGACCCAGCACCCCGGACCCAGCACCCCGGACCCAGCACTCCGGACCCAGCACCCCAGGCCCAGCACCCCGGACCCAGCACCCTGGACCCAGCACCCCGGGCCCAGCACCCCGGACCCAGCACCCCGGACCCAGCACCCCGGACCCAGCACCCCGGACCCAGCACCCCAGACCCAGCACCCCGGGCCCAGCACCCCGGGCCCAGCCCTCCGGGCCCAGCACCCCAGACCCAGCACCCCGGACCCAGCACCCCGGACCCAGCACTCCAGGCCCAGCACCCCGGGCCCAGCACCCCGGACCCAGCACCCCGGACCCAGCACCCCAGACCCAGCACTCCGGGCCCAGCACCCCGGACCCAGCACCCCAGGCCCAGCACTCCGGGCCCAGCACCCCAGACCCAGCACCCCAGACCCAGCACCCCGGGCCCAGCACCCCGGACACAGCACCCCGGGCCCAGCACCCCGGACCCAGCACCCCGGACACAGCACTCCGGGCCCAGCACCCCAGGCCCAGCACCCCGGACCCAGCACCCCAGGCCCAGCACCCCGGACCCAGCACCCCGGACACAGCACTCCGGGCCCAGCACCCCAGGCCCAGCACCCCGGACCCAGCACCCCGGACCCAGCACCCCGGACACAGCACTCCGGGCCCAGCACCCCAGGCCCAGCACCCCGGACCCAGCACTCCGGACCCAGCACTCCGGACACAGCACCGCAGACACAGCACTCCGGGCCCAGCACTCCGGACCCAGCACCCCGGACACAGCACCCCGGACACAGCACTCCGGGCCCAGCACCCCAGACCCAGCACCCCGGACCCAGCACCCCGGACCCAGCACCCCGGACCCAGCACCCCGGACCCAGCACTCCGGGCCCAGCACTCCGGACCCAGCACCCCGGACCCAGCACTCCGGGCCCAGCTCCCCTGACCCAGCACCCCGGACCCAGCACCCCGGACACAGCACCCCGGACACAGCACTCCGGGCCCAGCACCTCAGACCCAGCACCCCGGACCCAGCACCCCGGACCCAGCACCCCGGACCCAGCACCCCGGACACAGCACCCCGGACACAGCACTCCGGGCCCAGCACCCCGGACCCAGCACCCCAGACCCAGCACACCGGACCCAGCACCCAGGACGCAGCACCCCGGACCCAGCACCCCGGACCCAGCACCCCGGACACAGCACCCCGGACACAGCACTCTGGGCCCAGCACCCCGGACCCAGCACCCCAGACCCAGCACCCCTGACCCAGCACCCCGGACCCAGCACCCCGGACCCAGCACCCCGGACACAGCACTCCGGGCCCAGCACCCCAGGCCCAGCACCCCGGACCCAGCACTCCGGACCCAGCACCCCGGACACAGCACCCCGGACACAGCACTCCGGGCCCAGCACTCCGGACCCAGCACCCCGGACACAGCACCCCGGACACAGCACTTCGGGCCCAGCACCCCAGACCCAGCACCCCGGACCCAGCACCCCGGACGCAGCACTCCGGACCCAGCACCCCGGACCCAGCACTCTGGGCCCAGCACTGCGGACCCAGCACCCCGGACCCAGCACTCCGGGCCCAGCACCCCGGACCCAGCACCCCGGACCCAGCACCCCGGACACAGCACCCCGGACACAGCACTCCGGGCCCAGCACCCCAGACCCAGCACCCCGGACCCAGCACCCCAGACCCAGCACCCCGCACCCAGCACCCCGGACACAGCACCCCGGACACAGCACTCCGGGCCCAGCACCCCAGACCCAGCACCCCGGACCCAGCACCCCGGACCCAGCACCCCGGACCCAGCACCCCGGACCCAGCACTCCGGGCCCAGCACTCCGGACCCAGCACCCCGGACCCAGCACTCCGGGCCCAGCTCCCCTGACCCAGCACCCCGGACCCAGCACCCCGGACACAGCACCCCGGACACAGCACTCCGGGCCCAGCACCCCAGGCCCAGCACCCCGGACCCAGCACTCCGGACCCAGCACCTCAGACCCAGCACTCCGGACCCAGCACTCCGGGCCCAGCACCCCGGACACAGCACCCCGGACACAGCACTCCAGGCCCAGCACTCCGGACCCAGCACCCCGGACACAGCACCCCGGACACGGCACTCCGGGCCCAGCACCCGAGACCCAGCACTCCGGACCGAGCACCCCGGACCCAGCACCCCGGACCCAGCACCCCGGACCCAGCACTCCGGGCCCAGCACTCCGGACCCAGCACCCCGGACCCAGCACTCCGGGCCCAGCACCCCGGACCCAGCACCCCGGACCCAGCACCCCGGACCCAGCACCCCGGACACAGCACCCCGGACACAGCACTCCGGGCCCAGCACCCCGGACCCAGCACCCCAGACCCAGCACACCGGACCCAGCACCCCGGACGCAGCACCCCGGACCCAGCACCCCGGACACAGCACCCCGGACACAGCACTCTGGGCCCAGCACCCCGGACCCAGCACCCCAGACCCAGCACCCCTGACCCAGCACCCCGGACCCAGCACCCCGGACCCAGCACCCCGGACACAGCACTCCGGGCCCAGCACCCCAGGCCCAGCACCCCGGACCCAGCACTCCGGACCCAGCACCCCGGACACAGCACCCCGGACACAGCACTCCGGGCCCAGCACTCCGGACCCAGCACCCCGGACACAGCACCCCGGACACAGCACTTCGGGCCCAGCACCCCGGACCCAGCACCCCGGACCCAGCACCCCGGACGCAGCACCCCGGACCCAGCACCCCGGACCCAGCACTCCGGGCCCAGCACTCCGGACCCAGCACCCCGGACCCAGCACTCCGGGCCCAGCACCCCGGACCCAGCACCCCGGACCCAGCACCCCGGACACAGCACCCCGGACACAGCACTCCGGGCCCAGCACCCCAGACCCAGCACCCCGGACCCAGCACCCCAGACCCAGCACCCCGCACCCAGCACCCCGGACGCAGCACCCCGGACCCAGCACCCCGGACACAGCACCCCGGACACAGCACTCCGGGCCCAGCACCCCGGACCCAGCACCCCAGACCCAGCACCCCGGACCCAGCACCCCGGACCCAGCACCCCGGACCCAGCACCCCGGACACAGCACTCCGGGCCCAGCACCCCAGGCCCAGCACCCCGGACCCAGCACTCCGGACCCAGCACCCCGGACACAGCACGCCGGACACAGCACTCCGGGCCCAGCACTCCGGACCCAGCACCCCGGACACAGCACCCCGGACACAGCACTTCGGGCCCAGCACCCCAGACCCAGCACCCCGGACCCAGCACCCCGGACTCAGCACCCCGGACCCAGCACCCCGGACCCAGCACTCCGGGCCCAGCACTCCGGACCCAGCACCCCGGACCCAGCACTCCGGGCCCAGCACCCCGGACCCAGCACCCCGGACCCAGCACCCCGGACACAGCACCCCGGACACAGCACTCCGGGCCCAGCACCCCAGACCCAGCACCCCGGACCCAGCACTCCGGGCCCAGCACCCCGGACACAGCACCCCGGACACAGCACTCCGGGCCCAGCACTCCGGACCCAGCACCCCGGACACAGCACCCCGGACACAGCACTCCGGGCCCAGCACCCCAGACCCAGCACCCCGGACCCAGCACCCCGGACCCAGCACCCCGGACCCAGCACTCCGGGCCCAGCACTCCGGACCCAGCACCCCGGACCCAGCACTCCGGGCCCAGCACCCCGGACCCAGCACCCCGGACCCAGCACCCCGGACACAGCACCCCGGACACAGCACTCCGGGCCCAGCACCCCAGACCCAGCACCCCGGACCCAGCACTCCGGGCCCAGCACCCCGGACCCAGCACCCCGGACACAGCACCCCAGGCCCAGCACCCCAGACCCAGCACCCCGGACCCAGCACCCCGGACACAGCACTCCGGGCCCAGCACCCCAGACCCAGCACCCCGGACCCAGCACCCCGGACACAGCACTCCGGGCCCAGCACCCCGGACCCAGCACCCCAGACCCAGCACCCCGGACACAGCACCCCGGACACAGCACCCCAGACCCAGCACCCCAGGCCCAGCACTCCGGGCCCAGCACTCCGGACCCAGCACTCCGGACCCAGCACCCCGGACCCAGCACC
The DNA here is from genome assembly GCF_052327205.1 of Somniosus microcephalus. Classification (NCBI taxonomy): domain Eukaryota; kingdom Metazoa; phylum Chordata; class Chondrichthyes; order Squaliformes; family Somniosidae; genus Somniosus; species Somniosus microcephalus. The sequence goes on from NC_141015.1 coordinate 10,813,348, forward strand.
CCGGACACAGCACTCCGGGCCCAGCACCCCGGACCCAGCACCCCGGACCCAGCACTCCGGGCCCGGCACCCCGGACCCAGCACCCCGGACCCAGCACTCCGGGCCCAGCACTCCGGGCCCGGCACCCCGGACCCAGCACTCCGGGCACAGCACCCCGGACCCAGCACCCCGGACCCAGCACCCCGGACCCAGCACCCCGGGCCCAGCACTCCGGGCCCATCACCCCGGACCCAGCACCCAAGACCCAGCACCCCGGACCCAGCACCCCAGGCCCAGCACCCCAGGCCCAGCACTCCGGGCCCGGCACCCCGGACCCAGCACCCCGGACCCAGCACTCCGGGCCCAGCACTCCGGGCCCGGCACCCCGGACCCAGCACTACGGGCCCAGCACCCCGGACCCAGCACCCCGGACCCAGCACCCCGGACCCAGCACCCCGGGCCCAGCACTCCGGGCCCAGCACCCCGGACCCAGCACCCCAGACCCAGCACCCCGGACCCAGCACCCCGGAACCAGCACCCAAGACCCAGCACCCCGGACCCAGCCACCCGGACACAGCACCCCGGACACAGCACTCCGGGCCCAACACCCCAGACCCAGCACCCCGGACCCAGCACCCCGGGCCCAGCACCCCGGACCCAGCACCCCGGGCCCAGCACTCCGGGCCCAGCACCCCGGGCCCAGCACCCCGGACCCAGCACCCCGGGCCCAGCACTCCGGGCCCAGCACCCCGGGCCCAGCACCACAGGCCCAGCACCCCGGACCCAGCACCCCGGACCCAGCACCCCGGACCCAGCACCCCGGACCCAGCACCCCGGGCCCGGCACTCCAGGCCCAGCACTCCGGGCCCAGCACCCCGGACCCAGCACCCCGGGCCCGGCACTCCAGGCCCAGCACTCCGGGCCCAGCACCCCGGACCCAGCACCCCGGGCCCAGCACTCCGGACCCAGCACCCAAGACTCAGCACCCCGGGCCCAGCACCCCGGACCCAGCACCCCGGACCCAGCACCCCAGACCCAGCACCCCGGACCCAGCACCCCAGACCCAGCACCCCGGACCCAGCACCCCGGGCCCAGCACCCCGGACCCAGCACTCCGGGCCCAGCACTCCGGACCCAGCACCCCGGACCCAGCACCCCGGACCCAGCACTCCGGACCCAGCACTCCGGGCCCAGCACTCCGGGCCCAGCACTCCGGGCCCGGCACCCCAGACCCAGCACCCCGGACCCAGCACTCCGGGCCCAGCACTCCGGGCCCGGCACCCCGGACCCAGCACTCCGGGCCCAGCACCCCGGACCCAGCACCCCGGACCCAGCACCCCGGACCCAGCACCCCGGGCCCAGCACTCCGGGCCCAGCACCCCGGACCCAGCACCCAAGACCCAGCACCCCGGACCCAGCACCCCGGGCCCAGCACTCCGGGCCCAGCACTCCGGGCCCAGCACCCCGGACCCAGCACCCCAGACCCAGCACCCCGGACCCAGCACCCCGGACCCTGCACCCCGGACCCAGCACCCCGGGCCCAGCACTCCGGGCCCAGCACCCCGGGCCCAGCACCCCGGACCCAGCACCCCGGGCCCAGCACTCCGAGCCCAGCACCCCGGGCCCAGCACCACAGGCCCAGCACCCCGGACCCAGCACCCCAGACCCAGCACCCCGGACCCAGCACCCCGGACCCAGCACCCCGGACCCAGCACCCCGGGCCCGGCACTCCAGGCCCAGCACTCCGGGCCCAGCACCCCGGACCCAGCACCCCGGGCCCGGCACTCCAGGCCCAGCACTCCGGGCCCAGCACCCCGGACCCAGCACCCCGGGCCCAGCACTCCGGACCCAGCACCCAAGACTCAGCACCCCAGGCCCAGCACCCCGGACCCAGCACCCCGGACCCAGCACCCCAGACCCAGCACCCCGGACCCAGCACCCCAGACCCAGCACCCCGGACCCAGCACCCCGGGCCCAGCACCCCGGACCCAGCACTCCGGGCCCAGCACTCCGGACCCAGCACCCCGGACCCAGCACCCCGGACCCAGCACTCCGGACCCAGCACTCCGGGCCCAGCACTCCGGGCCCAGCACCCAAGACCCAGCACCCCGGGCCCAGCACCCCGGACCCAGCACTCCGGGCCCAGCACCACAGGCCCAGCACCCCGGACCCAGCACCCAAGACCCAGCACCCCGGGCCCAGCACCCCGGACCCAGCACCCCGGACCCAGCACTCCGGACCCAGCACCCCGGACCCAGCACCCCGGACCCAGCACCCCGGGCCCAGCACTCCGGGCCCAGCACCCCGGACCCAGCACCCCGGACCCAGCACCCAAGACCCAGCACCCCGGGCCCAGCACCCCGGACCCAGCACCCCGGACCCAGCACTCCGGACCCAGCAGCCCGGGCCCAGCACTCCAGGCCCAGCACTCCGGACCCAGCACCCCGGACCCAGCACACCGGACCCAGCACTCCGGGCCCAGCACCCAAGACCCAGCACCCCGGGCCCAGCACCCCGGACCCAGCACTCCGGGCCCAGCACTCTGGACCCAGCACCCCAGACCCAGCACCCCGGACCCAGCACTCCAGGCCCAGCACCCCGGACCCAGCACCCCAGACCCAGCACCCCGGACCCAGCACCCCAGACCCAGCACCCCGGACCCAGCACCCCGGACCCAGCACTCCAGGCCCAGCACTCCGGGCCCAGCACCCCGGACCCAGCACCCCGGGCCCGGCACTCCAGGCCCCGCACTCTGGGCCCAGCACTCCGGGCCCAGCACCAGAAAACCCACCACCAACTTTTTACAAACTCACTCCAACTCTCTGCAGCAATCAAGCACCCAGCAGCACCTGCTCACTCCTAGCCCCTCCCACCTACAGGGTGCTGCCCACTGAGCCACGGCTAACCCCTCCTTGAGGAGGATTGTGGGTGGCACCTGTTGTGTATGTACCTTTAAGAGAAGAACTGATTCAATACTGCAGTACCGGCAGTGACCACCCCTGTATATAAAGCCATAGCAGGCTTCTGTACTTCAGTCTTAAGTTACCCTCTGTTCAGTAAATACCTGTTATTATTGTTCTCCTGCAGTCCATGTATTATTGATACTCGGACACTACAGCACCGTCACCACGTTATTTAACTTACCGGCGGTTGGCATTGGAGACAACCATGGATAGTGAATGGGGAGTGAAGAGTCAAACCATGAAAAGACTCTAAGAAGAGCAGGGGAATATCCCCAGTGTCAGGGCCGATAATTTTCCCCGCAACCAACTCCTAAAAAAGTCCCAGATTATCTGGTCATTATCACAATGCTGTATGTGGGATCTTGCGGTGTGGAAATTGGCTGCGCCGTTTCCTACACTTCAAAAGTACTTCATTGGCTGTAAAGCGCTTTGGGACGTCCTGAGGTCCCGAAAGGGGCTATATAAATGCAAGTCTTACTTTCCTTACAACTGGGACAGGCAGAGCACAGGTCAGCCGATCACTAACCAGTGACTCCTGGTGTCCGTGTGTGGATGTCCAGTGAGGAAGCGTACAGGAACGGACTCCACCCCCACACCCCGCACCATCCAATCGCCTGCCGACACTCACTGCGAACACTCGAAGAGGGGCCACTTCAATGAGGTTCCCATGGAACTGCCCCCCAACAAGAGGGCGGGAGGGGGTGGGGGGGCTTCAGAGAGAGATGGGAAACTCACTGGGGAATAAAGAGACAGTTTTAAGGAGAGGTTTGGAGCTGAATGCTTTAACAGACAAGTTATCCAGGGAAACTCTCTTCCATCAGACGTAGAGCTGCAGAGCTCAGTGTTCCTGTGTCTTATCATCTACTCAATTAGACAAATTGGAGAGGAAAGCAGCTAGCAAATTGGGCAATATCCGTTATATTGGTTTACACAAGCAACAAGGAAGAAAACATGGTTTTCTATTTCTTTCCTCCTCCAGTTCTCCTTCTGAATTTCTGCCCGAGGGCAGTGACCATTCTACACCTGTACTGGGGACAGAGACCCTCTGGTACGTTGCCCAAGCCTGTGAGCTGGGACAGTAAAGGGCCGATTTGCCAAATGCGTGCTCCTGGCGCAGAGCCTCGCCCGCAGGGAGCACATATCGGGAAACTGCAGCCCGACTCCCACGATTCTCCGGCCATTCAAATTAATAGGTGTGAAATCGTGAAGCACAACCCACGATTTCCCAGCATGTGCACCCAGTGGGTGAGGGGAGCAGGGGGAGATCACCTTTGACCCTTAAGTGTCAGCAGGCTATTTGAGAGTTGAGGCGTTCAGAGCCAAGTCCAGTCCCACCCATGCAGCGATTTCCAGCAGGATTCACTGCTTAGTGAACATGAGGATAATTAAGTGATTCTTTTGCCGTCTGTCCTTCACTTAACATGCTGCAGCCTTTAGTACAAAGCACTATGGGGGGGAAAACAGGGTGCTAATGGGGCGCAAAGCTCCTAGCGCCCGGGCACGGTGCCACTAACACCCCCCCATGAAATTCAGCGGCGGTAGTAGCCGGTAGCGCCCCGCGGCGCTGTGCCTCCAACGATGACGTCATCATTGTGCGCAGCATCCCGCTTGCGCCCCGGCCGCAAACTTGGCTCGCGCACCCTGCCCTATGTCCGACAGGGTCAGGGTGTCGTGTTTGCGGCCAGGGCGGCGATAATCAAAGGGCAGGTGCCGGGCGGCCATTTTTTTGGGGGGCCGCCTGCCAGCACTTTGCCCCTCTCGTCTCCTCCTGCGAGGTGCCGGCCGCGATCGGTCAGCCGGCACTCCTCTCGAGTGCCGGGCTCTTTTGACGGCACCCCGCTCCCCGGTGATCCAGCAGGGCCCCGGTGCGCGCTGCGCTAGGCCCCTCTCCTTTAATCAGGGGTGGGAGGCCTGCAGTGGCGCTACGTGTCGACGTGTGTGGCTCTGCTGCACATAGCGCCGCAATATTCAATGGGAGCGCCCCAAGAGGGAGGGGGAGCGCTTCCAGTAGCACCCCGCCTCCTGCTTGGGGCGCTACCACTCAATTTCGGGCGTGGAGGCGCTAACTTTTTTGGAGCACTAAAAGTAGCGCCCCGGTGAAATTAGCGGCCCAAAGGGGACGCGACCCAATTTTTCCCCCTAATATACTTTATCAAATTCAGCGGCAAACTGTAATTCCCGTCCAATGTCAGCCTAGCACCTATTGGACTGCCCACACCAAGTCTCATTATGAAAGGTTTTTTATAGTGCAGGGTAGGGACTTAACCAGAATTCTGTCACACACATGACCAGATTAAAAAACACACTTGGGGAAACCCATCTCAAGTCCTTCCTTATGTATCAAACTGTCAAAACTTAGTGAAGTGATCGGGAAGAAGAGATCTTTTAATGAAAAGTGGGAGAGTTTTCAAGGTCATTAACAATTCATTAGTAAAATTAAAGCATGGTTTAGAAACAGGCAACTTCTGGGAAATGAGGGGGGCGATTTTGCCAGTCCTGGGGAGGCAGGATTGGAGGCAGGACTGCCGGAAAATGGTAGAATCTGGGGGCGGGTACCCATCCCGCCCCCAACCCGCCTCCGTGCCATCTTCCCAGGAGGCGGGTAGCCGACCCACGCCAGGTCCCGTCTCCTGGAGGCGAGAAGTGGATTACAGCCACTTAACTACCTGTGAACAGGCAGTTAAGAGGATTATCCCCATTTTTCCACCAGAGGCGCGGGCTTCCAGACGTCGGGAAACCCCGCCAGGGTCATCGAGGCGAGCAGTGGGTCTACGGGGGTCTGCGGGGTGCAAAAGTGTGCTGTGGAGGTAAGTGATGGGTGCAAGTGTGGAGAGGTGAGTATGTGAGGTGAGTGAAAAGTGATAGAAAATGTTTACTTACCTTTGTTTCTTCCTGCAGGCTTCAACAGTTGGGGATGCGGAGAGTCTCGCATCTCACCGGCAGAGATGACAGATGGCTGCTGCATTCTCCGATGCAACATCCATTTGATTTCTGCTCACAAGAGGTTTGGTGAGTCTTGAGTACAAAGACTCATCAAACAACAGAGAACGTCAGTGTTTGATAGCTTCACAGAGCTGTCAAACGATGACAATTCAGCTGTCAAAAAATTTTGACAGATGAAACGTCATACGCTGACGTTCTCTGTAACCGGCTTCCCCTTAATTGGCCCGCTAAGCCCGCTGGCCAATATTTATTTATTAATATTTATTACTCAAACAACATAATTAAAGCAGCTTATCTGCTCATTTATCACATTGTTGTTTGTGGGAGCTTGCTGGGTGCAAATTGGCTGTTGCGTTTCCTACACTGCAACAGCGACTAGACTTCAAAAATACTTCATTGGCTGTAAAACGCTTTGGGACGTCCTGAGGTTGTGAAAGGCGCTATATAAATGCAAGCTGGTTCTTTCTTTCTTGGGGTCTCCCCAACCAGTGGGTGTGGGCAGGTGAAAGGAAGGTGGCATTGCAGCGGGTCCGCCACCTTGGATTTTGTTGGGCTAAGTTGCCAACTCTCCCATACCAAACTTAGGCGACCAGGCCAAAGATACACCAGCAAGACATCAGGGAAGGTCCCAGCCAGATTGTCAAAGTTCTGAACACTCTTTCTGAATAAACCTCGCATGTGCACAGTTCTGTTGTTGCCAAGATCACTCCACCGTGTAAACGGGATGGATTCAGGATCAGGACATAGAAAGGTTAGCAGAATGAGCAGACAAGTGGCAGATCAAATTTGATACAGAGAAGTGTGAGGTGATGCATTTTGGATAGGCTAGACGGGGAAAGGCTGTTCCCACTAGTTGATGGTACAAGGACTAGGGGACACAGATTTAAGGTTTTGGGCAAGAGATACAGGGGAGATGTGAGGAAAAACTCTTTTACGCAGCGAGTGGTGATGACCTGGAACTCGCTGCCGATGGAAGGGGAGACTGTATAGGCACTTGAGGGAAATAAACTTGCAGGGCTACGGGGATAGAGCGGGGGAATGGGACTGGCTGAATTGCTCTGCAGAGACCCGGCACGGACTCGATGGGCCGAATGGCCTTCTGTGCCATTATCACTCTATGACTCTATGGGGGAGAAATTCGGTATCACCCCGTTTAGGGCGCAATTATCGGCTGGGCGCAAAATTTAGCGCCTACCACTAATTATCGCCCCTGACTGCAAGCTTGGCTTCTATCGCCCCTGGAGGTGATTAGAGCGCTAAATCAGGAGCTACACACCTGTCTTAAGGCACTAACGCTGAGGAGCGAAGCTCATGTGATGTCAGTCAGCAATGGAACACAGACACACTGGCGCCGGCCTGTTCTTAAAGTGGGGTGGAGGGGTAGATCTTGCTCTCCAGCCACACCCTGCTCATTGCAGCCTTGAATCTCGGTCTGGAGAGACCTGTACATCAATTCTGCTGGAAAGAGCAATGGAGAGGCTCGGGGAAAGAGCTTAGGGTGCAGCCCCCATAGTCTCTTCAAAATCGATGCAACGAAGGTCAAATCAAAATGAACCTGCAAAGTGCTGCTCAGTACCCAAAACACCTTCACACAGCAATTTTTTCCTTCAGGTACTTATCCAATTCCCTTTTGAAAGCCACGGTTGAGTCTGCCTCCACCACCCTCTCAGGCAGTGCATTCCAGATCCTAACCACTCGCTGCGTAAAAAAGTTTTTCCTCATGTTGCCTTTGGTTCTTCTGCCAAAGTTAAGGTTCATAGTTTATAAAGTTTAGAAGGTCTTAATTTTGTGGTTATAGTTTCTAAGGTCTCTGTTGTGTAGCGGGGAGTGCTAGGAAACAAGGACCCTTTGAGTATATCATTTAATTGTAGTATAATTGGTGGTATTGATTTAATTTAAATTAATTAAAGGGTAAGTCATGGCAGCATAGCTCGGCCCCGTGGCATGCTCCTCCTGCACTATGTGGGAAATCAGGGACACTTCCTGTGTCCCTCACGACAATGTGTGCGGGAAGTGTATCCAGCTGCAGCTACTGACAGACTGCATTGCAGCGCTGGAGCTGCGAATAGATACATACTGGAGCATTTGCGATGCTGAGGACATTGTGGATATTAGTTTAATCAGTTGGTCACATCGCAGGTAAAGGCTGCACAGGCAGGAAGGGAGTGTTGACCGCCAGGCAGAGTAGTAGGCACAGGCAGGTAGTGCAGGGGTCCCCTGTGCCCATCCCCTGCTCAAACAGATATACCGCTTTCGATATTGTTGGGGAGGATGGCTTATCAGGGGAAGGCAGCAGCAACCAACTTCCTGGCACCATGAGTGGTTCTGCTGCACAGGACAGGAGGCAAAAGAGTGGGAGAGCTATAGTGATAGGGGATTCTATTGTAAGGGGAATAGATATGCGTTTCTGCAGCCACAAACGAGACACCAGGATGGTATGTTGCCTCCCTGGTGCAAGGGTCAAGGACGTCTCAGAGCGGCTGCAGGGCATTCTGGAGGGGGAGGGTGAACAGCCAGTTGTCATGGTGCATATAGGTACCAATGATATAGGAAAAAATGGGATGAGGTCCTAAAAGCTGAATATAGGGAGTTAGGAGGTAAATTAAAAAATAGGACCTCAAAGGTAGTAATCTCAGGATTGCTACCAGAGCCACGTGCTAGTCAGAGTAGAAATAGAAGGATATTTCAGATGAATACGTGGTTGGAAGAATGGTGCAAGGGGGAGGGATTCAAATTCCTGGGACATTGGAACCGGTTCTGGGGGAGGTGGGACCAGTACAAACTGGACGGTTTGCACCTGGGCAGGACCGGGACCGATGTCCTAGGGGAAGTGTTTGCTAGTGCTGTTCAGGAGGGTTTAAACTAATATGACAGGGGGTTGGGAACCTGTGCAGGGAGACAGAGGAAAGGGAAGCAAGGATAGAAGCAAAAGACAGGAAGGAGAAAAGCAAAAGTGGAAGTCAGAGAAATCAAGGGTTTAAATCAAACATGGCCGCAGTAAACAATAATTCTAAAAGGTCTGAGTGTTAATAAAACAACCATGAACGCACTGTGTCTTAATGTGAGGAGCATACTTAATAAGGTGGATGAATTGGCTGCGCAAATAGATGTAAACGGATATGATATAATTGGGATTACGGAGACATGGCTCCAGGGTGACCAAGGCTGGGAATTCAACATCCAGGGGTATTCAAATGTCAGGAAGGACAGGCAAAAAGGAAAAGGTGGTGGGGTAGCATTGCTGGTTAAAGAGGAGATTAACACAATAGTAAGGAAGGATATTAGCTCTGATGATGTGAAATCTGTATGGGTAGAGCTGAGAAATACCACGGGGCAGAAAATGTTAGTGGGAGTTGTATACAGACCCCCAAACAGTAATGCTGAGGTTGGGGATGGTATTAAATGGGAAATTAGAGATGCGTGCAATAAGGGCACAGCAGTTATCATGGGTGACTTTAATCTACATATAGATTGGTCTAACCAAATTAGTAACAATACTGTGGAAGAGGAATTCCTAGAGTGTATACGGGATGGTTTCCTGAACCAATATGTTGAGGAACCATCTCGAGACCAGGCCATCTTAGACTGGGTATTTTGTAATGAGAAAGGATTAATTAGCAATCTTGTTGTGCGAGGCCCCTTGGGGCGGAGCGATCATAATATGATTGAATCAACTACTTCACTCTCCATTTTAATGAAGAATTCTGAGACTTGGGTACTGAATTTAAATAAACGAAACTACGATGGTATGAGGCGCAAGTTGGCTAGGATGGATTGGGGAATGTTGCTTAAAGGGTTGATGGTGAATAGGCAATGGCAAACATTTAAAGACCACATGGATGAACTACAGAATTTGTTCATCCCTGTTTGCCATAAAAATAAAACAAAAAAGGTGACTCAACATTGGCTAACGAGGTAAATTTGGGATAGCATAAGATCTAAGAAGAGGACATATACATTGGCCAGAAAAAGCAGCAAACCTGAGGATTGGGAGCAGTTTAGGATTCAGCAAAGGAGGACAAAGGGATTAATTAAGAGGGGGAAAATAGGGTATGAGAGTAAGCTTGCAGGGAACATAAAAACTGACTGTAAAAGCTTCTATAGCTATGTGAAGAGAAAAAGATTGGTGAAGTCAAGCGTAGGTCCCTTGCAGTCAGAATCAGGGGAATTTATAATGGGGAACAAAGACATGGCAGACCAATTAAATACATACTTTGGTTCTGTCTTCACAAAGGAGGACACAATTAAACACCAGGGATGTCGGGGAACATAGGGTCTAATGAGAGGGAGGAACTGAAGGAAATCAGTATTTGTAGGGAAATGGTGTTAGGGAAATTGACGGGATTGAAGGCCGATAAATCCCCAGGGCCTGATAATCTACATCCTAGGGTACTTAAGGAAGTGGCCCTAGAAATAGAGATGCATTGCTGGTCATCTTCCAAAATTCTATAGACTCTGGAACAGTTCCCATGGATTGGATGGTAGCTAATGTAACCCCACTATTTAAAAAGGTGGTAGAGAAAAAACGGGGAATTATAGACCGGTAAGCCTGACATCGGTAGTGGGGAAAATGCTCGAGTCCATTATAAAAGATGTAATAGCAGAGCACTTGGAAAACAGTGACAGGATCGGACAAAGTCAACATGGATTTACAAAAGGTAAATCATGCTTGACTAATCTACTGGAATTTTTTGAGGATGTAACTGGTAGAATAGATAAGGGAGAACCAGTGGATGTGGTGTATTTGGACTTTCAGAAGGTTTTCGATAAGGTCCCGTATAAGAGACTAGCGTGCAAAGTTAAAGCACATGGGATTGGGGGTAAGGTACTGGCTTGGATAGAAAACTGGTTGGCAGACAGAAAGCAAAGAGTTGGAATAACGGGTCTTTTTCCGAGTGGCAGGCAGTGACTCGTGGGGTACCGCAGGGATCGGTGCTAGGGCCCCAGTTATTCACAATATATATTAATGATCTAGACGAGGGAACTAGATGGAATATCTCCAAGTTTGCAGACAACACAAAGCTGGGTGGGCGTGTGTGCTGTGAGGAGGATGCAGAGAAACTCCAGTACGATTTGGACAGGTTGGGTGATTGGGCAGATGCATGGCAGATGCAGTATAATGTGGATAAATGCGAGGTTATCCACTTTGGTGGCAAAAACAAGAAGGCAGATTATTATCTGAATGGCAATAGATTGGGAAAAGGGGAAGTGCAATGAGACCTGGGTGTCCTTGTGCGCCAGTCACTGAAGGTAAGCATGCAGGTGCAGCAGGCGATTAAGAAGGCAAATGCTATCCTGGCCTGCATAGCGAGAGGATTCGAGTACAGGAACAAGGATGTCTTGCTGCAGTTGTACAGGGCCTTGGTGAGACCACACCTTGAGTATTGTGTGCAGTTTTGGTCACCTTATCTGAGGAAGGATGTTCTTGCCATGGAGAGAGTGCAGCGAAGATTCACCAGACTAATACCTGGGATGGCTGGAATGACGTATGAGGAGAGATTGGGTCGATTAGGCTTATATTCGCTGGAGTTTAGAAGAATGAGAGGGGATCTCATTGAAACTTATAAAATTCTAACAGGACTAGACAGACTAGACGCAGGAAGGATGTTCCCGATGGCCGGGGAGTCCAGAACCAGGGGTCACAGTCCAAGGATAAGGGGTAAGCTATTTAGGACTGAGATAAGGAGGAATTTCTTCACCCAGAGAGTGGTGAACCTGTGGAATTCTCTACCACAGAAGGCAGTTGAGGCCAATTCATTAAATATATTCAAGAAGGAGTTGGATATATTTCTTAAGGCTAAAGGGATCAAGGGATATGGGGAGAAAGCAGGGACAGGGTGACATAATAAAACTCACTACGCACTTGGTTTGAGTATAAAGCAAGGCTTTAATCAACTTGTTTCAGAACATGGAGGTCTAGTTGTACTTCACTAGTTCCTTGTCTTACAAAATGTCCCGGTAAACTGGGGCTGACGCCCGAGTATTTATACTCCTTGGACGGCGCCACCAGCTGGCCGTCCAGCATTATTTCACGAGTAGTTTCTTGATGAATGATGAGATTTATAACATTCTTCCTGCCTAAAAGATTTGGAAGTCCGACGACTTCCTCATAGCGGATCAGGCGGACCACGAATAGCCGCAGTCTTTTAGATTTTTGTTCATGGCTAGAAGGCACATCTCCCCGGACCGTGTTTTGGTCCCTGGGCTGCTTGATCCATACCGGTGGATCGACAGGGCCCGTGTTGCTCTGATCGACCCGAGGGAGGCTGGGGAGATCGTGACTCCGGGTGTGGGTCCCCACAGGCGCAGAACTGGCTTCATCCTGTTGGATAGCCGGGGTTTGACCGGCGTCCTGGCCTCGGGTGGCCATCCCACGGGGAGCGCTCAGCTCCCCGAGTGGATCTGGTGGGGCAGCTGGCAGATCCCTCGATGCCCCAGGTAGGGCGTCATCTTCGTGGGAGCGCAGGGTTTCGGCATCATCCCCATGGGTCCCTCTATCGGTTGGGTCCGTTGAACTGGCCGGACAGGGAGCCAGGTCCCGGAGCGAAACGGTGGACTCCCAGCCATCAGGGTACAGCACGTGCGCGTATGTGGGGTTGACGTCTGTGACTTCCACCCCGTCGACGAGAGGATCGGTTTTAGATGATCGGACGAATCTTCGGAGCAGCACGGGGCCGGGAGCTGCCAATCATGACGGTAGAGACGTCCCATGGGTGGAGCGACGCTGGAAGCTGAAGAATCGCTTGTGAGGTGTGACATTGGTAGACATAGAAAGGAGAGACCTGATGGAATGCAACACGTCAGAGAGCATAGTTTCCCACTGCTGGTCTGGTAGGTTGCATGAACTCAGCGCAAGACGAACAGCGTTCCAAATTATAGCGTTTTATCTCTCAACCTGTCCGTTACCGATGGGATGGTATGGTGTCGTTTTACTTGTGGCGATTCCCTGTTGGGAGGGATAACTTTTGATTTCACTTGACATGAAGGAGGGACCCCGATCAGAGTGGATGAAATTGGCCGTTCCGCAAAGGGAAAAGACTTGATCGAGGCATTTGATCACTGTGGAAGTAAGCATATTGGAACAGGGGAAAGCAAAGGGAAAGCGTGAATATTCGTCCACCATAGTAAGTAAGTAGGTGTTTCGCCTTGAGGAAGGCAATGGCCCTTTAAAGTCAATGCTGAGTCGCTGCATAGGCTGCATAGCATGTATGAGCGAGCCATCCGATGGATGGAAGAATTGCGGTTTTAATTCCGCACAAATTCTACAGGAGGAGCACGTTCATTTCACATCTTCTGTAGAAAATGGGAGATTTTTAGATCGCACAAAGTGCAGCATATGGGTAACGCCAGGATGCCATAAGTCAGTATGAAGATCCGCCAGAGTCGAAGTTGACACAGAAGAGCAGAATGCCCGCTTGAGGGTATCCGGGGCCACATTCTCTTTGCCGGGTCGATAATGTATGGTGTATCCAAAGGCAGCCAATTCCATCCTCCAGAGTTGTATTTTGTTATTCTTGATCTTAGTGCGTTTCCGGTTATCCAGCGTAAAGGCCACGGAGCGCTGATCGGTTATAAGTGTGAAATGGCAACGAGCGAGAAAATGACTCCATTTACGTACCGCTTCGATGATAGCCGTAGCCTCCTTCTCGATAGGAGGATAATGGAGCTCGCTACTGTTGTGTATGTACCTTTAAGAGAATAACTGGTCTCAGACTGCAGTACCGGCAGTGACCACCCCTGTATAAAAGGCGCTAGTAAGCCTCTGTAGTTTCAGTTTCCCGATTGACTCCATTCAGTAAAGACTTGTTTTGTTCAACTCCTGCTGTCGGTGTCTCAATCATACACGGACATAATACTGGCGACGAGCAGATACGAACTTACCTACAGTCTGCACCACCTCCTGGGATCCATTCCTGAAGCGAAGTGAGCAGAGGTCGAGGCCAGAAGGAAGAAAGAAGCAGTAGAAACGGGCGTCGACCGTGGGCATCCGCCCCTGAGTCAGCGGAGTTGAAGATTGCTGGAGAAGCTGTCGAAAGCGGGGCCTGGTTCCTGTCGACGGTGCTTCAGCTAATCGGGCTGGTGGCAGGTAGTACACTGATACTTCCTGGGCTGCGGCGGTCGCGAACTCGAGCGGGTGGCTTGCAACGGGGCCGAGCAGCGTTGCAGGGAAGAGGAGAGAGAGAGGGTGGAGCACACAGGGCGCGGCCGGTGCTACGAAGCCGGGCTGCGTATAGACCCGAGAAGAGGTAGGCAAGAGTCCCACAGGGTTGTTCCACGACGGGAAAATAATAAAAAAAAGAAATATTAAACGCGCAGGAAACCGCGAGGAGCTGCAGGTTGCAACGGAAACCATGGAAAGCAGCACTAGCAACAGCGGGGAAGAAGGCAAAAGCACGGGAGGCACCATCTTAATCAGCGGGGGAAGATGGCAAAGCACGGGAGGCGCCATTTTGTTAAATCGGGGAAGAAGGCAAAGCGCGGGAGGCGCCATTTTAGATTTTCAAGATGCCGAAGACTGGCTGTATCAATGCCTTTGATAATACAATAGAGGACTGGACCACGTATGTGGAAAGAGTCGAGGTATATTGCGAGGCAAACGAAATAGCCGATGAGAAAAAGGCATCGGTATTGCTAAACTTAATGGGCGCTAGAACGTACAGCCTATTGCGGGACCTGATTACTCCAGCCAAACCGAAGGCGAAGAGTTTTAACGAAATTGTTGCTGTCCTACAGGAACACCTAAACCCTGCACCGCTGTTGATAGCCGAAAGATTTAAATTCCACAGGAGAACTCAGCATAAAGATGAGAGCAATGCTGAGTACCTTACGGAACTACGCAAGCTATCAAAGCACTGCCAGTTCGGAGCAGGACTGGCAGATACCCTACGGGACAAATTTGTCTGTGGACTCCTGAGTGAAGGAACACAGAAGAAGTTACTCTCAGAGAAAGAGCTGACGCTAGATAAGGCTTTCAGCATGGCAGTAGCGTACGAAGCAGCAGCCAGAGGAGCTGCAGAAATACAACAAAAGCCACAGGAATACGGCACCCACGCAATGACACGGGGATTTGCAAAATGTTATCGCTGCGGCAGAACTAACCATGACCAGATGGACTGCTGGTCCAAGGACAAAATATGCAGGCAATGCGGAAAGATGGGACACATTGCACGAGTTTGCAGGTCTGGGAAGAAGACCAGCGACAACAAAAAGGCTACGAAGGAACAGTACAAGAAAGTACAAAAGATGACGGACAGTAGTTCTGAAGACCAGATGAGCGATAGTGAATCCGGGAACAAGAGACTAAGCTGTCTCAAACTTCACAATGTAATCGCAAAAGAGGATCACCGAACCATTTGGGTCACCCTCACGATAGCAGGGTCCCAAGTTAAAACGGAATTGGATACAGGATCAGCACTAACCGCCATGAATCGACGAGACTACGAGCGGCTATTTTCACAAATAATCTTGAGGGAGACATCCATCATCTTGACGACGTATATGGGGCAAAAAGTATACCCCAGAGGAAAAATAAGGGTGCCTGTCGAATACAACGGCAAGAAAATACGGAAATTGTATCTCTACATACTGCCAAATGGTGGACCACCGTTATTGGGACGTGAATGGATCAGGAAGATAAACTTAGATTGGCACTCCATTCATGCAATGACGGTGGACGGTAAAAAAGATGAAGACGTCACTCCTGGACGATTGTCAACAATCTTAGCTAACGCCAAAGAGGTATTTCAACAAGAACTGGGCACTCTTAAAGGCGTAACCGCCTCGATAAAAATAGAGGAGAATGCAATTCCCAAATTTTTCAAAGCAAGACCGGTACCATATGCAATTCGCCCAGCCGTCGAGGCAGAGCTGGAGAATCTGGAGAAGGCAGGCGGGTTGTCTAAGGTCGACTGGAGCGAGTGGGCGACACCCATCGTTCCTGTCATGAAGAAAACGTTAAGCAATAAGTCTGAGGAGCCAAGGAAGGTTCGCATCTGTGGGGATTTCAAGGTGACGGTGAACCCAGTCCTTCACACAGTACAATATCCTCTTCCAAGGATAGAAGGCATCTTCGCCTCACTGTCTGGAGGGAAGCGTTTTACAAAAATTGACCTAGCACAAGCATATTTGCAGATGGAGGTTGAAGAATCCTCTAGGAAGTATCTCACGATAAACACTCACAAAGGTCTTTACCAGTATCATCGATTGGTATTCGGAGTAGCATCGGCTCCGGCGATATGGCAAAGAGCGATGGAACAAGTCCTGCAAGGGATTCCGGGGACTCAGTGTTACTTGGACGACATCCTTGTGACAGGTGAAAATGACAGTGAACACCTTAACAACCTAGAACAGGTGCTCACTAGACTACGGGAACATGGGCTACAAGCCAACCGCCCCAAGTGCGAGTTTTTAAAGAAACAGATATCGTATTGTGGCCACGTGATTGACGAAGAGGGGTTACATAAGTCCCCTGACAAAATTGAAGCGGTTGTTAAGGCCCCAGCACCTGAAAATGTGTCGCAACTGAGGTCATTCCTCGGATTGGTGAATTACTACCATAAGTTTTTGCCGAATTTGTCGACAATTCTGCACCCACTGAAAGCCCTGCTGCGAATGGGAGTAGCATGGAAATGGAGCAATGACTGTAAGCGGGCCTTTCAGAAGAGTAAGGACTTAATCACTTCAAGAGAAGTATTGGCTCACTACAACCCTGCACTGCCGATCAGACTGGCGTGTGATGCGTCTCCCTACGGCATTGGGGCGGTACTGTCACATAAATTCCTTGATGGTTTAGAGAGGCCGATAGCTTTTGCGTCACGCTCGTTAACTTCTGCCGAGCGTAACTACGCCCAGGTTGACAGAGAGGCCCTCAGCCTAGTGTGGGGGGTGAAGAGGTTCAATCACTACCTGCACGGTCAAAAATTTACTCTACTAACTGATCATCAACCCCTTGCCTCCATTTTCAACCCTCAGAAGGGCGTACCGATAATGACAGCGCAACGGCTGCAGAGGTGGTCCCTTTTCCTAGGGGCACACCAATATGACATCGAGTACAAAGGAACTAAACAGCATGGGAATGCTGATGGATTGTCACGCCTACCGTTGCCGACGGTGGAAGAAGAAGACCTTGCAGTGGATCCAATGGAGTTATTCCACTCGACCATAGTCGAATGTCTCCCTGTGACGAATGCAAACATAGAAAAGGAAACACGGAATGACCCGACACTATCACGGGACTATGATTTAACGGTGAAGGGATGGCCAGCACATGGCGAACCACTGCTGCTAGCATTCTCGCCGAGGAGAGAACAGCTGTCAGTGTGCAGAGGAACCTTGATGTGTGGATCCAGAGTAGTAATTCCACCTAAGTTGACGGATAGAGTGCTCAATGAGCTTCATGAGGGTCATCTGGGTGGGGTAAAAATGAAGACCTTAGCCAGAGCGTTTGTGTGGTGGCCGGGAATCGATAGAGAAATCGAAGAGATTACCAAGAGCTGTGCAGGATGCCAGAAGGTCCAAAACGCCCCACCACAAGCTCCTCTACATCCATGGGAGTGGCCCTCATCTCCATGGCAAAGGGTGCACATTGATTTTGCTGGTCCCTTCATCGACTCTATATTTTTAATTGCGGTGGATGCACATTCAAAGTGGCCAGAGGTAATAAAAATGTCCTCAACCACCACAGAAAAAACTATCACAGTTTTACGAACCATATTCGCCAGGAATGGGCTGCCTGAACAGATTTGCTCTGACAATGGACCACAGTTTGTGTCTGAAGAGTTCCGGAGGTTCTTAAAGAACAATGGTGTTAAGCATTATACATCTGCCCCATATCATCCAGCCACTAATGGATAGGCCGAGAGGTTTGTTCAAACATTCAAGAAGGCTATCAAGGCAATGTCTAATGAAGATATACCCCTACAACACAAGGTGGACAACTTCTTGTTTGCCTACCGGAATGCGACACATGCGGTTACCAACCAAACTCCAGCCATGATGTTTTTCAATCGAAGACTACGATGCCGCTTGGATTTGGTTAAGCCAAAAGTCCGAAGAGATGTGGAGAACAGGCAGTTTCAGAATATGAATGAAAGGCAGACCAGGAGTTTTAAGATAGGTCAACCAGTTTTGGCCCGGGACTACCGCACTGAGAAATGGCAACCAGGAACGATTTGTACACGGCAAGGACCTCTCATGTATACCGTGGACGTTGGAGAGAGCATTGTAAGACGCCATGCTGACCAGATTCTAGAGTCACTGGAAAACGTCAACTCCACACCACGATCTGATACACCTGACAATGAAATCGATGTACCAATTGCAGCTACCGCAGAATCGGTGATATTGGAAGCAGATGAACCAAACAACGACATTGATCCCGACTCAACCTTGCCAGAAGAACCTGATACCCCAAAGAGGCGTTATCCAGACAGAATCAGGAAGCCTCCTCAAAGACTGAACTTATAATTGCTTAAACTCAACCAATGTATCTAGCAACCGTAATTGTGATTGTAATTCGTTATCATTTAGTTGTTAAATGAATGTTATGTACTGTTTATCTAAAAGGGGAGGAATTGTTTTGTATGTACCTTTAAGAGAATAACTGGTCTCAGACTGCAGTACCGGCAGTGACCACCCCTGTATAAAAGGCGCTAGTAAGCCTCTGTAGTTTCAGTTTCCCGATTGACTCCATTCAGTAAAGACTTGTTTTGTTCAACTCCTGCTGTCCGTGTCTCAATCATACACGGACATAATAGCTACCCTGCAAAGTTCTGGACAGAAATGCAACGGGTCAACCACCTTGATTCAAGGTAGCAGAGATCACCACATCCGATGCATCGCACTCGACCACGAAAGGAAGATTTTCATCAATGGAACGAGGCGTGGCTTTTTCCAGTTGTCACTTGAGGAGGTTGAAAGCTGAAATAGCCGTTGCCTCTAATGGAAATGACTTTGCGTGAAGCAGGGGCTGGATCTTGTCGGAGAAGTGGGGTATCCATTTCACATAATAGGCGAACATGCCAAGTGCCCGACGAAGAGAGCCGAGATTCGTAGGGGGAGGGAGCTCCTGAAGCGGACGAAGTCGCTCCGGATCCGATTTGATGACACCGTTGCCCACCCAGTAGCCAAGGATGTTGACTGATGGTACTGATTTCACAGATTTGGACTCATTTAAGGTTAAGTTGCGACGATGGAGAACGTCAAAAAATTTCTGGAGATTGGCATCATGTTCCTTCTGGTCATGACCAGCAATGGTGATATTATCCAGATATGCAAAAGTGTCCATTAAGTTCTCCTGTTTGACTAGGCTATCCATTGCCCATTGAAAGATGGCCACCCCATTGGTGACCCCAAATGGAAGGCGACAAAACTGGTAAAGCCGACCATTGGCCTCAAATGCCGTATACTTTTTGTCAGAGTCCTTTAACGGTACTTGATGGTATGCGCTCTTTAAATCAAAAGTTGAAAAAACTTGTAGTTGGAAAGGTTATTGACCATGTCATCGATGCGTGGTAGTGGGTAGGCATCCAGGTCGGTATACTGGTTAATAGTTTGCGAGTAATCGATGCAAAGCCGTTTCTTGTGTTGCTTCAGAGGATTTTTAACAACGACGACTTGAACCCGCCAGGAAGTTGAACATGGCTCAATGATACCGTCAGCTAGAAGGCGCGAGATTTCTGTCTCGATAAAGGAGCGATCATCTTGGCTGAAACGTTGTGATTTAGTGACTATGGGCTTACATCGGGGGGAAAGATTGCCAAGCAAGGAGGGCTCATCAAGCGAAGCCACCGAAAGCGCATGAAACGGTACTTTGGAAAGAGTAAGCTCCGGCTTTGACCCTCCAAACTCAAAAGTGAGTCTTTTGTGTTGTTTCTGGAAATCCTGTCCCAGGAGCACGTCACTGCATAGGTTCTTGAGCACCTCGAGCCGGGTGGAGAAATAAGTGCGGCCATTGAGAATAAGGTCGACAAGACAAAAGCCGGAAGAATTGATGGTCAGTGTCGTCAGAGCCATTGCAATTTCCCTGTCCGAGGGGTAAATACGCAGTTTTAACTTACTGCCGGCACGCTCACTAATGATGCTGTCAGAGCTGCATGAGCCGATTAGTGCACTCAAAATGTGTCCATTTACCGAAACCTTCGTGGCAGCATGGGACAGACTTTGGGGTAAAACAGCTGTGATGGGAGGAGGGGCAGTTTTACCCTTGACAGCTGTAACCTTAGTAGTGGTTCTTGGGGGAGCAGAAGTTTTATAGATTGCAGCTGTAACCTTAGTAGTGGCTCTTGGGGGAGAAGCAGTTTTATAGATAGTAGCTGCAAAACTAACAGGAGCTCTCTACCGGTATACCTTAGAAAAGTGGCCTTTCTTACTAACAGCGGCTCTTGACTGGCATACCTTAGAAAAGTGACCTTTCTTGCTGCAATGATTGCAGGTCGTGTTACGAGCACGACAAAATTTCCGATAATGGAACGCACCTCCACAGAAGAAACACTTCCTTCCAGATTGCCAAGATGCCGCTAGGGCGGGGTCGTCATCATTGTAGGTTTCTAGGGTAGGGTTGTCATCAGCCGGGTTGGAGTCATCATCCATGAGGGCTTCCGCCCGAGGCCTATCGAAGGAGTCACTAAAAGTGATAGCAGCAGCCCGTGCACGTGGTGAAAGATAGGTGTCTGCATTCCTCTTTGCTAAGTCCAGGGAACATGCCTGGTCATAGGCAGCCTGTAACTTGAGGGTTTTATTCTCCAACAGACGCTGACATATGAAGGGAGACGCAATCCCATTAATAAAGGAATCATGAATTAACTCCTCCTGGTACTGCTCAGCTGTAACAGCTTTAAGATTACAATCCTTGCTGAGCCTGCGAAGTTTCTGAAGGAATTCGTCAAGTGATTCCCTGGGTTGTTGTCGAGTTGTGGCCAGTAGATGCCGAGCAAAAATTTCATTTGGGGACTTGACATATAGCTGCTGTAGTATTTGGATAGCGGCGTCATAGTCCACACAATCTTCGATATAATCAAACACATGAGGGGATACATAATTAGCAAATGTGAGAAGTCACACAACACCAGGTTATAGTCCAACAGTTTTATTTGAAATCACAAGCTTTCGGAGCGCTGCTCCTTCGTCAGGTGAAGTGAAGAGATGCATATAGGCACAGCATATATAGTCAGAAAACACTGCCAGATGATTACAGGTAATCTTTCTAACTGCCCTTTATCACACCTCGGCAGAGAGATAATCACAGCAATCAAAGGTGTGAATGGTGTCCAAACAGGTCAGTCTGGAAAACATTACATCAAAGAACAATGAGGTGGGGTCTCATAAGAACGGGATATAACGCTCGACTCATCGATCGACAGTTCTGACGGGCCACAGTGAAAAATCGCATAGACCTCCTCAGAAGACAAACACGGGACTCAACCAACAGTGTACCCTTCGTCGTCCAGTACTTCCCCGGAGCGGAGAAACTACGCCATGTTCTTCGCAGCCTTCAACATTTCATCGATGACGACGAACACCTCGCTAAGGCCATCCCCACGCCTCCACTACTCGCCTTCAAACAGCCGCCTAACATCAAACAGACCATCGGTCGCAGCAAATTACCCAGCTTTCAGGAGAACAGTGACCACGACACCACACAACCCTGCCACGGCAACCTCTGCAAAACATGCCAGATCATCAACACAGATACCATCATCACACGTGAGGACACCACCCACCAGGTACATGGTGCATACTCATGTGACTCGGCCAATGTTGTCTGCCTCATACGTTGCAGGAAAGGATGCCCCGGAGCATGGTACATCAGCGAGACCATGCAGACACTGCGACAACGGATGAACGGACATCGCACAACAATCGCCAGGCAGGAGTGTTCCCTCCCAGTCGGGGAACACTTCAGCAGTCAAGGACATTCAGCCTCCGATCTTCGGGTAAGCATTCTCCAAGGCGGCCTTTGAGACACACGACAATGCAAAATCATCGAGCAGAAACTGATAGCCAAGTTCCGCACTCATGAGGACGGCCTCAACCAGGATCTTGGGTTCATGTCACGCTACATGTAACCCCACCTGATGTAGAGTCATCCAGACTCGAGTCGTCATTGGCTTGTTCTTTCTACACAGATGCAGCCGGACCTGCTGTGATTTCCAGCAAAAAAAAAAAAATTCTTTTTATTGTTTTTTGTTTTTCATACAGACCCCAGCATCTGTAACATTTGACCCCTGGTGACCCCACCTCATTATTCTTTGATGTAATGTTTTCCTGACTGACCTGTTTGGACACCATTCACACCTTTGATTGCTGTGATTATCTCTCTGCCGAGATGTGATAAAGAGCAGTTAGATAGATTACCTGTAATCATCTGGCAGTGTTCTCTGACTATACATGCTGTGCCTATATGCATCTCTTCACTTCACCTGACGAAGGAGCAGCGCTCCGAAAGCTTGTGATTTCAAATAAAGCTGTTGGACTATAACCTGGTGTTGTGTGACTTCTCACATTTGTCCACCCCAGTCCAACACCAGCATCTCCACATCACATAATTAGCAAGCATTCGTAACTTGTTAGGAACATTCTCACCACACTCCTCAAGGAAGTTGCTAAAGGTACGATACCAGTGTTTCCATACCTTAGCAGCTGTAAGTGAATTCGGGTCCAGGTCGAGATGAGCAGGTCTGAGTAGTTTCTCCATGATGGATTGATTACTTGCCTGAGTTCCCTTCTACGGTTCGAGCCATAGCTGGCTGTTCCTGAAATCACCCAAAGCGTGGAGTCGATATCAAGTTGATTAAATTGACGTAATAAAACTCACTACGCACTTGGTTTGAGTATAAAGCAAGGCTTTAATCAACTTGTTTCAGAACATGGAGGTCTAGTTGTACTTCACTAGTTCCTGTCTTACAAAATGTCCCTGGAAAGCTGGGGCCGACGCCCAAGTATTTATACTCCTTGGACGGCGCCACCAGTTGGCCATCCAGCCTTATTTCATGAGCAGTTTCTTGATGAATGATGAGATTTATAACACAGGGTACTGAATTTGTATGATCAGCCATGATATCATTGAATGGCGGAGCAGGCTCGAGGGGCCGAATGGCCTACTCCTGCTCCTATCTTCTATGTTTGTATGCCAATCGCTTTAAATCTGTGTCCTCTGGTTCTCGACCCTTCCGCCAATGGGAACAGTTTCGCTCTATCTACTCTGTGCAGACCCCTCATGATTTTGAACACCTCTATCAAATCTTCTCTCAACCTTCTCTGCTCTAACGAGAACAACCCCAGCTTTTCTAATCTATCCACGTAACTGAAGTCCCTCATCCCTGGAACCATTCTCGTAGATCTTTTCTGCACCCTCTCTAAGGCCTTCACATTCTTCCTAAAGTGCGGTGCCCAGAATTGGACACAATACTCCAGTTGAGGCCAAACCAATGTTTTATAAAGGTTCATCATAACTTCCTTGCCTTTGTACTCAATGCCTCTGTTTATGAAGCCCAGGATCCCGTAAGCTTTTTTAACCACTTTCTCAACCTACCCTGCCACCTTCAATGGTTTGAGCACACAGACCCCCAGGTCTCTCTGCTCATGCACCCCCTTTAGGATTGTACTGGGAGTGAAAATGTTTAAACTTCTTCCTGAACTTAGTGGCTGGACTCTGGGGTGGGCAGGACTGTACCTCATCCATGCACAAACGTCGCAGCAGGAAGTCTATAAATCATTGTTTTCTCCAAAAGCCTGGTAGATTATCAGACTGTGCAAGAAATATATTCTGAAAATTTTTTAACCACTGACTTTACCTTTGTTGCGGGTAAATTTCCTGGGGTCTTCTCCTGCTCTGCCACAGCAACTTCACCGGAAACCCCATTTATGTGCATCAATGGGGTTTTCACCAAACTTATGGTGGTGGAGTGGGAAAAGCCTCGAGGGAATTTACCCAACCATTGTTTACCACATGGATACTTTTTTGTGTGTTTCTGCTTCTGTATCTTATTTGCAAATAAATGATGCTCATTGTATTAGCCTGAATTCAACAATCTGGTAGTATGCATAATGCGAAGAAAAAAATGTAGTGGTCATTGACATGAATCTTGTCATTCATGGGAAATGACTTATGAAATAATACTGGGCGGCCTGCTGGTGGTGCTGTCCAGGGAGAGTATAAATACTCGGGCATGGGGCCATCTTGCTTTCCAAAGATGTGCGGGTTAGGTTGATTGGCTATGATAAATTGACCCTTAGTGTTAGGGGGATTAAATACGTGGGGTTACGGGGATAGGGTGGGATATGTGTTGATGTAGGGGTTACGGGGATCGGGTGGGATATGTGTCGGTGCAGGCTCGATGGGCCGAAATGGCCTCTATCTGCACTGTGGGGTTTCTGTGATTCTGTGATTCTGTGACACAACTAGATCTCCATGGTGAAAAACAGTTGATTAAAGCCTTGTTTAATAATCAGACCAAGTGCCTAGTAGTTTTCTTACGTCAGTCATTCCATATAGTGAGTTACACCATAGATAAGGAATGATTGTTAGTTCATGCCTCGCTATCCAGTATGTATAACAGCAACAACTTGCATTTATATAGCACCTTAAAGAATAAAAGGCTTGCATTTCTACAGCGCCTTTCACGACCACCGGACGTCTCAAAGTGCTTTACAGCCAATGACGTACTCTTTGAAGTGTAGTCACTGTTGTAATGTGGGAAATGCGGCAGTCAATTTGCGCACAGCAAGCTCCCACAAACAGCAATGTGATAATTACCAGATAATCTGTTTGTTTTTGTTATGTTGGTTGAGGGATAAATATTAGCCAGGTCACCGGGGATAACTCCCCTGCTCTTCTTCAAAATAGTGCCATGGTGTGGCAGAGCCACCAGGGGGACTCTGATCTGATGTACATAATTATCTTTAACAAATTATTAGCTACAGAATGAATCTGTATCTTTTGTTCATATTATTGCATGTACATAGCACGGTCCCTTTAAGAATGAGACCAAACGCGATGACGTCATCACGTTGATCACGTGATCCTCCAGCGGCGGGAAAACGTGATGACGTCATGACGTCAGGCTGGGGAGCCGCCCTAGCCAGTCCTCGTGGAGCCAGCAAAGAGTACAGACCTGTAATTTAGTTCTCCTGTGTTTTCATGTTAAACTCTGTTCAATAGTATTAGACATCGTTTGTTTGATAGACTGACTCGACCTCAGTCCTTTAGTTAGGAATCTAGCCATTCCTACAGTGGTGACCCCGAATTTTCGTGAACAATTTTCGGGGAAGAAGCGAAGCGAAACGAAACATGGAAGCGAACTCCGTGGCTTTGAAGCTCCCACAGTTTTGGGAACAACAGGCGGCCTCCTGGTTCGTACAAGCAGAAGCACAATTCGAACTCCGAAACATCGTTGCTGATCAGACCCATTTCCTTTACGTGGTCTCCGCACTCGACAGCTCCACGGCCTCACGGATCATCAGCCTGCTCGAAAACCCCCCGGTTGACAGCAAGTATAATACGCTTAAAGTACGGTTAATACAGGTCTTCGGGCTCACGAAGGCGGAGCATGCCCGCCGACTACTCGCTATGCCCGGGCTTGGCGATTCCAAGCCATCTGAGTTAATGAGCCAGATGCTCACGCTCCTTGGCTCCGAACCACAATGTTTCCTCTTTCGGGAGTTATTCCTGAGTCAACTACCCGAGCAGGTTCAGGCTACCCTCGCCAGATCGGAAGCCACAGATTGCGCAGCACTTGCTGCAGAAGCAGATACGATTTATGCGGTCACGCAGCAAACCTGCGCCGCCACGAGGCACCCCTCTCCTGCGAACGCTGCCCCGATGCCTCCATCCCCCGGCTTGTGCTTTTACCACGCCCGTTTCGGCGCGAAAGCCAGAGGCTGCCGCCCTCCCTGCAGTTTCGCGCCTAAAAAACAAAATCAACACCAGCAGCAACTCCAGAAAAGGAGGACCGAGTCTGAGGGACGTTCCGCGGCCACGATGGCGATTGGAAATTCCGGGAAGCTCCTCTACATTACAGGTTCCCTCTCGGGCCGGCGCTTTTTATGCGACACCGGGGCGCAGTGTAGCATCCTTCCTGCCTCAGCACTTGATATTCAGTCTGGGAGGCACGGCCTCTCCCTCGAGGCAGCTAATGGCGGGGCCATTCATACCTTTGGCAAACGGCGGGTCCAGGTGTGCTTCGGCGGGCAACGGTTTCAGTGGGAATTCATCACAGCCAAGGTTTCGCAAGCCATCCTTGGCGCGGATTTCTTATGCGCCAACGGCCTCTTGGTGGATGTAAGAAATCGTCGATTGGTTAACGTGGCCAACTTCCACTCCATCCCTTGTTTCCGCAGTTCCGCAACGTCGCACACTGTCTCCTGCGCGTTGCCCTTGCCGGATGAGTTCACTCGCCTATTAGGTGAATTCCCGGAGCTGGCCAAGCCCACTTTCTCCTCCTTGGCCACTAAGCATGGTGTAGAACACCACATTACTATGACTGGCTCTCCAGTTTACGCATGAGCTCGGCGCCTGGAACCCGGCAAGCTCGCAGCTGCGAAGGCAGAGTTTGCCACGATGGAACGGCTGGGGATTATTCGCCGGTCGAATAGTCCCTGGTCCTCGCCTCTCCACATCGTCCCGAAGCCCGGCGGCGGATGGCGGCCATGCGGGGACTACCGACGCCTTAATGACGCCACTACTCCCGATCGGTACCCGATCCCGCATATTCAGGATTTCTCCACCCATTTGGCGGGAAACTCAATCTTCTCCAAGGTCGACCTCGTCCGTGGCTACCACCATTTCCCGTACATCCTCAGGACGTCCAGAAAACTGCAGTCATCACTCCCTTTGGACTGTTCGAGTTTCTACGGATGCCATTTGGGCTCAAGAACGCTGCACAGGCTTTTCAGCGACTAATGGACTCGGTCCTGCGGGATCTTAGGTTTTTATTTGTCTACCTCGATGACATCCTGATAGCCAGCTCTACCAAAGAGGAACACGTCTCCCATCTACACACCCTCTTTCGGCGCCTCAGCCAACATGGCCTCATAATCAACCCGGCCAAGTGTCAGTTCGGCCTACAACAGATTGACTTCTTGGGCCACCGCATTACTTCGGAGGGCGCAATTCTGCTGCAGTCAAAGGTCGAAGCAATTACGGCATTCCCAAGGCCCCATTGGCCACGTTCACAATACCAGAACGTCGATTCAACCATGTCAACGTGGACCTTGTCGGGCCGCTTCCACCATCACAGGGGTTCACACACATCCTCACCATGGTCGATCGTATTACTAGATGGCCAGAGGCAGGTCCTTTGGCATCCACTACGTCCGCTGATGTCGCCAGAGCATTCCTCTCCTCGTGGGTCGCACGTTTCGGCGTTCCGGCGGACATTTCTTCAGACCGCGGTCCACAGTTCTCTTCCGAGCTCCGGAACACTGTGGCCCAGGGTCTCGGCACCAAGCTTCACCGCACCACAGCCTATCACCCGCAGGCCAACGGTTTGTGCGAACGCTTCCACAGATCGTTAAAGGCATCGCTGAGGGCCAGCCTCCAAGGTGCCGGATGGGTGGATAAGCTTCCGTGGGTCATGTTGGGTCTTCGCACGGCACCCAAAGAGGACCTCCAATCATCCACCGCGGAGCTCGTGTACGGCCAGCCACTCCGCGTACCGGGAGATTTCCTGCCACTTCCAACTGAGCCGTGGTCCGCAGCCGACCAACTCAGCAACCACCGGGAAACAGCCAAGGCTTTTGCGCCTATCCCAACTTCGCATCACGGCCTTCCATCTTCACACGTACCAGCGGAGCTAAAGAATGCTGAATTTGTATTCATTCGTCATGATGCCCATAGGGATCCGCTCAAGGCCCCTTACACAGGCCCTTTTCGCGTACTGGAGACAGGCGACAAGAGTTTCTCTGTAGACATCGGTGGTAAACCCGGCCACATATCCATTGACCGTCTCAAACCGGCACACCTAGACATCGGCCGGCCAGTAGAGACCGCACAGCCACCATGACTTGGTCGACCTCCCGCTGCATCCACGCCAGACTGAAGGCTTCCGTCCACTCCAAGAATACAGGAGTCGCTCTGACAGGCTTGTCAGACCTCCTAGTCGGTTGACTTTTACTGTTAAAGACAATTCTTGGGGGGCGCATGTGGCAGAGCCACCAGGGTACTCTGATCTAATGTACATAATTATCTTTAACAAATTATTAGCTACAGAATGAATCTGTATCTTTGTTCATATTATTGCATGTACATAGCGCGGTCCCTTTAAGAATGAGGCCAAACGCGATGACGTCATCACGTTGATCACGTGATCCTCCAGCGGCGGGAAAACATGATGACGTCATGACGTCAGGCTGGGGAGCCGCCCTGGCCAGTCCTCGTGGAGCCAGCAAAGAGTACAGACCTGGAATTTAGTTCTCCTGTGTTTTCGTGTTAAACTCTGTTCAATAGTATTAAACATCATTTGTTTGATAGACTGACTCGACCTCAGTCCTTTAGTTAGGAATCTAGCCATTCCTACAATGGGATCTTTTACGTCCACCTGAGAGAGCAGACGGGGCCTTGGTTTAACGCCTCATCCAAAAGACAGCACCTCCGACAGTGCAGCAGTCACTCAGCACTGGAGTGCCCGCCTAGCTTTACGTGCTCAAGTCTCTGGAGTGGGACTTGAACCCACAACCTTCTGATGCAAAGGCGAGAGTGCGACCCACTGAGCCACAGCTGACACAATGTAGTAAAATGTGCTAAGGCGCTTCAAAGCAGTCTTCTCAGACAAAATTTGACATAAGGAGATATTAGGATATTAGGACAGGTGACCAAAAGCTTGGTCAAAAAGGTAGGTTTTAAGGAGCGTCTTAAAGAAGGAGAGGCGGCGAGGCGGTGAGGTTTAGGGAAGGAATTCCGGAGCTTAGAGCCGAGGCAGCTGAAGGCACGGCCACCAATGGTGGGCCGATTAAAATCGGGGATGCGCAAGAGGCCAGAATTGGAGGAGCGCAGAGCTCTTGGAGGGCTGTAGGACTGGAGGAGGTCACAGAGATAGGGAGGGGCGAGGCCATGGAGCGATTTGAAAACGAAGATGCAAATTTTAAAACTGAGGCCTTGTCAGACCGGGAGCCGGTGTAAGTCAGAGATCACAGGAGTGATGGGTGAGCAATTCAGGTTGAGCTCAAGTTCATGGAGGGTGAAAGGTGGGAGGCTGGCCAGGCGAGCATTGGAATAGTCGAGTCTAGAGGTAGCAAAGGCATGGGTGAGGGTTTCAGCAGCAGGCTGCAGGCTGGGCTCATTGAAGTCTTGAAACTGCCTCTTTGATGTGAATACAAGTTAAAAGCTTTGGGAAATGACAGTGGGGAGTTAGAGCTGCCCATTTATCTGTAAAGTGTAATATTCCAGAGATGGAAATGTTAGTACTGTCTAACCCTGGGTCAAGTATAAATAATTCCTTACTGTATTAAAGATCAAACCAGACAAGACACAATCAAGTCTGGAATGGTCGGTTATTGTTCCAGGAGAGTGTGATGAAATTGTAGTGAGTTTTATGTCCACTCCCAGTTCTAATAACAGTCCCTGCTAACAGTCCACTATTACCCACTCTTGCAACCATTAAACGATTTATAAGCTATGGCACAATGAGTCTGTTGGGTTTTTAACACCAATTTAATTTGACCCTTAGATTGCCAGAAACTCCTGTCTCTCTGAACTAACTGGTCTTGCTTGCTTTCACCTCACACACTGTCAGGCAGAAGCAAGCACTCAGATCACAGCAATAAAAGCTTCCCAAATATCAGGAGTAGTTTTCTGCTGTATTATTAATGAATACAATCATGATTTTAATAAGTTTTTAAAAAAATGAACAGCTCACCTGCCCTTGCTCGTTTGAACCTCGTGCTCTATGGTTAGTTTTTTTAATTGCATCTTCTTGGGCAATATTTAGCGAGTCAGAAGATAAGGGGATGAATTTGATAATTTAGTTGACTTCTGAGCCCAAATTTCCAATAAGTGGTCCCATCAGGGTGTAATTACGGCGTGACAGATTCCATTATAAATGTTTACATAGGAATTTGTAATGGGGATATAAATACAAGGACAGAGGGTAGAATTGCCGCAGGAGCTATCTCGCTGTAACCTTGGTGGAAGATCGGTGGAAACTCCAGAGATGAAGGCAAGCGGTTGTTGACACCACTCCTTTGGGGTTTTGTCTAATCTTACACTGAAGTTACGGCTGTTCTGGGAAGACCTCTGCGGAATTTCTAGTCCAGCAAGCAAGACTTTATGGGGAATCTGCAAGCCCTGGTCCAATTAGCTCTGCCCTCTAATCCCATTTCAGTTTAAGACTACATTAGCACCGAGAATCTCCTCAGGCCTTCTCCAGGTCCACCACCATAAATCCAGCGGGAACCCCATTTGCCCGTGTTAACGGGGTTTCTGCTGAGCTTCTGAAGTTACAGCTGCAGAGTGGGTGAAGCCCTGAGAACATTCCGGCATTGGTCTCGACTCCCCCTGTCGGGAATTTCCTCAAGGGTTCTCCCAATTTGATGCTGTCACTCTTTTGGAAAATTAGTGGAAACACTGTTCGGGATTCCGCCGATCTTCCACTGAAGTTACAAAGGCCAATCGGGAGCAGCCCCAAGGAAATTCCTGGTGCTCATGTGCAATGATGCCAGAGATCAATTACTCTATAATTTATATCGAGGGGTGTTGTCCCCAGTGACACATGGTCATTGTGATAATATATATGCCTTCATCAGCCCCTGTGTTTTACCTGCATTGTATTGTGTGTACCGCCCCCCCTTTTCCCCTATTGTGTGTATTGGCTCCGCCCCTGTCTTTTGTCATATAAAGGTCTCAAGAGCTGTATGAGTCATTCTGCCAGACGAATCCGATGTGGAATGACGTGCAATGTTCTTAGCGATTAAAAGCCTTCAGTTGAATCCTTTAACTTCTTCTCTTTGAGTTATTGATGACACATCAATTTTAATCGCTAAAACACCAAGATGGATCGACTCCTGAAACCAGAGCGCTTGGATCTGGACCCCCATGCCACAGACGCAGCCACACAGTTCGGACACTGGTTCCAATGCTTCGAATTTTTCATCGAAACCTCAGCCACCGCCATAGCAGCCGCGACCGCCACCGGAGACGTGAAACTGGGAATCCTGCGAAACTGGGTGAGTCATCGGGTCTCCCTTCTCATCCGAGATGCCACCAGCTACGAGGATGCCTGCACCATTCTGAAGGCCCACTACGTGCGGCCAATAAACGAGGTGTACACCAGGCATCTTCTGACTACTCCCACGCAGCGGCATGGTGAGTCACTAGAGGACTTCATGCTAAGCCTAAAAGTACTGGGCAGAGACTGTAACTGTAAGGCCGTGTCTGCCACCGTGTACACGGAGGAGCTGATCCGAGACTCCTTTATTGCGGGCCTCAGTTCAAATTGCATTCGGCAGAAACTGTTTGAAAAGGAGGGACTGCACTTAAAACAGGCTATGGGCATAGCGGGGTCGCTGGGTATGGCCCAGAGGAACTCTGAATCCTGTTCCTCAGGCCACACGGCCCACTCCGCCTCGTGCGCGCCGTGGGGGCCGCCATCTTGGAAGCCATCTTCACCTCCCAGGTCTCAGGCCAGCCCAGCACCGTCGGAGCCCCAGCCTCCACCCAGGAGCCCCACTACTGCCGCGATGCATCGGGGCCCGAAATGCTACTTCTGCGGCCAGGACAAACACTCCAGGCATCTGTGCCCAGCGAAGGGCACCACCTGTTTTAAATGCGGGAAGAAAGGACATTTCAGTAAAGTCTGCAGAGGGAACCCCGCCTCCAACTCCGCCACCACCGTGTGCGCGCCGTGGGGGCAGCCATCTTGGACGCCATCTTGTCCACCCTCATGGAGTCCACCATCTTGTCCCGACTACACGGACCCCCAGGACCCACTGGTGGCCTCAATCACAGTGGATCAATCCAGGCCGCATCCGTTGTCTAAATCAATGATGGACATAGAGGTAAACGGGAACAAGGTTAAGTGCTTGATTGGCTGCGGGAGCACTGAAAGCATTATTCATCCTAGCCTGGTAAAACGACTTTCACTAACGATAGTCCCCTCACAGGGCAAAATCGCCATGGCTGATAAGACTCATACCTCAAAAATTACAGGTTTCTGCGCGGTTATGTTGTCGGTAAAAGGCACTGATTACAGAGATTTTAAACTGTTGATAATGCCAGATCTCTGTGTGAGCGTGATCTTGGGTCTGGACTTCCAGTGCCACCACCAAAGTATCACGCTTACCTACGGTGGGTCCCAGCCGCCCCTCACAGTGTGCGGTCTGGCTACCCTGAAGGTCAAGCCGCCCTCTCTGTTCGCCAACCTCGCACCCAACTGTCGACCCATAGCGACCAAGAGTAGGCGGTACAGCTGGGAGGACAGACGGTTCATTGCATCTGAAGTAGAAAGACTCAAGCGGGAGGGTATCATCGAATGCAGTACCAGCCCGTGGCGCGCCCAGGTAGTAGTGGTTAAGGGTAGCGAAAAGAAGCGGATGGTGATAGATTATAGCCAGACGGTTAATCTATACACCCAGCTAGATGCCTACCCTCTGCCCCGCATAGCAGATATGGTTAACCAAATTGCGCAATACCGGGTGTTTTCCACCATCGACCTAAAATCGGCATACCACCAGCTCCCTATTAGGCCGGAGGACCGTCCATAAAGCGCCTTCGAGGCGAACGGGCGCCTCTACCACTTCCTCAGAGTCCCCTTTGGGGTAACGAATGGGGTCTCGGTCTTCCAGCGGGAGATGGACCGCATGGTCGATGAGAACCAGTTAACAGCCACCTATCCATACCTAGACAACGTCACCATCTGCGGCCACGACCAGCAAGACCACGACTCGAACCTCGCGAGATTTCTGAAAACCGCCCTCAGACTCAATCTCACCTACACCTAAAGTGTGTCTTTAGCACCACGCGCCTCTGTATCCTGGGCTGCGTGGTGGAAAACGGGGAAATCGGCCCGGACCCCGACCGATTGCGCCCCCTACGGGAGCTACCCCTACCAAACACTCCCAAGGCCCTGAAAAGGTGCCTGGGGTTTTTCTCCTATTACGCCCAATGGGTCCCCAATTATTCCGACAAGGCCCATCCCCTCCTGAAATCAACGTCCTTCCCGCTCACGGCCGAGGCCCACGCCGCCTTCAACAGCATTAAACACGACATTGAGAAGGCCGCGCTGCGGGCAGTGGACGAAAACATCCCTTTCCAGGTCGAAAGCGATGCGTCCGACTTCGCTTTAGCAGCCACCCTCAACCAGGATGGGCGGCCCGTAGCGTTTTTCTCAAGGACCCTCCAAGGGCCCGAGATCAGGCACTCCTCGGTAGAGAAGGAGGCCCAGGCCATAGTGGAGGCAGTGCGGCACTGGAGGCACTACCTAGCCGGCAAACGCTTCACCCTGCTTACCGACCAGCGGTCGGTAGCCTTCATGTTTAACAACAAACAGAGGGGGAAGATCAAGAACGACAAAATTCTCAGGTGGCGGATCGAACTCTCCACGTTTGAGTATGACATAATATATAGGCCAGGGGCCCTCAACGAATCCCCCGATGCCCTATCACGAGGGATGTGTGCCAGCATCCAGGGGGACAGGCTACAGGGCCTCCACAGTGGCCTCTGCCACCCGGGGGTCACCCGGCTATTTCACTTTATAAAATCCCGTAACCTGCCCTATTCCATCGAGGAGGTCCGGTCTATGACCAGGGACTGCCGCACCTGTGCGGAATGCAAGCCCCGTTTTTACAGGCCCGACCGAGCCCACCTGATCAAAGCTACACGGCCATTCGAGCGCCTGAGCTTAGATTTCAAGGGACCACTCCCCTCCACCGACCGCAATGTGTACTTTCTCAACATTGTGGACGAGTACTCCCGCTTCCCATTCGCCTACCCCTGCCCAGACATGACCAGTGCCACGGTCATCAAGTGCCTCGGCAGCCTGTTTTGCACGTTCGGCATGCCGAACTACATCCACACTGACAGGGGGGCGTCGTTCATGAGCGACGAACTGCACCAATACCTGCTGTCGAAGGGGATAGCCACGAGTCGGACCACTAGTTATAACCACCGGGGTAATGGGCAAGTGGAGAGGGAGAACGCAACGGTGTGGAAGGCGGTCACCTTAGCACTAAGGTCTAAAGGCCTCCCTACCTCCCGCTGGCAAGAGGTCCTCCCAGACGTACTCCACTCGATAAGGTCGCTACTGTGTACTGCTACTAACGCCACTCCTCACGAGAAGATGTTTGTTTTTCCCCGCAAATCAACCTCGGGTGTGTCCCTACCTTTGTGGCTCTCCACCCCAGGGACAGTCCTATTACGGAAGCATGTGAGGGGCCACAAAACGGATCCCCTCGTGGAGGCAGTACACCTACTCCACGCAAACCCACAGTACGCGTTTGTCAAGCACGCCGACGGGCGTGAGGACACCGTGTCCATAAAGGACCTCGCCTCGGCAGGAAGCGACGATGACCCATCCTCACCACCCCCAGAAGAACCTCCACCATCCCCAGAGGTATCCTCACCACCCCCAGAAGTACCTGCAACACCCCCAGCACATGGGTATGCCCAGGAGGGCACCACGGACTCCCAGTCGGAACCCGAGGTACTGTTGCGACGTTCAGGAAGGACTATCACACCCCCGGACAGACTAAATCTGTAGAAGGGGTGAATGTGATGAAATATATGCCTTCATCAGCCCCTGTATTTTACCTGCATTGTATTGTGTGTACCGCCCCCCCTTTTCCCCTATTGTGTGTATTGGCTCCGCCCCTGTCTTTTGTCATATAAAGGTCTCAAGAGCTGTATGAGTCATTCTGCCAGACAAATCCAATGTGAAATGACGTGCAATGTTCTTAGCGATTAATAGCCTTCAGTTGAATCCTTTAAGTTCTTGTCTTTGAGTTATTGATGGCACATCAGTCATGTACATATCGAACTCCTGCAGCATTGCACACAGGGAGTCAAAGACCAAGGGTAGCTTTCAGGTTAAGCAGGGTTAGTGGGCAGAGAGATTAATTGGCAGGGGAAGGGAGAAGTGTGTGTGTGTGGGGGGTGCGGGGGGCGGTGTCAGAATGAGAAGAAAGTGGAGAGAACAGACGGGACAGAAGGAAGACTAGAAAGGGTGACAGGGAACAGAGTATTGGTGGGAAGAAGAGGAGCGGGAGGAGAGGCTGGTGGTCAGGGAGAAGAGAGAACAGGGTGATAGAGGAGAGAGTGGGGAGCGCAGAAAAAAGGAAGAGGGGGCAGGTTACAAAATGAGGAGGGACAGGGTTGTGGGGGGAGAGGGAGGGAAGGTTATGATTAGGGAACAGGAAGGACAGCAGAGAACTCCTTCGAGGACTCAGGCTCCATCTCGTGCCGTCTTTTGTATGTGGTGGGTGGGAAAGGAGCAACCAGCAGCAGTCTCGGCAGGGGAGTGTGGGGGCGGTGGGTGGGGTGGGCATGTGGGAGGCATGTGGGGGGTCGGAGAAATGCAAATTGGCAGGCCTCGCTGCTGAAATTTTCTATTGATCTTCGCTGCTATCCTGCCTAATTTTAACCCTTCCAGAAACTGCCCCACTATGATTTGCTTCTTCCCACCCCGAAAGGCGGGGGAGAGGGGCCTGAGGCCTCCTTACTCTCAAGCTCTTTTTCTCCTCTCCTCCCATCTGCTACTCTATCTTTCTTTCTATTTCCCTCAAGGAGATTGTTTTGCTCTCAAAATGCAACTTACTTTTAAAAATAAATCAAATTATGATGAGGAAAGAAACTGTGGCCTAGAAATTGAGTAGCCTTAGCGCCGCATTTGAGGCGCTAGAGGGCCTAGCGCCGGAGTTATGGCCAGTTTAGAAATTCCCTGGGGCCCTAGAATCGGCGGTAGACCGGTAGCGCTGTGCCGGCACCGATGACGTCATCGGTGTGCGCAGCGTCCCGGTTGCCGTGGTGACGGGCCCCAGCGCCGAAATTGAGTTGCGGCCGCCTCGCCCGTGGCAGCCGCAACTAAGATTTTTTCAACCGAGTCTTCCCCGAGTTAGCGCCGGCGCATTAAGGTCGCGCGGCGGCCGGCCGCTTTCCCGCCGGCCGCCTGCCCGCACCTCCCTCCCCGGACTCCTCCACCCCCCCCCCCGCGGAAGAGATGCGTCTGGCCTGCAAGCCCGGCACTTGTCCGAGGTGCCGGGCTCATTTTTTTCAATATTTGAACGGACAGCGGGCGGGTGCAGGCAGCTCCTCCTTAACTGAAGGAGGAGGCCTGCACTTCCCCAGCCTGCCGCACCGCACCGGGTCCCGCAGCGCCGGATTAGCGCCGCAATGCGGCAGTCAGCGCCCATTGGGAGGCGCTCACGCCCGCCAGTAGCGCCGGCAGCCGTCTGGGCGCGGCGCTACTGAATTTTTGGCGCGCGCAGGGGGACTTAGCGCCGGCGCTAAATTTCCGGCGCTAAAGCCCTGGCGCGGCGCCAACTCAATTTCTAGGCCTGTATCTTTATTTGTGTCTTTCTCTCTCATATATATTCGAAATCAGAATCTGTGTCTCAGGTGCAAGCAATTAACATTGACCTTATCTAACAATCAACAGAACACGCTGAATTATTTAGTTTGCTTCAAACTCCAACTGCTGTCTTTTTTTTTGAAAATTGAATTGAAGTTAAATTTTAAAAAAACACATTCCTTCTACTCTTTCTCTGACCTAGTTTCTCTGTCTCTCCGCTTAATACGCTTTCCAAATTAATAGATCACAAAACAAAATAAGGGATTAAACAAAATGAGAAAAAAATCATAAAATTGCACATTTCCCAATAACTTGATCCTGTGTAAACAGATTCCTGATTTTAGACCACAGGCATTTCAGTTACTGAGGGAAGAAATGGAAGATGAAAACATTTTTTCAGTCATTTGTGGGAAGCTATTGGGCAGTTTAAGCAATCACAGGGCAGTGAGTTTACATGGGCAAAGCTGATTAAAAATGTGGACAAATGAATTTGTAATGGGAAAAAACACCGACACAAAATATATGACAAAAAGGTGACAACAGGAAGTCAAGCTGTGAGGACAGGAGTTGTATATTATAGATATAGACCTTCCATGAAAGTCAGGGTGGGGGGGTGAGGGAGGAGGGGAGATGGTAATCAGTTCTGCAGGCCCCCATGGAGAACAAGGCCAGGGGAAATAGGAGCAGGTGGTTCCCCAATTGCATTGGTCAAGCCTTTGGTCAACCCTCCTAATCTCTCCGACTTGGGCTCAGCGCTCATTTATGTCTGATTGACCTCTGTGAAGCACCTTGGGAGGTTTTATCTACATTAAGGATGCTATATAAATGCAAGTTGTTGTTGTCAATTGGCTCCTGCACCTGGAAGCAGTGCGAGAAAAAGTTAAATGAGTTTACTAGGTCAGCCAAAGTCGGAGAACCCATATTGGCCTTCCGTTAATATACTGTAAAATAATTTCTGACATGTACAATCATCTATCCCTTATCTTAACATACTTTTAAACCTTACCATCAAAGCCCACGGTGCAGCAAAGTGCTCTTCAGATCTGCCGTCTTTCAAAGTTACAACAGAAGGTCAGGGGTACCCCTGTGGGAATTTAACCCCAGAGTTGTTTCCAGCCTCCTATTGTCCTGTGTTCCTGCACATCTAACACTGTTTAACGGTGCTGGTATTGGATGAATACGGTGGGATTAAATAGTATGGCTTTGCTTATTCCCTTGAGTTTAGAATGTTGAGCAGTGATTTGATTGAGGTGTTTAAACTGTTAAAAGGATTTGATAGAGTAGATACAGAGAAGCTATTTCCCCTGGTGGGGGAATGAAGAATAAGAGGACATCATCTTAAAATTAGAACTCGGCCGTTCAGGAGTGAAATCAGGAGCCACCTTTTCACACAGAGGGTGGTGGAAATCTGGAACTCTCTCCCCCAAAAGGCTGTGGATACTGGGGGTCAATTGGAACTTTCAAGACTGAGGTCGACAGATTTTTGTTGGGTAAGGCGATCAAGGGATATGGAGTAAAATGGGGTTGAGGTGCAGATCAGCCATGATCTAATTGAGTGGCTCGAGGGGGATGAATGGCCTGTTCCTGTTCCAAACGTTCCTATGTTCCTCACGCTCGAGCCTGCTGTACTCTGAGTTAGTGTGTGACCACTTGGTCCTGGCTGCGTACTTGTTCACCCTTGTTACCAGATTGTTTCTGTATATTATACTGCAGCTACGACAATGTGAATGTTCAGGCAGAACAAACCCTTCCCCATTTTCATGGTGTAAATGCCGCACAAGATTGGAAGTCACAACAGCATCATTAGAAACAGGAACACGTCTGACAAAGGTTTTAGTTAAAGGGTATTCAGCCTCTTTAGGATGGTTCTAATCTGACAATAACAACAACAACTTGCATTTATATAGCGCCTTTCACGACCACCGGATGTCCCAAAGCGCTTTACAGCCAATGAAGCACTTTTGAAGTGTAGTCATTGTTGTAATGTAGGAAATGTGGCAGTCAATTTGCGCACAGCAAGCTCCCACAAGCAGCAATGTGATAATGACCAGATCATCTGTTTTTGTTATGTTGATTGAGGGATAAATGTTGGTCCGGACTCATCTGCTCTTCTTCAAAATAGTGGCCATGGGATCTTTTACATCCGCCTGAGAGAGCAGACGGGGCCTCGGTTTAACATCTCATCCGAAAGACAGCACCTCTGACAGTGCAGCACTCCCTCAGTACTGCACTGGAGCGTCAGCCTAGATTTTTGTGCTCAAGACTTTGGGGTGGAACTTGAACCCACAACCTTCTGATTCCAAGGCGAGAGTGCTTTTTTAAAATTTGTTTTTATGGGATGTGGGCGTCGCTGGCAAGGCCAGCATTTATTGTCCATCCCTAACTGCCCTTGAGAAGGTGGCGGTGAGCCGCCACCTTGAACCACTGCAGAGAGTGAAGGTGCTCCCACAGTGCTGTTAGGGAGGGAGTTCCAGGATTTTGACCCAGCGACGATGAAGGATCAGCGATATACTTCTAAGTCAGGATGATGTGTGACTTGGAGGGGAACTTGGAGGTGGTGGTGTTCCCATGCATCTGCTGCCCTTGTCCTTCTAGGTGGAAGAGGTTGCGGGTTTGGGAGGTGCTGCCGAAGAAGCCTTGGCGAGTTGCTGCAGTGTGTCTTGTAGATGGCACACACTGCAGCCACGGTATACCAGTGGTGGAGGGAGTGAATGTTTAAGATGGTGGATGGGGTGCCAATCAAGCAGGCTGCTTTGTCCTGGATGGTGTCGAGCTTCTTGAGTGTTGTTGGAGCTGCACTCATCCAGGCAAGTGGAGAGTATTCCATCACACTCCTTACTTGTGCCTTGTAGATGGTAGAAAGGCTTTGGGGAGTCAGGAGGTGAGACACTCGCTGCAGAATACCTAGCCTCTGACCTGCTCTTGTTGCCACAGTATTTATGTGGCTGGTCCAGTTAAGTTTCTGGTCAATGGTGACCCCGGGATGTTGATGGTGGGGAATTCGGTGATGGTAATGCCGTTGAATGTCAAGGGGTGGTGTTTAGACTCTCGCTTGTTGGAGATAGTCATTGCCTGGCACTTCTGTGACGCGAATGTTACCTGCCACTTGTCATCCAGGTCTTGTTGCATGTGGGCATGGACTGCTTCATTATCTGTGGAGTTGCGAATGGCACTGAACACTGTGCAGTCATCAGCGAACATCCCCATTTCTGACCTTATGTTGGAGGGAAGGTCATTGATGAAGCAGCTGAAGATGGTTGGGCCTAGGACACTGCCCTGAGGAACTCCTGCAGTGATGTCCTGGGACTGTGATAATTGACCTTCAACCACCACAACCATCTTCCATTGTGCTAAGTATGACTCCAGCCAGTGGAGAGTTTTCCCCCCGATTCCCATTGACATCAGTTTTACTAGGGCTCCTTGATGCCACACTTGGTCAGATGCTGCCCACTGAGCCACAGCTGAGAGAGAGGCGGAGGGAGGGAATTCTGGATCTTAGGGCCCAGGCAGCCGAAGGCACGGCCGCCAATGGTGGAGCGATTGAAATCGGGGACGCGCAAGAGGCCAGAATTGGAGGAGCGCAGAGATCTCGTAGGGTTGTAGGGCTGGAGGAGGTTACAGAGACAGGGAGGGGCGAGGCCATGGAGGAATTGGAACACAAGGATGAGAATTTTAAATTTGAGGTGTTGGTGCTCGGGGAGGCAACGTAAGTCAACGGGCACAGGGGTGAAATTGTTCTGTCCCTGCAAACTCCAGCTGATTTTGCCCCTTCCTAACTCGTGTGTCCTGAGGCCAACTGCTTCTCCTCATCAGCTGCCAGGCTTTCTCAGCACACTCCAGCAATTCACTCCGCAGACTCCTGGATTCTCTTTTCCTTTGTGTGCCAAGTTAAAGTCCACTGCTGACATCCTTCCCCGTCTGAAATCCCGGGGACAGGTTAATTTAAATATTGTGGGTGGGTGCCAGAGCCAGTCCAGTACAACTGGGCAACCCAGTCTGAGGGGATGTGGGAACCTGTGGGAGGTAAAGGTTTGATCAAGCTATTCAAACATGGAAGTATAAGGAAAGGGTTAATCAGCCAGACTTGAAGTTTGCTAATGTAACACTGCTAATGGTTTTTCTTTACATTGTAGTAATGTTACCTTTTAACCTTGTTTGTTAAGTAGGGAAGATTGATTCTCAAATTGTACTATTGTAGGAATGTCTAGTTCCTATCAAGAGACTGAGGTCGACTCAGGCGATCAAACAAACGATGTTTAATGTAAAACTAATTGGCCTAGAAATTCGGTGGGCTGCGCCACCAGTTAGCGCCTAAAGAGGGCACTCAGTGGCTTTAGCGCCACTGGCCGCGCCTCCCGTGATATTTAGCTGGGGCGCTAATGGCGGCATTAACCTGTTGCGCTGCGCCGCTTCCGATGACGTCATCGGTGTGCGCAGCGCCCCGCTACCGCCCCGATCTCGATATTTGGCAGCGACCGCCTCTGTAGCGCCGTTCGCAAATGGCGCCCGGTTCACGGGGCCTTCCTGTGGCGCTAATTAAGGTGGAGGTGCGGGGCGGCCGTTTTTTTCGGCGGCCGCCTGCCAGCACCTCTGTCCCCGGCCTCCTGATCGCCCCCCGTGGCATTGCCGGCTGTTTTCCGAGAGCCCGGCACTTCTCCTCGGTGCCGGGCTCTTTTGCCGGCACTCGCGATCTCTGATCGCGCTGGTGCAGGCCCCTCCCCCTTAAGAATGGGAGGAAGACCTGCAGTACCGCAGCGCGCCATGCCACAGCGTGCGGCGCTGCGGCACGTTGCGCTGCAATATTCAGTTTCAGCGCCCTAAGAGGGACGCGGAGCACCTCGAGCCTCGCCCCGTGTCCCTCTTGGGGCGCTCAAGCTGAATTTCCGGCGGTCGCTACTGCTCCAAATGCTGCGCTAAAT
Organism: Somniosus microcephalus; assembly: GCF_052327205.1. Classification (NCBI taxonomy): domain Eukaryota; kingdom Metazoa; phylum Chordata; class Chondrichthyes; order Squaliformes; family Somniosidae; genus Somniosus; species Somniosus microcephalus. Next base: position 10,854,645 of record NC_141015.1, read on the forward strand.
CCGGCGCCCAGGCGAGCTTGGCGCCCCATTTGCGGCTCCACCCAATTTCTCCCCCACTGAGTTTAACAAACAAATGCACGAGAACTACGAATACAGGTCTAGTCAGTTTGGATGCTCCACGAGGACTGCTTGGGCAGTCCCGTGGCTGGCGTCATGACGTCATGACGTTTTTCCCGCCAGTGGGGGATCACGTGATGAACGGCGTGACGTCATCGCGTTTGCCCGCGCTCTTAAAGGGACCGCGCTCTCTACATGCAAACAGTATATACAAAGATACAGACTCAGGCTGTAGCTAACGTATTGTTAAAGGGAATTATATACAGTTGATCGGAGTCCCTTAGTGGCTCCGCCACACTATCTTAAAATAGTTAGATGTTTACAGCAATCCTAAGGTTGTAACCACCGGCTTAATGAGAAAGGTTAATAGGAGACATGGTAAGAAAGGGTTCAGCACAGGCACGGGACAGGCAGAAAAGCTCCTTTTGTTTTTTCATAGAAACATAGAAACATAGAAGATAGGAGCAGGAGTAGGCCATTCGGCCCCTCGAGCCTGCTCCGCCATTCAATGCGATCATGGCTGATCATCCAAATTCAGTACCCTGTCCCTGCCCTCTCCCCATATCCCTTGATCCCTTTAGCCTTAAGAAATATATCCAACTCCTCCTTGAATATATTTAATGAACTGGCCTCCACTGCCTTCTGTGGTAGAGAGTTCCACAGGTTCACCACTCTCTGGGTGAAGAAATTCCTCCTCATTTCTGTCCTAAATGGCCTACCCCTTATCCTTGGACTGTTTCCCCTGGTTCTGGACTCCCCGACCATCGGGAACATCCTTCCTGCATCTAGTCTGTCCAGTCCTATCAGAATTTTATAAGTTCCAATGAGATCACCTCTCATTCTTCTAAACTCCAGCGAGTGCAAGTCCAATCAACCCAATCTCTCCTCATACGTCATTCAGAGGGAGGCCTTGAAACCATACTTAAGATAAGCACCTGCCTGAGAAAGAGCACAGCCTGGAGCAGGAAAGTTAGGGAGTGTGAGCCAAGTAAAGAGATCAACAGATCTGTGGCTCCATGGACAGAATATAATCAAAGCAACATTGAATGATACATAATATGAAACATGCGACAAATTGTCATGTAGAAAGAGCGAGGAAAAGGTATAAAAAGTGGGTGTTGGAACAAATACTTCAGAATTCGATTAAGGTCTGATCAACGTGTATACCGAGCTCAGGACTCTAACACGTTTGAATTCTCCGGCTAAAACTCGCAAGGTTTAATCTTAAGTGCTGCTGTTAAGTTTATGTTTGAATATTGTATGCTTAAAAAATCTGTGACAGCTGACATTCAGTATTGTGAACCCTATTGATTTGAAGAGTAAATTATAAGTAAGAACACACACATATACCCTCTCCTCTAACAGAAGGATCACATCGCAGATGATCCATCTCCAATTCATCCTCACCATCTGTCCAGCTTTGCAGCGGGTCTCTGGCTTGTGACCAGGAGCAGAAAGCCTGGCTGACTGATTTTTCAAATATCTCTCCAGCCCAGGGTCTCTGTTGCCAGTCTTGAGACACACACAGGGTCCCGGCTCAAACGTTCTAACACCCCTGTCAATCCGCACACTAACACGTATCGGCACCTTTCAGGAAGGCAGGAGAGAAAATTGGGTCGAAAGGGAAATATAACAACGCAATTTCTCAAAATTGGCATTATTGAAGGTACGCTACAAGACAGGAACACATAATAGAAACATAGATACATAGAAGATAGGAACAGGATTAGGCCATTCGGCCCCTCGAGCCTGCTCCACCATTTAATGAGATCATGGCTGATCATCCAAATTCAGTACCCTGTCCCTGCTTTCTCCCCATATCCCTTGGTCCCTTTAGCCTTAAGAAATATATCTAACTCCTTCTTGAATATAATTGGCCTCAACTGCCTTCTGTGGTAGAGAATTCCACAGGTTCACCACTCTCTGGGTGAAGAAATTCATCCTCATCTCAGTCCTAAATGGCTTACCCCTTATCCTTAGACTGTGACCCCTGGTTCTGGACTCCCCGCCATTGGGAATATCCTTCCTGCATCCAGTCTGTCCAGTCCTGTTAGAATTTTATAACTTTCAATGAGATCCCCTCTCATTCTTCTAAACTCCAGCGAGTACAAGCCCAATCGACCCAACCTCTCCTCATACGTCATTCCTGCCATCCCAGGTATCAGTCTGGTGAATCTTCGCTGGACTCTCTCCATGGCAAGAACATCCTTCCTCAGATAAGGTGACCAAAGCTGCACACAGTACTCAAGGTGTGGTCTCACCAAGGCCCTGTACAACTGCAGCAAGACATCCTTGCTCCTGTACTCGAATCCTCTTGCTATGAAGGCCAACATACCATTTGCCTTCTTAACCGCCTGCTGCACCTGCATGCTTACCTTCAGCAACTGGTGCACAAGGATACCCAGGTCTCGTTGCACTTCCCCTTTTCCCAATCTATTGCCATTAAGATAATAATCTGTCTTCCTGTTTTTGCCACCGAATTGGATAACCTCGCATTTATCCACATTATACTGCATTTGCCATGCTTCTGCCCAATCACCCAACCTGTCCAAATCATACTGGAGTTTCTGTGCATCCTCCTCACAGCACACGCACCCATTGTGTCGTAATGCAAGTCTCGATTTTCTAAACGGTTTACTTAAAAACAGAAGAAGTTAATGGCAGTGAGACTGAGGGCTGCAGACAAGAGTGAGCACTCCCGGGATACAGCAGTAGCACCAAGCTGGAGCGCCCTGGAGCAGTCCGAACAAACCAGCGGCAGAAATTCTCATGGCCATTTACCAGCCTTGGGGGCACCACTTTCACCCGGGTGTCAGCTGGTTGAATCGCTGTGATCACAGAATCATACAGCACAGAAGGAGGCCGTTCGGCCCATGCATCCTGTGCCGGCACTTTTCCCCATAGCCCTGCAAATTTTTCCTTTTAAAGTGATCCTCTCCACAGTGGAACCGTCTGCAGACACTCACTGTCAACGCTTACACATGAAGGATGGCTGTTCGGCCAGGAGCTCCGAACTGAACCCGGCACGGAGCCGATAACATTGGAAGTGGGCAGTGGAGGTGGGGAGGGAGTGGTTGACATTGATGGAAAAAAAAAACTCCTCATTTGCTCCACAAAGGCTCACCAGGTCTCAAAGGTGAAATCATCACCATGACAACGGCACAGGAATCTGCCTGACCTCACACTGTAGTGTCACCAACTCTGATTGGACGTAGTCCTGGAGGTTTCATCACATGACCTCTCACCTCCAACCGCCCCGCTCGGTCAAACAGCCTCTCCAATATTTTTTTATAACTAATGAATAAAAGTGTGAAAAGAAAATGGTAAAAAAACAACACACACAATTTTTTTTTAAATGATGTTTCTCCCGGAGTTGCTCGCAGTGGTGTCCAGGAGACTCCAGGGCAAGTCTGGAGGGTTGGCAACCCTACCTCATACCCAGCAAGAAATCTTTTGCACAATGTGTCTGCCTGATGACAACAGCCTAGAAATTTGTCTCGGCAGGGGAGGGGTGGCACAACTCGGGCGGTATTGGATCGGCCGCCCGTTATACAGAGCGCCTGATCTTCAGCTCCATTGCAGCAGCTCTTCAGATGGCCTGGTTAGTGTCAGCGGTGTCTCAGTGGGCAGCACGCTCACCTTCTGAGTCAGAAGGTTGTGGGTTCAAGTCCCACTCCAGGGACTTGAGCACAAAAATCTAGGCTGACACTCTAGAGCAGTGCTGAGGGAGAGCTGCACTGTCCGAGGTGCCATCTTTTGGATGAGACAATAAACCGAGGCCCCGTCTGCTCTCTCAGGTGGACATAAAAGATCCCACGGCACTATTTCGAAGCAGTCGGAGCATGGAGCCTGGGAGGTGAGGAGCCCGGTATAAAAACCGGAGAGCAGCGAGACCCGAGAGCAGTCGGAGCACGGAGCCTGGGAGGTGAGGAGCCCGGTATAAAAACCGGAGAGCAGCGAGGCCCGAGAGCAGTCGGAGCACGGAGCCTGGGAGGTGAGGAGCCCGGTATAAAAACCGGAGAGCAGCGAGGCCCGAGAGCAGTCGGAGCACGGAGCCTGGGAGGTGAGGAGCCCGGTATAAAAACCGGAGAGCAGCGAGGCCCGAGAGCAGTCGGAGCACGGAGCCTGGGAGGTGAGGAGCCCGGTATAAAAACCGGAGAGCAGCGAGGCCCGAGAGCAGTCGGAGCACGGAGCCTGGGAGGTGAGGAGCCCGGTATAAAAACCGGAGAGCAGCGAGGCCCGAGAGCAGCCGGAGCACGGAGCCTGGGAGGTGAGGAGCCCGGTATAAAAACCGGAGAGCAGCGAGGCCCGAGAGCAGTCGGAGCACGGAGCCTGGGAGGTGAGGAGCCCGGTATAAAAACCAGAGAGCAGCGAGGCCCGAGAGCAGTCGGAGCACGGAGCCTGGGAGGTGAGGAGCCCGGTATAAAAACCAGAGAGCAGCGAGGCCCGAGAGCAGTCGGAGCACGGAGCCTGGGAGGTGAGGAGCCCGGTATAAAAACCGGAGAGCAGCGAGGCCCGAGAGCAGTCGGAGCACGGAGCCTGGGAGGTGAGGAGCCCGGTATAAAAACCGGAGAGCAGCGAGGCCCGAGAGCAGTCGGAGCACGGAGCCTGGGAGGTGAGGAGCCCGGTATAAAAACCGGAGAGCAGCGAGGCCCGAGAGCAGTCGGAGCACGGAGCCTGGGAGGTGAGGAGCCCGGTATAAAAACCAGAGAGCAGCGAGGCCCGAGAGCAGTCGGAGCACGGAGCCTGGGAGGTGAGGAGCCCGGTATAAAAACCAGAGAGCAGCGAGGCCCGAGAGCAGTCGGAGCACGGAGCCTGGGAGGTGAGGAGCCCGGTATAAAAACCGGAGAGCAGCGAGGCCCGAGAGCAGTCGGAGCACGGAGCCTGGGAGGTGAGGAGCCCGGTATAAAAACCGGAGAGCAGCGAGGCCCGAGAGCAGTCGGAGCACGGAGCCTGGGAGGTGAGGAGCCCGGTATAAAAACCAGAGAGCAGCGAGGCCCGAGAGCAGTCGGAGCACGGAGCCTGGGAGGTGAGGAGCCCGGTATAAAAACCAGAGAGCAGCGAGGCCCGAGAGCAGTCGGAGCACGGAGCCTGGGAGGTGAGGAGCCCGGTATAAAAACCGGAGAGCAGCGAGGCCCGAGAGCAGTCGGAGCACGGAGCCTGGGAGGTGAGGAGCCCGGTATAAAAACCGGAGAGCAGCGAGGCATACCAACTCAGCAGCGGGGAGAGAGGTAAAAAGTAATCAGAGTGTGACATCACCAGGGAGCAGGTAAGTGATTGGTTGGTGAGTATTTCTCTCTTTTCAATACAAGCTTGACTTCTGTGGTGTTAAATTTCTAGGGTCTCTGGTGTAGTGGGGACAGTTGGTAAATAAAGCGCCCTAGAGTATACCTGTAACTGGGGTATTGAATAAATTTTTTAATTAATTAAAGGAGTAAGTCATGGCAGGAGAGTTCAGACCCGTGTTCTGCTCCTCTTGCTCCATGTGGGAAATCAGGGACGCTGCCAGTGTCCCTGACGACCATGTGTGCAGGAAATGCATCCAGCTGCAGCTACTTGTAGACCGCATTGCGGCGCTCGAGCTGTGGGTGGATGAATTTTGGAGCATGCGCGATGCTGAGAGGGTCGTGGATAGCACGTTTAGCGAGTTGTTCACGCCTCAGGGTAGGGCTGCACAGGGGGTGACCATCAGGCGGAGCAACAGAGGCAGGCAGGAAGTGCAGGGAACCCCTGCGGACATCCCCCTTTCAAACAAGTATACCAAGTTGGATACTGTTGAGGGGGATGACTCACCAGGGGAAGGCAGCAGCAGCCAGCTTCCTGGCACCAGGGACGCTTCTGCTGCTCAGAAAGGGAGGAAAAAGAGTGGGAGAGCAATAGTGGTAGGGGATTCTATCGTAAGGGGAACAGATAGGCGTTTCTGTGGCCGCAAATGTGACTCCAGGATGGTTTGTTGCCTCCCTGGGGCCAGGGTCTGGGATGTCACTGAGCGGCTACAGGGCATTCTTAAGGGGGAGGGTGAGCAGGCAGAGGTCGTGGTCCACATTGGGACCAACGACATAGGAAGGAAGGGGGATGAGGTCCTGCATCAAGAATTTAGGGAGCTAGGTAACAGATTAAAGAGCAGGACCTCGAAGGTTGTAATCTCTGGATTACTCCCAGTGCCACGTGCTAGTAAGTATAGGAATGGGAGGATAGAGCAGATGAATGCGTGGCTAAAGAGTTGGTGTAGGGGGTGGGTTTTACTTTCCTGGATCACTGGGCCTGCTTCTGGGAAAGGTGGGACTTGTACAAGTCGGACGGGTTGCACCTGAACCAGAGCGGGACAAATATCCTTGCGGGGAGGTTTGCTAGCACTGTTGGGGGGGGTTTAAACTAACTTGGCAGGGGGATGGGATACAGAGGGGAGCTGAAATAGGGGGTGATGTGCTGCCAATTATAGAGAAAAAAACAAGTCAGCTTGGTAGACAGGGCAAATATATAAGGGCAAGGCTGGATGGCATCTATTTTAATGCAAGGAGTCTTGCAAATGAGGTGGATGAACTGAAGGTGTTGATAAACACATGGGAGTATGATATTGTTGCTATCACGGAGACATGGTTGAGGGAGGGGCAAGACTGGCAGCTCAATGTTCCGGGGTACAGAATCTTCAGGCGAGACAGAGGGGGAGGTATAAGAGGAGGGGGTGTCGCAATATTAATTAAGGAGTCAATTACTGCAGTAAGGAGGGATGATATATTAGCAGGTTCCTCTAATGAGGCCATATGGGTGGAGCTTAAAAACAAAAAGGGGGCAAGCACTTTGCTGGGAGTGTACTATAGGCCTCCAAACAGTCAGGGGGAGATAGAGGAACAGATATGTAGGCACATCTCAGAGAAATGTGCAAATAATAGGGTAATAATAATGGGGGATTTCAACTTCCCCAATATTAACTGGGATAGTCAGAGTGTGAAAGGCTCAGAGGGTGTAGAATTCTTAAAGTGCATCCAGGAGAGCTTTTTGAGCCAGCATGTAGAAAGTCCTACAAGAGAGGGGGCGGTACTGGACCTAATTCTAGGGAATGTGGCCGGCCAAGTGGAAAAAGTGCTAGTAGGTGAGCACTTTGGTGATAGTGACCATAATATGGTAAGATTTAAGGTGGTCATGGAAAAGGACAGGGATGGGCCGGAAATAAAGGTCCTAAATTGGGGGAAGGCCGATTTTAATAGGATAAGGCAGGATCTGGCCAAAATGGACTGGGATCAGCTACTTGTAGGAAAATCCGCATCAGAGCAATGGGAGGCTTTCAGAAGGGAGATTGAGATCATACAATGGCAACATGTTCCCGTAAAGGTCAAGAGTGGTTCCAAAAACCACAGGGAACCTTGGATGTCAGGGGATATACGTGAATGGATTAGGAAAAAAAGGAGGGCTTTTGGTAGATACAAAAGGCTAAAGACGGAGGAAGCCCTAGAGGAGTACAAAAAGTGCAGGGGGATACTTAAAAAAGAAATTAGGAGATCAAGGAGGGGCCATGAAATAACACTGGTGAGCAAAATAAAGGAAAATCCTAAGATGTTCTATAAGTATATTAAGGGTAAGAGGATAACTAGGGAAAAAATAGGGCCCATTAGGGACAAAAGTGGCAATCTGTGTGTGGAGCCGGAAGATATAGGAGGGGTTCTAAATGAATATTTTGCATCTGTTTTCACTATGGAGAAGGACGATGTAGACATAGAAATAGGGCGGGAGGACTGTGATATGCTCGAACATATTAACATCGAGAGGGAGGAGGTATTGGCGGTTTTAGCTGGCCTAAAAATGGATAAATCCCCAGGCCCGGATGAAATGTATCCCAGGCTGCTGTGTGAGGCAAAGGAAGAGATTGCGGGGGCTCTAACACATATATTCAGGACCTCTCTGGCCACAGGGGATGTGCCAGAGGACTGGAGAACCGCTAATGTAGTACCATTATTCAAGAAAGGTAGTACGGAAAAACCGGGGAACTACAGGCCAGTGAGCCTAACATCAGTGTTAGGAAAATTATTGGAAAAAATTCTGAGGGACAAAATTAGTCTCCACTTGGAGAGGCAAGGATTAATCAGGGATAGTCAGCATGGCTTTGTCAAGGGAAGATCATGTCTGACTAATTTGATTGAATTTTTTGAGGGGGTGACTAGGTGTGTGGATGAGGGTAACGCAGTGGATGTGGTATACATGGATTTCAGTAAGGCCTTCGATAAAGTCCCGCACAGGAGACTGGTCAAGAAGGTAAGAGCCCATGGAATCCAGGGTGCCTTGGCACATTGGATACAAAACTGGCTTAGTGGCAGAAGGCAGAGGGTGATGGTCGAAGGTTGTTTTTGTGACTGGAAGCCTGTGGCCAGTGGGGTACCACAGGGATCGGTGCTGGGTCCCTTGCTGTTTGTGGTCTACATTAATGACTTGGACATGAATGTAAAAGGTATGATCAGTAAGTTCGCGGATGATACAAAAATTGGTAGGGTGGTAAATAGCGAGGAGGGTAGCCTCAGTCTGCAGGACGATATAGATGGGTTGGTCAGATGGGCGGAACAGTGGCAAATGGAATTTAACCCGGAAAAGTGCGAGGTGATGCACTTTGGGGGGACTAACAAGGCAAGGGAATACACAATGAATGGAAAGATCCTAGGCAAGACGGAGGGTCAGAGGGATCTGGGTGTGCAAGTACACAGATCCCTGAAGGCGGCGGAACAGGTGAATAAGGTGGTAAAAAAGGCATATGGGATACTTGCCTTCATTCGCCGAGGCATTGAATATAAGAGCAAGGAGGTTATGATGGAGCTGTATAAAACACTGGTTAGGCCACAGCTGGAATACTGTGTGCAGTTCTGGTCGCCACACTACAGGAAGGATGTGATCGCGTTAGAGAGGGTGCAGAGGAGGTTCACCAGGATGTTACCAGGGCTGGAGCACTTCAGCTATGAAGAGAGACTGGGCAGATTGGGTTTGTTTTCCTTGGAGCAGAGGAGGCTGAGGGGGGACATGATTGAGGTGTACAAAATTATGAGGGGCATAGATAGGATGGATGCTGAGGAGCTTTTTCCCTTAGTAGAGGGGTCAATAACTAGGGGGCATAGATTCAAGGTAAAGGGCGGGAGGTTTAGAGGGGATTTGAGAAAGAACTTTTTCACCCAGAGGGTGGTTGGAGTCTGGAACTCACTGCCTGAAAGGGTTGTGGAGGCAGAAACCCTCACAACATTTAAGAAGCATTTGGATGAGCACTTGAAATGCCATAGCATACAAGGCTACGGACCAAATGCTGGAATATGGGATTAGATTAGACAGGGCTTGATGGCCGGCGCGGACACGATGGGCCAAAGGGCCTCTATCCGTGCTGTATTACTCTATGACTCTATGACTCTAAGAGCAGGGGAGTTCTCCCCGGTGTCCTGACCAATGTTTATCCCTCAATCAACATAATTAAAAACAGATTATCTGGTCATTATCACATTGCTGTTTGTGGGAGCTTGCTGTGCGCAAATTGGCTGCCGCGTTTCCCACATTACAACAGTGACCACACTTCAAAAAGTACTTCATTGGCTGTAAAGCACTTTGAGACGTCCACGGGTCGTGAAAGGTGCTATATAAATGCAAGCCTGTCTTAATTTCTCCATGAGGCATAAAAAGTTGTGGTAGGAAAATAGTCCCGAGAAGCTGAAGGTAGTTGCAGTTTAAGTCAAAGGTGTAGCGAGACTGTCGATGCTGTAAAGGTTCACTGTGAAACTCAGGAGCTCTGTCACTGCTTCTCGCCCTCCATCAATCTCTCTGGCTGGATGCAAGGGATGGTTTGGAGGTTGTAAGCAGCAGCCAACCGGCAGTGGAGCAATTCCTGCTCTAGTCTAATGAGGGGGAGGACACACACGCCGATTGGCTGAATCCGACATGTTCTTGCCAAGTCTCCTGTTCATGTCAGTAAACACAGAGAGCAGGTAGCGGACTGCTGCAGCTGCCCGCCGTACAATCCCGTCTGTTACTTCACCAGGTAGGAACCAACATGCGTTTGTCTTGGGCTTCTTTATTTTTCAAATTCCCTTTCTATTTATTCTCAGTGCGAGGTTCGTTCTGCACTCCAGGGCTGTCAAGGCACCATCTTATTGCAGTAATTAGCAACAGTGTACAGGCTTCACATATTGCTCTCTTGTCAATTTTTACTCTATCATTACAAAAGGCACTTAACATTAAATTGTGTTACTTTGGGGAATAAACTGTTCGCTAATATCACAGCGTTCGCTTTGTGACTGCAGTATTTTCAGTGTAAATGTAAGCCTGCTGTTATAGCTGGCAGTAGGAATACAATCATTCGAGGCGTTTTAAGGAGATAGGCAGTGTGTGTGTGTCGAAGTCACCGTTTGGGCTGTTTGTGACTCAGAGGGTTGCTGAAGCTGTGTTCTTTGGCGTCCGGAATGTGCTTTCACAGTTGTCGTGTTCTCCTTGCAGTGCGCGGAGGGAATGGTTCGCAGGGAGCGTGTAGGACAGAGCGAGTAGCAGCGGGGCCATTCCATGACTGACTCAGTGACTGCGGCTAATGTAATTACCAAGTCAGCAGCCTCTACTACTGCACCGTGCACCACAACACTCAGTACCAGCAGAGAGAGAGAGAGAGAGAGGAAAAATAACAGCAGACAGAGGAAAAATACCAGCAGAGAAGGACAAAATGCCAGCAGAGAGAGAGGAAAATACCAGCAGAGAGGGCAAAATGCCAGCAGAGAGAGGGAGGAAAATACCAGCAGAGAGGCAAAATACCAGCAGAGGGAAAGAGGCAAAATACCAGCAGAGAGAGAGAGAGAGGCAAAATATAAGCAGCGAGGGGAAAAATACCAACAGAGTGAGAGGCAAAATACCAGCAGAGAGGCAAATTATCAGCTGAGAGTAAATACCAGCAGAGAGAGGCAAAATACCAGCAGAAGCAAAATACCAGCAGAGAAAGTGGAAAAAACTAGCAGAGAGCTCAAGTTCCAATAAAACAAGTGAACTTCTATTTATTTACAGGCTCTTAATAGAACGTTTTTTCTTTATAAAAAAATCTTGCGTCTTGCTCTGTATTAAAATATACGATTTATTGCGACTAGAAGTGATCGGAGTGTGTGATTCAAAATGTTTCATTCTGGAGCATACTGTTCTCTGGGGAGCAAACTAACATTAGCCCCTGGCAGCGGACAGTTTGATCCAATCCGTGGCTCTTTTTCAGCAGCATCATTAAGGAGCTGGCAGTGCCACTGTGCCAGTCAGGAGTAAGGGCAGCACAGCCGCCTGTCCAACAGGGAGAATTGATTCTACCCTCTGTAAACTTGCGGTCATCCAAAACTCGCACCGAGTCCCATTCACCCGTCACCCCTGTGCTCACTGATCTACATCGAGGTTAAGCAACGCCTCGATTTCAAAATTCTCATCCTTGTTTTCAAATCCCTCCATGGCCTCACCCCTCCCTATCTCTGTAATCTCCTCCAGCCCTACAGCCCCCCGAGATATCTGCGCTCCTCTAATTCTGACCTGTTGAGCATCCCTGATTATAATCGCTCAACCATTGGCGGCCGTGCCTTCTGTTGCCTAGGCCCTAAGCTCTGGAATTCCCTGCCTAAACCTCTCCGCCTCGCTACCTCTCTCTCCTCCTTTAAGACGCTCCGTAAAACCTACCTCTTGTCGTCTGCCCTAATTTCTCCTTTTGTGGCTCGTGTCAAATTTTATTTTATAACACTCCTGTGAAGCTCCTTGGGACGTTTTACTACGTTAAAGGCGCTATATAAATGCAAGTTGTTGTTGTAGTAGATTTCTCCCCGGAAAATACAGCCAAGCCTGGGAGTGGGGGCCGGTGTTAATCACTACTATTAATGGGAGGTAGCGGAAAATCGATGGGAATCCAGCCCCTCCCCATTTACAAAGGTTCAAGGTGAAGCTTTATCCCCCGTCATTGCCCAGTGTCTGAAATCTATTCTCTTCCTGCCATGTGGGCAATATCACTTAACTAAGGAAGGATATACTTGCCATAGAGGGAGTGCAACAAAGGTTCACGAGAGTGATTCCTGGGATGGCGGGACTGTCGTATGAGAACAGATTGAGTAAACTAGGCCTGTATTCTCTTGAATTCAGAAGAATGAGAGGGGATCTGATTGAAGCATACAAAATTATTACAGGGCTTGATAGGGTGGATGCTGGGAGAATGTTTCCCGTGGCTGGGGAGTCTAGAACCAGGGGCTACAGCCTCAGGATAAAGGGTAGGCCACTCAGGACTGAGATGAGAAGAAATTTCTTCACACAGAGGGTGGTGAATCTTTGGAATTCTCTACCCCAGAGGGCTGTGGAGGCTCAGTCATTGGGTATATTCAAAACAGAAGTCGATAGATTTCTGACTAGTAAGGGCATCAAGGGATATGGCGATAGGGCCGGTGAATGGAGTTGAGGCAGAAGATCAGCCATGATCTTATTGAATGGCAGAGCAGGCTCGAAGGGCCGAATGGCGACTCCTGCTCCTATTTCTTATGTTCTTACCGAGCAAACTACAACAGCTGGCATTTATATCGAGCCTTTAACATAGGAAAATGTTCCAAGGCGTTTCAGCGAAGTGTAATCAAAAACAAGGATGCTGAAAGAAAGATGGGGCTATTAGATAGGGTGAGCAAAAGCGACATCAAAGTGATGGGTGTTAAGGAGGGTCTGAGAGGGGGAGAGGCGGAGAGGAGGAGAGAGGGTGAGGAGGAGAGAGGGTGAGGAGGAGAGAGGGTGAGGAGGAGAGAGGGAGAGAGGAGGAGAGGAGGAGAGGGGGAGAGGAGGAGAGGGGGAGAGGGGGAGGCGGAGAGAGGGAGAGGGGGTGAGGAGGAGAGGCGGAGAGGGGGAGAGGCGGAGAGAGGGAGAGGAGGAGAGGGGGAGAGGAGGAGCGGGGGAGAGGCAGAGAGGAGGAGAGGCGGAGAGGCGGAGAGAGGGAGAGGCGGAGAGGAGGAAAGGCGGAGAGAGGAGAGGCGGAGAGGCGGAGAGGGGGAGAGGCGGAGAGGCGGAGAGGAGGAGAGGCGGAGAGGGGGAGAGGCGGAGAGGCGGAGAGGAGGAGAGGCGGAGAGAGGGAGAGGCGGAGAGGCGGAGAGGCGGAGAGGGGGAGAGGCGGAGAGAGGGAGAGGCGGAGAGGAGGAGAGGCGGAGAGGCGGAGAGAGGGAGAGGCGGAGAGGCGGAGAGGGGGAGAGGCGGAGAGAGGGAGAGGCGGAGAGGAGGAGAGGCGGAGAGGCGGAGAGAGGGAGAGGCGGAGAGGCGGAGAGAGGGAGAGGCGGAGAGGGGGAGAGAGGGAGAGGGAGGGAGAGGCGGAGAGGAGGAGAGGGGGAGAGAGGGAGAGGCGGAGAGAGGGAGAGGCGGAGAGGCGGAGAGGGGGAGAGAGGGGGAGAGGAGGGGAGGCGGAGAGGGGGAGAGGAGGAGAGGCGGAGAGGAGGAGAGACGGAGAGGCGGAGAGGCGGAGAGAGGGAGAGGCGGAGAGGAGGAGAGGAGGAGAGGGGGAGAGGAGGAGAGGCGGAGAGGGGCGGAGAGAGGCGGAGAGAGGCGGAGAGGCGGAGAGGGGGGGAGAGAGGGAGAGGCGGAGAGGCGGAGAGGAGGAGAGAGGGAGAGGCGGAGAGGCGGAGAGAGGAGGAGAGAGGAGGAGAGGAGGAGAGGAGGAGAGAGGAGGAGAGGCGGAGAGGAGGAGAGAGGGGAGAGGCGGAGAGGAGGAGAGGAGGAGAGGCGGAGAGGCGGAGAGAGGAGAGGCGGAGAGGGAGGAGAGGGAGAGGAGGAGAGGGGAGAGAGGGAGAGGAGAGGCAGAGAGAGGGAGAGGCGGAGAGGAGGAGAGGGGGAGAGAGGGAGAGGAGGAGAGAGGAGGAGAGGCGGAGGAGGAGAGGCGGAGAGGGGGAGAGGGGGAGAGAGGGAGAGAGGGGAGAGGCGGAGAGGAGAGGGGAGAGGCGAGAGAGAGGAGGAGAGGGGGAGGGGGGAGAGGCGGAGAGGAGGAGAGGCGGAGAGGGGGAGAGGGGGAGAGGCGGAGAGGGGGGGAGAGGGAGAGGCGGAGAGGCGGAGAGAGGAGAGGCGGAGAGGAGGAGAGGAGGAGAGGGGGCGAGAGGGAGAGGAGGAGAGGAGGAGAGAGGGAGAGGAGGGGAGGAGGAGAGGAAGGGAGAGGAGGAGAGGAAGGGAGAGGAGGAGAGGCGGAGAGGGGGAGAGGCGGAGAGGAGGAGAGGAGGAGAGGCGGAGGGATTTAGAGGGAATTCCCTAGAGTGGGGCCGAGGCAGCTGAAGGCATGGTCGCCAATGGTGGGATGAAGGGAATGGTGACTGCACAAGAGAAGTGAAAAAGAAGTAAACTCTACTTAACATTCAGAGTGGATCGATGTTCGGATTATCGTCACATGGGGAAAATGTCAGTTCCACAGAGTGTGGTACTGAGGCAAACAAACCAAGAAGGCTCCAGGCACCATCACTGATCTCTGCTCAGTTGACTCATTTCAGCCTGGGCTAGTGGTGAGACCTCTAACAATGAACCTCAGTGAGTTCCTGGTCTAGGGGAAGGTTGTGGCATTGGGGGGGTGGTGGGGGTGGTGAAGGGTGGTGAGGGGCTGGTGAGAGGCAGGGGATCCAAGGTCTTCATTATCCAGGGATTCCTGCTGAAAAGTGCACCTTCGTGGAAATTCAGCAAGGACCGATTTGGATCCCGCGATGCCTCCCATGGTCGAATAGTTTGGAAACATGGCCAATTGGGTGAGATATTGGAGTGCAGCTCCCACCTGTAGGACTGCACCCCAGCAATAATCAACACCTGTTAACTATACCCCCAAAATAGCACACATTAACTGCACCACCCCCCCCCCCCAGTGAGAGTCAGCAGCTTTTAGAGAAAAGAGAACATTTTAAGATTAGAAAAATATTAAAGCATAGCACAGTTCATGAGGATTAATTGAAGTACTACATTTATTTGTCGTAGATTGCAAGGCCTGTCATTGCTGGATCCTCAGTCAGTTCTGTAATCAGCTGCTGATGCTTTAGGTCTGCTGGTTTGTTCCTCTCTCTTTCCCTGAGGGTGCTACTTCATGTCTGGACACAGTGCCATGGGTGTCTGCAGCCTCCACTTCCTCCCCCAACTGCCTATGCTTTACACGTTAGCTTAGGCAGTCAGTATGAGATGGCTTTTCCACTGCACAAGCCCTCACAGCCCAGCACCATCCTGTTCTCAGTTGTGGGCGAGTATTGAGAGGGTCTCTGGTGTCGTGCTCCTGTGCTCATTCAAGACATTGTACAATTATTGAGGCATGCCCCTGCCCTGAGACAGTTTTTTTTTCTGTGACACAACAGATGCAGCGTGTTTATACAAAAGGAAAATTATAATATCTATCGTGCCAAGTGTTTCACTGGGTGTGATGGAGTTTGCTGTTGATGAAATGTCAGATGTAAAGTGGTTTCGTGACTAATACCCCAGCTGATCGGCACAATAGAGAGTTATCTGGCACCTGTCTAACTGGAGCAGCCGCAGTTATACTGCTGGCTCACAAAGCCACTGAGTAAGGGGGAGGGTGTGTGTATTGATACTGGCTCCAGACTGCCGGCTAAAAGAGGTCCCCGAATGGCTCGGTCGCAGTGCCCTATGACGCGCCTAAGGGACCGCTTTTGACTTTTGGGTAGCCGACCAGGTGAGTGCGCTGATTGGTTGCCTGTTCCCGTGGCAATGAACACCACCGCTGACCCCCCCCCCCCCCCGCCCCGCCACCCACCCACCCACCATCCCCGGTTTTGAGACCCCGGCCTCATTTAAATCAAGCTGGCCAGCTGCAGCGAGCCAAACAGGCCCCCCGGTGTAGCTCGCAAGGATTGAGGCCTCAGGATCGGGCCGGGGCAGCCGGCAGCAAGGTACGTCACGATCGCGGGGGAGCGGGGGCGTGGAGGAGGTCGCGATCGCAGAGTGGGTGGGGGGGTCCCGGGGTGGCAGCAGCCTAGATTATTTTTGTGGGCCCTGGGGGGTGGGGGGGGCGGGTGCTCCGCTGCTCTCCTCTGCCCACAAAAATAATTCAAGACTTGCCATTGCTGGGCTCCTTCTCTTCCGTCACCCGTGGAGCGGGTCGGGGTGGGAACTGCGCAGGCTCCCACTTAAACTGGCAATCGGGGTCCCAGATACCTCACGGGACCCCAATTTCCATGTTAAAAAGGGGCCGACCACCTGATTCAGCCGGTTGCTTTCAAAAGGCCCCTTTCAAAATGGTGGCGGCGGCATCACCGGCGGTTACGGGACGGTAAGGCAGCTAACCCTATTTTGAGGCCGTTACTGCCCTGTTAACGCCGGGCGAAAGGGGTGAAAATTGACCCCTAAGACTCTCAGGCCTGGAAGGACCAAGGGTTTGATGCCGGGCCTGTGCAGGAGTTCGCTGGTCACTGCCGCGGCTGGAGTTGGAGCGCCATCGTTGGCCTCAATGACCCTGGACTAGACAGGGGGGAAAATCAACCGAGCATCCGCTTCTGACCTCTGCTGGGAAGTACGTGAGTAGATGTGGATGTGATGCACTCTATGGTGGAATAGCTGCCCATTACTCACTACCTGGGCGCTCCCATGAAGGCTGGACACTTGGGTGAAACAGCAGAGGGTGAGCGATGCACTATGGAACCTGCACCCCAGGGAGAGTTACCGCCGGGATGAGGGGGCGGGGAGTGGGTATATACAGAAATCACAGAAATCACAGAAACCCCACAGTGCAGATAGAGGCCATTTCGGCCCATCGAGCCTGCACCGACACATATCCCACCCGATCCCCGCAACCCCTATACCAACACATGTCCCACCCTATCCCTGTAACCCCACGTATTTAATCCCCCTAACACTAAGGGTCAATTTATCATAGCCAATCAACCTAACCCGCACACCTTTGGACTGTGGGAGGAAACCGGAGCACCCGGAGAAAACCCACGCAAACACGGGGAGAATGTGCAAACTCCACACAGACAGTCACCCGAGGCCGGATTCGAACCCGGGTCTCTGGCGCTGTGAGGCAACAGTGCTAACCACTATGCCACCGTGCCAAGTGGGGATAGATAGTTTTTGCCAATAATTACCAATCGAAAGGAAATGTACTGGTGCTGATAGTTTTGTTCTAATTTTTAAAGCTAGCATAAAAAACCCTCAGGCGACACAAGTATTCACAGATTGCTCACAGTGTGCGATCACCTTTTCAGGCTAATGTGATACCAGATTGGCTGAGGAACCTTGGAGACTGGTCGCAGCCCCCAGTATAGCTGGAGCTTTATACTTAGCGACACGCACTGGGAAATGGCGGCTGATTGGTGAAGAGCCTTTGAGCGCCGGAATGCAGCTCCTCTGTAAGAAAGAAATCCTTGCCTTTATATAGCGCCTCTCACCCCTGAGGAACACCCCAAAGGGGCTCACAGCCAATGCATTATTTTGAAGGGCAGTCACTGTTGTTCTATGGGCAGGTGCGGCAGTCAATTAGCGCACAGCAAGCTCCCACGAACAGCAATCTGGTCAATGAGCAGTTAATTAGTTCTGGTGATGTTTGGGGATAAATATTGGCCAGGGCACTGGGGCAGAGCATTCTGCGCTTCCTTGAATAATGTCTTGGGATCTTTAATGTCCTCCTGCTCAGAGGGGCCACGGGAGTATCGGTGCACTTACATGACAGCAACAACAGCGTGCATTTATATAGCGGCTTTAACATCGTAAAAACTTCCAAGGCGCTTCACATAAATCTTATCAAACAAAATTTGACACCAAAGCCAAATAAGGAGATATTAGGAGAGGGGCTTGGTCAATGCGATCGGTTTCAAGGAGCTTCGTAAAGGAGAAAAGAGAGGCGGAGAGGCGGAGAGGTTTCGGGAGCGTGTTCCAGAGCTGAAGGCACGGCCGCCATTGGTGGATTGATGAAAATCGGGGATGCGCAAGAGGCCAGATCATTAACTTAAATTGAAAGAAAATCAGGCAGGTTCTGTGAAAGGTGTGCAATCCTCCCCACCCCATGCTCCTATCTACGCTCCGTCTCGGTGATGTGTAACATCCAGATGAAAAGCTACCCTGGGGCCTGACTTTCAACATCTCATCGAAAAGGCGGCACCTCTGATAGTGCAGCACTCCTTCAGTACTGACCCTCCGACAGTGCAGCGCTCCCTCAGTACTGCCCCTCCGACAGTGCAGTGTCTCTCAGTACTGCCCCTGCGACAGTGCGGTGCTCCCTCAGTACTGTCCCTCTGACAGTGCAGCACTCCCTCAGTACTGCCCCTCCGACAGTGCAGTGTCGCTCAGTACTGCCCCTCCGACAGTGCGGCGCTCCCTCAGTACTGTCCCTCTGACAGTGCAGCACTCCCTCAGTACTGCCCCTCCGACAGTGCAGTGTCGCTCAGTACTGCCCCTCCGACAGTGCGGCGCTCCCTCAGGACTGCCCCTCTGACAGTGCAGCACTCCCTCAGTACTGCCCCTCCGACAGTACGGCGTTCCCTCAGTACTGCCCCTCCGACAGTGCAGTGCTCCCTCAATACTGCCCCTCCGACAGAGCGGCACTCCCTCAGTACTGCCCCTCCGACAGTGCAGCGCTCCCTCAGTACTGCCCCTGCAACAGTGCAGCACTCCCTCAGTACTGCCCCTGCAACAGTGCAGCACTCCCTCAGTACTGCCCCTGCAACAGTGCAGCACTCCTTCAGTACTGACCCTCCGACAGTGCAGCGCTCCCTCAGTACTGCCCCTCCGACAGTGCGGCGCTACCTCAGTACTGCCCCTCTGACAGTGCAGCACTCCCTCAGTACTGCACCTGCGACAGTGCAGCACTCCCTCAGTACTGCCCCTCCGACAGTGCGGCGCTCCCTCAGTACTGCCCCTCCGACAGAGTGGCACTCCCTCAGTACTGCCCCTCCGACAGTGCAGCGCTCCCTCAGTACTGCCCCTGCAACAGTGCAGCACTCCCTCAGTACTGCCCCTGCAACAGTGCAGCACTCCCTCAGTACTGCCCCTCCAACAGTGCAGCACTCCCTCAGTACTGCCCCTCCGACAGTGCAGCGCTCCCTCAGTACTGCCCCTGCAACAGTGCAGCACTCCCTCAGTACTGCCCCTCCGACAGTGCAGCGCTCCCTCAGTACTGCCCCTGCAACAGTGCAGCACTCCCAAAATACTGCCCCTCCAATAGTGCAGCACTCCCTCAGTACTGCCCCTCCGACAGTGCAGCGCTCCCTCAGTACTGCACCTGTGACAGTGCAGCACTCCCTCAGTACTGCCCCTCCGACAGTGCAGCGCTCCCTCAGTACTGCCCCTCTGACAATGCAGCGCTCCCACAGTACTGCCCCTCCGACAGTGCAGCACTCCCTCTGATACTGTCCCTCCAACAGTGTAGCACTCCCTCAGTACTGCCCCTCCGACAGTGCAGCGCTCCCTCAGTACTACCCCTCCGACAGTGCAGCACTCCCTCCAATACTGTCCCTCCAACAGTGCAGCGCTCCCTCCGATACTGTCTCTCCGACAGTGCAGCGTTCCCTCAGTACTGTCCCTCCGACAGTGCAGCGCTCCCTCAGTACTGTCCCTCTGACAGTGCAGCGCTCCCTCGGTACTGCCCCTCCGACAGTGGGGCGCTCTCTCAGTACTGCCCCATCAACAGTGCAGCGCTCCCTCAGTACTGCCCCTCTGATAGTGCAGCACTCCTTCAGTACTGCCCCTGCGACAGTGCGGTGCTCCCTCAGTACTGCCCCTCCGACAGTGCAGTGTCTCTCAGTACTGCCCCTCCGACAGTGCGGCGTTCCCTCAGGACTGCCCCTCTGACAGTGCAGCACTCCCTCAGTACTGCGCCTGCGACAGTGCAGCACTCCCTCAGTACTGCCCCTCCGACAGTACGGCGTTCCCTCAGTACTGCCCCTCCGACAGTGCAGTGCTCCCTCAATACCGCCCCTCCGACAGTGCAGCACTCCCTCAGTACTGCCCCTCCGACAGTGCAGCACTCCCTCAGTACTGCCCCTGCAACAGTGCAGCACTCCCTCAGTACTGCCCCTGCAACAGTGCAGCACTCCCTCAGTACTGCCCCTCCGACAGTGCAGTGTCTCTCAGTACTGCCCCTCCGACAGTGCGGCGCTACCTCAGTACTGCCCCTCTGACAGTGCAGCACTCTCTCAGTACTGCGCTTGCGACAGTGCGGCGCTCCCTCAGTACTGCCCCTCCGACAGTGCGGCGCTCCCTCAGTACTGCCCCTCCGACAGTGCGGCGCTCCCTCAGTACTGCCCCTCCGACAGTGCGGTGCTCCCTCAGTACTGCCCCTCCGACAGTGCGGTGCTCCCTCAATACTGCCCCTCCGACAGTGCGGTGCTCCCTCAATACTGCACTGAAGTGTCGGCCTGGACTATGGACTCAAGTCCCTGGTCTGGGGCTTGAACGATGCCCTTTACCAGGAACGTCTTCACTTCCTTTTTAAACATAGAATGATAGAATGATACAGCACAGAAGGAGGCCATTTGGCCCATCGTGCCTGTGCCGGCTCTTTGAAAGAACTGTTCAATGAGTCCCACTCCCGTGCTCTTTCCCCATAGCCGTGTAAAATTTTTCCTTTTCAAGTTTTATCCAATTCTCTTTCAAAAGTTACTATTGAATCTGCTTCCACTGCCCTTTCAGGCAGCGCGTTCCAGATCACAACAACTTGCTGCGCAAATCTTTAATCATCTCGCCTCTGGTTCTTTTGCCACCGACACACCTTTCCCTTTTTGCAAATACCTACAATCTATAAAGGATTCCCCCGAAGTAGAAGTTTGTTTTCACTTTTCACCGAACTCTCCGCAGACATGTGCATCATCAATTAAAGACAGACCCAGACTGGGAGAGAATCGGGCAAAGAGCAGCCAGTAGACTTTTGGCCCGTGATTTCTGATCAGAGGCTTCCTGCGTGCGGAGGCCCCCTATCAGGAAAAAACCTACGCCCTTATCTGAGGGCTCCTGAGGTCCGGACACTTCCGACCCTGGGCCTGTCCACAGTCGAAATGCGCAGGGCCCACGTATCCCAGGGGCGCAGGCGGTTCGCAAGCGTCCCTGGGATCACGTGGGCCAGGCCAGCCAATAGGAGAAGGGAATCTCCCTTCATACTTTTGACAGATAGACCTGTCAAATATATGAATGGGGATCACTGAAAAAAGACACTAAAACATTAAATACCTGAGTTAAAATTACATTAACTTAAACATTTTAAATAAAAATTTAATTTTTTGAATAAAATAATTAAAGTTTTTTACAGGGCTAAAAATAAACTTACTTCTTTTTTAAGTATTTTTAAATTATGAATGAGTGGGAAATTTTTTTTTTTTTTACTTTTTTCAACTCTTATGCTGGTAAAAGCAGGCCTTACGCTTTGGTGGAACTCTCCGCCCGCAGAGGCCCTTCTCCAGGGCAGGCGTCCGATCTATCAGGAGCAGTCTTGACAGATGGGAAATGCCGGTTTTCAGCGTGTGCGCTGTGCATGCCTGAAACCAGCATTTCCGATGTCCCTATGGGTGAGTACACAGCACGTACCCACCTGTAGGCATCGGAAAATACGGGCCATTGTATCTGGAGGGTGTATAAGCAAGTCCTAAAATGGCAGTGTGAGGGACAGCACAGCTTTTTTTCCGCTGTATGTAATCCGGGATGTTTTTTGTGTAGGTGACTTGTGTTCGGCAATGATAGAACTACTTACTGCGTGCAGTTTTGGTTTCCTTACTTCAAGTTGTCCTGCCTCACCCAGTCGTGAATGGTGGTGGACCATTAAACAACTAACGGGAGGAGGAGGCTCCATGAATATCCCCATCCTCAATAATGGGGGAGCCCAGCACGTGAGTGCAAAAGACAAGGCTGAAGCGTTTGCAACTATCTTCAGCCAGAAGTGCCGAGTGGATGATCTGTATCGGCCTCCTCAAAGTCCTCACCATCACAGAAGCCAGTTTTCAGACAATTCGATTCACTCCATGTGATATCAAGAAATGGCTGCGCGCACTGCATACAGCAAAGGCTATGGCCCCGACAACATCCCGGCTATCGTGCTGAAGACGTGCTGCAGAACTCTAACCCTACTTCAAACCCTCTAGCCAAGTGTTCCAGTACAGCTACAACACTGGCATCTATCCAAAAAGGTGGAAAACTGCCCAGCTATGTCCTGTCCACAAAAAGCAGGACAAATCCAATCTGGCCAATTACTGCCCCATCAGTCTACTCTCAATCATCAGCAAAGTGATGAAGGTGTCATCAACAGTGCTATCAAGCAGCACTTACTCAGCAATAACCTGCTCACTGATGCCTAGTTTGCGTTCCGCCAAGACCACTCAGCTCCCGACCTCATTACAGCCTTGGTCCAAACATGGACAAAGGAGTTGAATTCCAGAGGTGAGGTGAGAGTGACTGCCCTTGACATCAAGGCAGCATTTGGCCGAGTGTGGCATCAAGGAGCCCTAGTAAAACTGAAGTCAATGGGAATCGGGGGTGGGGTGGGGAACTCTCCACTGGCTTGAGTCATACCTAGCACAAAGGAAGATGGTTGTGGTGGTTGAAGGTCAATCATCACAGCCCCAGGACATCGCTGCAGGAGTTCCTCAGGGCAGTGTCCGAGGCCCACCCACCTTCAGCTGCTTCATCAATGACCTTCCCTCCAACATAAGGTCAGAAATGGGGAAGTTCGCTGATGACTGCACAATGTTCAGCGCCATTCACAACTCCTCAGATAATGAAGCAGTCCATGCCCGCCTGCAACAAGACCTGGACGACATTCAGGCTTGGGCTGATAAGTGGCAGGTAACATTCTCGCCACAGAAGTGCCAGGCAATGACTATCTCCAACAAGCGAGAGCCTAACCACCTCCTCGGAGACAGGGGCTATCCGCTCTCCACCTGACTCATGACTCCCCTTCGCAACCCCACCACTCCTGCCCAGCACTCATATAATGAGAGCCATGTTGCCACCAGGAACATCATTGAGCAGACCATCGGCCTGCTGAAGCAATGGTTCCGCTGCCTTGATCGCTCGGGAGGAGCCCTCCACTACTCGCCGGAGCAGGTGTCCAATTTCGTGGTGGTCTGCTGCATGCTCCACAACTTGGCCCTCATGAGGGCCCAGCCCTTGCCACCAGGGATTGCGGGACCACCTCAGAAGGAGGGAGAGGAGGAGGAGGACGAAGAGGAGGTGGAGGAACAGGAGCGAAGGAAGAGGCAGCCACTCAATCAGCCTTCCAGAAGGGTGGTTCATGACTGTCTCATCAGACTGCAGTTTGAATGAATTAAACCCCAGATTCCCGTTGCTCACCACATCCCCGGCATTCCATCCCTGTCGCAGGCCATATCACAGCACAAAGCTGAAATGAGACACACCACAAAAGAATCCAAACTGAATTAAGAAATTTATCAAAAATCAGGGAGCACATATTTACAACAAAATATTAACTCTTCACCCTTGTAAATTCCCTTAGTGCCTCTCGTTACTGTGCCTTTGCCTACTCTAGTGCTCCTACGAAGTGTTGGCCCAGTGACTGCAGCACGGCGAGTAGAAGGCTGCTGAGTGTCCATGCGGGAGACTTCAGATGGCCCTGCAGGATGTCCTCGACCAGCTCTGGGCCTGGAAGGCCCGGCTGTAGACTGCACCACCTCAGTCTAGGCTGGCTGGATGACAGGCAGCGACAAGGGCAATGGCGGAGTGGCAGTGGTGGGGGCAGGAATGCTGTCATCCTGAGAGAGGACAGCAGGTTCCTGCTTCATTGACCCACTGCCTCTCCCCCGGGGCAGCATCTGGTCTTGCTGCAGCCCACTCGTCCCCGGTGCCTCACCCTGTGCAGATCCCGCTACTGTATTGACCTCTAGAACATGCGTAGTGCCAGTATCTGAGCTGGTGCCTCCGGGTGCGACATGCGGTGTGTTCTGCCCCCTCCTCTTCTCCCACCTCGCTCTCTACGGTGCCCTCAGGGACAGGCTGCTCAGGTGCTTGCTCATTATCTGAAAGCATAAAGGCACAAGAGTCGGGTTAAGGTGAGGGGACCGGGGCAGAAAGGGAGAAATGCATGCAAACAGCATGATTAGCTGGAAAGTGCGAAACGCTTGTGGGCTGAGGGGGAAGTGGGATGTGAGAAGGAGTAGGGATGAACATACCGTTGTTGTCCCCAAGGGGGTCAATGTCCCTGGTGGCCACGGCGCCCACCACCTGGCGCCCAATAATCTGCAGCACTCTTTCCTCCAGCGCAGACAGTGGTTGGGTGTCTACATGTCCCCCGCCTGTGCACTCCTGCTTCCTCCTGTTGTGAGCCACCTTGGCCTGCAAGAGAGAGGAAAGTGTGTGAGTGGGTGTGGAGCAATGTGTTTGGGTGATGTGCCTGCCATAGTTGAATAGCTGTCATTGTGTGCAAGGTGTGAGATGTGGCTGTGAGTGTTGGTAGGTAGAGATTGTTGGTGGGTGAGTGCTGGGGGTGTGGTGTTTTGGGCAATGTGCGCAGACTGAGGTTCAGATGGTGGTATGTAGCATTTGTTGAAGCATTCACTCACCCTGACCACCCGAGTAAGGTCATTAAATTTCTTCCTGCACTGTGTGTGGGTCCTGGGGACCACAGTGCTGCCCAAGAGATGCTGCGCTACCTCTCTCCACATGGTGCGGAAGACTTGTGGAGAGGGCCTCCTGCCACTTTCAGGATAGAGCACTGCCCTCCGTCTCTCCACAGCAAACACCAATGCCTGCAATGCTTGATCGCAGAATCTGCGGGCTCTCTCCCTGGGGTGTGGATCTGCCATGAGTACAGCTGCTTCAGTCCTCTAGCTCCTTCACCTTGATCTGCTGCTGTTTGCTGAGGTGCTGCACAGCCAGCAATGCTGAGAATGAGGTTCTGCAGCATCAATGAACCTCCCCTTTAAGTAGTAAAAAAAGCCTGTGGCAATCATGACTTGTGATTGGACTGCACCTGATATTGGTCCACCCTTTCAGTGTAATGCCAATAAGCTTGGGTTTTAATACTTGAATTAGGACTCCAATAATTTCTTTGAGCAGTGAGTATGAATTTTGCGTGCAGTCTAAAGCATTAGCGACTGGCGCTAATTCTCCACCTTTTCTAATGATACCGCCCATTCCTTGGCTATAATGAATTTCTAGCCCTCAATCCCTTGTATGGGGCGCAAACCCATGACCAACTGACCCAGGGACAAGAACTAGGAAATGGAAAAGTGTCAAACTGGTGCAACAGGAGACACATTTCTGGTTGAGGCCGAGCTAGATTGGTGAGACTGAGTGGAGGGAGTTTCACTCTGCATCTAACTATTGTACCCAGGCCTCTAACACCTTGCCCTTCTACAGGCTTGGAAAATGCCTTGGAATTTGCCTCTCGCTGATTTAAGTGGCAGGGAGTTGGGTGGGCGAGCCAGTGAGAGGACAGGTGTGAGAGATGCGGCTGGCTTTTTTTCTACTGGCCCTCGGTTTATACAGAAGACACATTGGGAGACTGCTGCCTCTCCCACTTTTGCTGCCTGCTCCATTGATGATTCTGCCACTGCTCTTGCTCCAATAATATAGGGGACCTGATGGCCTACCCCCTCCTGCTGCTGTCTGGCTGACTTTCGGTGCTGACTGGCTGACTGGCTACTGATGGTTGGGGTGGCGGGCTGACTGGATGTGGGCGGGCTGGTTTTTTACTGCTGGTAGGTGACAATGTACAGACTTAGTGAACATAGCCTGGCGATCGAAAAAGGTAGACACAGGCAGACCCGGCTACCAAGAGAGGACAGGATATGCTCTCACTGCAGTCAGGGAGTGGTGGAGACAGAGATGCACTTCCTCACAGCTTGTAGAAAATATCAGGGCATAAGGGAGAATTTCTACCCAAAATTCACAAAAATATGCCCGGAATTCAGAAATTTGAATGACGACCAAAAACTCCCATACCTACTAGGGGAAGAGAGAAATTGTGTAACCTTAGCGGCACACTATGTTACAGCTTGCCATAAACAGAGGGACAACCACTAAATATAAGAAAAGAGTATATACAAATTATATGAATGTATATTTATACACTCAGGGATATATCTGTTTATACACTGTATGGATAGACCTGTATTTTTGTGTACAACCATGAATGTTTTTCGATGCTTTGGCAACATAAGATGTACCTTGTCATGCCAATAAAGCGATTTGAATTGAATTGAATTGAGGTGGCTCCTCCAGTCTCCTTGTCTCCTCCCCTACTCCCTAGATATGTTTACAATTCAAGTGCCTCTCTCTAAATTTGTGCTGCTTGCTGGATCTAAAAATTGTTGCCAGTCTACTTCTTCTAAGTTATAAGTTTGTGTAGGACCATCAGTAACCTGCCACAGTAAACAAATAGACTTCTCGCAGAGTCAGCTTTCTCTTGGAGCAGAATTTGACTGACTCTGGGAGTGCTGCGGAATTCTGAGGGATCTGGATCTCCCTGACTCTGGGGGTGTGTTGCTGACACAGGGTACCTGAAGTGAGGCACGTGTTCCATTCCCTCGCCTCGACCAGCTCAAAAGTTCACACCGAAAGAAAAAAAGTAATTAGAAAAGAAAGATCAATATTCTTTGTGTGATTTGGTATTTGATAGGCTGATATTACAGCAACAGATAATAAGTTACCCAGCGCCACACACAACGGGTAAATCTACACCTGCAACTCGACTAAATAATTTGTGAGAGCTGTTAAATATTTGAAGTCATTAGTTTGGGTTGAGTTTTGCTGGTGCTGATGTCTTTGAAGCGAATGTGTTAAAACCTCCGTTCAATGGACTTTGCGTCCTTCCACTGTGGGACAGTCTGACCTCTGCCTCTGCATGCCCGATACGAGACTCCCAAAACAAGCGCTCTACTCGGAGCTCCGGCACGGCAAGAGAGCCCCAGGTGGGCAGAGGAAACGCTTCAAGGACACCCTCAAAGCCTCCTTGAAAAAGTGTAACATCCCCACCGACACTTGGGAATCCCTGGCCCAAGACCGCACAAAGTGGAGGAGAAGCATCCGGGAAGGCGCCGAACACCTCGAGTCTCTTCGCCGGGAGCAAGCAGAAGCCAAGCGCAGGCAGCGCAAGGAGCGCACGTCAACCCAAGCACCCCACCCACCCGCCCCTTCAACCACCGTCTGCCCCACCTGTGACAGAGACTGTAGGTCCCGCATTAGACTCATCAGTCACCTGAGAATTCATTTTTAACGTGGAAGCGAGTCATCCTCGGTTCTGAGGGACTGCCTAAGAAGAAGAGTATGACCTCTGCTTCAGTGACACAAGGGAAACAGGTAAACGGTGCAAAGGAACTTTGAGACGTAAGGGTAACTGCAGGCTTTGAGGGAACGCGGGCTGTGGATGTAAACGCTCTCCTTTTATATTGCGGATCTCATGGGGGAGGCACAGAGTCAGTGAATTTACCCGGTAAGGTTCTCTTCTGCTGGCATTGAGTTCTGTCCGCTCCTTCAGTGGTTAAGTAGGTACCATTGCCTGGCGTGGCACTGAGTGGACGGGTCAGAAGGTCCCAGGCTTGGTTGCTGGTCTGTGCTGAGCTCGCTGATCTCACTCAGGACAACAGTTGGGCTTCTGCAATTGTCCGTTGGGCTAGAGGGTGAACATACACCCAGGGAATCCCGCTCCTGATTGCTGCCCAGTGACCAACGGCAGTGCATGTGTGTGGACATCGGGTGAGGCTGCCTTCCACGGTCCAATAATCCCCCGACTCATTAATTAGACTCAGACACGAGGAATTGTGCGGCGATTGCCTGGTGCCCGTAGAACATTACCTCAGCAAGAATCATAGGAACAAAAGAAATAGGAGCAGGAGTAGACCATTCGGCCCCTCAAGCCTGCTCCACCATTCAATAAGATCATGACTGATCTTCGACCTCAACTCCACTTTCCTGCCCGATCCCTTGATTCCCTAGAGTCCAAAAATCTATCGATCTCAGCCTTGAATATACCCAATGACTGAGCCTCCACAGCCCTCTGGGGTAGAGAATTCCAAAGATTCACTGCCCTCTGAGTGAAGAAATTTCTCCTCATCTCAGTCCTAAATGGCCGACCCCTTATTCTGAGCTGGGGGGGGGGGGGAAAGGGGAGGGAACTGGGAAATTAAAAAATAAATCAGCTCTCAAAATGTGCTTTTTGATGCGATGTTTGTGAAAGGAAGTGATGAAAGGATGGAGCTGGGTGGAGGTGAGGAGGAAGACGTATTGGATGCTGCAGCATGTTTGTTCCTTGACAGATGGCACATGAAACAATCATTGGCAAAAGCCTTGAAATTAGTCTACAGGTAAATCAGCACGAGGTTTAATTTAATGATGGAGAGGGGATAAGCTGCCTGTTGGTAACTGGATT
Source organism: Somniosus microcephalus (assembly GCF_052327205.1). NCBI lineage: Eukaryota > Metazoa > Chordata > Chondrichthyes > Squaliformes > Somniosidae > Somniosus > Somniosus microcephalus. Next base: position 10,882,975 of record NC_141015.1, read on the forward strand.
TAATTGAAGACGCTTAGAAAATATAGCGAATCCAGCGTGCAATATGTTTGAAAGACAGAAGCCATTCCCGAGGGATTGCTAAGGTTACAGACAGGGGTAAGATGTAGTGTTACTCTATCAGCTCGCAGCTAAGGTTGTATTGTTCATTTACAGATGGAAGAGTTGAACAATTCATTATAAAACTTGAGACAAAAAAGGTAAGGACAGGGGATTTCCTTCTGCAGACTCGTTATTGTGTAGCCACGGTAACGCATTTTACAGCCTGGCTTGGCTTTCAGAAGGATGTGTTGGCATATTCCCTTTATGTGTGCTATTGCTGTAGCTTTTCAAAATTGCCTGTTCTGTGAAGGAAGAGAGTGTCCTTGTAACAAGGAGAAGAAACAGCCCATTGTAGTGGCCCGGACTGTGGAGAATTAGAGTCATGCGTGAGGCCTCAAACGGGTGCATGATACAGGGACCCAACGTTCAGGCCCAACACTGAGCATTAGAGCAATGCTATGTGGCAGTTAAAGATTCCTTTCCATACAGTACCTGTACAGAACAGCACTATATAGGAATGAAGTGATGTCGTAAATGCCTGTTCCCTATATTATTGAAAGAGGATGAAAGAAAGACTTGCATTTATATAGCGCCTGTTATAAATCTCATCATCAAGAAACTACTTATGAAATAACGCTGGACGGCCAGCTGGTGGCGCCGTCCAAGGAGTATAAATACTCGGGCGTGGGCCCCAGCTTGCCAGGGACATTTTGTAAGACAAGGAACTAGTGAAGTACAACTAGACCTCCATGTTCTGAAACAAGTTGATTAAAGCCTTGCTTTATGTTCAAACCAAGTACGTAGTGAGTTTTATTATGTCAGCACCTTTCACGACCACCAGATGTCTCAAAGCGATTTAGAGGCATAGAATCATAACGGCACAAAAGGAGGCCATTTGGCCCATCGAGTCCGTGCCGGCTCTCTGTAGAGCAATCCAGTCAGTCCCATTCCCCCGCTCTATCCCCGTAGCCCTGCAAGTTTATTTCCCTCAAGTGCCTATCCAGCCTCCCCTTGAAAACATTGAGTGTCTCCGCTTCCACCGCTTCCGTCGGCAGCGAGTTCCAGGTCATCACCACTCGATGCATAAAAAAGTTTTCCCTCACCCCCCCCTGTATCTTTAACCTGTGTCCCCTAGTCCTTGTACCATTAACTAGTGGGAACAGCCTATCCCCGTCTAGCCTATCCAAACCCGCCAATTAAGTACTATTTGAACTATTGACTGAACCAAATGCTTAATTGAACGGCAACTGTGTCTCAATGAAACTTAGGGTATTTGAACAAAAAGTTATTCTCAGGGTGTGGGCAAGGACGGCATTTGTTGGCCATCCCAAGGTGAGAAAGTGCTGGTGGGCCTTCTTGAACCGCTGCATAGCGGTTTGACACAACTGACTGGCTTGCTAGGCCACGTCAGAGGACAGTTAAGAGCCAATCCCACAGGGAAGCCCGTGCTCAGTTCAGTAAAAGTGATCGGTCCCTACCACTGCTCAGAGGGGCCAAGGGGGTATCTGTGCAGTTACATGACAACAACTTGCATTTATATAGCTCCTTTAATGTAGTAAAACGTCCCAAGGCGCTTCACAGGAGCGATTATCAAACAAGATTTGACACTGAGTCACATAGGAGATATTAGGACAGGTGACCGAAAGCTGGGTCAAAGAGGAAGGTTTTAAGGAGCATCTTAAAGGAGGAGAGTGAGGTAGAGAGGCGGAGAGGTTTAGGGAGGGAATTCCAGAGCTTAGGGCCCAGGCAGCTGAAGGCACGGCCGCCAATGGTGGGCGATTCAAATCGGGATGTGCAAGAGGCCAGAATTGGAGAAGCGCCGAGATCTCGGAGGGTTGTAAGACTGGAGGAGGTTACAGAAATAGGGAGGGGTGAGGCCATGGAGGGATTGACTAACATAGATGCTTCAGCCATAACCGAGATAGATCCGGTTAGTTGAACTTGCATTCCAGGATCTAAGATGGTCCTTAATGCCTCCACGTGAGTGTGATGATCAGCCAACATCCTTCTTTTGACAGCAGGGATGTGAGTCTGCACACTCAGGAGTCAGGGGTTGACTTTTGACTTCTTACTTTCACCTCTGACCCCTCTAGGTGATGAATGAAAGAGTGTCACCCGTATAAGGAGACTGCAAGGGAGGGTCAGGGGAGCTTACTTTGGCTTATCTGGTGAGGTTGTCAAGCTCCTTCCTGCTCTGCAGAAGATTCCAGGGATTGACGGAGTTGGCTGCCACTGCTGCCACTAGGGCCTGAATGGCCTCCTGCTGTTCCGATGTTCCTAGTTAGACAGCCTGCGTGCCTGGGCCTATTTAACTTTGCTGACCTCGCTACTTATAGTGAGCTGAGCTGCTCGGCCAGGAGGATGGAGTCCCACTCCAGCTCAGTTCCGCCAGCACCTTTTGGAATTTGGGCCTGTTGTTTTGAGCTACATCAGGTTGATTTCTGCGGCAGAGAGAGACGGATAGACTGACGGAGTGAGAGCAACCGGAGGGGAAGAGCACTGACAAAACTCAAGCTCATCCATTCGAAGCAGCCAGGTCTGTCGGGGAATTCTGCCCTGAATCTCCTGTGACACTCGCCCATTTAAACAAATGGAACTGGATCGATCAAAACTTGTCAATTTAAAACCAACATGAGTGAGCCTCACTCCAAATGATGTTACATCCCTCTGAGTCTCTGCTCACGAGTAGATCTGTAAACAACGGCTGGATTTAACGGAAGGTGAGTGAGGATTGCTTGACATCAGCTTCAGAAATGTTAATAACTTCTGGGACAAGACTTCAAGCGTAAAGCTTCAGTGGCACGCCAGGGTCTTGATGGTCATTCTTCATTGTGAAGCTTTCCTACTGAATCCGTATTGAAACTCCTCCCTCGTGCTCCTAATTCCAGCCGGCCTAATTTTAATTTAAAGGAACATGCAGGGAAATTTCCTGGGAGCTGCTTCTGGTCCATCCCCTGGGGGGCGCTAATGGGGCGCAAAGGGCTTATCGCCTGGGCGGGGGCGCTAATAGTGCCTGACGAGAAAGTCGGCGGGGCGCTACTGAGATGCTAGCCGATAGAAGGGGGGGGCGCTTTAACGCATTAGTGCTACACGGAGCGATTGCGTAGCGCTCCGGCGCTACCACGCTCTGTGCCCCAGGCACCGCCCCGAGAGGAAGTGGAGCGCCCGAGATAGTGCTACGCTTCCTCGCCAGGGCGGTAAGCCCAATTTAGCGGCTGGGGTGGTACTCCTGCGCCGGGCGCTAAATGTCTGCCGGTAATTTGGTTACCGCCCGCAAATGGAATGGAACCGTATTTCGCCCCCCGGTTTTAGTGCGTGGATGGGGTTTTGACCCCGCTTCCGACGTCTGAGTGGGAGGAGCTCCGAACACAATCCCTGGAGGATCACGTGGTCTTCCTGAGAAGAATCTGGCAAACCTTTCTGTTGTAATTTGTGGAAATGTGTAATTTTCCTTATAGACAATGTGCGCACTGTACCCGGACAGTCGGACTCGGCAAGTTGTATGTTTGCAATCTTTGAACAGTTTTCTTTCCTCTTTGCACTTTCTCTTGTGATTGCCATTTTGAGTGCCCCTTGTCATGTGTTGGATCACTGAAACCACTTGAGACGGCTCGGTCTGTGAAGAGTTATCTGTTGGAAATGGTTCTGTTTGCTGAAGAAAAGTGAAAAGCTTCCCCAGTATCTAACTGGAAGCCTTGCTCAGATTGTTGGAGATACATTTAAGGTGTCCTGTTGTGTTTGGCATGAGTTTATAAATTGAATTCAAGTGTGACAATGATTTGATTTTCTTCAGCCAGCATCCTCACAAAACTGTAGAATCCTCTGACATTTCACCAATTTAAGGACTCAATTTGTCATCTCAATGTTCACGATCACTTGCTCAGTCAGCTCTGTGTCCCCAGAACGATTTAGTAACAGGCCATTTAGAAAGTAAAAGCGATGTTGTTTTGAAGTGGAAAGGTCTGGCCTAAAATCTAGGGGAGTTGTTGGGAAAGGCTGAAGTGATTGCTTTGAAAGAAAGAACTTGCATTTATATAGCACCTTTCACACCTCAGGATGTCCCAAAGAGCTGAACAGCCAATGAAGCACTTTTAAAGTGTAGTCACTGTTGTAATGTAGGAAACATGGCAGCTAATTTGTGCACAGCAAGCTCCCACAAACAGCAATGTGATAAAGAGCAGATAATTTGTTTTATTGATGTTGATTGAGGCATAAATATTGGCCAGGACACCGGGGAGAACTCCCCTGCTCTTCTTCGAAATAGTGGCCATGGGATCTTTTACGTCCACCTGAGAGAGCAGACGGGGTTTAACGTCTCATCCGAAAGGCGGCACCTCCGACAGTGCAGCACTCCCTCAGCACTGCACTGGAGTGTCAGCCTCGATTTTTGTTCTCCGGTTTCTGGAATGGGACTTGAATCCACACACAACCTTCGGACTCAGAGACAAGTGTGCTATCAACTGAGCTACGGTTAATGCATTTAGTGCAAGCGTTCAGTTTAACTGTGCTGGGTTGCTTCACGTACAGCTGGCCTAGGGATCTTCGGGACTCCCGTGACGTTAATCATGGGCCACCCTTAGTCAACCTGCTCATTTCTACCCTTTCACTCTCTCCGAGCACAGTTAGTAGATTGACGATTATTCGCTTACAGAAAATTCTTGTCAAAAGCTTTCTGAAAATCTAGTTATATATCAACTGCATTTCCATTCACCACGCCAGTAATTGTTCTAAAAAAAACTCCAGTAGTTTAAGTATGACTCACTCCTTTTGTGAATCTGCCCTGACTGTCCTTTAGAAAGTTATGCTTTGCCAAATGAAGACTGGATCTGTCAATCATTACAAAGACTTGCTTTTCTGGGACACACAGACAGACCTGTCCTGTACATAAGAGATAGGAGCAGGAGTAGGCCATGCAGTCCCTCGAGCCTGCTCTGTCATTCAATAAGATCATGGCTGATCTTCTACCTCATCCCCACTTTCCTGCACTATCCCCATATCCCTTGATTCTCTTAATATCCAAAAATCTATCGATCTCTGTCTTGAATATACTCAACGACTGAGCCTCCACAGCCCTCTGGGGAAGAGAATTCCAAAGATTCACCGCCCTCTGAGTGAAGAAATTTCTCCTCATCTCAGTCCTAAATGGCCGACCCCTTATTCTGAGACTGTGACCCCTGGTTCTAGACTCCCCAGCCGGGGGAAACATCCTCCCTGCATCTACCCTGTCAAGCCCTGTAAGAATTTTGTATGTTTCAATGAGATCACCTCTCATTCTTCTAAACTCTAGAGAATATAGGCCTAGTCTACTCAATCTCTCCTCATAGGACAATCCCCCCATCCCAGGAATCCGTCTGGTGAACCTTTGTTGCACTCCCTCTATGGCAAGTATATCCTTCCTTAGGTAAGGAAACCAAAACTGTACACAATACTCCAGGTGTGGTCTCACCAGGGCCCTTTATAATTGCAGTAAGATGTACATTCCCATGTTCCTGTGATGTGAAGCTTCCTGCTCTACAGTTTCCAGGTAGGTAGATTTAGAGCAGACAGCTGCAGCTGAAGAGCTAGCACGAACACGGGTGTGATGGCCCGAATGGCCTCTAATTACTATGGGGGAAAAATTCGGTTGCTTTGCGCCTCCCGTTAGCGCCCTAAGAAGGGGCTAACGGGGCGCAAAGCAACTAGCGCCCGGGTGCGGCACCGCCAACGCCTCCCACAAAATTCAACGGGAGGTTAGCGGCAGCGGTAACCGTTAGCGCCCCGCGGCGCTGCGCAGCCGGCGATGACGTCATCGCCATGCGCGGTGCCCCGCTCGCGCCCCGGTCGGGATCTTCGGTAGCGCTCTCTAACTTACCACCGGACGCTATGCCCGACGGGGCCAGGGGGGCCTACCTGCGGCTGGGGCAACGCTGATTAAAGGGGAGGTGCCGGGCGGCCATTTTTGTTGCTGGCCACCTGCCAGCACCTGCCTCCATTGCTGTCCCTGGCCTCCTGAGCACCCCCCGCGGAGTGCCGGCTGCGCTCCATGAGCCCGGCACTTCTCTTGAGTGCTGGGCTCTTTTGCTGGCACTCCGATCCCTGGTGGCCCAGCTGGGCCCTGGGTCGTGCTGTGCAAGGCCCCTCCCCTTTAAGAAGGAGACCTTATTGAGGTGTATAAAATTATGAGGGGCCTCAATAAAGTAGATAGAAAGGACCTATTTCCCTTAGCAGGGGGGTCAAAAACCAGGGGGCACAGATTTAAAGTAATTGGGGGAAGGTTTAGAGGGGATTTGAGGGGAAATTTCTTCACCCAGAGGGTGGTGGGGGTCTGGAACTCACTGCCTGAAAGGGTGGTAGAGGCAGGAACCCTAACCACATTTAAAAAGTACTTGGATGTGCACTTGGGATGCTGTAACCTGCAGGGCTACGGACCAAGAGCTGGGAAGTGGGATTAGGCCGGAGAGCTCTTTGTTGGCCGGCGCGGACACGATGGGCCAAAATGGCCTCCTTCCGTGCTGTAACTTTCTATGATTTACAATTAACTCAAAAATGGCTAATTTGTGTTTGTAAATTCATCGTACAAATGATATGACTGCTATCTGTTAATTACAGCACCTTTTACACAGAGAAGCAATTTCCTCTGGAGGAGGAATCTAGAACAATCTTGAAATTAGACCCAGGTCATTTAGGAGTGAAATCAGGAAGCACATTTTCACACAAAGGGTATTGGAATTCTGGAACTCTCTTCCCCACAAAAGGCTGTGGATGCTGGGGGTCACTTGGGTCTTTCAAGACTGCGATCGATAGATTTTTAATATAAAAACAGAAAATGCTGGAAAACAATGAGCAGGTCAGGCAACATCTGTGGAGAGAGAAACAGAGTTAACGGCCGCGATCTTATCTCGGAGGCAGTGGTGGGGGGATGTCGGGGCTGTGGAGGGGCGTGGTGCTATTTTGCAGTCGGGAAACCCAGAAGAGCGGGTTTCCCTCAGGTCCGGCCAAATTTGTCTCCATTGAGAGGCTGGCTGGCCGTCAGGCTGCAGCCGGGGAGCGTGGGGAAGGAGGGAGGGATCGGACATGCTAGAGGGCATTGGTGGTGGGGGGGGAGATCGGAGGCCAGAGCAGAGGGGAGATCGGAGGCCAGATGGGAAATCAGAAGGGTCAGGGGTAGATCGGAAGGGTCGGGGGGAGACCGGAAGGGTCGATGGGGAGATCGGAAGGGTCGGGGGAGATCGGAAGGGTCGGGGGAAGATCGGAAGGGTCGGGGGAAGATCGGAAGGGTCGGGGGGGGGATCGGAAGGGTCGGGGGGGAGATCGGAAGGGTCGGGGGCAGATCGGAAGGGTCGGGGGGACATCGGAAGGGTCGGGAGGAGATCGGAAGGGTCGGGGGGAGACCGGAAGGGTCGATGGGGAGATCGGAAGGGTCGGGGGAGATCGGAAGGGTCGGGGGAGATCGGAAGGGTCGATGGGAAGATCGGAAGGGTCGGGGGAGATCGGAAGGGTCGATGGGGAGATCGGAAGGGTCGGGTGGAGACCGGAAGGGTCGGGGGGGGAGATCGGAAGGGGTCGGGGGAGATCGGAGGCCAAATGGGAGATCGGAAGGGTCGGGGGGACATCGGAAGGGTCGGGGGAGATCGGAAGGGCCGGGGGGAGATCGGAAGGGTCGGGGGGGAGATCGGAAGGGTCGGGGGAGATCGGAAGGGTCGGGGGCAGATCGGAAGGGTCGATGGGAAGATCGGAAGGGTCGGGGGAGATCGGAAGGGTCGATGGGGAGATCGGAAGGGTCGGGTGGAGACCGGAAGGGTCGGGGGGGGAGATCGGAAGGGGTCGGGGGAGATCGGAGGCCAAATGGGAGATCGGAAGGGTCGGGGGGACATCGGAAGGGTCGGGGGAGATCGGAAGGGCCGGGGGGAGATCGGAAGGGTCGGGGGGGAGATCGGAAGGGTCGGGGGAGATCGGAAGGGTCGGGGGCAGATCGGAAGGGTCGATGGGAGATCGGAAGGGTCGGGGGAGATCGGAAGGGTCGGGGGCAGATCGGAAGGGTCGATGGGAGATCGGAAGGGTCGGGGGAGATCGGAAGGGTCGGGGGAGATCGGAAGGGTCGATGGGGAGATCGGAAGGGTCGATGGGGAGATCGGAAGGGTAGGTGGGGCGATCGGAAGGGTCGGTGGGGCGATCGGAAGCGTCGGGAGGAGATCGGAAGGGTCGGGGGGAGATCGGAAGGGTCGGGGGGAGACCGGAAGGGTCGGCGGGGGAGATCGGAAGGGTCGGGGGAGATCGGAGGCCAAATGGGAGATCGGAAGGGTCGGGGGGAGACCGGAAGGGTCGATGGGGAGATCTGAAGGATTGGGGGGAGATCGGAAGGGTCGGGGGCAGATCGGAAGGGTCGGGGGGACATCGGAAGGGTCGGGGGAGATCGGAAGGGCCGGGGGGAGATCGGAAGGGTCGGGGGGGAGATCGGAAGGGTCGGGGGAGATCGGAAGGGTCGGGGGCAGATCGGAAGGGTCGGGGGGAGACCGGAAGGGTCGATGGGGAGATCGGAAGGGTCGATGGGGAGGTCGGAAGGGTCGGGGGAGATCGGAAGGGTCGGGGGAGACCGGAAGGGTCGATGGGGAGATCGGAAGGGTCGATGGGGAGGTCGGAAGGGTCGGGGGGAGACCGGAAGGGTCGGGGGGAGACCGGAAGGGTCGATGGGGAGATCGGAAGGGTCGATGGGGAGGTCGGAAGGGTCGGGGGAGATCGGAAGGGTCGGGGGAGATCGGAAGGGTCGATGGGGAGATCGGAAGGGTCGGGGGAGATCGGAAGGGTCGATGGGGAGATCGGAAGGGTAGGTGGGGCGATCGGAAGGGTCGGTGGGGCGATCGGAAGCGTCGGGAGGAGATCGGAAGGGTCGGGGGGAGATCGGAAGGCTCGGGGGGAGATCGGAAGGGTCGGGGGGAGACCGGAAGGGTCGGCGGGGGAGATCGGAAGGGTCGGGGGAGATCGGAGGCCAAATGGGAGATCGGAAGGGTCGGGGGGAGACCGGAAGGGTCGATGGGGAGATCGGAAGGGTCGATGGGGCGATCTGAAGGGTCGGGGGCAGATCGGAAGGGTCGGGGGGGAGATCGGAAGGGTCGGGGGAGATCGGAAGGGTCGATGGGGAGATCGGAAGGGTCGGGGGAGATCGGAAGGGTTGGGGGGAGATCGGAAGGGTCGGGGGGGAGATCGGAAGGGTCGGGGATCGGAAGGGTCGGGGGGAGATCGGAAGGGTCGGGGGGAGATCGGAAGGGTCGATGGGGGGATCGGAAGGGTCGGGGGAGATCGGAAGGGTCGATAGGGAGATCGGAAGCATCGGGAGGAGATCGGAAGGGTCGGGGGGAGATCGGAAGGGTCGGGGGGAGATCGGAAGAGTTGGGGGAGATTGGAAGGGTCGACGGGGAGACCGGAAGCATCGGGGGAAGATCGGAAGGGTCGATGGGGAAATCAGGAGGGTTGGGGGGAGATCAGAAGGGTTGATGGGGAGATCGGGAGGCTTGGGGAGAGATCGGAAGGGGTTGGGTGGGAAGATTGGAAGGGGTGGGGGGTGTCTGATTGTTTGTGGTGGGTGAAGCAGGTAACCTGGATCCAGCAGGTAAGTGGAAAGGCACTTCGAATAACTGACAACTGTGAGACAGAGGAAGAGGCAGAGTTAGAGAGGAGGCACAGACAGAGATAGAGGCTTTCTGTCTGTTTCAGAATTCAATTTCTTTTTTGTTTGCAAAATGAATTCAACTCTGTGTGTCTCTCTTATCTCTCTCTCTCTCTGTCAGCTTAATACATTTTCTGAAGTTTATAGAACATAAAACTACCACTACAGTCTATCAGTTCTTTCATTCCCTCTCACAGGCACACTCGTGTATACACACACACACACAAACATTCACACACACACACACATTCACACGTACACACACACACAAACATTCACACACACACATTCACACACACACAAACATTCACACACACACACACACACATTCACATACACACACACACAAACGTAGCACCTCTATTTAAAAAAAAACACTCAAAGGGATGGGCATTTTGTATGAAATGTACATTGTGAATTAGCAAATTTAAAATGCAAATTTGTGCAACCCTTCCAGCCTGCTAACTTCTGGCATAACTGGTTTGATTTCTTTGAATACCTTGGGCTTGAGGGTAGTTTCCCGTGCTGCTGTTGGTGGATTGATTTAGACCAATAGCACACTGAGGAACAATCCCCCCCACCCCCCCCGCCCCGCCCCCCACTCCTCACAGCCTGAAGTCCCGGGAATTCAAAGACATCAAACCAGTTCAACCTGAAGTGAGCAGGCAGCCACCAGATCTGGAGAGGCAGCGACTGGCACAAGTGTCAAGAACAGTGGTTATCCAGAGGACTGGGAGAAGTATAGAAAGCAACAAAGGGGCACAAAGGAAATATTAAGAACTGAAAAAAGGAAATATGAAAAAACTTGCTAGTAATATAAAGGCTAATAGTAAAAGTTTTTATAAATATATTAAGAGTAAATGTCCATTAAAGATAGGTGCAGGTGATACTGTAATAGAATACAAAGTAATGGCAGATTTATTAAGCAAGTACTTTGTATCCATTTTCACAGTAGAAGTGGAAGATACACTGCCAGCACTAGAAAGGGAATTGAAAATAAATTAAGGGGAGGAAATTATTCGATTCAATACAAGTAAAAAATGGTAATAGAGAAAATAATGGGACTTAGGATAGAAAAATCACCAGGACCTGATGGTTTCTCCCCCAGGGTATTAAAAGAAATAGGTGAGGAAATTGTAGAAGTGTTCGTCATAATCTTTCAAAGCTCTCTTGACTTGGGAACTGTGGTGTTAGATTGGAAATTTACTAATGTCACTCCATTATTTAAGATGGGTGGGAGAGAGAAACCAGATAATTATAGACCTGTCAGTTTATCGTCACTTGTGGGGTTGTTACCAGAATGTGTCATTAGGGACACGGTGACGGAGCACCTGAGCAAATATGAGCTGATCGGAGAGAGCCAGCATGGCTTTGTTCAGGGTAAGTCATGGCTGACTAATCTAGTTGAATTTTGTGAGGAGGTGACTATTACGGTAGATAAGGGAGTGTCTAGGGATATTGCCTATATGGACTTCCAGAAGGCATTCAATAAGGTTCAACAGAAAACATTAGTAGCAAAATTGAGAGTGCAGGGAATGGGAGGTACCCTTTTGACTTGGGTTGGAAATTGGCTGCAAGGCAGGAGACAGAGAGTGGCCATAAAGGATGTGTACTCTGATTGGGGGATGTAACAAGTCATGTTCCCCAGGGATCTGCTCTGGAGCCTCAACATTCCACCTTATTTATTAATGTCTTGGATGAAGGAATAAAGAGTATGCCCCAATTTGATCGGCGAGTCGGGCGGAGGCAGCGCAGCGCATCGGGATGCAGCAGCAGCCACGTCGACCCGCTAGGGCACGTCGGCTGGCTGCTCCTCAGCGGGGAAGCATTCCGACTGGGAGGAGGGGAGCCGAGCATGGCGGCCAGAGGCCGGACCGGAAGCGGGAGAAGCAGGCCCGGGCCGTCGGACCGTGGAGCCGGCGACGGTGAGGTGGAGGCCGCGGCGACCAGAGGATGTGTTCGGCGAGTCGGGCGGAGGCAGCGCAGCGCATCCGGACACAGCAGCAGCCACGACGACTCACAGTCCGACTGGGAGGAGGGGAGCCGGGAATGGTGGCCAGAGGGTGAGCGGGAGAAGCAGGCCACCACACGTGGAGCCGCACCGGCGACAGTGAGGAGGAGGCCGCAGTGACGAGGAGGACGGAACGGCTGAGGGACATCGTGCTCCCACTGCCACTGGATGCCAAAGAATTGACTTTCTGAACACAGCGCTGTAAAAATAGCTGACGTGTCCCGACGGGGAGTAAGCATTCCATTGTACTTGTACTTGTACTGGTTACATATGGCAAATAAAAATTGAATTGAGAACAAAGGGTTGCATGGTCTACTTTTTGTTTCTAATGTTGCTAGGACTGGTGGCCCCGCTCCCTCCCCGTGCCATGTGCCTCCTCGACCTCTGACCTTTGGCGCCACCTGCCTCTGTCTTCACCCCCTCCCCAGGTCTGCAGGTAACCGGTTAAGTGGATCTTACTTCAGAGAGTGAATGCTGCCTCATGCCTGCTCCTGGACTGAACTGAGAAGGTTGCAGGACGTGCAGTTGTGTTGGCTCAGTCGGATTGTTATGCTGCAAAGGCACATCTTGCCTGGCTTGCAAGTGTGATTGAGCCTACCAGATGATGTCCACTAACTTTGTAGATTGTCCGCATGCCCGATACGAGACTCCCAAAACAAGCGCTCTACTTGGAGCTCCGACACGGCAAGAGAGCCCCAGGTGGATAGAGGAAACGCTTCAAGGACACCCTCAAAACCTCCTTGAAAAAGTGGAACATCCCCACCGACACCTGGGAATCCCTGGCCCAAGACCGCACAAAGCGGAGGAGAAGAATCCGGAAAGGCGCCGAACACCTTGAGTCTCTTCGCCGGGAGCAAGCGGAAGCCAAGCGCAGGTAGCGCAAGGAGCGCACGTCAACCCAAGCACCCCACCCACCCGCCCCTTCAACCACCATCTGCCCCACCTGTGACAGAGACTGTAGGTCCCGTATTGGACTCATCAGTCACCTGTGAACTCATTTTTAATGTGGAAGCAAGTCATCCTCGGTTCCGAGGGACTGCCTAAGAAGAAAAGAGATTGCACAGATTCAAGAATGCTCCACATCCTTTACCTTCAAGCTATACCAGAGGCTGTAGATCAATGTCGCTGAAAAACGGGCTATTGGCCTAGAAATTGGAACCATTAGCGCCGGCCGTTAAGGCCAGTTTTGAAGAAGAAATGGCGGCCGCCTCGCTTCCGCGCACTTCTGATGCGGAACGTGGCGTTCGCCATTTTGGGCCGGTCGGCAGCGTTGCCGTTGCCTGCGCTCACCTCAAATATTTTAATGATTAAGAGCGTGACGTCAATCGGCGTGCAATGGCGTATTGACACATGCTGAACGATTTTTCGATGTCGTCGCTCCTTTTACCGCCCTCTCCAAAGCACACCCACGCGTGCAGCCTTTGCCAGCCGGTAGACCCGGGAGAAAGTGGAAGGAGATCTATAGATCTCTGAGAAGTCTTCAATAACTACGCAGCGTATGAGCAGCCCCACCGAACCCAGGCTCTGTGACGGGTTTGTATTCCTCATTGATCACTGTTTCAAATAATTTTGACATTGTTTGTACTGGATGGTGTAATCAGGAATGTGATGACACATGTAGCATGAGTTTTCATAACTTCAAGTATTTGGAACCTCAAACTGCTAGAATGATTCCACCCAAATTGCAGTCATTTAATCAGTTAATGATAACTTTTTTTGATGAATAATTGTACTTGACAAATTCGCCGGCTAAATATTTGAGAGTGTCAGCAATTGAATTAAACATAGATTTCAGCTAAACTGCAGGTTGCATTCTTTACAATCTGACAGATTAGTTTATGTTTAGGCTTTGATTTATCTTGCACGCCCGCTCTGTCAACCTACAAAACACGAGAAACATAACCGGAAACATTCCACTTCACTTTCACAAATCGCGATTTCCTGATAACGCCACACAGATACTTCAGACCCGACCTTCGGCCTCCTGCTGTCATTATCCTGAGCACGTTGCACGGTAAGCTTCGCGCTGCGCTCATTTAAATCAGCAGGCAGCACCAAAATAACGTTGCTGCCTGCGCCCTTTTTACGGCCATTTTCGGGCTTAATCGAATTTCTAGGCCCATGATTTCCGATCGGAGGCTTCCCGCGTGCGGAGGCCTACTATCGGAAAAAAATCTACGCCCTTACCTGACGGCTCCTGAGGTCCGGACACTTCCGCTCCTGGGCCTCTCCACAGTCGAAATGCGCAGGGCCCACGTGTCCCAGGGGCGCAGGCGGTTCGCAAGCGTCTCTGGGATCAGGTGGGCCAGGCCAGCCAATAGAAGAAGGGAATCTCCCTTCATACACTTGACAGATAGAACCGTCAAATATATGAATGGGGATCACCCCAAAAACATAGAAAGAAAAACAATTTTTAAAAAACCACGTTTTTAAAATGAGTTAAAATTACAATAAATTAAATATTTTAAACAGAACTTTAATTTTTTTAAAGTATTTTAAAATTATAAATGAGTGAAAACATTCTTTTTTACTTTTTTTCAACTCTTTTATGCTGGTAAAAGCGGGCCTTACTGCTTTTACCAGACATAAGATTTTTAAGTGTTTTCAGTGGACGGAGGTCCTGCAGAAAGCGGAACTCTCCCCGCAGAGGCCCTTCTCCAGGGCAGGCGTCCGATCTGTCAAGAGGATTCTTGACAGATCGGAAATGCCGGTTTTCAGTGCATGCGCTTCACATGCCTGAAACCGGCATTTCCGATGTCCCTACGGGTTTGTACACACCCGTAGGCATCGGAAAATATGGGCCATTGTCTTCCAAGTAGGTTTGCCAAGTTTGGTTGGATGTACGCCTGGAAGTATCATCACATGACCTCCACTCGCCCCGCCCCCACGCTCTCACCAATGGCTGCCCGGCACACCCATCCTCACGATGCCCCGCCCTCCCACGGCTAGTTGGAAAGCGAACCCAGTCTTCATTACCCGATCGGATGATTCTTGTCTTTCAATCAAACAGCCTTTTCCCATCTCCAATATTTTTATAATTAATAAAGAAAAATGTTCAAAGAAAATGAAAAAAAAAAGACACAGTGGGTTTTTAATGCCCCTTTGATCTTTAGCCTGGGTTGCTTGCGGCCGTGTCCTGGAGATTAATCAATAAAGAAAGGAAGACTTGCATTTCTATAGCGCCTTTCACTATCTCAGGACGTCCCAAAGTGCTTTACAGCCAATGAAGTACTTTTTTGAAGTGTAGTCACTGCTGTTATGTAGGAAATGCGGCTGCCAATTTGCGCACAGCAAGCTCCCACAAACAGGAATGTGATAATTACATAGCGGGAAAAAATTGAGTCGAACCCCCTCTGGGGTGCTAACTTCACCAGGGCACTACTTTTACTGAAAAAATTAGCGCCCCTGCGGCCGAATTTCATCGGTAGCACCCCAAGAGGGAAGTGGGGTGCTACTGGAAGCGCCCTGCCTCCCTCTTGGGGTGCTGCAAGGGAATATCGCGGCACGTCGCGCCACAGTACTGCAGGCCTTCCTCCCCTTCTTAAAGGGGAGGGGCCTAGCACAGCACGACTCGTGGCCCAGCTGGACCACCTGGGATCGCAGTGCCGGCAAAAGAGCCCAGCACTCAAGAGCAGTGCCGGGCTCACGGAGCGCAGCCGACACTCCGCGGGGGGTGGGGGGGGGCTGCAGAGGAGGCCGGGGACGCAGAGAGAGCAGATGCTGGCAGGTTGCCAGCAACAAAAATGGCCGCCCAGCACCTGATCTTTAATTAGTGGTTCCACCCTGGCCGCAGGTAGGCCCCCCTGACCCCGTCGGATAGAGCGTCCGGCGGTAAGTCAGGGGGCGCTACCGAAGATCGCGGACGGGGTGCTGCGCACGGCAATGACATCATCTTCGGCGGTACAGCACCGTGGGGTGCTAACGGTTACCACCGCCACTAACCTTCCGCTGGATTTCGCAGGAAGCGTTGGCGTCGCTGCTCCCGGGCGCTAGTTGCTTTGTGCCAAGTTAGCACCCTCTTCGGGCGCTAGCGGGACGTGCAAAGCAACCAAATTTTTCCCCCATAGAATCAATAGCACAGAAACAGGCCATTCAACCCAACTGGTCTGTGATGGTGTTTATGCTCCACATGAGCCTCCTCCCACCCCTCTTCATCTCACCCTATCGGTATATCCTTCCATTCCTTTCTCCCTCGAGTTCTTCTCTAGTTTCCTGTTAAAGGCATCTATGCTATTCTTCTCAACCACTCCATGTGGTAGTGAGTTCCACAATCTCACCACGCTCTGGGTGAAAAATGATAATCTGTTTTAGTGATGTAGGTTGAGCTTTAAATAATGGCCAGGACTCCCCTGATCTTCCTGAAGACTCCAGGCCAATCCTGGAGAGTTGAAAACCTTCCTTCTAGGTCCAGTGGAGAAGGCAGGAAGGGTCTGCACTCAGCCTCTGTATTACTGCCTCGCCTTTTCAATCCCAATTTTCACTTCAACCCAGTGTTATTCCTGAACAGCAGTTATCTATATATATAAAGGAATCGTTCTGTCTGTCTGTCTATCTGTCTGTCCATCTGTCTGTCCTTCTGTCTGTCTGTCTGTCCTCAGGTGTGCATCTGTCCAGCTATGCGCTCGAAAGTTATACGGCGTACCTACGCGTGCGTTACCTCCGAAGAAAGCTTACGCCTCCGGGACGCTGGTAAGCGTATTTACTTTTCGGTCGGACGAAAATGGTTCGCGCCTTATGCAAAAAACCTTCAAAATTAAACTCATTATCTGCTAGCATTGATTGACTGACGTCAAGGTTCGACCAATCCTGTGCCGTCACGATTGACCAATCCTACAGTACGGTCCCCTGATGGTTGGCCAATCGGTGTGTGTGTGTGTGGGCGGGACTAATCGTTTTCATCTCGGGGATCTGGTAGCCATTGTTTCAGTGCCATGACTTCCGCTTCCAGCTCAAACTACTTTGAAAGTTAGTATCTCTTTTAAAAATAACATAAGATTTACCAAAAACGTTTTATAAGTACTTTCACTTTCATCTTTCAAGGTATTAAGTGTGTGTGTGGGCGGGACTAATCATTTTCATCTCAGGGATCTGCCAGCCATTGTTTCACTGCTTGCAGCTCAAACTACTCTCCTTATCCAGCTTTGAAAAAGTTAGTTTCTCTTTTAAAAATAACATAAGATTTACCAAAAACGTTTTATAAGTACTTTCACTTTCATCTTTCAAGGTATTAAAAGGTAGAAATGTTGCCTGGCAGCAGATTCACAAAGGGACACAGACAGGGCCCTAAAGCCTGGGACTCGATTTAAAATGTTGCCCGGCACCAGATTCACAAAGGGACACAGACAGCGCCCCAAAGCCTGGCACTCGATTTAAACCGCCCGCCCCAAAACAGCCCTGGCAAAGCCGGGCTCCCCCAGCTAGTTCATGTATAAAACAGCATTGTTTTGCAACTAGGCAGCTGTACTTCCTTTTAGCCATTTCCTAGCACTCTCGAATACAACAGTTGGCCAGGATGAAATGTGAAACATCACTAAAGCAGTTTCCTTTGCTTTTCAAACTTACATAGAGCACTAGAAGAAGGGACAGCTCACTTGACTTGACTTTGCTGTACGGAGGAGTGAGGCAGTCTAAAGGGGGCGGGCGTGTGGACACAGATGTGCTTTCTGTGATGAAATATTCCATTCATCACTGCCTGTGACTGTGGTTGGTTTCAGGTTTCAGTTCCCTTACCTCAGTTCCGTCTCCTCACCATTGTATTATATATTGTAATGTATTGTGTGTAGGGCTCCGCCCATACCTGGCCCCTATGTAAGCAAGCTCAGTCTGGCCTCATATCCAGTACTGCAGACCTCCAGATGGAAGATACCTCTCTCCACTGCGTGTTACCTTCTAAGTTAATAAAAGCCTTGTTTTGTTTCGCTAACATCGAGTCTCGGAATTATTGAGGCACATCACTTTCCTCATATGGCTCCAGTTTGCTGAGGTTGTGGGAGGCCTGTATGAGGTGCCCCTGCTTTCAAAGTCAAAATATACAAGTTCTCCTTCTCACGGGAAGCTGAACAATGCAACGCTCCTGTTGTCTGTCACCAGTCACTGAGTGCTTCTTGTTCCCACCGGTTATCTCCCTATCACAAGCATTTTAAAATATTCTGCATGTTGTATATTTGTTCAGATCGAGTGGAGGACGATACCAGGCCCACACCAACATGGCTGACTCTTAACTGCCCACTGAATGAGCCCAGCAAGACTCTCTGTTGTATGAAACCATTACGTGCAGCCGTTCAAGGAGAAGGCCCATCGCCACCTTCTCAGGGCAACTAGGGTTGGGCAATAAGCGACGGCCATGCCAGCGATGCCATTAATAACACTGATTTAGAGAGTTTAGGGGCCGTGCCCGCTCGTGGTGCTCCAGTGGGCAGGATCGTCACGCCGGATTTTACACGGCAGGCACCGGAACAGAGCACTCAATTCCACATTCTATTGGCTGTGTCGATTGCTGCTCAGCCTTGGTTGGACATGTTGAGCATTGAGTCTACTAAAATCTAGAAGTTTAGAAATTTGTTTCGGCCATTTTTCAGGAGCTGTGTCTGAAGGTGGAGACCCGAGGGTCGTGGGAAATTGGTCTTCGGGCCTCAGTTAAATAATCGGCTCTGATGCTTTTCAGGAGTCCTCGGGGCGAAGGACGGACGTCCCCTAAATTGGGCTTCATTGTGTAGCAGGTTGCATTCTTTAAAATCTGACATTGGTGTCTGTTTAGGCTTTGATTTATCTTTCACACCCGCTCTGTCAACCTACAAAACACGAGAAACATAACCGGAAACATTCCACTTCACTTTCACAAATTGCGATTTCCTGATAACGCCACACAGATACTTTAGACCCGACCTTCGGCCTCCTGCTGTCATTATCCTGAGCGCGTTGCACGGTAAGCTCTGCGCTGCGCTCATTTAAATCAGCAGGCAGCACCAAAATAACGTTGCTGCCTGTGCTCTTTTTACGGTCAGGAGTTAACCTTGGCCGGCGGTGGTGCTGCCCGTTTTCGGGCTTAATCGAATTTCTAGGCCATTGTCCTCCAAGTAGGTTTGTCAACTTTGGTTGGATGTACGCCTGGAAGTATCATCACATGACCTCCACTCACTCCGCCCCCACGCTCCCACCATTGGCTGCCCGGCACGCCCATCCTCACGATGCCCCGCCCTCCCACGGCCAGTTGGAAAGCGAACACAGTCTTCATTACCCGATCGGATGATTCTTGACTTTCAATCAAACAGCCTTTTCCCATCTCCAATATTTTTATAATTAATAAAGAAAAATGTTCAAAGAAAAAAAAAAGACACAGTGGGTTTTTAATGCCCCTTTGATCTTTAGCCCGGGTTGCTTGCAGCCGTGTCCTGGAGGTTAATCAATAAAGAAAGGAAGACTTGCATTTCTATAGCGCCTTTCACTATCTCAAGATGTCCCATCGTGCTTTACAGCCAATGAAGTACTTTTTTGAAGTGTAGTCACTGCTGTTATGTAGGAAATGTGGCTGCCAATTTGCGCACAGCAAGCTCCCACAAACAGGAATGTGATAATTACATAGCGGGAAAAATTGAGTCGAGCCCCCTCTGGGGTGCTAACTTTGCTGGGGCGCTAAACTATCGCCCTCGCGGCAGAAATTCATCAGTAGCGCCCCAAGAGGGAAGTGGGGCTCTACTGGAAGCACCCCACCTCCCTCTTGGGGCGCTGCGAGGGAATATCGTGGCGCTATGTGCCTCGGTACTACAGGCCTTCCTCCCCTTCTTAAAGGGGAGGGGCATTGCGCAGCGAGAGACGGGGCCCAGCTGGGCCACCAGGGATCGGAGTGCCGGTAAAAGAGCCCGGCACTCAAGAGAAGTGCTGGGCTCACGGACCATAGCCGGCAGTCCGCAGGGGGGCGGTTTAGGAGGCCAGGGACGCAGAGGGTGCAGGTGCTGGCAGGCGGCCAGCGACAAAAATGGCTGCCCGGAACCTCGTCTTGAATTAGCGCCGCCCCGGCCGCAGGTAGGCCCCCCTAACCCCGTCGGACATAGCGTCCGGCGTTAAGTCATGGGGCGCTACCGAAGATCACCGCCGAGGCGCGAGCGGGGCGCTGCACATGGCGATTACGTCAGCACCGCAGGGCGCTAACGGTTACCGCCGCCGCAAACCTCCTGTTGAATATTGTGGGAGGCGCTGACGGTGTTGCGCCCGGGCGCTCGTTGCTTTGCGCCCCGTTAGCGCTCTCTTAGGGCGCTAATGGGAGGCACAAAGTAACCGAATTTTTCCGCCTTTGAATCTACAGCACAGAAACAGGCCATTCAACTCAACTGCTCTGTGATGTGTTTATGCTCCACATGAGCCTCCTCCCACCCCTCTTCATCTCACCCTATCGGTATTTCCTTCCATTCCTTTCTCCTTCATGTTCTTCTCTAGTTTCCTGTTAAAGGCATCTATGCTATTCTTCTCAGCCACTCCATGTGGTAGTGAGTTCCACAATCTCACCACGCTCTGGGTGAAAAATGATAATCTGTGATGTAAGAAAACTACTAGGCACTTGGTCAGAGTATTAAACAAGGCTTTAATCGACTGTTTCACAACATGGAAGTCTAGTTATCCTTCACTAGTTCCTGTTCACAAAATGTCCCTGAGCAAGCTGGGCCCGTGCCCCAGTATTTATACTCTCCCTGGACACCGCCACCAGCAGGCCGCCCAGTATATTTCATAAGTCATTTCTACATGAATGGCACGATTTATGTCATTCTTCCCGCCTGAAAGATTGGAAGTCCGGCGGCTTCTTTCTACTGAATTAATCGGACTAAGAATAGACGCAGTCGTTTGGATCTCTGTCGGTGGCCAGAAGGCACGTCTCCTCGGACCGTGTTTTGGTCCCTGGGTCGCTTAGTTCGTACCAGCGGGCTGGCAGAGTCTGTGTCGCTTTGATCGACTGTGGGGGACTGGGGAGACCGTGGCTCCGGCTGCGTTTGGATCTCTGTTGGTGGCCAGAAGGTACGTCTCCTCAGACCGTGTTTTGGTCCCTGGGTCGCTTGGTTCGTACCAGCGGGCTGGCAGAATCCGTGTCACCTTGATCGACCTGAGGGGCACTGGGGAGATCGTGGCTCCGGGTGCGGGCCCCCACAGATGCAGAGCTGGCTTCACCCTGCCGGCGTCCTGGCTTCGGGTGGCCATCCAGCGGGGAGCACTCTATTCTCCGGGTTGATCTGGCGGAATAGCTGGCAGATCCCTTAACGTCCCAGGCAGGGCGTCATCCTCAGAGGAGCACAGGGCATCATTGATACGGGTCCCACCATCGATTGGGTCCATGGGACCGGTTGGGCAGGGAGCCAGATCCCGGAGTGACACTGCGAATTCCCGGCCATCAGGGTACCGCATGTATGCGTACGTGGGATTGACATCCGTCAGTTCCACTTCGTCGATGAGGGGATCACTCTTAGAGGATTGGACGAATCTTCGGAACAGCATAGGGCCAGGAGCTGCCAACCATGATGGTAGGGACGTCCCATGAGTGGAGCGATGCTGGAACCCGAAGAGTTGTTTGTGAGGAGTAGCGTTGGTGGATGTAGAAAGAAGAGACCTGATGAAATGCAATGCGCCAGGGAGCATAGTTTCCCACTGCTGGTCTAGTAGATTGCGTGACCTCAGCGCAAGACGAACAGCATTCCAAATCGTAGCATTGTATCTCTCAAGCTGTCCGTTTGCAATAGGATGATACAGTGTTATTCTACTTGTGGTGATTCCCCGTTGGAAAAGATAACTTTTGAGTTGGCTTGACATGAAGGAGGGACCCCGATCAGAGTGGATGAAATTGGCCGTACTGCAAAGGGAAAAGACCTGATCGAGGCATTTGATCACTGTGGAAGTAAGCATATTGGGACAAGGGAAAGCAAAGGGAAAGCGTGAATATTCGTCCACCATAGTAAGCAAGTAGGTGTTTCGCGTTGAGGTCAATGCTGAGTCGCTGCATAGGCTGTGTAGCGTGTATGAGCAAGCCATCCGATGGACGGAAGAATTGCGGTTTTAATTCCACGCAAATTCTACAAATGGAGCATGTTCTTCTCACGTCTTCCGTAGAAAATGGGAGATATTTAGATCGCACAAAGTGTAACATACGGGTAATGCCAGGATGGCATAAGTTAGTATGAAGATCCGCAAGAGTCGAAGTTGACATGGAAGAGCAGAATGCACGCATGAGGGTATCCGGGGCCACATTCTCTTTGCCGGGTCGATAATGTATGGTGTAGCCAAAGGCAGCCAATTCCATCCTCCAGAGCTGTATTTTGTTATTCTTGATCTTAGTGCATTTCCGGTTATCCGGCATAAAGGCTATGGAGCGCTGATCGGTTATAAGCGTGAAATGGCGACGAGTGAGAAAATGACTCCATTTACGTACTGCTTCGATGATAGCCGTAGCCTTCAACGGAAATGACTTTGTGTGAAGCAGGGGCTGGATCTTGTCGGAGAAGTGGGGTATCCACTTTGCATAATAGGCGAACGTGCCGAGTGCCCGACGAAGAGAGCCGAGATTCGTAGGGGGAGGGAGCTCCTGAAGCGGACGAAGTCACTCCAGATCCGGTTTGATGACACCATTGCCCACCCAGTAGCCAAGGATGTTGACTGATGGTACTGATTTCGCAGATTTGCACTCATTTAAGGTTAAGTTGCGATGACGGAGAACGTCAAGAAATTTCTGGAGGTTGGCATCATGCTCCTTCTGGTCATGACCAGCAATGGTGATATTATCCAGATATGGAAAAGTGTCCGTTAAGTTCTCCTGTTTGACTAGGCTATCCATTGCCCGTTGAAAGACGGCCACCCCATTGGTGACCCCAAATGGAAGGCGACAAAACTGGTAAAGCCGACCATTGGCCTCTAAGGCCGTATACTTTTTGTCAGAGTCCGTTAACGGTACTTGATGGTATGTGCTCTTTAAGTCAAAAGTTGAAAATACCTTGTAGTTGGCAAGGTTATTGACCATGTCATCAATGCGTGGTAGTGGGTAGGCATCCAGGTCGGTATACTGGTGAATAGTTTGCGAGTAATCGATGCAAAGACGTTTCTTGTGTTGCTTCAGAGGATTTTTAACAACGACGACTTCAGCCCGCCAGGAAGATGAACATGGCTCAATGATACCGTTAGCTAGAAGGCGAGAGATCTCTGCCTCGATAAAGGATAGATCATCTTGGCTGAAATGTCGTGATTTAGTGACTATGGGCTTACATCGGGGGGAAAGATTGGCAAACAAGGAGGGCTCGTCGAGTGAAGCCACCGAAAGCGCACAAAACGGTACTTTGGAAATAGTAAGCTCTGGTTTTGACCCTCCAAACTCAAAACTGAGTCTTTTGTGTTGTTTCTGGAAATCCTGTCCCAGGAGCACATCACTGCATAGGTTTTTGAGCACCCCGAGCCGGGTGGCGAAATAAGTACGGCCATTGAGAATAAGGTCAACAAGACAAAAGCCGGAAGAGTTGGTGGTCAGTGTCGTCTGAGCCATTACAATTTCCCTGTCCGAGGGGTAAATACGCAGTTTTAACTTACTGACCGCCTGCTCACTGATGAAGCTGTCAGAGCTGCATGAGTCGATTAGTGCACTCAAAATGTGTCCATTTACCGAAACCTTCGTGGCTGCATGGGACAGACTTTGGGGAAAAACAGCTGTGATGGGAGGAGGGGCAGTTTTATCCTTGACAGCTGTAACCTTAATAGTGGTTCTTGGGGGAGGAGCAGTTTTATAGATTGCAGCTGTAACCTTAGTGGTAGTTCTTGGGGGAGGAGCAGTTTTATAGATAGCAGCTGCAAAACTAACAGGGGCTCTTGACTGGTGTACCTTAGAAAAGTGACCTTTCTTACTAACAGAGGCTCTTGACTGGCATACTTTAGAAAAGTGACCTCTCTTATTGCAATGATTGCAGATTGCATTACCAGCAGGACAAAATTTCCTATAGTGGAATGCACCTCCACAGAAGAAACACTTCCTTCCAGATTGCCAAGATGCCGCTAGGGCAGGGTCGTCATCAGTGAGGGCTTCTAGGGTAGGATCGTCATCGGCTAGGATAGAGTAGTCATCAGTGAGGGCTTCTGCCTGAGGCCCATTGGAGGAGTCACCAAAAGTGATAGCAGCTGTCTGTGCACACGGTAAAAGATAGGCATCTGCATTTTTTTTGCTAAGTCCAGAGAACATGCCTGGTCATAGGCAGCTGCATTTTTTTTGCTGAGTCCAGAGAACTTGCCTGGTCAAAGGCAGCGTGAGGGTTTTATTCTCCAACAGACGTTGGCGTATAAAAGGAGACGCAATTCCGTTAATAAAGGAATCACAAATTAAATCCTCCTGGTACTGCTCAGCTGAGACAGCTTTGAGATTACAATCCTTGCTGAACCTGCGAAGCTTTTGAAGGAATTCGTCAAGTGATACCCCGGGTTGTTGTCAAGTTGTGGCCAGATGCCGAGCAAAAACTTTGTTTGGGGCCTTAACATACAGTTGCTGTAGTATTTGGATAGTGGAGTCATAGTCTACACAGTCTTTGATATAGTCAAACACATGAGGGGATACATAATTGGCAAGTATCTCTAAGTTATCAGGAGCTTTCTCACCACACACCCTGAGGTAGTTGCTGAAGGTACGATACCAGTGTTTCCATACCTTAGCCGTTGTAGGTGAATTCGGGTCCAGGTCAAGATGGGCGGGTCGGAGTAGTTTCTCCATGATGGATTGATTACTACCTCTGGTTCCCTTCTACCGTTTGAGTCATAGCCGTCTGTTCCCAAAACCACTCAGAGCGTGGAGCAGCAAGCAGTCGATTAAATTGAAGTAAGAAAACTACGAGGCACTTGGTCAGAGTATTAAACAAGGCTTTAATCGACTCACAACATGGAGGTCTAGTTATCCTTCACTAGTTCCTGTTTACAAAATGTCCCCGAGCAAGCTGGGCCCGTGCCCGAGTATTTCTACTCTCCCTGGACAGCGCCACCAGCAGGCCGCCCAGTATACTTCATAAGTCATTTCTACATGAATGGCACGATTTATGTCAATCTGTTTCAGTGATGTAGGTTGAGCTATAAATAATGGGCAGGACCCCCTGACCTTCCTGAAGACTCCAGGACAATCCTGGAGAGTTGGCAAACCTCCTTCGAGGTCCAGTGGAGAAGGCAGGAAGGGTCTGCACTCAGCCGCTCTGCCTCTGTATTACTGCCTCGCCTTTTCAATCCCAATTTTCACTTCAACCCAGTGTTATTCCTGAGCAGCAGTTATTCATGTATAAAACAGCATTGTTTTGCAATTAGGCAGCTGTACTTCCTTTTAGCAATTTCCTAGCACTCTCGAATGCAACTGTTGGCCAGGAAGAAATGTGAAACATCACTAAAGCAGTTCCCTTTGTTTTTCAAACTTACATAGAGCACTAGAAGAAGGGACAGCTCACTTGACTTGACTTTGCTGTACGGAGGAGTGAGGCAGTCTAAAGGGGGCGGGCGTGTGGACACAGATGTGCTTTCCTCATATGGCTCTAGTTTGCTGAGGTTGTGGGAGGCCTGTATGAGGTGCCCCTGCTTTCAAAGTCAAAATATACAAGTTCTCCTTCTCACGGGAAGCTGAACAATGCAACGCTCCTGTTGTCTGTCACCAGTCACTGAGTGCTTGTTGTTCCCACCGGTTATCTCCCCATCACAAGCATTATAAAATATTCTGCATGTTGTATATTTGTTCAGATCGAGTGGAGGACGATACCAGGCCCACACCAACATGGCTGACTCTTAACTGCCCACTGAATGAGCCCAGCAAGACTCTCTGTTGTATGAAACCATTACGTGCAGCCGTTCAAGGAGAAGGCCCATCGCCACCTTCTCAGGGCAACTAGGGTTGGGCAATAAGCGATGGCCATGCCAGCGATGCCATTAATAACACTGATTTAGAGAGTTTAGGGGCCGTGCCCGCTCGTGGTGCTCCAGTGGGCAGGATCGTCACGCCGGATTTTACACGGCAGGCACCGGAACAGAGCACTCAATTCAACATTCTATTGGCTGTGTCGATTGCTGCTCAGCATTGGTTGGACATGTTGAGCATTGAGTCTACTAAAATCTAGAAGTTTAGAAATTTGTTTAGCCATTTTTCAGGAGCTGTGTCGGAAGGTGGAGACCCGAGGATCGTGCGAAATTGGTCTTCGGGCCTCATCTAAGTAATCGGCTCAAATGCTTTTCAGGAGTCCTCGGGGTGGAGGACGGACGTCCCCTAAATTGGGCTTCATTTTGTAGCAGGCACAATAAGGTTCAATTTCTACCGAATAGAGAAAGCGAGAGAATGATCAGACACGCACCCTGGCCGAAACAGGACACCCCTGATACTGGGGTACAGTCCCACACTGGGATATAGACCCACACTGGCATACAGTCCTACACTGGGGTACAATCCCACACTGGGATATAGTCCCACACTGGGGTACAGGCCCACACTGGGATACAGTCCCACACTGGGATATAGACCCACACTGGGGTACAGGCCCACACTGGGATACAGTCCCACACTGGGATACAGTCCCACACTGGGGTACAGTCCCACACTGGGATACAGCCCCACACTGGGGTACAGGCCCACACTGGGGTACAATCCCACACTGGGATATAGTCCCACACTGGGTAAAGACCTACACTGGGATACAGTCCCACACTGGGATACAGTCCCACACTGGGATACAGCCCCACACTGGGGTACAATCCCACACTGGGATACAGTCCCACACTGGGATACAGTCCCACACTGGGATACAGCCCCACACTGGGGTACAATCCCACACTGGGATATAGTCCCACACTGGGGTACAATCCCACACTGGGATATAGTCCCACACTGGGTAAAGACCTACACTGGGATACAGTCCCACACTGGGGTACAGTCCCACACTGGGTAAAGACCTACACTGGGATACAGTCCCACACTGGTGTACAGCCCCACACTGGGATACAGCCCCACACTGGGGTACAGTCCCACACTGGGTAAAGACCTACACTGGGATACAGTCCCACACTGGAATACAGTCCCACATTGGTGTGCAGCCCCACACTGGGATACAGCCCCACACTGGGGTACAGCCCCACACTGGGGTACAGCCCCACACTGGGGCACAGTCCCACACTGGGGTACAGGCCCACACTGGGATACAGCCCCACACTGGGGTACAGTCCCACACTGGGGCGCAGTCCCACACTGGGGCACAGTCCCACACTGGGGCGCAGTCCCACACTGGGGCGCAGTCCCACACTGGGGCGCAGTCCCACACTGGGGCACAGTCCCACACTGGGGCACAGTCCCACACTGGGGTACAGGCCCACACTGGGATACAGCCCCACACTGGGGTACAGTCCCACACTGGGGCACAGTCCCACACTGGGGCACAGTCCCACACTGGGGCACAGTCCCACACTGGGGTACAGGCCCACACTGGGGCACAGTCCCACACTGGGGCACAGTCCCACACTGGGGTACAGTCCCACACTGGGGTACAGTCCCACACTGGGGTACAGTCCCACACTACGGTACAGTCCCACACTGGGGTACAGTCCCACACTGGGGTACAGTCCCACACTGGGATACAGTCCCACACTGGGATACAGTCCCACACTGGGGTACAGGCCCACACTGGGATACAGTCCCACACTGGGATACAGTCCCACACTGGGATACAGTCCCACACTGGGGTACAGGCCCACACTGGGATACGGTCCCACACTGGGGTACAGGCCCACACTGGGATACAGTCCCACACTGGGGTACAGTCCCACACTGGGGTACAGTCCCACACTGGGATACAGTCCCACACTGGGGTACAGGCCCACACTGGGATACAGTCCCACACTGGGGTACAGGCCCACACTGGGATACAGTCCCACACTGGGGTACAGTCCCACACTGGGGTACAGTCCCACACTGGGGTACAGGCCCACACTGGGGTACAGGCCCACACTGGGGTACAGTCCCACACTGGGGTACAGTCCCACACTGGGGTACAGGCCCACACTGGGGTACAGTCCCACACTGGGGCACAGTCCCACACTGGGATACGGTCCCTCACTGGGATACAGTCCCACACTGGGGTACAGGCCCACACTGGGATACAGTCCCACAATGGGGCACAGTCCCACACTGGGATACGGTCCTTCACTGGGGTACAGTCCCACACTGGGATACAGTCCCACATTGGGATTCAGTCCCACACTGGGGCACAGTCCCACACTGGGGCACAGTCCCACACTGGGATACGGTCCCACACTGGGGTACAGACCCACACTGGGATACAGTCCCACACTGGGGTACGGTCCCACACTGGGATACGGTCCCACACTGGGGTACAGGCCCACACTGGGATACAGTCCCACACTGGGATACGGTCCCACACTGGGGTATGGTCCCACACTGGGATACGGTCCCACACTGGGGTACAGGCCCACACTGGGATACAGTCCCACACTGGGATACAGTCCCACAATGGGGCACAGTCCCACACTGGGGCACAGTCCCACACTGGGATACAGTCCCACAATGGGGCACAGTCACACATTGGGGTACAGTCCCACACTGGGATACGGTCCCTCACTGGGATACAGTCCCACACTGGGGCACAGTCCCACACTGGGATACGGTCCCTCACTGGGGTACAGTCCCACACTGGGATACAGTCCCACAGTGGGCTACAGTCCCACACTGGGCTACAGTCCCACACTGGGGTCAGTCCCACATTGGGGTAGAGTCCCACACTGGGATACGGTCCCTCACTGGGGTACGGTCCCTCACTGGGGTACGGTCCCTCACTGGGGTACGGTCCCACGCTGGCACACAGTCCCACACTGGGTACAGTCCCACACTGGCACACAGTCCCACAATGGGATACAATCCCACACTGCGGTACAGTCCCACACTGGGGTCAGTCCCACACTGGGATACTGTCCCACACTGGGGTACAGTCCCACACTGGGATACGGTCCCACACTGGGGTCCAGTCCCACACTGGGATACAGTCTCACACTGGTGTACAGTCCCACACTGGCACACAGTCCCGCACTGGGATACAGTCCCACACTGGGGTACAGTCCCACATTGGGATACAGACCCACACTGGGGTTCAGTCCCACACTGGCATACAGTCCCACACTGGGATACAGTCCCACACTGGGGTTCAGTCCCACACTGGGATACAGTCCCACACTGGGGTACAGTCCCACACTGGGATACAGTCCCACACTGGGGTACAGACCCACACTGGGATACAGTCCCACACTGGGGTCCAGTCCCACACTGGGATACAGTCTCACACTGGTGTACAGTCCCACACTGGCACACAGTCCCGCACTGGGATACAGTCCCACACTGGGGTACAGTCCCACATTGGGATACAGACCCACACTGGGGTTCAGTCCCACACTGGGGCACAGTCCCACACTGGGGTACGGTCCCACACTGGGATACGGTCCCACACTGGGGTACAGGCCCACACTGGGATACAGTCCCACACTGGGATACGGTCCCACACTGGGGTATGGTCCCACACTGGGATACGGTCCCACACTGGGGTACAGGCCCACACTGGGATACAGTCCCACACTGGGATACAGTCCCACAATGGGGCACAGTCCCACACTGGGGCACAGTCCCACACTGGGGTACAGTCCCACAGTGGGCTACAGTCCCACACTGGGATACAGTCCCACAATGGGGCACAGTCACACATTGGGGTACAGTCCCACACTGGGGTACAGTCCCACATTGGGATACAGACCCACACTGGGGTTCAGTCCCACACTGAGGCACAGTCCCACACTGGGGTACGGTCCCACACTGGGATACGGTCCCACACTGGGGTACAGGCCCACACTGGGATACAGTCCCACACTGGGATACGGTCCCACACTGGGGTATGGTCCCACACTGGGATACGGTCCCACACTGGGGTACAGGCCCACACTGGGATACAGTCCCACACTGGGATACAGTCCCACAATGGGGCACAGTCCCACACTGGGGCACAGTCCCACACTGGGGTACAGTCCCACAGTGGGCTACAGTCCCACACTGGGATACAGTCCCACAATGGGGCACAGTCACACAATGGGGCACAGTCCCACACTGGGGCACAGTCCCACAATGGGGCACAGTCCCACAGTGGGCTACAGTCCCACACTGGGATACAGTCCCACAATGGGGCACAGTCACACATTGGGGCACAGTCCCACACTGGGATACGGTCCCTCACTGGGATACAGTCCCACACTGGGGTACAGGCCCACACTGGGATACAGTCCCACAATGGGGCACAGTCCCACACTGGGATACAGTCCCACAATGGGGCACAGTCACACATTGGGGTACAGTCCCACACTGGGATACGGTCCCTCACTGGGATACAGTCCCACACTGGGGTACAGGCCCACACTGGGATACAGTCCCACAATGGGGCACAGTCCCACACTGGGGCACAGTCCCACACTGGGATACGGTCCCTCACTGGGGTACAGTCCCACACTGGGATACAGTCCCACAGTGGGCTACAGTCCCACACTGGGCTACAGTCCCACACTGGGGTCAGTCCCACATTGGGGTAGAGTCCCACACTGGGGCACGGTCCCTCACTGGGGTACGGTCCCTCACTGGGGTACGGTCCCTCACTGGGGTACGGTCCCACGCTGGCACACAGTCCCACACTGGGTACAGTCCCACACTGGCACACAGTCCCACAATGGGATACAATCCCACACTGCGGTACAGTCCCACACTGGGGTCAGTCCCACACTGGGATACTGTCCCACACTGGGGTACAGTCCCACACTGGGATACGGTCCCACACTGGGGTCCAGTCCCACACTGGGATACAGTCTCACACTGGTGTACAGTCCCACACTGGCACACAGTCCCACACTGGGGTACAGTCCCACATTGGGATACAGACCCACACTGGGGTTCAGTCCCACACTGGCATACAGTCCCACACTGGGATACAGTCCCACACTGGGGTTCAGTCCCACACTGGGATACAGTCCCACACTGGGGTACAGTCCCACACTGGGATACAGTCCCACACTGGGGTGCAGTCCCACACTGGGATACAGTCCCACACTGGGGTGCAGTCCCACACTGGGGTGCAGTCCCACACTGGGGTACAGTCCCACACAGGGATACAGTCCCACATTGGGGTACAGTCCCACACTGGGATACAGTCCCACACTGGGGCACAGTCCCACACTGGGGTACAGTCCCACACTGGGATACAGTCCCACATTGGGGTACAGTCCCACACTGGGATACAGTCCCACACTGGGGTACAGTCCCACACTGGGATACAGTCCCACACTGGGGTGCAGTCCCACACTGGGGTGCAGTCCCACACTGGGGTGCAGTCCCACACTGGGGTACAGTCCCACACTGGGGTGCAGTCCCACACTGGGGTACAGTCCCACACTGGGATACAGTCCCACACTGGGGTACAGTCCCACACTGGGATACAGTCCCACATTGGGATACAGTCCCACACTGGGGCACAGTCCCACACTGGGGTACAGTCCCACACTGGGATACAGTCCCACATTGGGGTACAGTCCCACACTGGGATACAGTCCCACACTGGGGTACAGTCCCACACTGGGATACAGTCCCACACTGGGATACAGTCCCACACTGGGGTGCAGTCCCACACTGGGGTACAGTTCCACACTGGGAGACAGTCCCTCACTGGGATACAGTCCCACATTGGTATGCAGTCCCACACAGGGATACAGTCCCATACTGGGGTGCAGCCCCACAATGGGGTCAGTCCCACACTGGGATACAGTCCCACACGGGCATACAGTCCCACACTGGGCTACAGTCCCACACTGGGGTACAGTCCCACACTGGGGTATATTCCCACACTGGGGTATATTCCCACACTGGCATACAGTCCCACACAGGGATACAGTCACACACTGGGGTATATTCCCACACTGGGGTACAGTCCCACACTGGGATATATTCCCACACTGGGGTACAGTCCCACACTGGTATACAGTTCCACACTGGGGTACAGTCCCACACTGGGATAGAGCCCCACACTGGGATAGAGCCCCACACTGGGATACAGCCCCACACATGGACACAGTCCCACACATGGACACAGTCCCACACTGGGGTACAGTCCCACATTGGGGTACAGGCCCACACTGGGGTACAGGCCCACACTGGGATACAGTCCCACACTGGGGTAAAGTCCCACACTGGGGTATAGTCCCACACTGGGGTACAGGCCCACACTGGGGTACAGTCCCACACTGGGGCACAGTCCCACACTGGGATACGGTCCCTCATTGGGATACAGTCCCACACTGGGGTACAGGCCCACACTGGGATACAGTCCCACAATGGGGCACAGTCCCACACTGGGATACGGTCCTTCACTGGGGTACAGTCCCACACTGGGATACAGTCCCACATTGGGATTCAGTCCCACACTGGGGCACAGTCCCACACTGGGGCACAGTCCCACACTGGGATACGGTCCCACACTGGGGTACAGACCCACACTGGGATACAGTCCCACACTGGGGTACGGTCCCACACTGGGATACGGTCCCACACTGGGGTACAGGCCCACACTGGGATACAGTCCCACACTGGGGTACGGTCCCACACTGGGATACAGTCCCACACTGGGATACGGTCCCACACTGGGGTATGGTCCCACACTGGGATACGGTCCCACACTGGGGTACAGGCCCACACTGGGATACAGTCCCACACTGGGGTACGGTCCCACACTGGGATACGGTCCCACACTGGGGTACAGGCCCACACTGGGATACAGTCCCACACTGGGATACAGTCCCACAATGGGGCACAGTCCCACACTGGGGCACAGTCCCACACTGGGATACAGTCCCACAATGGGGCACAGTCACACATTGGGGTACAGTCCCACACTGGGATACGGTCCCTCACTGGGATACAGTCCCACACTGGGGTACAGGCCCACACTGGGATACAGTCCCACACTGGGGCACAGTCCCACACTGGGATACGGTCCCTCACTGGGGTACAGTCCCACACTGGGATACAGTCCCACAGTGGGCTACAGTCCCACACTGGGCTACAGTCCCACACTGGGGTCAGTCCCACATTGGGGTAGAGTCCCACACTGGGATACGGTCCCTCACTGGGATACGGTCCCTCACTGGGGTACGGTCCCTCACTGGGGTACGGTCCCTCACTGGGGTACGGTCCCACGCTGGCACACAGTCCCACACTGGGTACAGTCCCACACTGGCACACAGTCCCACAATGGGATACAATCCCACACTGCGGTACAGTCCCACACTGGGGTCAGTCCCACACTGGGATACTGTCCCACACTGGGGTACAGTCCCACACTGGGATACGGTCCCACACTGGGGTCCAGTCCCACACTGGGATACAGTCTCACACTGGTGTACAGTCCCACACTGGCACACAGTCCCGCACTGGGATACAGTCCCACACTGGGGTACAGTCCCACATTGGGATACAGACCCACACTGGGGTTCAGTCCCACACTGGCATACAGTCCCACACTGGGATACAGTCCCACACTGGGGTTCAGTCCCACACTGGGATACAGTCCCACACTGGGGTTCAGTCCCACACTGGGATACAGTCCCACACTGGGGTACAGTCCCACACTGGGATACAGTCCCACACTGGGGTGCAGTCCCACACTGGGATACAGTCCCACACTGGGGTGCAGTCCCACACTGGGGTGCAGTCCCACACTGGGGTACAGTCCCACACAGGGATACAGTCCCACATTGGGGTACAGTCCCACACTGGGATACAGTCCCACACTGGGGCACAGTCCCACACTGGGGTACAGTCCCACACTGGGATACAGTCCCACATTGGGGTACAGTCCCACACTGGGATACAGTCCCACACTGGGGTACAGTCCCACACTGGGATACAGTCCCACACTGGGGTGCAGTCCCACACTGGGGTGCAGTCCCACACTGGGGTACAGTCCCACACTGGGGTGCAGTCCCACACTGGGGTACAGTCCCACACTGGGATACAGTCCCACACTGGGGTACAGTCCCACACTGGGATACAGTCCCACATTGGGATACAGTCCCACACTGGGGCACAGTCCCACACTGGGGTACAGTCCCACACTGGGATACAGTCCCACATTGGGGTACAGTCCCACACTGGGATACAGTCCCACACTGGGGTACAGTCCCACACTGGGATACAGTCCCACACTGGGATACAGTCCCACACTGGGGTGCAGTCCCACACTGGGGTACAGTTCCACACTGGGAGACAGTCCCTCACTGGGATACAGTCCCACATTGGTATGCAGTCCCACACAGGGATACAGTCCCATACTGGGGTACAGCCCCACAATGGGGTCAGTCCCACACTGGGATACAGTCCCACACGGGCATACAGTCCCACACTGGGCTACAGTCCCACACTGGGGTACAGTCCCACACTGGGGTATATTCCCACACTGGGGTATATTCCCACACTGGCATACAGTCCCACACAGGGATACAGTCACACACTGGGGTATATTCCCACACTGGGGTACAGTCCCACACTGGGGTACAGTCCCACACTGGGGTATATTCCCACACTGGGGTACAGTCCCACACTGGTAAACAGTTCCACACTGGGGTACAGTCCCACACTGGGATAGAGCCCCACACTGGGATACAGCCCCACACATGGACACAGTCCCACACATGGACACAGTCCCACATTGGGATACAGTCCCACACTGGGATACAGTCCAACACTGGCATACAGTCCCACACAGGGGCACAGTCCCACACTGGGTTACGTTCCCAGACTGGAGTACAGTCCCAATCTGGGGTACAGCCCCACAATGGGCTCAGTCCCACACTGGGATACAGGCCCACACTGGGATACAGTCTCAAACTGGTGTACAGTCTCACACTGGTGTACAGTCTCACACTGGCCTACAGTCTCACACTGGGGTACAGTCCCACACTGGAGTACAGTCCCACACTGGGGTACAGTCCCACACTGGCGTACAGTCCCACACTGGGGTGCAGTCCCACACTGGGATGCAGTCCCACACTGGGGTACAGTCCCACACTGGGGTACAGTCCCACATTGGGGTACAGTCCCACACTGGGATACGGTCCCTCACTGGGATACAGTCCCACACTGGGAGACAGTCCCACACTGGGGTACAGTCCCACACTGGGGTACAGTCCCACACTGGGGTACAGTCCCACACTGGCATACAGTCCCACACTGGGGTACAGTCCGACACTGGGGTACAGTCACACACTGACATACAGTCCCACACTGGGATGCAGTCCCACACTGGGGTCAGTCCCACACTGGGGAACAGTCCCACACTGGGGAACAGTCCCACACTGGGAGACAGTCCCACACTGGGATACAGTCCCACACTGGGATACAGACCCACATTGGGAGACAGTCCCACACTGGGATACAGACCCACATTGGCATACAGTCCCACACTGGGGGATGGTTCCACACTGGTGTACAATCCCACACTGGGATACAGTCCCACACTGGGGCCTGCCCCACACTGGGATACAGTCCCACATTGGGGTACAGTCCCACACTGGCATACAGTCCCACACTGGGGTACAGTCCCACACTGGCATACTGTCCCACACTGGCATACTGTCCCACACTGGGGTACAGTCCGACACTGGCATACAATCCCACACTGGGATACAGTCCCACACTGGGATAGTGTCCCACACTGGGATACAGTCCCACACTGGGGTCAGTCCCACACTGGCATACAGTCCCACACTGGGGTACAGTCCCACAATGGGGTACAGTCCCACAATGGGGTACAGTCCCACATTTGGCTCCAGTGTGGGTACTGACTATGAAAGCCAAGACAGTGACTGTCAAGCTATTCCACTGTTGGGGGTATCACCAGAAAGCCTATTCCGATCCTTGCCCTATGTCCACACACAGACGTTTATTTTTTCCCCCTCTCGAGCCCAGGTTTTGATTCAGCACCAACCAGAAACCGAAGCTGGCACATTCTGTTCGATATATGTCTGTGTCGCAGCACGCTCTGTGTTTACATCAACGGCGAGGCTTCAGAGAAGTTACCTTCCACTGAACTGAAGTAAACCCTGCAGTTTGATTTCTGGCCTAGCTCTGCAGGCGGGAGTGGACGGGTCGGGTGGGGATGATTCACTTTGACCTCACTCTGTAAACTTTTAGAGATTAATTCTTGGAATACCAAGTCCAGCATTTATTACCCATCCCTAATTGTGGGTGGCGGTGAGCTGCCTTCTTGAACCGCTGCAGTCCGTGTGGTGAAGGCACTCCCACAGCGCTGTTAGGGAGGTCCAGGATTTTGACCCAGAGACGATCAAAAAACGGCCGATATATTTCCAAGTCTGGATGTTGTATGACTTGGAGGGGAACTTGGAGGTGGTCGTGTTCCCGTGCACCTGCTGCCCTTGTCCTTCTAGGTGGAGGAGGTCGCGGGTTTGGGAGGAGCTGCCAAAGAAGCCTTGGCGAGTTGCTGCAGTGCATCATTGAAATAAAGAATAGATTTGCCTTTCTAATCTAGGCTTTATTAACTTTAAAAATCCAGTAGCACATCTTTCAACACCAGTCTCCAACCATGACTGGAGAGAACTGAATTTAAGATGGCCACCACAAATCACCTGACATCCACTACCAATGAGTTTACAGCATATATCTCAAGGTAGAAACAAACAACCAATTACAATACTTCTTACTTGTTAAGTCTGTGTGTTATAGTGAGAATTACTACACAGACCACAAGAGTAAATTCAACAGGTCTTTACTGGTTGGAGGTCGGACTATACTGAATACAATATTATTACACTGTGCTTATATACCGGTGTGGTCACCACCAGTATTACGTATACAGCAACCAAAGAAAGTAGTACCTTTCTTAAGGTGGACCAGGCTTAAGTTCTCTTAAGGTGGAACAGGTTACATACACCACAATCCTCCCTTTTTAGCTTAACAGTCATATCCCCAAATAAACATAACATATATACATATATAACTTCAGGTATAACAGTTCAAAGGTTCAGTCTCTCAGGAGGCTTTCTGATTCGGCTTGGATAACACCTTTCAGTGGTCTCTGATTCTTGTTGGTTGGTTGGTTGCCAATGTATTGGGTGTCATCATCATCAAATACATTCCCGGCCGAGGTAGATGCTTCAGGTTCATGAACGTCTTCCACAGCTGTCTCTGTCACAACCATGGGTTCGACCCTTGCTCTCGACTCTACCAGTTGATCCGCATGACGCCTTATCACATTATGACCAATATCTACGGTGTACATCAGAGGTCCTTGTCTGGCCCGGATTGTTCCGGACTGCCATTTTTCGTTTCCA
Source organism: Somniosus microcephalus (assembly GCF_052327205.1). Taxonomy (NCBI): domain Eukaryota; kingdom Metazoa; phylum Chordata; class Chondrichthyes; order Squaliformes; family Somniosidae; genus Somniosus; species Somniosus microcephalus. Next base: position 10,920,069 of record NC_141015.1, read on the forward strand.
TAGCCCCTTGCCATCACTGGTTGTCCTACGTCGAAAGTTCGAGTGGTCTTGCTGTTAATATGCCGAAACTGTTTGTTTTCCACTTCCCTCCGCACATTTGATTTTAACAAGTCCAACTTGGACCGCAACCTCCTGTTATAAAACATCATAGCAGGACTTTGGTTAGTCACGGCATGATCGGCGTTTCTATATGACATCAGGAACTTATCGACCTTGTGTTGCAGCGGAATCTGATCGTCATTCATGGTCTTAATAGCCTTTTTGAATGTCTGGACAAATCTTTCAGCCAACCCGTTTGTCGCCGGATGATATGGGGCAGAGGTATAATGTTTAACTCCATTCTTCTTTAAGAATTGTCGGAATTCTTCCGATACAAACTGTGGTCCGTTGTCCGAACAGATCTGTTCTGGCAATCCGTTCCTTGCGAATATTGTTCTTAACACCGCAATTGTCTTTTCTGAAGTAGTGGTATTCATCTTGATGACTTCTGGCCATTTGGAATGTGCGTCCACCGCGATTAGGAACATGGAGTCCATGAATGGACCAGCAAAGTCAATGTGTACGCATTGCCATGGGGCTGAAGGCATTCCCATGGGTGTAGCGGTGCTATCGGAGGTGCATTTTGCACTTTTTGACACCCAGCGCAGCTTTTCGTTAACTCCTCAATCTGTTGGTCAATACCCGACCACCATACGTAAGCCCTAGCAAGACTTTTCATTTTAACTCCCCCCCCAGATGACCTTCATGTAGTTCTTTTAAAACTCTTTCCCTTAACTTGGGAGGAATAATCACTCTTGTCCCGTACATCAAAGTACCATGGCAGACGGACAGCTGGTCTCGCCTTGCCGAGAATGCCGGTAACAGAGGATCACCCCGTGTTGGCCATCCTTTCACTGTCACCTCGTAGACTCTGGACAGTGTCGGGTCGTTCCTGGTTTCTCTTTCAATACTTGCGTTGGTGACAGGTAAACACTCGATAATGGTCGAATGAAATAACTCAACAGGGTCAACTTCCGTCGTGTCTTCATCTTCAGGTAGTGGCAGGCGCGACAGGCCATCAGCATTGCCATGCTGTTTTGGAGCTTTGAATTCTATCTGATATTGATGTGCCCCTAAGAAAAGAGACCATCTCTGGAGACGCTGTGCTGCCATCACCGAAACACCCTTCTTAGGGTTAAAAATGGACACCAACGGTTGATGGTCTGTCAGAAGTGTGAACTTTTGGCCCCGTAGGTAATGATTAAACTTCTTCACTCCCCATACAAGGCTAAGGGCCTCCCTATCGATCTGCGCATAGTTGCGCTCAGCGGAGGTCAATGATCTGGATGCAAACGTGACTGGCCTTTCCGTGCCATTTGGCAATTTATGTGAGAGTACTGCCCCAATACCATATGGAGAAGCATCACAAGCCAACCGAATAGGCAGTGTCGGGTTGAAGTGAGCCAACACTTCATCTGAGGTGATCAATTCGTTGCTTTTGCGAAATGCCTTCTTACAGTTTTCGCCCCAGTCCCATGGTACCCCTTTCTGTAAAAGAGCATTCAACGGATGCAGCACCGTGGATAGATTTGGCAGAAATTTATGGTAATAGTTAATTAATCCTAGAAACGACCTCAACTGAGAGACATTCTCCGGAGCGGGAGCCTTTACAACTGCCGCTATCTTGTCAGGAGACTTATGAAGCCCCTCCCGGTCAATGACATGACCACAGTACGAGATCCGCTTCTGGAAGAACTCACATTTCTGCCGATTTACCCTAAGTCCATACTCTTTCAGTCTGTTGAGCACCAGTTCCAAGTTAGCGAGATGCTGTTCATCACCATCACCTGTGATCAGAATGTCGTCCAGGTAACATTGTGTGCCTGGAATTCCCTGTAATACCTGCTCCATGGCCCTCTGCCAAATTGCTGGAGCCGATGCCACACCAAAAACCAGCCTATTGTACCGGTACAACCCTCGATGCGTGTTGATCGTGAGGTATTGGCGTGACTCTTCTTCAACCTCCATCTGCAAGTACGCCTGCGCCAGGTCTATCTTGGTGAAGTGTTTCCCGCCAGACAGTGAAGCGAAAATATCCTCAATCCGTGGAAGCGGATACTGCACCATGTGAAGCACCGGATTAACGGTGATTTTGAAATCTCCACAGATGCGAACCTTCCCTGGATCTCCTGGCTTATTGTTCACAGGACATTTCATAACGGGAACAATGGGCGTAGCCTACTCACTCCAATCTACTTTAGACAGTACCCCTGAACGTTCTAGTGCTTCCAGCTCCGCTTCAACCGCAGGTCGTATTGCATAGGGTACCGGTCTGGCTTTAAAAAATTTCGGTTGTGCATGTTCATTAATCTTGATGTTTGCCGTAATTCCTCTCCGTGTTCCCAGTCCCGGCTGGAACACCTCTTTAGCATCATCCAATATTCTGGACAATCGTTTAGGTTTGACAGCTGTTTCCCCGGAATCTACCGTTAGTGCTTTCAAGGAGTGCCAGTCCATATTCATTTTCCTAATCCACTCCCGTCCTAGTAGTGGTGGACCTCCTTCAGGTAGCACATATAAGTCCATTACTTGGCTTCCTTCGCCCTTGTGGACCACTTCTACCTCTATTTTTCCGATGGGGTACACTCTTTGCCCCGTGTACGTTTTCAATATAATCTCCGTATCCTGTAAGGGAATATGTTGGAATAACCTTCTGTAATCTTTCTTATTCATGACCGTCAATGCCGATCCAGTGTCCAATTCCATTTTTACTTGGACTCCTGCTATCTTAAGAGTGACCCAAATTGTCTGGAAGTCTGTATCCTTACCAACGTTGTGTATTCTTAAGCTATCCAGTTCATTACTGCTAGCGTCTGAATCTGACTTCTGTTCGGTCAAACTGTTCTTTGTCACCTTGTGTACCTTTGCATATTTTCCTTGCGGTGACTTTTTATTGCTGGTCTTCTTTCCTGACCGGCATACTTTAGCTATGTGGCCAAGCCTGCCACGCGTTCTGCATTCTTGGTTTTTAAACCAACACTGGTTCTGATCGTGCGTTGTCTTTCCACAACGATAACATTTGACAGAACTCAAACCCAATTTGTTTGTACTGAGTTCCGGTGGCCGTAGCTGCATTACTGCCGTGCCTCTCGCTGCGGCCTCGTGTGCTGCTGCCATAGTGACCGCCTTCTTGAGAGACAGCTCATTCTCCTCGAGCAGTCGCCTTTGTGTATCCTGTTTAAATAAACCACACACGAATCTATCTCGAAGTGCCTCTGTCAGTCCCATTCCAAACTGACAATATTTTGCTAGCTTACGTAATTCCATCAAATATTCAGCATTGCTTTCATTTTGCAGCTGTCTTCTATCGTAAAATTTAAATCGTTCCGCTAGCATCAGCGGCGTGGGGCTAAGATGATTTTTTAGGACAGTAACAATCTGTTCGAACGTCTTATCCGCCGGTTCATCTGGTGATAACAGGTGTTTCAATTGCCCGTATGTCGTCGCACCCATTAAGTTTAGTAATGTTAGTGCTTTATCTGCCTCAGGAATTTTATTTGCCTTACAATAGTTTTGTATGCGTTCTACATACATAGCCCAGTCTTCTATATCACTGTCGAAGGCATTAATGTTCCCATGTTTAGGCATCGTAGCAATTTATCGTATCTTTAATGTTATACATAGATACATAGATACATAGAAGATAGGAGCAGGAGTAGGCCATTCGGCCCTTCGTGCCTGCTCCGCCATTTAATGAGATCATGGCTGATCCTTTAATTCAGTATCCCGTCCCCGCCTTCTCTCCGTAACCCTTAACCCCTTTTGCCCGTAGAAATATATCTAATTCCCTCTTAAATATATTTAATGAGCTGGCGTACACTGCCCTCTGTGGCAATGAGTTCCACAGGTTCACCACTCTCTGAGTGAAGAAATTCCCCCTCATCTCTGTCCTAAATGGTTTAGCCCTTATCCTTAAATTATGTCCTCTAGTTCTGTTCTCACCCGCCAAGGGAAACATTCCTTCTGCATCCAGTCTGTCTAGACCTGTCAGAATTTTATACACTTCTATGAGGTCCCCTCTCAATCTTCTAAACTCCAGTGTGTACATCCCTAAACTACATAGTCTCTCCTCATAGGTCATTCCCGCCATTCCTGGTATCAGCCTGGTGAATCGCCGCTGCACCCCTTCCATGGCAAGAACATCCTTCCTCAGATGAGGCGACCAAAACTGTACACAGTACTCGAGGTGTGGTCTCACCAGTGCCCTGTACAGCTGCAGCAAGGTATCCCTGTTCCTGTATTCTAACCCTTTTGCTATGAAGGCCAGCATACCGTTTGCCTTCTTGACCGCCTGTTGCACCTGCATGCTCGCCTTCAGTGACTGGTGTACAAGAACACCCAGGTCTCTCTGTACTTCCCCCTCTCCCAATCTATTGCCATTTAAATAATAATTTGCCCTCCCGTTCCTGCACCCAAGGTGGATAACTTCGCACTTGTCCACATTATAGTGCATCTGCCATTTATCCGCCCAATCGCCCAGTCTGTCCAAATCGCTCTGGAGCTTCCTGGTCTCTTCCTCTGAGCCCACCCCACCTCCTAGTTTAGTGTCGTCTGCAAATTTGGAAATGCTGCATCCGACTCCCTGATCCAGGTCATTAATGTAAATTGTGAACAGCTGGGGGCCCAGGACAGATCCCTGTGGTACCCCACTTGTTACTGCCTGCCATTCAGAAAATGAGCCGTTTATTCCAACTCTCTGTTTTCTATCTGACAGCCAGTTCCCTATCCACGCCAAAACTTTCCCCTTTATCCCATGAGCCTCAATTTTCCATGCTAATCTTTTATGTGGGACCTTATCGAAGGCCTTTTGGAAGTCCAGGTACACCACATCTACTGGCTCTCCCCCATCTATTCTACCAGTTACTCCCTCAAAAAATTCCAATAGATTAGTCAAGCACGATTTACCCTTTGTAAATCCATGTTGACTCTGTCCTATCCTGTCCCCATTTGCTAAGTGCTCCGCTATTTCATCCTTAATGATGGACTCCAGCATTTTGCCCACAACTGATGTAAGGCTTACAGGTCTGTAATTACCTGCTTTTTCCCTACCCCCCTTTTTGAATAGTGGGGTAACGTTAGCTACCCTCCAATCCATCGGCACTGTTCCCGAGTCTAATGAATTCTGAAAAATCATCCTTAGTGCATCCGCTATCTCTAGGGCCACCTCCTTCAGTACCCTAGGATGCATGTTATCAGGCCCTGGGGATTTGTCCACCTTCAATCCCTTTAGCTTCCTTAACACCATATCCTTAGAGATATTGATTTGCGTCAGTTCCTCCTTTGCCAATGTCCCTATTTTTCCCGATATCCCAGGGAGGTTTTTTGTGTCTTCCTTCGTAAAGACTGACCCAAAGTATGCATTTAGTTGATCTGCCATTTCCTTATTTCCCATTATATATTCCCCCGTATCTGACTGCAATGGACCAACTTTGGTTTTCACCAGTCTTTTCCTTTTGATATATTTATAAGATCTAAGATGGCGGCTTCCCGCTCTTGCCGTCGTCCTCCGCCCACAAAATGGCGGTTTTCCCGTGCTTGGTGGTCTTCACCCGTCCCCCGACGCTGTCTCCGCTTCACCGCGGCTCTCGCGCCTTCAGTTTCCCCAGACGCTGCGCCTTTAGCCCGAATGCGGCCCTTATCTCCGGTCGCGATCGATGTCCCGCGCTGCGCCTCTCGCTCGAAAGCGGCCCGGCCCTTATCTCTGGTCGCGATCGACCTCACCGCCCTTATTCCTCCGTCTTCCCAGCCCCGTCTGTACAGCCAACGCGGTTGACTTTCTGTCTCGTCGCTGCCCGGCTTACCCACCACGAGGTAGTAGAAGAAGCTGACAGTCGCTGATGGAGGCTTCGAGGTCAGGATGTCTTCTGCACTCCGGTTGCTCGATGCCTGCCGCTCGACGTGTCTTCCCGTAGGTGATGAGGGTGGAAACCTCTCTTCGACGTCCTGTCTGTGGACGAAGTCGCCATGGAAATTACTGCAGCAGGGTAAGAATCGGACTCGTCGCCACTGTTAAGTCTGTGTGTTATAGTGAGAATTACTACACAGACCACAAGAGTAAATTCAACAGGTCTTTACTGGTTGGAGGTCGGACTATACTGAATACAATATTATTATACTGTGCTTATATACCGGTGTGGTCACCACCGGTATTACGTATACAGCAACGAAAGAAAGTAGTACCTTTCTTAAGGTGGACCAGGCTTAAGTTCTCTTAAGGTGGAACAGGTTACATACACCACATTACTAGCACAGAGAACAACCACCCCATTCACCAATCACAATACTTCTTATTAAACATAGGAAATAATCACCACAATCATGTAGATGGTGCACACTGCAGCCACGGTGGTGGAGGGAGTGAATGTTTAAAGTATCCATTTGCTTTAGCAGTGCTAATACCTGCTCTGTAACCATCTTGAGGAAAGTGAATCAGTCCTGAGTGAGGGGAAATCACAGTAATTACGATGTTTACTTTCAGCAAACATCTTCTCTGAGGGTGGCGTGGGGTGATCAGGGAATTTGGAGTCTCGTTGGCAAGTTGTTGAATCCTTCTATGGACTGGTTTCCACTAAGTGTTTACTGTGGAGATAGAAAATATTTCCTTGGCTCTGAAATTATGGTTTCACATAAACATGATGTCATTGTTAAGCCGAAGCTAACGTCAACAGATTGCTTTCTTTGCAAATTTTCTCACTGGCTCTGGTGGGCACGGTGCCCAGAATACCACCAGCTCTTCGATTCCTCCTCCAAGTGGCCATTCTTCGACGGTGAACCGGGACGGTGAGTGTTGATGGGCTATTGGACAGGAAAGCCCATCCTAGCCGAGAAGACCCTGTCACCCACTAGCAGGGGTTACTCGATCGTGAGCTGGGGCTTCTTGGCCTGAAGTGTTGAGGCCCAATTGTATTTTCCTCATTGTGGCCTAAGCTCAGATCAGCTCGCTGAAACCTGGAACCTTCTGCCTGAGTGTCTCAGATACCCGACTGTGCAGACACCCGTTGATTCATCATAACATAAGAACACAAGAAATAGGAGCAGGAGTCGGCCATTCGGCCCCTCGAGCTTGCTCCGCCATTCAGTAAGATCATGGCTGATCTTCTACCTCATCTTCACTTTCCTGCACTATCCCCACATCCCTTATTTCCCTTAATATCCAAAAATCTATCGATCTCTGTCTTGAATATACTCAACGACTGAGCCTCCACAGCCCTCTGGGGCAGAGAATTCCAAAGATTCACCACCCTCTGAGTGAAGAAATTTCTCCTCATCTCAGTCCTAAATGGCCGACCCCGTATTCTGAGACTGTGACCCCGTGTTCTAGACTCCCCAGCCAGGGGAAACATCCTCCCTGCATCTACCCTGTCAAGCCCTGTAAAAATGTTGTATGTTTCAATGAGATCACCTCTCATTCTTCTAAACTCTAGGGAATATAGGCCTAGTCTACTCAATCTCTCCTCATAGGACAAGCCCCCCCTTCCGAGGAACCAGTCTGGTGAACCTTTGTTACACTCCCTCTAAGGCAAGTCTATCCTTCCTTAGGTAAGGAGACCAAAACTGTACACAGTACTCCAGGTGTGGTCTCACCAGGGCCCTATATAATTGCAGTAAGACGTCTTTACTCTTATACTCAAATCCTCTTGTAATAAAGGCCAACATACCATTTGCTTTCCTAATTGCTTGCTGTACCTGCATGTTAACTTTCAGCGATTCGTGTACAAGGACACCCAGGTCCCTCTGAACACCAACATTTCCCAATCTCTCTCCATTTAAAAAATACTGTTTTTCTGTTTTTCCTACCAAAGTGGATAACTTCCCATTTCTCCACATTATATTCCATTTACCATGTTCTTACCCACTCACTTAGCCTGTCTATATCCCCTTGAAGTCTCTTTGCATCCTCCTCACAACTTACATTCCCCCCAGCTTTGTATCATCAGCAAACTTGGATATATTACATTTGGTTCCCTCATCCAAATCATTGATGTAGATTGTGAATAGCTGAGGCCCAAGCACTGATCCTTGCGGTACCCCACTAGTTACAGCCTGCCAACCCGAAAATGACCCGTTTATTCCTACTCTCTGTTTTCTGTCTGTTAACCAATCCTCAATCCATGCTAGTATATTACCCCCAATCCCATGAACCCTAATTTTGTTTAATAACCTCTTGTGTGGCACCTTATCGAATGCCTTCTGAAAATCCAAACACACCACATCCACTGGTTCCCCCTTATCTATTCTGCTAGTTACAACCTCAAAAATCTCTAACAGATTTTTCAAACACGATTTCCCTTTCATAAATCCGTGTTGACTCTCCCCAATCCTATTATTATTTTCTAAGTGCCCTGTTACCAAGACCTTAATAATAGATTCTAGCATTTTCCCTACTACTGATGTCAGGCTAACTGGTCTGTAGTTCCCCGTTTTCTCTCTCCCTCCTTTCTTCAATAGTGGGGTTACATTTGCTACCTTTTAATCCGCGGGAACTGTTCTAGAATCTATGGAATTTTGGAAAATGACACCCAATGCATCCACTATCTCTATAGCCACCTCTTTCAAAACCCTAGGATGTGGGCCATCAGGTCCAGGGGATTTATCAGCTTTCATTCCATTAACTTCTCCAGTACTATTTTTTTACTAATACTAATTTCTTTCAGTTCCTCATTCTCGCTAGAACCTTCATTCTCCACTATCTCCGGGAAGTTTTTTGCGTCTTCTTCTGTGAAGACAGACACAAAGGCTTATGAGGAGAGATTGGGTCGATTGGGCTTGTACTCGCTGGAGTTTAGAAGAATGAGAGGGGATCTCATTGAAACTTATAAAATTCTAACAGGACTGGACAGACTGGATGCAGGAAGGATGTTCCCGATGGCCGGGGAGTCCAGAACCAGGGGTCACAGTCTAAGGATAAGGGCTAAGCCATTTAGGACAGAGATGAGGAGGTGAACCTGTGGAATTCTCTACCACAGAGGGCGGTGGAGGCCAGTTCATTAAATATGTTCAAGAAGGAGTTGGATATATTTCTTACGGCTAAAGGGATCAAGGGATATGGGGAGAAGGCAGGGACAGGGTACTGAATTTGGATGAACAGCCATGATCTCATTGAATGGCGGAGCAGGCTCGAGGGGCCGAATGGCCTACTCCTGCTCCTATCTTCTATGTTTCAATGTAAAGGGCTGGATTTTGATACTCGAGGCATGTAGGAGGCAGGACTACAACTTTCGGGGTTGTAGTCCTGCCTCCATCGAGCTCTAGCCAACCCACACGATTTTCACTTGATTCACCTTGTTGAGCCCGCCCAGCGTTATTACCCTTCACAGAATCACAGAATCACAGAAACCCCACAGTGCAGATAGAGGCCATTCGGCCCATCGAGCCTGCACCGACACATATCCCACCCGATCCCCATAACCCCTACACCAACACATATCCCACTCTATCCCCTTGTTACATGCGCCTGTAATTTCCTGATTTATGCTCTGTCCTACATTACAACTACTGTTTGGGGGCCTATAAACAACTCCCACCAATGTTTTCTGCCCCAGTGAGCGGAGTTTGCAGAACTTTCCGAAGGCCCCTTCCCATTATTACCAGCTGCAGACCTTGAATGCCGACGGGAGAGTGTGAGACTGGGGGGTTGGGAAATGAGCTGAGAGCAGCAATTATTACAGAAAGGCACCGCCAGTCCCGGAATCATGTTGAGTCTGTAGTGCGGTAACACGGTCTACGGTGACCCCGCAAGTTTAGTGGGGGTAATGTGTGAGGCGCGGAGGTCCACTTATGGAGACTGTAGGTGGGAGGATTGGGGCTCTATTTTCTCGAAGTGTATCCGACCCGCCATGACGCCGATACACGCAGACCAGTAACCCCCGGCGTGCGCCGAGTTAACTGATCGCAGCCACGGTACTGAGGCCAATTGAGGCCCCCCAACCACTGCCCCGATTTGTCAGGGGAGGGAAATCACTCCCTGTTCCCGTTCACCCGCTGGAAAGTGCGGCGTTTTGGGACATTGATTGAGGCCGGGAGCAGCTTCAGTTGTGATGCCCCTGCTGTCGAATTGCCTGCCAACACTCACTGCCAGAATGCCCACTTGACATGGTACCAGACAGCCTCTCAAACAGCACCCAGAGTTTGAACTCAGCTTTACAAATCTGGAAATAAGAAGCTGGGACCAGTCAAAGTGACCATGAAGCTGTCGGATTGCCGTAAAAGCCCAGGGTTCACCAGTGTCCATTAGGGAAAGAAACCTGCCGTCCTTACCCAGTCTGGGCCTACATGTGACTCCAGTCCCACACCAACGTGACTGACCAACTGCGCATGAAGTGGCCAAGCGAGCCACTCTGTTGTATCAAATCGCCATCACCGTCTTCTTAAGGGCAACCAGCAATGGGCAATAAATGCCGGCCTTGCCAGTGACGCCCACACCCCAGAATGAATGTTTAAAACGGCGAGAGTCAGCACGTTCAGCTCACCTGAGGCAAAATAACACGCGAGCTGGGAGTTTAAGTTCTCTTCAAAGCTTCCACTTTGGAAAATTTAGTGTTATCAAAATGAGTTTGCAGTAATGGAAGCTATAATCTTGGCCAAAACATCTCTTAGTATTGAGCTAGCCTGGTCGCCATGACAACAGGGCTATTCTCTTGTCCATCTATCCTCCTTCCATTATGATTCCTATTTTGTTAAACCATTACCTTCGCATCATTTATACTACAGGTGCCCAGCACTGTAGTGCTCCTGAGCCTTGCTGAATCCATTGACGAGTGTGGAGAACGCCTTGGTTGGCGCAGTGTCCCCTAGACTGTAAAATCAGAGTGATTAATCGTAGCACATATTTCATTTTCAGTTCATAAAGCTACCCTAGCTGCGGGGGAAGAGGCGCTCTCCTGGATGTTTATGCTTTGTAAGGGACCGATTCAGATGCAGTATTGCTGACAGGGGCTTCTCTGTATGGAACAGAGAAAAGGGCTGATACCCAGGTATGGCTCAGAGATCGGAATTTAAGGCACCTCACACATTGCAGTGTGCAATGATACACCAAGAGTGATGATGTATTGTGTTTATTCCAACACTACATTGGTCAGCTAGTGAAATACTGTTTTCTCTCCATGTGGGGGCATGTGGTGTCAGTTGGTAGCACTTTTGCCTCTGATTCAGAAGGTTGTGGGTTCAAATCCCACTTCAGGAATTTACTTACAAAATCTAGGCTGACACTCCCAGTGCAGTGCTGAGGGAGCGCTGCACTGTTGGTAGGTACAGTCTTTCAGATGAGACATTAAACCGAGGGCCTGTCTGCCCTCTCAGCTGGGCGTAAAAGATCCCATGGTGCTATTTTGAATACGAGCAGGGGGGAGTTCTCCCCGGTGTCCTGGGCCAATAATTCATCCCTCAATCAACATCGCTAAAACAAATAATCTGGTCATTATCACACTGCTGTTTGACCTTGCTGTGTGCAAATTGGCTGCCACGTTCCCTACATTACAACAGTGACTACACTTCAAACATACTTCATTGGCTATAAAGCGCTTTGGGACACCCTGAGGTTGTGAAAGGTGCTATAGAAATGCAAGTCTTTCTTTGTCTGTGGTTCAAACCCCACTAGCTGCCCTCCTTCGACCTGTAACTGAGCAGTCAGACCCAGACCGACCCAATAACCAATTAGGATCAGCCTGTCACTCGTAGCCATGACATCAGAGCCACAGAACCAAACACTTTATTCATGGTTCTGAATGGACGTCATGTTTTCTGTGCTTTTGTTTTATTCATTCGAATTTTGAAAATGTTGATTTTGTTGCTACTTTACTGCTGCCTTTACCGAGTTCTATCCACATGTATTGAATATTAGTCGGTAACTTGAATATTAGCGCAAAGGTCACTTTACAAACTGGGCCCCAGGCCTGCAACACCGTGTGGTGGGCTGACAAGGGGCTCTGGGATCCCCCCAAAATGCTGTCAAACACATGGGCCCCCCCCTTCCCTCGCAGCGCTCACAGATCCCATGGCTTCTCTCCTCCCCCTCTCTTAGGCTCCAAGGCCCTGGGGCCTTCTTCCCAGCGCTACCAGATGCCAGGACCATCCCACACCCCAGCACCAGCTTCTGTGCTCACGGACCATGGGGGCTTCTCCTTTTCTTCCCGCTACCCGAGCTAGTCTTCCTCCTCCAAATCCAGGTCAACCATTGGCAAGGCCCATTGGGATGCCCGTGCTGAGCAGTGTGGGTTGGAGGCAATGTTGGGCAAAAGGAAATCAGGAAAAAAACCTCCCAAAAACAGTCAGCCCCAGCTTTAAGGTTGGGTGATAGAGGTCATTGGACAGAAAAGATGGGGAATTTGACATGGGAGTCATTTACATTAATTATCATAAACCTAGGGACTATAATGAGACCTGAGCAAGGAGTCAGTGTAGCCTTAAAACAAACAATCACTGTCCTGCTGAACTGAGAGTGAGGAACCATCAACCCAGCCCTGTGCTGCCTGTGAGAGACCATCAGCCCAGTCCTGCGCTGCCTGCGAGGGACGATCAGCCCAGTCCTGCGCTGCCTGCGAGGGACGATCAGCCCAGTCCTGCGCTGCCTGCGAGGGACGATCAGCCCAGTCCTGCGCTGCCTGCGAGGGACGATCAGCCCAGTCCTGTGCTGCCTGCCATAGCCCATCAGCCCAGTCCTGTGCTGCCTGCCAAAGACCATCAGCCCAGTCCTGTGCTGCCTGCCATAGACCATCAGCCCAGGCCTGCGCTGCCTACCAAAGACCATCAGCCCAGTCCTGTGCTGCCTGCCAGAGCCCATCAGCTCAGTCCTGCGCTGCCTGCCAGAGCCCATAAACCCAGTCCTGTGCTGCCTGCCAAAGACCATCAGCCCAGTCCTGCGCTGCCTGCCAGAGCCCATCAGCCCAGTCCTGCGCTGCCTGCCATAGACCATCAGCCCAGTCCTGTGCTGCCTGCCAGAGACCATCAGCCCAGTCCTGCGCTGCCTGCCATAGACCATCAGCCCAGTCCTGCACTGCCTGCCATAGACCATCAGCCCCGTCCTGCGTTGCCTGCCATAGACCATCAGCCCAGTCCTGCACTGCCTGCCATAGACCATCAGCCCAGTCCTGCGTTGCCTGCCATAGACCATCAGCCCAGTCCTGCGCTGCCTGCCATAGACCATCAGCCCAGTCCTGTGCTGCCTGCCAGAGCCCATCAGCCCAGTCCTGTGCTGCCTGCCATAGACCATCAGCCCAGTCCTGCGCTGCCTGCAAGGGACGATCAGCCCAGTCCTGTGCCGCCTGCCATAGCCCATCAGCCCAGTCCTGTGCTGCCTGCCAAAGACCATCAGCCCAGTCCTGTGCTGCCTGCCATAGACCATCAGCCCAGTCCTGTGCTGCCTGCCAGAGCCCATCAGCTCAGTCCTGCGCTGCCTGCCAGATCCCATCAGCCCAGTCCTGTGCTGCCTACCAAAGACCATCAACCCAGTCCTGTGCTGCCTGCCAAAGACCATCAGCCCAGTCCTGTGCTGCCTGCCAGAGCCCATCAGCCCAGTCCTGTGCTGCCTGCCAGAGCCCATGAGCCCACTCCTGCGCTGCCTGCCAGAGCCCATCAGCCCAGTCCTGTGCTGCATACTGAAGTCCTTCAGCCCAGTCCTGTGCTGCCTGCCATAGACCATCAGCCCAGTCCTGTGCTGCCTGCCAGAGACCATCAGCCCAGTCCTGCGCTGCCTGCCATAGACCATCAGCCCAGTCCTGCACTGCCTGCCATAGACCATCAGCCCAGTCCTGCGTTGCCTGCCATAGACCATCAGCCCAGTCCTGCACTGCCTGCCATAGACCATCAGCCCAGTCCTGCGTTGCCTGCCATAGACCATCAGCCCAGTCCTGCGTTGCCTGCCATAGACCATCAGCCCAGTCCTGCGCTGCCTGCCAGAGCCCATTAGCCCAGTCCTGCACTGCCTGCCATAGACCATCAGCCCAGTCCTGCGCTGCCTGCCAGAGCCCATTAGCCCAGTCCTGTGCTGCCTGCCATAGACCATCAGCCCAGTCCTGCGCTGCCTGCGAGGGGACACCCTGATCCTGCGTTGCCAGTGAGGACTACTCCCCAAGCACAGCACTGAGGAATCGGCCCTCCAGTGTCTTAATCTGATTTCAGACCACATCTTCTATGATGCTTCTGGCTACTCTTTGGTCGATTACTTCAGTGACCCAGCCTGGCAACCTATACCTCGCCTCACTTCCATGGGGCCATTCCAACCTCCCTCTGTTTGTAACTCCCTCATTTTTGACTTGTCTTTCCCTTCCCTGAAGGAATTGCCTTGTTGCTGAGTCGCGGCCTCAATGGTTCCAGTTGCCGGTGTTTGCGAGAGAGGTTTCAGAGTGAGCGCGGACCGGCTATTTGACTGTCGAGGCGGGGGGCGGAGGGACATCACAACTGAGCCCGATCCTTTCTTGGCACACAGTCTTCACAGCCTCACTCTCTAGCTGGAATCAGCGGTGGAAGCCCGAGCCAATCTTCACCTTTCTAACCCAAAGGTACAGCCGATTGCAGTATCTCTATCACTGCCTTCACTGAGAACAGCGAACTCAGCATAGACGAGTGAACAAACCTGGGGTTTCCCTGGGCTGTGTGCCTCAGCTACTGACAGGATAAATTTCACGAGCCATTGGGGGAACTTCCTCACTGCCAGAAGAGAAGAAAGACAGACTTGTATTTCTACAGCACTGTTCACCACCTCCGGACGTCCCAAAGCGTTTTACAGCCAATGAAGGACTTTTGGAGCGTAGTCACTGTTATAATGTAGGAAACGTGGCAGCAATGTGATAATGACCAGATAATCTGTTTTAGTGATGTTGATTGAGGGATAAATATTGGCCAGGACACCGGGGAGAACTCCCCTGCTCTTCGAAATAGTGTCATGGGATCTTTTGCGTACACCTGAGAGAGCCTCGGTTTAACGTCTCATCCAAAAGACGGCACCTCCGACAGTGCAGCGCTCCCTCAGTACTGCACTGGAGTGTCAGCCTAAATTTTTGTGCTGAAGTCTCTGGAGTGGGACTTGAACCCACAACCTTCTGACTCAGAGGGGAGAGTGCTGCCCACTGCGCCACAGCTGACCGAGCCAACTATTTGTCCATATCAGTCTCTCCGCTGCCCCTCAGAATTCTACAAACTGCAGTGAGGTCACTTTCACAAAGTCCAACTTCCTTAATTGTTGCTCATAAATTAAATTTCAGATTTCTGGAATCCCTATTCCCTTTTAGGCAATAATATCCTCACTGGGAAGCACAGTGTGGTTGGTTACCCAGCGCTGGATACATGACTAACGGTTGTGCTGTTGCTGTGCACTCCTTTGCATGGAAAGAGCTGAGAGACTGGCTGGTGCAGTGGGTTGGTGCATTGTCCTTTCACCTCCAGGACACACCCAACGTGGTTCAGACTGACCAGATTAAAGCCTCTTCACTCTGTGGCCACTTAGGATTCTCTGGAGGTCTCCTCATCCTCTTCCTAATGGGCACAGTGCTACCTCACAAAGCAACCCACAGTTGGGTATGGGGGAGGGGGAATTCCACCTCCGCACACAGGCAGTAAATATTGTACACAATTTCACAAGTACAAAAGTGGCATGTTAACCCTTGTGGGCAAACATTCAGGGATCACAATAACGAAAGAACAGAAAGACGCGCATTTATATAGCACCACTCATGACCTCAACAACATCCCAAAGCACTTTACATCCAATCAAGTGCTTTTGAAGTGTAGTCACTGTTGTAATGTAGGAAACGGGGCAGCCAATTTGCGCACAGCAAGCTCCCACAAACAGCAACGTGATAATGACCAGATCAGCTGTTGGTTTAGGGATAAATATTGGCCTTGACACCGGGGAGAACCCCCCCCCCCAACCCCCCCGGTCATCTTCGCATAGTGCCATAGGATCTTTTATGTTATAGAATCACAGAAGGAGGCCATTCGGCCCATCGTGCCTGTGCCGGCTCTTTGAAAGAGCTATACAATTAGTCCCACTCCCCTGCTCATTCCCCACAGCCCTGCAAATCATGTCCACCTGAGAAGACAGACGGGAGCCTCGACTTAACCTCTCGTCTGAGAGTCGGCAGCTGCGACAGTGCATTAAAGCTGCACTGGGAACGACAGCGCAATATGATTGCACAACTGCTGCAGTAGTACCGAGAGAGAAAGAAGCCATCACCTCGGCACTTTATAGACATGGGCGGAGAAATTCAGTAGTTCATTTTGAGAAGTTGGAAATTGAACGCCAAGCGCTAATCAATCTCGCTGCCCGCTAAATTCAGCCTCAGAGCTCAAAGAATGCAGGGGAGCGCTAAATCAGGTGCTAATGGCATAGGTGAGTGGCGTTAGGCTCCAAGTGACAACGAATATGAGGTGTTGTGTAATCGGGAGCGAGCATTGGCGCAGGCGCCTTCCAGCCATTAATGGGGAGGGGAGTCTGCACACCAGCCCCCAGTGATTCACGGAGTGCGGAACGGCGATATACTGTGGGATGAAATGCAAAGTGCTTTGATGGCCCGTAACACTCTGGGGACTAAGCAGCCTTTATTTGGCTGCAGATACATCCTGCGCTCTCTGCCACTCATAACTGACCTTTGGAACGGAAGTTCCTCGACAACTGGGGTGCATCCCTTTAAGTAGCACCCCGCCAGCTGGCTGATTCACGCCTCCGCTCCCTGGCGCTGTTGGCACGAGGCGTTAAGGTGAGGGGCGCTACTGAAGTTTGCAGATCGGGCGCCCAGCGAGCGTTGCACACTCACTGACGTCACGATCTGCATGGTGAAAGGGGACGGCGAATTTGCCGTGCGGCGCGAGATTCGCCCTGCCGCGGCGCTACTGCCTGAGCGCGCCGTTAGTGCCCCTGCTAGCCGCTAACCTACTGAATTTCTAGCCCATGATCTCCACAGCATCCTCACAGTACTCCTGAGTCATGGCATTGTAACAGAAAATGGCACCTGTTGACTGGCCGGTCTCCCTCCCCAATTAAGAAAATGTTTAGCAAAGATGTCGCTGAGAATGAAAATGCCCTTTTCAGGATCTGCGTTTCCCTCTGTCCTGTTGCGTCGGTGTTTATTTGAAATTATTTGTTCAGCTTCACTTTTCATTCAGACGCCTTTGTGTTTTATTGACACTTCCTGTAATTGCTGATTTTTGCCTTTAAATTGCCCTGAGTATGTGGTGATCACTGGTGGGTTAATTGCTCATTAATGAAATTGAACTGGAATTGACAGATGGATCGATAGCAGAGAAGGCTGCGGCTTTCAGGAAGGATTGAAAACTCACTAATGGACTGTATGGGCCAGCAGGGAGATGAATCTTCTTGGGTCTGTGGATATTTCTGGTTGGCATGTGTGCGCTGCAATCACTGCACCGCGATGCTCAGTGATGATTGCTGGAGTGGTCAGTGGGGAGATTGAGTTCTGCAGGACTGATTGAATCTCTCTCTGCTCATTAGTTCTAGACTGCAGCCCTACCACACAGCAGTTTTACCCTTCACCACTGAAGATCTGCTGCAATAACTAATGAGCCTCCTCAACCTAAACTTTGCTGAATTGGGTGGCTGAGGCTGGGGACAACATGCAGTGACAGAACTGTAGACATCCCCTCATCGCGAGCCTCCTTTCTCCATTGCAATCGTAGAATGATAGAATAGTACAGCACAGAAGGAGGCCATTCGGCCCATCGAGTCTGCGCCGACTCTTTCGAAGAGCAATCCAGTTAGTCCCACTCCCCCGCTCTTTCCCCATATCCCTGCAATATTTTCTCCTTCAAGTATTTATCCAATTCCCTTTTGAAGGCTACTATTGAATCTGTTTCCACCACCCTATCAGGCAGCGCATTCCAAATCCTAACCACTCGTTACGTAAAAAAGTTTTTCCTCATGTCGCCTCTGGTTCTTTTGCCAATCACCTTAAATCTGTGCCCTTTGGTTATCGACCCTTCAGCCATTAGAAACAGTTTCTCTTTATTTACTCTATCTAAACCCTTCATGATATTAAACACCTCTATCAAATCTCTTAGCCTTCTCTGCTCTAAGGAGAACAACCCCAGCTTCTCCAGTCTATCCATGTAACTGTATTCCCTCATCCCTGGAACCATTCTAGTAAATCTCCTCTGCACCCTCTCTAAAGTCTTCACGTCCTTCCTAAAGTGTGGTGCCCAGAATTGGACCCAATACCCCAGCTGGGGCCGAACTAGTGTTTAATACAGGTTTAGCACAACTTCCTGGCTTTTGTACTCTGTGTCTCTATTTATAAAGCCCCAGATCCCACATGCTTTATTAACAGCTTTGTTAACCTGTCTTGCCACCTTCAAAGATCTGTATTTTATTGACACTATTACAGTCCTTTCTCCAATAAATGTTCTTCTTTAAGCTGCAAACACCCTGCCATGCATGCTCATCCTCCTCCTTGAATCCTCACTATGTTAAGACTCATGACAATCTCTGACTTCAATTCATTTCTTTCCCAGGATCTCAAAATTGTGCATTTCCTTGAGTCCCTCATCCTTTCCTTCCTCATCTCCCACAATCTTCAGGTTTCTAAAACCTCTCCTCGCTCCACACTTACACTCAGCGACTACTTTTATTCCTCTGTGAAGGGTCTTGGGATAAAAGGACGTAGAGGCACTGGAGAACGTGGAAAAAGGATTTACAAGGATGATGCCAGATCTGAGAGGTTATACCCATCAGGAAAGACTGAACAGGGTGGGGCTCTTTGCTTTAGAAAAGGGAAGGCCGAAGGATGACCTGATAGAGGTTTTTAAGATTATGAAAGGGTTTGATAGGGTAGGCGTAGAGAAGATATTTTTGCTTCTAGGGTAATCCAAAACTAGGGGACATAAATGTAAGGTAGTTACTAATAAATCCAATAGGGAATTCAGGAGAAACTTCTTTACCCAGAATGTGGAACTCGCTACCACAAGAAGTGGTTGAGGCGAATAGTATAGATGTATTTAGGGGGAAGCTAGATAAACACATGAGGGGGAAAGGAATAGAGGATATACTGATAGGGTGAGATGAAGAGGGGTGGGAGGAGGCTCGTGTGGAGTATGAACACCGGCACAGACCAGTTGCAACCCTTAACCAGGCGGGGAGACCTGTGGCCTTCTTCTCAAGGACCCTCCAGGGCCCTGAGATCCGACACTCGTCGGTCGAGAAGGAGGCCCAGGCGATTGTGGAGGCGGTATGACGCTGGAGGCATTACCTGGCAGGCAAACGATTTACCCTCCTCACCGACCAGCGTTCGGTCGCTTTTATGTTTAATAACAAGCTGAGGGGCAAAATCAAGAATGACAAGATCTTGAGGTGGAGAATCGAGCTCTCCACCTATGATTATGATATCTTGTACCGGCCAGGTAAGCTGAACGAACCCCCTGATGCTCTGTCACGAATTACATGCGCCAGCGCGCAAAGTGATAGACTTCAGACCCTCCACAACGACCTCTGCCACCCCGGGGTCACCAGACTTTACCACTCCATTAAGGCCCGCAACCTGCCCTACTCCATCGAGGAGGTCAGGACCATGACCAGGAACTGCCAGACCTGTGCCGAGTGCAAACCGCACTTCTTTAGGCCGGACAGAGCAAGCCTGATCAAGGCCACCCGCCCCTTCGAGCGCCTGAGCATCGACTTTAAGGGGCCCCTCCCGTCCTCTGACCGTAATGTGTACTTCCTCAACATTGTTGATGAGTACTCCCGTTTCCCTTTTGCCTTCCCCTGCCCAGACATGACCAGTACCACGGTCATTAAATGCCTGAACGACCTCTTCGCCTTGTTCGGGTTCCCAAACTATATACATAATGACCGGGGCTCCTCCTTCATGAGCGAGGAACTCCGTCAGTTCCTACTAGCGAGAGGTATTGCCGCAAGCAGGACCACCAGCTACAACCCCCGAGGGAACGGCCAGGTGGAAAGAGAGAACGCGACGGTATGGAAGGCCGTCCTCTTAGCCTTAAAGTCTAAGGGCCTCCCAACCTCCCGCTGGCAGGAAGTCCTCCCGGCAGCGCTGCATTCCATCCGGTCACTACTTTGCACTGCCATTAACGCCACCCCCCATGAACGAATGTTTGTTTTCCCCAGGAAGTCGACTACGGGAACCACTCTACCAACCTGGCTGACCTCTCCGGGGCCAGTCTTGCTGCGAAAGCACGTGAGGGCCCATAAAATGGACCCCCTGGTCGAGAGGGTGGACCTCCTGCACGCCAACCCCCAGTACGCCTATGTGGCATACCCAGACGGGCGGGAGGACACAGTCTCCTTACGAGACCTCGCACCCTCGGGCACTCCGGAGACACCACCTTCACCACCCCCCACCACCCCCCCAATTCCAGCCCAGGTAGACGGCATGCCGGAACCCCACGAGCCTTCGCCGACCACGCAGACACCAGCATTAACACCGGATAATGCAACACCGCCGCTGCGACGATCAGAAAGGCTTACGAGGCCTCCGGACAGACTGACATACCAGAACTGGTAGTACACTTCACCCCGCCGGACTCAAATCTAAACAAGGGGTGAATGTGGTAAACCACTTTTATCATTCACTATCGTTACACTATAGTTATCACTGTTATATCGTTACTCTATGGTTATCACTGTTCACACTGTTGTATCACTATATGAGGTCGCCTCTTGTCACACTGTTATACCTGGGCTGACCACTGCTGATTCCGCCCATGGCTCCACCTACCTGCCCAGGTATAAAGGTGGTCGACTGGCTGGTATTCCTCCTTGTTGGATCCGATCACCCACGAGGGTGGGCTCTGTTATTTAGCCAATAAAAACCTATAGTTACTTTCTTAACTCGTCGCTTTTCATTGGATGAATTGATAGGTATATCAGGCCGCCCCTTCACCGCGTACGTGGACCACAAGCCGCTCACATACGCGATGGCCAAGCACGCCGAACCCTGGTCCGCTAGGCAGCAACGCCAGCTCGCGGCCGTGTCCGAGTTTACTACGGACATCCAGCACGTCTCCGGTAGAGACAACGTTGTCGCCGACTGCCTTTCCCGTCCCGCCATCTGCGCGAATCACCTCGCGGTCGACTACGCGCAACTAGCAGCGGCCCAGCTCACGGACCCAGACCTCCTCTCGGCGGCTACCAGCCTGCCAGGGCTACACCTAGCCAAGGTCGCGCACGGGCCCGAAGCCACGGCAGTCACTTGTGACGTCTCACTCGGCCAACCCAGGCCGGTCGTCCCTGCAACCTGGCGCCGCCGCATCTTCGACGCGCTACACGGGCTCTCCCATCCGGGTTCCCGCGCATCCGTCAAACTCCTCTCCCAGCGCTTCGTCTGGCGCGGCCTCAGCAAAGATGTTCGGACTTGGGCCACCTCCTGCCTCGCCTGCCAACGGGCTAAGGTACAGCTGCACACAAAAGCACCCCTGGGAGACTTCGAGGTACCCAGCCGCCGCTTCGACCACGTACACGTCGACATCGTCGGTCCTCTGCCGCCATCGCAAGGCCAAACTTATCTCCTCACGATGGTCGACCGCTACACACGCTGGCCTGAGACAGTGCCGCTGACCTCCACCACCACAGCCAACATCGCCAGGGCGTTCGTTAACACCTGGGTCGTAAGGTTCAGCGTACCAGCCGACATAACCCCCGCCCGGCCCCACCAACTAGACCGGCGACCACTCAGAGCCGCTCCGGCAGAACCATTAGACCACCGTCACGACTCGTCCACTCCTCCTAAGCGGATTCTGGGGGGAGCTCTGTGGCGACACGCCACCACTGGACATAATCCGCTCACGGTGGCACGGACAGTTAAGCCCAGTTCACCTCCGAACTCTGGACGGCCACAGCACGCAACCTCGGGGTGACGCTCCACCGAACCACGGCGTACCACCCGCAGGCCAATGGGCTGTGTGAACGCTTCCACAGGTCACTCAAGGCCTCACTCTGCGCCGGCCCGCAGGACAGTACCTGAACTGACCGCCTACCGTGGGTGCTACTAGGCCTACGCACCGCGGTCAAGGAAGACCTCCAGTCCTCGGCAGCGGAGTTAGTCTACGGACAACCGCTGCGCGTACCAGGCGAATTCCTCCCGGAGGCTACCACGCCTTGGTCGGCCGAACAGCAGCGGCTCAACTCTTTCTCTTCCGCTCAACAGTTCGCCCCACTTCCGGTCAACCGACACGGTGAACTCGCACCTCACGTCCTGCCAAACTTACAGCAGGCACGCTTCGTCTTCGTGCGACACGACGCGCACCGCGGACCCCTGCGACCCCCGTACGACGGACCGTACGAGGTACTACAAACCGGGGACAAGGTCTTCAAGCTGCGACTCGGCGACAGGGTCGACACAGTCTCCATCGACCGGCTCAAACCAGCACACACAGAACCAGGGGAACAGGTCCCCATGGCCCGAACTCCAACTAGAGGCCGTCCCGCCAGCAAGCCAGCACAGCCGGCGGCGAACCGCCCGGCCCCACCAACTAGACCGGCGACCACTCAGAGCCGCTCCGGCAGAACCATTAGACCACCGTCACGACTCGTCCACTCCTCCTAAGCTGATTCTGGGGGGAGCTCTGTGGCGACACGCCACCACTGGACATAATCCGCTCACGGTGGCACGGACAGTTAAGCAGACGCCCCCAGCCGGGGGCCCTTTCCTCCAGCAACTTGTTTCCCGCAGGGACAGGCTGCCGGGAGCACTTCCTGTCTGGGGAGTATTTAAGTGGTTGCGCGGGCTTTTCCAGTTTCTCTTTGCCATGATGTAGATGAAAGCAGTTGTGTTTCACCAAACTCTAGTCTCGACTCCCACGTTTGCCGCGGTATCTCAACAGTGGACCATTAAACAACTAACGGGAGGAGGCTCCATGAATATCCCCATCCTCAGTGATGGTGGAGCCCAGCATGTGAGTGCAAAAGACAAAGCTGAAGCGTTTGCAACCATCTTCAGCCAGAAGTGCCGAGTGGATGATCCATAATGCCGTTCCTTCATCGTCGCTGGGTCAGAATCCTGGAACTCCCTCCCTAACAGCACTGTGGGAGTACCTTCACCACACGGACTGCAACGGTTCAAGAAGGCGGCACCATTCAGGTCAAAGCATCCCGTTTGATTGGCACCCCATCCACCACCTAAAACATTCACTCCCTCCACCACCGGCGCACCGTGGCTGCAGTGTGAACCATCTACAAGATGCACTGCAGCAACTCACCAAGGCTTCTTCGGCAGCACCTCCCAAACCCGCGACCTCTTCTACCTAGAAGGACAAGGGCAGCAGGCACATGGGAACACCACCACCTCCAAGTTCCCCTCCAAGTCACACACCATCCTGACTTGGAAGCATATCGGCCATTCCTTCATCGTCGCTGGGTCAGAATCCTGGAACTCCCTCCTTTAACAGCACTGTGGGAGCACCTTCACCACACGGACTGCAGCATTTCAAGGAGGCGGCTCACCACCACCTTCTCAAGGGCAACTAGGGATGGGCAAGAAATGCCGGCGACACCCACATCCCATAAACGAATAATAAAAAAAGAATGGCTAGTTGTAGTCTAGTTTTTAAAATTGGTTTCCCCTCACCATAGGAGGTCTTCCAGGGAGTCTGCAAGTCTGTCTCAGTGGATCTCTGCTTTTTTTCTGTGATTGTTAACCAACACTTATCCCTGTTGCCTTATATAAATAAAAAGCTGTTTTCCGTTAGCACTGTTTTCCTTTGGATAGCTGACGCTGTCTTTCAGAAGTTGGGGCAGGAGGTCCCTGTGGGTGTGTCAGTATTTCCGGGGAGGTGGTCCCCACACAGGGAAGTTTGAAGCTCTCTGTTCGAAGGTCGCATGCTTGGGATGATTGAACTCTTGCTGCTCTGCAGCCTTTCCTGTTGTCAACAGAAAATTATTTACTGTCAATCGTCCAGAGGCAAGAAATATTCCTGAACTCTTCACCCAGGTACCACCCAGAGTCTCGCTAACTAGCCAGCGCTTCGGGGATTGCAAGCGTTCAGCAGGAGCTTTCTGCTCTTATCAAAATAGGCATTATCTTCAGGAGAGAGTTTTGGACAGACAGACCGGTCTATGTTTATTTACAGCTGCAGAGTGCATCAGGACACAATCACAGGGAAACAAGGCACCATCTCCATCCTGCCCAGGCTAAAAAAAAGAGTTTGGTAGCAATCTTTCACAAACACTGTTCCCTTCACTGTCTTTTTGGGTATGTATTGAGGTAATGCCTTTTGCTACTGGTGGAAACCTAAGCATAAACCTATTTGTTTTTCTGTGGCTCCTTATTTTGAGCTTTTCTTCCCCCCAATGCACTGGCTCCTTTTGGATTACAGTCCTCACTTTAAACAGTAAGAGTTGGCCAGCGATTCAAATTGGGGGAAGAGCCAGCCCGATCCCTCCCTTGTTGTGTATGTACCTTTAAGAGAATAACTGGTCTCAGACTGCAGTACCGGCAGTGACCACCCCTGTATAAAAGGCGCTAGAGAGCCTCTGTTTAGTTTCGTTATGGACTTCCACCAGTAAAGATCTGTTTGTTTTCACTCCTGCTAGTCCGTGTCTCAATCATTCACGGACTTAAAACTGGCGACGAGTAAGAAACGAATTTACCTGCAACTCAGCAGCAGCTCCGACGATGTTGTTGAAGGTCGGAGCCAGAAGAAAAAAAAAAGAGGCCATTGAAACTCGAGAAACGGGCGTCGATCGTCAATCATCGATTTTAAAACTTGCAGGAGAGACTGTCCAGAGCCAGGCTGGGTTCCTCGGTTTGTGGTTTCCCAGCTAATCGGGCTGATGGCAGGTAGTGCTCTGATCCTTCCTGGGCTGCGGCGGGCTGAAGCTCGACCGGGTGGCTTTTCAACGGGGCCGGGCAGCGAGTCGGGAAGCAAAGAGAGAGAGAGAGGGTGGAGCACACAGGGCGCGGCCAGTGCTTCGAAGCCGGGCAGCGTTCGGACCTAAGAAGAGGGAGGGAAGTGTCCCAGAGGGTCTGCTCCACGACGGGAAGATAATAAAAGAAAAACAATTAACGCGCAGGAAACCGTGGAAAGCAGCGCTAACAGCGGGGAAAAAGACAAAGCGCGGGAGGCGTCATTTTGTTAAATCGGGGAAGACGGCAAAGCGCGGGAGGCGCCATTTTAGATTTGCAAGATGCCGAAGACTGGCTGTATCACTGCTTTTGATAATACATTAGAGGACTGGACCACGTATGTGGAAAGAGTCGAGGTATATTTCGAGGCAAACAAAATAGCGGAGGGGAAAAAGGCATCGATATTGCTAAACTTAATGGGCGCTAGAACGTACGGCCTATTGCGGGACCTGGTTACTCCAGCCAAACCGAAGGCGAAGAGTTTTAACGAAATTGTTGCTGTCCTACAGGAACACCTAAACCCTGCACCGCTGTTGATAGCAGAAAGATTTAAATTCCACAGGAGAACTCAGCACAAAGATGAGAGCAATGCTGAGTATCTTATGGAACTACGCAAGCTATCAAAGCACTGCCAGTTCGGAGCAGGACTGGCAGATACCCTACGGGACAAATTTGTCTGTGGACTCCTGAGTGAAGGAACACAGAAGAAGTTACTCTCAGAAAAAGAGCTGACGCTAGATAAGGCTTTCAGCATGGCAGTATAGTATGAAGCAGCAGCCAGGGGAGCTGCAGAAATTCAACAAAAACCACAGGAATACGGCACCCACGAAATGACACGGGGATTTGCAAAATGTTATCGCTGCGGCAGAACTAACCATGAGCAGAAGGACTGCTGGTCCAAAGACAAAATATGCAGACTATGCGGGAAGATTGGACACATTGCATGAGTTTGTAGGTCTGGGAAGAAGACCAGCGACAACAAAAAGGCTACTAAGGAACCGTACAAGAAAGTACAAAAGATGACGGACAGTGAATCCGGAAACAGGAGACTAAGCTGTCTCAAACTTCACAATGTAATCGCAAAAGAGGATCACCGAACCGTTTGGGTCACACTCACGATAGCAGGGTCCCAAGTTAAAATGGAATTGGATACAGGATCAGCGCTAACCGTCATGAATCGACGAGACTACGAGCGGCTATTTTCACACATACCCTTGAGAGAGACATCCATCGTCTTGACGACGTATACGGGGCAAAAAGTATACCCCAGAGGAAAAATAAGGGTGCCTGTCGAATACAATGGCAAGAAAATACGGAAATTGTATCTCTACATACTGCCAAATGGTGGACCACCGTTATTGGGACGGGAATGGATCAGGAAGATAAACTTAGATTGGCATTCCATTCATGCAATGACGGTGGACGGTAAAAAAGATGAAGACGTCACTCCTGGACGATTGTCAACAATCTTAGCTAACGCCAAAGAGGTATTTCAACAAGAACTGAGCACGCTTAAAGGCATAACAGCCTCGATAAAAATAGAAGAGAATGCAGTTCCCAAGTTTTTCAAAGCGAGACCGGTACCATATGCAATTCGCCCAGCCGTCGAGGCAGAGCTGGAGAATCTGGAGAAGGCGGGCGTGTTGTCTAAGGTCGACTGGAGCGAGTGGGCGACACCCATCGTTCCTGTCATGATGAAAACGTTAAGCAATAAGTCCGGAGAGCCAAGGAAGATTCGCATCTGTGGGGATTTCAAGGTGACGGTGAACCCTGTCCTTCGCACAGTACAATATCCTCTTCCAAGGATAGAAGACATCTTCGCCTCGCTGTCTGGAGGGAAGCGTTTTACAAAAATTGACCTAGCACAAGCAAAATTGCAGATGGAGGTCGAAGAGTCCTCTAGGAAGTATCTCATGATAAACACTCACAAAGGTCTTTACCAGTATCATCGATTGGTATTCGGAGTAGCATCGGCTACGGCGATATGGCAAAGAGCGATGGAACAAGTCCTGCGAGGGATTCCGGGGACTCAGTGTTACTTGGACGACATCCTTGTAACAGGTGAAGATGACAGTGAACACCTTAACAACCTAGAACAGGTGCTCACTAGACTACGGGAACATGGGCTGCGAGCCAACCGCCCCAAGTACAAATTTTTTAAGAAACAGATATCGTATTGTGGCCACGTGATTGATGAAGAGGGGTTACATAAGTCCCCTGACAAAATTGAAGCGGTTGTTAAGGCCCCAGCGCCTGAAAATGTGTCGCAACTGAGGTCATTCCTCGGGTTGGTGAATTACTATCATAAGTTTTTGCCGAATTTGTCGACAATTCTGCATCCACTGAACGCCCTGCTACGAACGGGGGTAGCATGGAAATGGAGCGATGATTGTAAGCGTGCTTTTCAGAAGAGTAAGGACTTAATCACTTCAAAGGAAGTATTGGCTCACTACAGCCCAGCACTGCCAATCAGGCTGGCGTGTGATGCGTCTCCCTACGGCATTGGGGCGGTACTGTCACATAAATTCCTTGATGGTTTGGAGAGGCCGATAGCATTTGCGTCACGCTCGTTAACTTCTGCTGAGCGTAACTACGCCCAGATTGACAGAGAGGCCCTCAGCCTAGTGTGGGGGGTGAAGAAGTTCAATCACTATCTGCACGGTCAAAAATTTACTCTACTAACCGATCATCAACCTCTTGTCTCCATTTTCAACCCTCAGAAGGGCGTACCGATAATGACAGCACAACGGCTGCAGAGATGGTCCCTTTTCCTAGGGGCACACCAATATGACATCGAGTACAAAGGAACTAAACAGCATGGAAATGCTGATGGATTGTCACGTCTACCGTTGCCGACGGTGGAAGAGGAAGACCTTGCAGTGGATCCAATGGAGTTATTCCACTCGACCATAGTCGAATGTCTGCCTGTGACGAATGCAAACATAGAAAAGGAAACACAGAATGACCCGACACTATCACGGGTCTATGATTTAACGGTGAAGGGATGGCCAGCACATGGCGAACCACTGCTGCCAGCATTCTCGCCGAGAAGAGAACAGCTGTCAGTGTGCAGAGGAACCTTGATGTGTGGATCCAGAGTAGTAATTCCACCTAAGTTGACGGATGGAGTGCTCAATGAGCTTCATGAGGGTCATCTGGGTGGGGTAAAAATGAAGAACTTAGCCAGAGCGTTTGTGTGGTGGCCGGGAATCGATAGAGAAATCGAAGAGATGACCAAGAGCTGTGCAGGATGCCAGAAGGTCCAAAACGCCCCACCACAAGCTCCTCTGCATCCATGGGAGTGGCCCTCATCTCCATGGCAAAGGGTGCACATTGATTTTGCTGGTCCCTTCATGGACTCGATGTTTTTAATTGCGGCGGATGCACATTCAAAGTGGCCAGAGGTAATAAAAATGTCCTCAACCACCACGGAAAAAACTATCACAGTTTTACGAACCATATTCGCCAGGAATGGGCTGCCTGAACAGATTTGCTCTGACAATGGACCACAGTTTGTGTCTGAAGAGTTCCGGAGTTTCTTAAAGAATAATGGTGTTAAGCATTACACATCTGCCCCACATCATCCAGCCACTAATGGATTGGCCGAGAGGTTTGTCCAAACATTCAAGAAGGCTATCAAGGCAATGTGTAATGAAGATATACCCCTACAACACAAGGTGGACAACTTCTTGTTTGCCTACCGGAATGCAACACATGCGGTTACCAACCAAACTCCAGCCATGATGTTCTTCAATCGAAGACTACGATGCCGCTTGGATTTGGTTAAGC
Organism: Somniosus microcephalus; assembly: GCF_052327205.1. Lineage (NCBI taxonomy): Eukaryota > Metazoa > Chordata > Chondrichthyes > Squaliformes > Somniosidae > Somniosus > Somniosus microcephalus. The sequence continues at coordinate 10,948,700 of NC_141015.1, forward strand.
CAAACGTCCGAAGAGATGTGGAGAACAGGCAGTTTCAGAATATGAATGAAAGGCCGACCAGGAGTTTTAAGATAGGTCAACCAGTTTTGGCCCGGGACTACCGCACTGAGAAATGGCAACCAGGAACGATTTGTACACGACAAGGACCTCTCATGTATACCGTGGACGTTGGGGAGAGCATTGTAAGACGCCATGCTGACCAGATTCTAGAGTCACTGGAAAACGTCAACTCCACACCACGATCTGATACACCTGGTAATGAAATCGACGTTCCAATTGCAGCTACCGCAGAACCGGTAATATTGGAAGCAGATGAACCAAACAACGACATTGATTCCGACTCAACATTGCCAGAAGAACCTGATACCCCAAAGAGGCGTTATCCAGATAGAATCAGGAAGCCTCCTCAAAGACTGAACTTATAATTGCTTAAACTTAACCAATGTATCTAGTAACAGTAATTGTGATTGTAATTCGTTATCCTTTAGTTGTTAAATGAATGTTATGTACTGTTTATCTAAAAGGGGAGGAATTGTTGTGTATGTACCTTTAAGAGAATAACTGGTCTCAGACTGCAGTACCGGCAGTGACCACCCCTGTATAAAAGGCGCTAGAGAGCCTCTGTTGTTTAGTTTCATTATGGACTTCCACCAGTAAAGATCTGTTTGTTTTCACTCCTGCTAGTCCGTGTCTCAATCATTCACGGACTTAACATCCCTCATCTGACATCTACACACAGTACGAAACAGGAATCAGTTGGGAGTGGGAAACCTAAGCTGGTTTCTCCCCAAAAAAACACTGGCTGTAAGTCCCCCATGCCAGGCATGGTTCAGTAGCAGCACTCTTGCCTACTGAGTCAGAAGGTCATGGGTTCAAGCCCCACTCCAGGTACTTGAGCACATAATCCAGGCTGATACTCTCACTGCAGTACTGAGGGAGTGCTGCACTGTTGGAGGTGCCGTCTTTCAGATGAGATGTTAAACAAAGCTAGGTGGGAAAGTAAGCTGTGAGGAGATATAGACTAGTTAAGTGATTGGGCAAGAGGTGATAGATGGAATATAATGTGGGGAAGTGGGAAATTATCCACTTTGGGAATATTTTTTACAAGGTAGGAGACTAGTAAATGTTGGTATACAGAGGGATTTGGGTGTCCTTGTACACGAATCACAGAAAGTTAACATGCAGTTAGAGCAAGCAATTAGAAAGACAAATTGTATGTTGGCCTTTATTGCAAGCGGGTTGGAGTATAATAGTAAGGAAGTCTTGCTACAATTATATAGGGCTTTGGTGAGACCACACCTGGAGTACTGTGCACAGATTTGGTCTCCTTATCGAAGGAAGGACATACTTGCCTTAGAGGGGGTGTAACGAAGGTTCACTAGATTGATTCCTGGGATGAGAGGGCTGTCCTATGAGGAGTGATTGAGTAGACTAGGCCTATACTCTCTGGAGTTTAGGAGAATGAGAGGTGATCTCATTGAAACGTATAAAATACTTAGAGGGCTTGACAGGGTAGAGATGCTGTTTCTGCTGGCTACAGAACTCGGGGTCACAGTCTCAGGATAAGGGGTCGGCCATTTAGGACTGAGATGAGGAGAAATTTCTTCGCTCAAAGGGTTGTGAATCTTTGGAATTCTCTCCCCCAGAGGGCTGTGGGTGCTCAGTCGTTGAGTATATTCAAGACAGAGATCGATAGATTTTTGAGCACTAAGGGAATCAAGGGATATGGGGATAGGGCGAGAAAGTGGAGCTGATGTAGAAGATCAGCCATGATCTTATTGAATGGCGGAGCAGTTCCGAGGGGCCATATGGCTTGCTCCTGCTCCTAGTTCTTATCTTCTTATGTTCTTAAACCGCCTGCTCTCTCAGGTGGATGTAAAAGATCCCATGACACTATTTCAAAGAAGTTCTCCCTGTGTACTGGCCAATATGTATCCCTCAACCAATATCACCACCAAACAGATTACCTGGTCATTATCACATTGTTGTTTGTGGGAGCTTGCTGTGCGCAAATTGGCTGCCGCGTTTCCTAATTTACAACAGTGACGACACTTCAAAAGTAATTTATTGGTTGTAAAGCGCTTTGGGATGTGCTGAGGTTGTGAAAGGTGCTATAGAAATGCAAGTTCTTTCTTTCTTTAAACCTGGGCCCTTCCTGCCCTGCAGGGTTTAGGAACACGCCAAACAGTACATTATCTCACTTGATCAGCAGAAAATGGCGCTGTGATCTTTCTGGCCCAGCACATTGCTTGAGTGGTTCAGGAGGCCTCAGAATTGTGTCAGTCGCCCTCTGTTTCGTCACGTCAAGGTTCAGATGGGTAACCGGAGTCTCCTTAAGGGTGAATGCCATTGACGTGGTCATTCCCTGCTTAACATTTCCTTTTCCCACAGCAAGGAGGTATGAGGGGAGAGTGAGAGTGCACTGTGCTAGATGACCAACCCTTGCCAGTATTAGTGTACCGCCTGAGTGCAGTCATGTCTTGTCCAGATTTGTGGTTGAGATTTCCTTATCTCAATGGCTCTGCGGTCTTTGAATTGTGGTTTAATCTGTTTGAAGGATGATTAGCTGCAAAACCCTTCAGTGACCCTCAGTCAAACTGGGACAAAAAAAAATGCTGAAACTTCTGACAAAACAGGAAACTATAATTGGAAACGGCACTGGAATGTTTGAATTCATCATTCCACCTGCTAGTAGCTCTGAGAAATATAAACATAATAAGTAATAATCTTCAAATCTCGCTCTACACCTAATATTCACACTGTGCGGTGAAAACCTGGAGCTGGTGATTTTGCACAGTCTGCATGTATTGTGCCAATAATTGACTCCTTGTTCTGCAGTGCACAGACTTTTTAAGGCCTGCAGCACAGTAGCTGCCTTGCTGGCTTTATCAGGTCTGCTACCATAAATGGAATAAAAATCTCTCTGATTAGACAGCAGCACTGCGAGGTTCTAGAATGGAATGGGCTCTGTGACATTTAAAGCTGTTTGTTGCATCTAAAAAACTGCTCGTTCCAGATAGAGATTCATCGCTGAAATATGTTATGTTCACAGATTCGAAAATTTTCAGTGTGTAAACTAAAATAACTAAAGTGAGCTTCGATCTCCATCAGTCCGTGCGTTGTGACCTTCCCCCAGGGCAGGTCCTAACTCAAGTCTCACACATGTGATTCATGAACCACTTGCTAGGGAGGAGCAGCTGAGGTGTTTCTCCATTGTCTTCCTCACTGAGCACCTTCTCCGAGGTGAGCTCTGTGGGGTTATGGGGAGGGTCCTCCGGGAGTGCGCCCCCGCCGCGGTTTGGTGGTGAATCTGTGATGCCCTTACCGCCAAACACGCCAGAGACAATGGTGGAAGCTGTCAGTGGGCAGCACTCTCGCCTCTGAGTTAGAAAGTCGTGGGTTCAAGTCTTGCTCCAGAGACTTGAGCACATAATCCAGGCTGACACTCCAGTGCAGTGCTGAGGGAGTGCTGCACTGTCGGAGGTGCCGTCTTTCAGATGAGACGTTAAGCCGAGGCCCCGTCTGCTCTCTCAGATGGACGTAAAAGATCTCATGACACTATTTGAAGAAGAGCAGGGGAGTTCTCTCCCATGTCCTGATCAATATTTATCCCTCAACAAACATTAAAAAAAAGTCTGTCTGATCATTATCACGTTGCTGTTTGTGGGACCTTTTTGTGCCTGGCTCAGTGGGACAGGCTTGTTGCCTTAACCACTTGCTACTTACCTATGGTAATCTCAGCCAAAAGCCGGTAAGTGAAAAGACAAAATGCTCAGCAAGCCAGGCGGCATCTGAACCAGAAAGATGGGTTAATGTGGGATCCTTCATCAGAGCTGGTATGGTTAAGAGCGTAGGCTATTCCTCGGACTGGCCAAAACACAGAAGGTTTGGAGAAGTGGTAAAAGTCGAGTGTGGAATGTTTAGTTCTCATTCCTGCCCATGTTTAAGCCAGGTCTCCCTTGTAGCCACTATATCATAACACCATGTGGCAACTTATGCCTGCAGCTCATCAATCTTATTTGTAACACTCCTCGCATTAACACGCATGCATTCCAACACACATGCTAGTCAGCTTTGCTTTTTCCTGCTCTGATTCCTGCTCTTTCTACACTATTCTTTATTCTGTTGCTGTTTGTCCCTCCCAGTCTTCTATGCACCTAGGGGGAATAATTTGGTTGCTTTGCGCTTCCCGCTAGTGCCCTAAGAGGGTGCGAACAGGGCGCAAAGCAACTAGCACCCGGGTGCAGCACCACCAACGCCTCCTGCGAAATTCAGCGAGAGGTTAGCGACGGCGGTAAACGTTAGCGCCCCGCGGCGCTGCGCCGCTGGTGCTGATGTCATTGCCGTGTGCATTGCCCCGTTCGCGCCCCGGCTGCGACATTCGGTAGCTATGTCCGACGGGATTAGGGGGGCCAACCTGCAGCCGGGGCGGCACTAATGAAAGGCGAGGTGCCGGGCAGCCTCCTCTGCCGTCCCCGGCCTCCACTTCAGCCTCCCTGCGGAGTGCCAGCTGCGCTCCGTGAGCCCAGCACTTCTCTTGAGTGCCGGGCTCCTTTGCCAGCACTCCGATCCCTGGTGGCCCAGCTGGGCCCCAGGTCGCGCTGCGCAAGGCCCCGCCCCTTTAAGAAGGGGAGGAAGGCCTGCAGGACCGCGCCGTGATATTCCCTCGCAGCGCCCCAAGAGGGAGGCGGGGCTCTTCCAGGAGCATCCCACTTCCCGCTTGGGGCGCTACCGATGAATTTCGGCCGCAGGGGCGCTAATTTTTTCGGTGCGCTAAAAGTAGCGCCCCAGTGAAGTTAGCGCCCCAAAGGCGGCGCGACTCTTTTTTCCCCCCTGGTCTCTCCTCTCTGCTGCTACATCCTGGTTCCCCCCTCCCCCTGCCAAATCAGTTCTTTGTGCGCCTGAACGATATCTCTGACTACGGAACTCTGTACTCATTAGCTGACATTACATACACCAGGAAGGAAGATCTGCTGCGAGAATTTCCAGGACTGTTTTCACTGGACAAAGACTAGAACTAAAAAATGATAAATTAATATCTTGTGATCTAATTCAGGATCTTTTATATATAGTTTAAAAGAAAGACTTGCATTTCTACAGAGCCTTTCATGACCTCAGGACGTCCCAAAGCGCTTTACAGCCAATGAAGTACTTTTTGAAGTGGAGTCACTGTTGTAATGTAGGAAACGCAGCAGCCAATTTGTGCACAGCAAAATCCCAGAAACAACACTGTGATAATGACCAGGTAATCTGTTTTATTGATGTTGATTAAGGAATAAACATTACCCAAGACACCAGGGAGAACTCCCTTGCTCTTCTTCGAAATAGTGCCATGGGATCTTTTACATCCACCTGAGAGGGCAGACGGGGCCTCGGTTTAACGTCTCATCAGAAAGACGGCTCCTCCGACAGTGCAGCACTCCCTCAGCACTGCACTGGAGTGTCAGCCTAGATTTCTATGCTCAAGTCCCTGGAGTGGGATTCGAACCCAAAATCTTCTGACTCAGAGATGAGTGCTGTTAAATCCATGAATCTTGATGTATGGTGTCCTTCAATAAATAGACAGAGACTGCAGAGGAACAATCAACAGGTGTTTACTGGATGAGGGTTACTCTAAAACTAACAGCACAGATCCCTACTCAGGGTTTGTATACAGGTATGGTCACTGCCGGTACTACAGTATACAGGAGCTGTAAAAAGTAGTTCTCCCCTTAAAGGTACATACACTACAATTCCTCCCCTTTTAGATTAACAGTACCATAACATTCATTTAACAATTAACACTTTTAACATGCAACATTAACTGAAAATAGTCCATTTATAAATTCAGTCTTGGGGCGGCTTCCTGATCCTTTCTGGATAGCGCCTTTCCTGAGTGTCTTGCTCTTGGTGCGGAGGCGATTCTGGCCCCCTGTCGTCGGTTGGTTCATCAGCTTCCGATGCTACTGTTTCTGGGGTAGATGCTACCTGTATGTCGGGTTGATCACCAGGTACGCAAGACATGGGGTTGACTCGTTCCTGTGACTCTAGGATCTGGTCGACATGGCGTCTCACAATGTTCTCCCCAACATCCACTGTGTACATTAGTGGCCCCTGCCGTGTGCATATCGTTCCGGGTTGCCATTTCTCTGTTCGGTAGTCACGGGCCAAGACTGGTTGCCCTACATTGAAGCTCCTTGTCGGCTTCTCATTGATGTGCTGGAATTGTTTATCCTCAACATTTCTTCGCACATTTGGTCTAAGCAAGTCCAGATGAGATCGCAACCTTCGGCTAAAGAACATCATGGCCGGGGTCTGGTTGGTAACTGCATGTGTTGCGTTTCAGTAGGCTAATAAGAAATTGTCCACCTTATGCTGTAGTGGAATTTCATCGTCGCACATGGCCTTTATCGCCTTCTTAAAGGTTTGTACGAACCTCTCAGCCAATCCATTTGTGGCTGGATGATACGGGGCGGATGTGTAATGCCTTACCCCATTCCTTTTCAGAAATTTCCGAAACTCTTCGGACACAAACTGTGGTCCGTTAAGAGCAAATCTGCTCTGGCAAGCCGTTCCTGGCAAATATGGTCCGTAGGACTGCAATCGTTTTCTCCGTGGTGGTGGAGGACATTTTGATCACCTCAGGCCATTTCGAGTGCGCATCCACGGCTATTAAAATCATTGAGTCCATGAATGGACCAGCAAAATCAATATGCACCCGTTGCCATGGAGAGGAGGTGTGATGAAATATGCCATTCATCAGGCACTGTATTCCCTGTGTTTAGTTTAGTTTCAGTTTCATTTCCTTACCTGTATTGTATTGTGTGTAGGGCTCCGCCCGTACCTGGCCCCTACTTAAGCAGGCCCCAGCGTGTCTCACAGCAGTACAGCAGATCTCTGGATGAGAGACACTTCTCCAATGTGTATTACTTTCTGAGTTAATAAAAGCCTTGCTTTGCTCTGTTAACGTTGAGTCTCGGATTCATTGAGGCACATCAATTTTATTAACTCAATTTTCAACGCAATGGATCAACTCTTGAAACCCGAACGTTTGGATTTGGACCCGCATGCTTCGGACGCATCGGCATGATTCGGACACTGGTTTAAGTGTATGGAATTCTTCCTGGACAATTCCGCAGCCATCACAGGCGCTACGGACGCTGAGAGTATGAAACTCGGAATCCTGCGGAATTGGGTAAGCCACCGGGTTTACCCCCTCATCCAAGACGCCGACACGTACCCGGCCGCCTGCGACATCCTAAAGGCACATTACCAGCAGCCTACGAATGAGGTGTACGCTAGGCATCTGCTCGCTACTCGCACACAGCGACCTGAGGAATCGCTGGATGAGTTCCTAGTCACCCTGAAAACGCTTGGCAAAGACTGCAAGTGCCAAGATGTAAAAGCCGCAGTGTACACTGACGAGCTTGTTCGTGATGCCTTTATCGCAGGCCTCAGCTTCACTTACATCCGGCAGAGACTACTGGAAAAAACGGGATTGGACCTGAAACAGGCTGTGGACACAGCGTGATCCCTGGATGTGGCCCAGAGAAACTCGGACGCCTACTCTTCGGCCCGCGCTGCCCACGCCGCCACGTGTGCACCAAGGGCGCCGCCATCTTGGAAGGCATCTTCCCCGCCCGGCAGCCCGACACCGTCGGGGCCCCGCTCTCCCCCCAGAAGCCCTACGACAGCCGCGACGCGTCGGGGCCCCAACTGCTACTTCTGCGGGCAGCCAAAGCACATCAGAAACCTGTGCCCAGCGAAAGGCACCACCTGCTTTAAGTGCGGTAAGAAGGGGCACTTCGGGAAGGTGTGCAGAGGGAACCCCGCTGGAAAACCCGCCACCGCCGCGTGTGCGCCGTGGGAGCGGCCATCTTGGACGCCATCTTGCCCGACCTCGTGGGGTCCGCCATCTTGTGAGCAGACAGCGTGGACGCCATCTTGTCTCGATCAGGGCCCTACAGTGGCATCGGTCACAGTGGACCAGACCAGACCGCACCCGCTATCCAAATCAATGGTGGACATCGAGGTAAACGGGTGCGGGGTTAAATGTTTAATTGACAGTGGAAGCACGGAGAGTTTTATCCACCCTGAACTAGCACAACAACTCTCTCTAACGGTGGTCCCTGCTCGGGGCACCATCTCTATGGCTGATAAAACCCAGACATCGACCATTATGGGTTACTGCGCGGTACAATTGTCCGTTAATGGAACTGTATACGATAATTTTAAATTACTAATCATGAAGAATCTATGTGCGAGCGTGATCTTGGGCCTGGATTTCCAGTGCCACCACCAAAGCATCACGCTCAATTACGGTGGGTCCCAGCCGCCCCTCACAGTGTGCGGTCTGGCTACCCTGAAGGTAAAGCCGCCTTCGCTATTCGCGAACCTTACTTCCAACTGCCGGCCAATAGCGACCAAAAGCAGGAGGTACAGCTGGGAGGACAGGCAGTTTATCGCGACCGAGGTAGACAGGCTCCTGAAGGAGCGCATTATCGAACGCAGCAACAGCCCGTGGCGTGCCCAAGTGGTGGTGGTGAGGGGTAGCGAGAAGAAGCGGATGGTGATAGATTATAGCCAGACAGTTAATCTATACACCCAGCTAGACGCCTACCCGCTACCCCGCATATCCAAGATGGTGAACCAAATCGCCCAATACCGGGTGTTCTCCACCATCGACCTCAAGTCAGCGTACCACCAGCTCCCTATCAGACCAGAGGACCGCCCGTACACCGCCTTCGAGGCGAACGGACGCCTCTACCAATTCCTCAGAGTCCCCTTTGGGGTGACGAATGGGGTCTTGGTCTTCCAGAGGGAGATGGACCGCATGGTCGATGACCACCACTTGCAGGCAACCTTCCCCTACCTCGACAACGTCACCATCTGCGGTCACAACCAGCAGGATCACGACTGGAACCTCGAGAGGTTCCTGAAAACCGCACAAAAACTCAACCTCACTTACAATGAGGACAAGTGCGTTTTCAACACCACGCGCCTCTGCATACTAGGCAGCGTGGTGGAGAATGGGGAAATCGGACCAGACCCCGACCGATTGCGCCCCCTACGGGAGCTCCCCCTGCCCAACACTCCCAAAGCCCTGAAAAGGTGCCTGGGGTTATTTTCTTATTATGCCCAATGGGTCCCCAACTACTCCGACAAAGCCCGCCCCCTCTTGAAAGCATCCTCTTTTCCGCTCTCTGCTGAGGCCCACGCCGCCTTCAAAAGCATTAAGCGGGATATTGAGCGGGCCACGCTACAGGCAGTGGACGAGAACACTCCCTTTCAAGTGGAAAGTGATGCGTCTGACTTTGCCTTGGCGGCCACCCTCAACCAGGCGGGGCGGCCCGTAGCTTTCTTCTCGAGGACCCTCCAAGGGCCCGAGATCAGACACTCCTCCGTGGAAAAGGAGGCCCAAGCCATCGTGGAGGCAGTGCGCCACTGGCGGCACTGCCTAGCTGGCAAACGCTTCACCCTACTTACCGACCAGCGGTCGGTAGCGCTTATGTTCAATAATAAACAGAGGGGGAAGATTAAAAATGATAAGATTCTTAGGTGGCGGATCGAGCTCTCCACCTTCGAGTATGACATCATTTACCGGCCAGGGGCCCTTAACGAATCCCCCGACGCCCTCTCACGAGGGATGTGTGCCAGCGCCACCGGGGATCGGCTACAGACCCTCCACAACGACCTCTGCCACCCAGGGGTCACATGGCTGTTCCACTTCATAAAGTCCCGCAACTTACCCTACTCGATTGAGGAAGTTCGGTCTCTGACCAGGAACTGCCGCACTTGCGCTGAGTGCAAGCCTCGGTTCTACCGCCCAGATAGAGCCCACTTAATCAAAGCTACACGGCCCTTTGAGCGGCTCAGCTTAGATTTCAAGGGCCCCCTCCCGTCAGTCGACCGCAATGTTTACTTACTGAACATTGTGGACGAATACTCCCGTTTCCCATTCGCCTTCCCCTGCCCAGACATGACCAGCGCCACGGTCATTAAATTCCTCAACAGCCTGTTCTGCCTGTTCGGTATGCCGAGCTACATCCATACGGATAGGGGGGCGTCCTTCATGAGTGAAGAGCTACGCCAGTACATGCTGTCCAGGGGGATTGCCACGAGCCGTACCACCAGCTACAACCCCCAGGGTAACGGCCAGGTGGAGCGAGAGAACGGGACAGTATGGAAAGCAGTCACTCTAGCTCTAAGGACCAAGGGCCTCCCTATCTCCCGCTGGCAGGAAGTCCTCCCAGATGTGCTCCATTCGATACGGTCGCTATTGTGTACTGCCACTTATGCCACGCCTCATGAACAAATGTTTGTCTTTCCCCGGAAATCCACCTCAGGCATATCCATGCCGTCATGGCTCTCCACCCCAGGTCCGGTATTTGTACGAAGGCATGTGAGGGGCCACAAGACGGACCCCCTCGTGGAGTCAGTGCACCTACTCCACGCCAACCCCCAATACGCGTATGTCCAGCACGCCGACGGAAGGGAGGACACCGTGTCCATAAAAGACATCGCCCCAGCCGGTAACGACAACAACCACGACAACAACAGCAACAAAGATCACAGCAATTCTTACCCACCCACTATCCTTTCACCACCCCCGGATGAACATCGACCAACGGTGCCCCCACCAACTACCCCTTCAACAACCCTGGCGGCGCCACCGGCAGAGACCCAGGAGGCCACCGGGGACACCCAGCCGACACCCGTGGCACCACAACAGCTACGTCGGTCACAGAGGACTATCAAACCCCCAAACAGACTAAATCTGTAGAAGGGGTGAATGTGATGAAATATGCCATTCATCAGGCACTGTATTCCCTGTGTTTAGTTTAGTTTCAGTTTCATTTCCTTACCTGTATTGTATTGTGTGTAGGGCTCCGCCCATACCTGGCCCCTACTTAAGCAAGCCCCAGCGTGTCTCACAGCAGTACAGCAGATCTCTGGATGAGAGACACTTCTCCAATGTGTATTACTTTCTGAGTTAATAAAAGCCTTGCTTTGCTCCGTTAACGTCGAGTCTCGGATTCATTGAGGCACATTAGGAGGGCCACTCCCATGGGTGTAGAGGGGCACGTGGTGGTGCATTTTGGACCTTCTGGCATCCTGAGCAGCTCTTTGTCAGGTCCTCGATTTGCTGATCGATCCCCGGCCACCACACATAAGCCCTAGCAAGGCTTTTCATTTTCACCCCTCCCAGATGGCCTTCGTGAAGCTCATTGAGCACTCTCTCCCTTAACTTGGGTGGAATTACCACTCGGGATCCACACATCAAGGTCCCCTGGCATACTGACAGCTGTTCTCTTCTGGATGAGAATGCTGGCAACAGTGAGTCGCCATGTGTTGGCCATCCCCTCACCGTCAAATCATATACCCGAGACAGTGTCGGGTCATTTCGGGTCTCCTCTATATCCGCGTTAGTTACTGGCAAGCGTTCAATTATAGTCGAATAAAATATTTCGACAGGGTCCACTGCTGGTGCATCCTCCGCAGTAGGCAGTGGCAGGCATGATAGCCCATCAGCGTTTCCATGCTGTTTCATGCCCTTATACTCTATTTCATATTGGTTCGCCCCTAGAAAAAGGGACCATCTTTGTAGCCGTTGCACAGTCATCACCGGAACGCCCTTCTTTGGATTAAAGATGGAGACAAGTGGTTGGTGGTCAGTCAGCAAGGTGAACTTCTGCCCGTGCAGATAGTGGTTGAACTTTTTCACTCCCCACACTAGGCTGAGGGCCTCCCTGTCAATCTGGGCGTAGTTACGCTCGGCTGAGGTTAGTGACCGAGACACAAAGGCTACTGGCCTCTCCGAGCCGTCCGGGAATTTGTGCGACAGCACCGCTCCAATACCATAGGGTGATGCATCACATGCCAAACGAATTGGTAGTGCTGGGTTGAAATGAGCCAACACCTCTTTTGATGTGATCAATTCTTTGCACTTCTGGAAAGCTCGTTTACATTCGTCATTCCACTTCCATGGTACGCCCATTTGCAGTAGGGTGTTCCGTGGGTGTGGCATTGTAGACAAATTCGGGAAGAACTTATGGTAGTAGTTCACCAGCCTGAGGAACGACCTCAGTTGTGACACATTTTCCGGTGCTGGAGCCTTGACTACTGCCTCAATCTTTTCAGGGGACTTATGTAACCCCTCTTCATCAATAACATGGCCACAATACTGTTAGATCCGTGATTCTGAGAGTATGATGTTTTTCAATAACCACACGGATGCTGTAACTTAACAATCAACAGGTATTTACTGGAGTAGGGTAGTCTCAAGACTGGGGTACAGAGGCATGCTCAAGGCTTATATACAGGTGTGGTCACTGCCGGTGCTACAGTATACAGGAGCTGTAAAAGTAGTTCTCTCTTAAAGGTACATACACTACAATTCCTCCCCTTTTAGATTAGTAGTACCCATAATATTCAAATAACAATTAACACTTTAACATGTACATTAAACAACAATAGTCCATTTATAGATTCAGTCTTTGGGGCGGCTTCCTGATCCTTTCGGGATAGCGCCTTTCCTGAGGTTCTTGTTCTTGGTGCGGAGATGATTCTGGCCCCTTTTCATCGGTTAGTTCATCGGGTTCCACTGCTACTGGTTCGGAGGTAGATGCTACCGGTATGTCGGGTTCATCCCCAGGTACGCAAGACATGGGGTTGACTCGTTCCTGTGACGCTAAGATTTGATCGATGTGGCGTCTCACAATGTTCTCCCCGACATCCACTGTGTACATTAATGGCCCCTGCCGTGTGCATATCGTTCCGGGTTGCCATTTCTCTGTTCGGTAGTCACGGGCCAAGACTGGTTGCCCTACATTGAAGCTCCTTGTCGGTTTCTCATTGATGTGCCCACAGCCCCGAGACCGGAGAAGCAGCGGACCTGCGCGGGAGCAGCCCGAGGCGGGAGAGCTTAAAGGCTTACGAGGGAGCAGTCAGAGGCACCGAGGCCCACAGCCCCGAGACCGGAGAAGCAGCGGACCTGCGCGGGAGCAGCCCGAGGTGGGAGAGCTTAAAGGCTTGAGAGGGAGCAGTCAGAGGCACCGAGGCCCACAGCCCCGAGACCGGAGAAGCAGCGGACCTGCGCGGGAGCAGCCCGAGGCGGGAGAGCTTAAAGGCTTGAGAGGGAGCAGTCAGAGGCACCGAGGCCCACAGCCCCGAGACCGGAGAAGCAGCGGACCTGCGCGGGAGCAGCCTGAGGCGGGAGAGCTTAAAGGCTTGAGAGGGAGCAGTCAGAGGCACCGAGGCCCACAGCCCCGAGACCGGAGAAGCAGCGGACCTGCGCGGGAGCAGCCCGAGGCGGGAGAGCTTAAAGGCTTGAGAGGGAGCAGTCAGAGGCACCGACCAATCCAGGTTCCAGGAGAGAGGTAAAAAGTAATCCAAGTGTGACGTCACCAGGGAGCAGGTAAGTGATTGGTTGGTGGGTATTTCTCTCTTTTCAATACAAGCTTGAATTCTGTGGTGTTAAATTTCTGTGGTGTAGTGGGGACAGTTGGTAAATAAAGCGCCCTAGAGTATACCTGTAACTGGGGTATTGAATAAATTTTTTAATTAATTAAAGGAGTAAGTCATGGCAGGAGAGCTCAGACCCGTGTTCTGCTCCTCTTGCTCCATGTGGGAAGTCAAGGATGCTGCCAGTGTCCCTGACGACCATGTGCGCGGGAAATGCATCCAGCTGCAGCTACTTGTAGACCGCATTGTGGTGCTCGAGCTGCGGGTGGATGAATTTTGGAGCATGCGCGATGCTGAGAGGCTCGTGGATAGCACGTTTAGCGAGTTGTTCACGCCTCAGGGTAGGGCAGCACAGGGGGTGACCATCAGGCGGAGCAACAAAGGCAGGCAGGTAGTGCAGGGAACCCCTGCGGACATCCCCCTTTCAAACAAGTATACCGCTTTGGATACTGTTGAGGGGGATGACTCACCAGGGGAAGGCAGCAGCAGCCAACTTCCTGGCACTGGGGGTGCTCCTGCTGCCCAGGAAGGGGGGAAAAAGAGTGGGAGAGCAATAGTGGTAGGGGATTCTATAGTAAGGGGAACAGATAGGCGTTTCTGTGGCCGTAGACGTGAATCCAGGATGGTTTGTTGCCTCCCTGGTGCCAGGGTCAAGGATGTCACTGAGCGGCTGCAGGGCATTCTGGAGGGGCAGGGTGAACAGCCAGTGGTCGTGGTCCACATTGGTACCAACGACATAGGTAAAAAGAGGGATGAGGTCCTGCAGCAAGAATTTAGGGAGCTAGGTGAAGGATTAAGGAGCAGGACCTCAAGGGTTGTAATCTCTGGATACTCCCGGTGCCACGTGCTAGTGAGTATAGGAATAGGAAGATAGAACAGATGAATGCGTGGCTAAAGGGATGGTGCAGGAGGGAGGGCTTTAGTTTCCTGGATCACTGGGTCTGCTTCTGGAAAAGGTGGGACTTGTACAAGTCGGACGGTTTACACCTGAACCAGAGGGGAACCAATATCCTTGCGGGGAGGTTTGTTAGCACTGTTGGGGGGGGTTTAAACTAACTTGGCAGGGGGATGGGGTACAGAGTGGAGCTATAGTAGGGGGTGATTTACAGCCAAATACAGAGGGGAAAACAAGTCAGCTGGGAAGGCAGAGCAAATATGTGAAGGCAAAAGAGAATATGGCAGGGCTGGAAGGCATTTATTTTAATGCAAGGAGTCTTGCAAATAAGGTGGATGAACTGAAGTTGTTGTTGAACACATGGGAGTACGATATTGTTGCTATCACGGAGACATGGTTGAGGGAGGGTCAGGACTGGCAGCTCAATATTCCGGGGTATAGAATCTTCAGGCGAGACAGAGGGGGGTGTAAAAGGGGAGGGGGTGTTGCAATATTAATTAAGGAGTCAATTACTGCTGTAAGGAGGGATGATATATTAGCGGGTTCCTCTAATGAGGCCATATGGGTAGAACTTAAAAACAAAAAGGGGGCAAGCACATTGCTGGGAGTGTACTATAGGCCCCCAAACAGTCAGGGGGAGATAGAGGAACAGATATGTAGGCAAATCTCAGAAAAGTGCGAAAATAATAGGGTAATAATAGTGGGGGATTTCAACTTCCCCAATATAAATTGGGATAGTCAGAGTGTGAAAGGCTTAGAGGGTGCAGAATTCTTAAAGTGCATCCAGGAGAGCTTTTTGAGCCAAACTGTAGAAAGTCCTCCAAGAGAGGGGGCGGTACTGGACCTAATTCTAGGGAATGTAGCCGGGCAAGTGGTGGAAGTGTCAGTAGGAGAGCATTTTGGCGACAGTGACCATAATTCGGTGAGATTTAAGGTGGTCATGGAAAAGGACAAAGACGGCCCGGAAATAAGGGTTCTAAATTGGGGGAAGGCCGATTTTAATATGATAAGGCAGGATCTGGCCAAAGTGGACTGGGAGCAGCTACTTATAGGAAAATCCACATCAAAACAGTGGGAGACTTTCAGAAGGGAAATAGAGAGAGTACAACGCCAACATGTTCCTGTAAAGGTCAAGGGTGGGACCAACAAGCAAAGGGAACCTTGGATGACAAGGGATATACAAAAATGCATTAGGAATAAAAGGGGGGCTTTTGGCAGTTACAAAAGACTAAAGACGGAAGAAGCCCAAGAGGAGTATAAAAAGTGCAGGGGCGTACTTAAAAAAGAAATTAGGAGGGCGAGGAGGGGCCATGAAACAACACTGGCGAGCAAAATAAAGGAAAATCCTAAGATGTTTTATAAGTATATTAAGGGCAAGAGGATAACCAGGGAAAGGGTAGGGCCCATTAGGGACCAAAGTGGCAATCTGTGTGTAGAGCCAGATGAGGCAGGCGGGGTTTTAAATGAATTTTTTGCATCTGTGTTCACTATGGAGAAAGACGATGCAGACATAGAAATCGGGCAAGGGGACTGTGACATACTTGAACATATTAGCATCGAGAGGGACGAGGTGCTAGTGGTTTAAGCAGGCCAAAAAGTGGATAAATCCCCAGGCCCGGACGAGATGTATCCCAGGCTGCTGTGGGAGGCAAAGGAGGAGATTGCAGGGGCTCTGACACAAATTTTCAGAACCTCTCTGGCCACAGGGGATGTACCAGAGGACTGGAGAACAGCTAATGTAGTACCATTATTCAAGAAGGGTAGCAGGGATAAGCCAGGGAATTACAGGCCAGTGAGCCTAACATCTGTGGTAGGGAAATTATTGGAAAAAATTCTGAGGGACAAAATTAGTCTCCACTTGGAGAGGCAAGGATTAATCGGGGATAGTCAGCATGGCTTTGTCAAGGGTAAATCATGTATGACAAATCTGATTGAATTTTTCGAGGGGGTGACTAGGGCGGTGGATTAGGGAAATGCTGTGGATGTGGTTTACATGGACTTCAGTAAAGCTTTTGACAAAGTCCCGCATAGGAGACTGGTCAAGAAGGTAAGAGCCCATGGGATCCAGGGTGCCTTGGCGCATTGGATCCTAAACTGGCTGAGTGGCAGGAGGCAGAGGGTGATGGTCGAAGGTTGCTTTTGTGACTGGAAGCCTGTGTCCAGTGGGGTACCTCAGGGATCGGTGCTGGGTCCCTTGTTGTTTGTGATCTACATAAATGATTTGGATGAGAATGTAAAAGGTATGATCAGTAAGTTCGCAGATGACACGAAAATTGGTGGGGTGGTAAATTGCGAGGAGGAAGGCCTCAGGCTACAGGACGATATAAACGGGTTGGTCAGATGGGCGGAAAAGTGGCAAATGGAATTTAACCCTGAAAAGTGTGAGGTGATGCATTTTGGACGGACAAATAAGGCAAGGGAATACACAATGAGTGGTAGGACCCTAGGAAGTACAGAGGGTCAGAGGGACCTTGGTGTACATGTACATAGATCCCTGAAGGCAGCGGAACAGGTAGATAAGGTGGTTAAAAAGGCATATGGGATACTTGCCTTCATTAGCCGAGGCATAGAATATAAGAGCAGGGAGGTTATGATGGAGCTGTACAAAACGCTGGTGAGGCCACAGCTGGAGTACTGTGTGCAGTTCTGGTCGCCTCACTATAGGAAGGATGTGATTGCTTTGGAGAGGGTGCAGAGAAGATTCACCAGGATGTTACCTGGGATGGAGCGCCTCAGCTATGAAGAGAGGCTGGACAGGCTGGGGTTGTTTTCCTTGGAGCAAAGAAGGCTGAGGGGGGACCTGATTGAGGTGTACAAAATGATGAGGGGCATAGATAGGGTAGATAAAGAGGAACTTTTCCCCTTAGTAGGGGGGTCAATAACAAGGGGGCATAGATTCAGGGTAAGGGGCAGGAGATTTAGAGGGGATTTGAGGAGGAACTTCTTCACCCAGAGGGTGGTTGGAATGTGGAACTCAATGCCTGAAAGGGTGGTAGAGGCAGGAACCCTCACAACATTCAAGAAGCATTTGGATGAGCACTTCAAATGCCATTGCATACAAGGCTATGGACCAAATGCTGGAAAATGGGATTAGACTGGACAGGGATGGATGGGCGGCGCAGACACGATGGGCCGAAGGGCCTCTTTCTGTGCTGTAAAACTCTATGGGCTAGATTTTCAGTTGCTTGCGCCAGCAGTTAGCGCCTTAAGAGAAGTGATTTTCAGGTGCTATGCGTGTAGCGCCCGGGCGCAGCGCAGTTTGCGCCCCGCCCCAAATTAAGTTGCCCGTTAGCGCCGGCGCAAAGTTTAGCGGCCGCCCGGATGCGCGCGCAGAAAATGACATCACATCCTCGAGCAACGCCCTTTGGCCGCCCCGAATCCAAACTTCAGTCGGACCGCCCCATTGTGCGGCTGGCGTCCAGAGCGTTTGTAAAATGGAACGCAACACACCCTGGGGAGCGCAAATTAAAGGGCACTCCTCCTGCACTATAAAAGGCAGTCTGCATGTGTTGTGTGGAAGGATCCGGTGTGTTGTTGTGAACGGTGTATTTATGGTTCCGGCCACCACCACCTCCTCCTCCTCCTCCTCCTCCTCCTCCTCCTCCTCTCCCCCCCCTCAGAAAAACACATGCACCCTTCCCCTTTAAGAGCTCACTGGCACCAGAGTGTCTGCCGTGCGCTGCGCCCGAGCTCGGGTGTTGCGCTCTGCACCGCCGGCTTAGCGCCTAAAGATAGTAGTGGAACGCCTCTTTTAGCGCTCCACCAACCTCTTAGGGCGAAGCCACTGAATTTCCAGCAACGGGGCGCTACTTTGGGGCGGGCGCTAACTTCGGGCGGGCGCTAAGGTTAGCGCCCCAAAACTGTCTATACTGAAAATCTAGCCCCTTGACTCTATCTATGACTCTAATTGTTTATCCTCAACATTTCTTCGCACATTTGGTCTAAGCAAGTCCAGACGAGATCGCAACCTTCGGTTAAAGAACATCATGGCCGGGGTCTGGTTGGTAACTGCATGTGTCGCGTTTCGGTAGGCTAATAAGAAATTGTCCACCTTATGCTGTAGTGGAATTTCATCGTCGCACATGGCCTTTATCGCCTTCTTAAAGGTTTGTACGAACCTCTCAGCCAATCCATTTGTGGCTGGATGATACGGGGCGGATGTGTAATGCCTTACCCCATTCCTTCTAATAAATTTTCGAAACTCTTTGGACACAAACTGTGGTCCATTATCAGAGCAAATCTGCTCTGGCAAGCCGTTTCTGGCATATATGGTCCGTAGGACTGCAATCGTTTTCTCTGTAATGGTTGAGGACATTTTTATCACCTCAGGCCACTTCGAATGAGCATCCACTGCTATTAAGAACATTGAGTCCATGAATGGACCAGCAAAATCAATATGCACCCGTTGCCATGGAGAGGAGGGCCACTCCCATGGGTGTAGAGGGGCATGAGGTGGTGCATTTTGGACCTTCTTGCATCCTGAGCAGCTCTTGGTTAGGTCTTCGATTTGTTGATCGATTCCCGGCCACCACACATAAGCCCTAGCAAGGCTTTTCATTTTCACTCCCCCCAGATGACCTTCATGTAGCTCATTTAGCACCCTCTCCCTTAACTTGGGTGGAATCACCACTCTGGATCCACACATCACTGTCCCCTGGCATACTGACAGCTGTTCTCTTCTGGATGAGAATGCTGGCAACAATGAGTCGCCATGTGTTGGCCATCCCCTCACCGTCAAATCATATACCCGAGACAGCGTCGGATCATTGCGGGTCTCCTTCTCTATATCCGTGTTCGTTCCTGGCAATCGTTCAATTATTGACGAATAAAATATCTTGATAGGGTCCACTGCTGGTGCTTCCTCCACAGTAGGCAGTGGCAGGCGCGATAGCCCATCAGCGTTTCCATGCTGTTTCGTGCCTTTATATTCTATTTCATATTGATTCGCCCCTAAAAACAGGGACCATCTTTGTAACCGTTGTGCCGTCATCACTGGAACGCCCTTCATAGGATTAAAGATGGAGACAAGTGGTTGGTGCTCAGTCAGCAAGGTGAACTTCTGCCCATGCAGATAGTGGTTGAATTTTGTTACTCCCCATACTAGACTGAGGGCCTCCCTATCAATCTGGGCGTAGTTGCGCTCGGCTGAGATTAGTGACCGAGACGCAAAGGCTACTGGCCTCTCCAACCCGACTGGGAATTTGTGCGACAGCACCGCTCCAATCCCATAGGGTGATGCATCACATGCCAAACGAATTGGTAGTGCTGGGTTGAAATGGGCCAACACCTCTTTTGATGTGATCAATTCTTTACACTTCTGGAAAGCTCGTCTACGTTCGTCATTCCACTTCCATGGTACCCCTGTTTGCAGTAGGGTGTTCAGTGGATGTAATACCGTGGACAAATTTGGTAAGAACTTATGGTAGTAGTTTACCAGCCCGAGGAACGACCTCAGTTGTGACACATTTTCCGGTGCTGGAGCCTTGACTATTGCCTCAATCTTTTCAGGGGACTTATGTAACCCCTCTTCATCGATGACGTGGCCACAATACGAGATCTGCTGCTGGAAAAACTCGCACTTGTGGCGATTAGCTCGTAGCCCATATTCCTTTAATCTGGTGAGCACCTTCTCCAAGTTGGCGAGGTGATCACTGTCATTTTCACCCGTGACCAGGATGTCGTCCAAATAACACTGGGCCCCTGGAATCCCTTGCAGGACTTGATCCATCGCCCTTTGCCAAATAGCCGGAGCCGATGCTACCCCGAACACCAGCCGGTTGTATTGATAAAGACCTTTATGAGTGTTAATCGTAAGGTATTGTTTCGAGGCTTCTTCTACCTCCATTTGCAAGTACGCCTGGGCTAGATCAATTTTGGTGAAGCGTTTACCTCCAGATAGCGAGGCGAAAATATCCTCAATTCGTGGAAGCGGATATTGTACCGTGTGAAGGACTGGGTTCACTGTCACCTTAAAATCCCCACAGATGCGGACCTTCTTTGGTTCCCCAGGCGTATTACTCAACGACCTCTTCATTACAGGAACGATGGGTGTAGCCCACTCGCTCCAGTCTACTTTGGACAGTACTCCTGAACGTTCCAACCCTTCCAGCTCTGCTTCGACAGCTGGTCTGATCGCATAAGGCACTGGTCTGGCCTTAAGAAACTTTGGGCTTGCATTTTTCTCTATTTTAATCGTTGTTGTTATTCCTTTTAGTGTTCCGAGTCCCTCCTGAAACACTTCTTTTGCGTCAGTTAGCATTTTTGACAGTCGTCCAGGTGTGACGTCGTCATCCTTTTTGGTCTCAACCTTCAGTGCCTGTATGGAATGCCAATCTAATTGTATCTTCCGGATCCATTCACGTCCAGGCAGTGGTGGTCCTCCATCTGGCAATACATATATATCCATTTTAGGTATTTCCTGGCCTTTATATATCACTTTCACCCTTATTTTTCCTTGGGGTAGACTTTTTGCCCCGTGTACGTCTTCAAGACAATCTCTGTAGCTTTCAAGGGTGTATGTGAAAATAGCCGCTTGTAGTCCCTTTGGTTTATGACTGTTAGGGCTGATCCTGTGTCCAATTCCATTTTCACTTGGACTCCGTCTATCTTGAGTGTAACACAGATAGTCTGGTGATCCTCCATTTTGGTTACCTTATGTAGTTTCAGACAACCCAGCTCCTTGCTTCCGGAGTCTGTGTCACTTTTCTGTTCATCTGAACTACTGTCCATCACCTGGTGTACCTTTTTGTACTTCTCCTGTGGAGATTTCTTACTGTTGGTTTTCTTCCCAGACCTGCAGACTCTTGCTATGTGTCCTGCTTTTCCACACTGTATGCACAATTGGTCCTTGAACCAACAATCCTTCTGGTCATGTGTTGTTCTGCCGCAGCGATAGCACTTCCCTGTTCCATAGGACATTTCATTGGTGCCATATTCTTGCGGTCTCCGTTGTATCTCTGCAGCGCCCCTTGCGGCTGCTTCGTGTGATACTGCCATACTGAAAGCCTTGTCCAGCGTAAGATCCTTTTCTGATAGAAGCCGTTTCTGGGTTCCTTCACTTTGCAGCCCACACACAAACTTGTCCCTTAACGTATCTGCTAGTCCCGCTCCAAACTGGCAGTGTTTCGATAGCTTGCGCAGTTCCGTTAGGTACTCAGCATTGCTTTCGTCTTTGTGTTGGTTCCTTTTATGGAACTTAAATCGTTCTGCTATCAGCAGCGGTGTGGGGTTTAAGTAGTCCTGTAGGATTTCTACTATGCTTTCGAAATTCTTGTTCACAGGCTTCTCTGTGGTTATTAGGTTTCGCAGTAAGCCATATGTTTTTGCACCCATGGAATTTAACAAAACCAGTGCTTTCCTAGCATCTGGCACTTCATTCGCCTGCAGTACACCTCAATACGTTCCACATATGTCGCCCAATCTTCGACTTCATTGTCGAACGTAGAGATACTGCCACTCTTCAGCATCCCTGGGTGTGGTTAGACTGGCTAAAAATGGCGTCTCCCGCGCTCTCCCTTCTTCTCCGCTGGCTCAAAATGGCGTCTCCTGCGCTTTCCTTTCTTCCCGCGCTCTCCCTTCTTCTCCACTGTGGCTCAAAATGGCGTCTCCCGCGCTCTCCCTTCTTCTCCGCTGCGGCTCAGAAATGGCGTCTCCCGCGCTCTCCCTTCTTCTCCGCTGCGGCTCAAATGGCATCTCCCGCGCTTTCCTTTCTTCCCCCGCGGACGCTGCTCAGCCCTTGAACACCGGCCGCACTCTGCGCGTTTTCCTGCGCGCCTCTCTCGTTGACGCCGCTCAGTCTTGAACCCCGGCTGCGCCCTGTGCACTTTACCCTCTCTCTTACCCCGTCGACGCTGCTCGGCCTTCCCCTGTGCCGTCGGTCGGCTCCAGCCGCCGCCATCCGGCAAGGGTCTGCGCCGTACCTGCTGCCAGCCTGTCTCGCTGGAGTCTCCGCCGGATGGTCGACGCCCGTGCCCCTGGAATCGGCCTTCTTCTGCAGAGTTGCAGGTAGGTTCGAATCGACTCGTCGCCAATGTTAAATCCGTGAATCTTGATGTATGGTGTCCTTCAATAAATAGACAGAGACTGCAGAGGAACAATCAACAGGTGTTTACTGGATGAGGGTTACTCTAAAACTAACAGTACAGATCCTTACACAGGGTTTATATACAGGTGTGGTCACTGCCGGTACTACAGTATACAGGAGCTGTAAAAAGTAGTTCTCCCCTTAAAGGTACATACACTACAAGTGCGCTACCAACTGAGCCACAGCTGGCACCAACAGATTCAACAAACAGTAACGTGGTGATGACCGGATAATGGGGGAAAAATTCAGTTGTTTGCGCCTCCCGTTAGCGCCTTAAGAGGGCGCTAATGGGGCGCAAAGCAACTAGCGCCCGGTCGCGCCGATGTTTGCGTCGCTCGCGAAATTAACTCGACATTTTGCGGCGGCGCTAAACACTATCGCCACGATCTCCTGCGCCGGCAGATCGTGACGTCAGTCGAGTGCGCAACGCCCCGGTAGTGCTCAAGAAGGGTAGCAGGGATAAACCAGGAAATTACAGGCCAGTGAGTCTAACATCTGTGGTGGGGAAATTATTGGAAAAAATTCTGAGGGACAAAATTAATCTCCACTTGGAGAGGCAAGGATTAATCGGGGATAGTCAGCATGGCTTTGTCAAGGGTAAATCATGTCTAACAAATCTGATCGAATTTTTCGAGGGGGTGACTAGTGGGGTGGATGAGGGAAATGCTGTGGATGTGGTTTACATGGACTTCAGTAAAGCTTTTGACAAAGTCCCGCATAGGAGACTGGTCAAGAAGGTAAGAGCCCATGGGATCCAGGGTGCCTTGGCGCATTGGATCCTAAACTGGCTGAGTGGCAGGAGGCAGAGGGTGATGGTCGAAGGTTGCTTTTGTGACTGGAAGCCTGTGTCCAGTGGGGTACCTCAGGGATCGGTGCTGGGTCCCTTGTTGTTTGTGATCTACATAAATGATTTGGATGAGAATGTAAAAGGTATGATCAGTAAGTTCGCAGATGACACGAAAATTGGTGGGGTGGTAAATTGCGAGGAGGAAAGCCTCCGGCTACAGGACGATATAAACGGGTTGGTCAGATGGGCGGAAAAGTGGCAAATGGAATTTAACCCTGAAAAGTGCGAGGTGATGCATTTTGGACGGACAAATAAGGCAAGGGAATACACAATGAGTGGTAGGACCCTAGGAAGTACAGAGGGTCAGAGGGACCTTGGTGTACATGTACATAGATCCCTGAAGGCAGCGGAGCAGGTAGATAAGGTGGTTAAAAAGGCATATGGGATACTTGCCTTCATTAGCCGAGGCATAGAATATAAGAGCAGGGAGGTTATGATGGAGCTGTACAAAACGCTGGTGAGGCCACAGCTGGAGTACTGTGTGCAGTTCTGGTCGCCTCACTATAGGAAGGATGTGATTGCTTTGGAGAGGGTGCAGAGAAGATTCACCAGGATGTTACCTGGGATGGAGCGCCTCAGCTATGAAGAGAGGCTGGACAGGCTGGAGTTGTTTTCCTTGGAGCAGAGAAGGCTGAGGGGGGACCTGATTGAGGTGTACAAAATAATGAGGGGCATAGATAGGGTAGATAAAGAGGAACTTTTCCCCTTAGTGGGGGGGTCAATAACAAGGGGGCATAGATTCAGGGTAAGGGGCAGGAGATTTAGAGGGGATTTGAGGAGGAACTTTTTCACCCAGAGGGTGGTTGGAGTCTGGAACTCAATGCCTGAAAGGGTGGTAGAGGCAGGAACCCTCACAACATTCAAGAAGCATTTGGATGAGCACTTGAAATGCCATTGCATACAAGGCTATGGACCAAATGCTGGAAAATGGGATTAGACTGGACAGGGATGGATGGGCGGCGCAGACACGATGGGCCGAAGGGCCTCTTTCTGTGCTGTAAAACTCTATGACGACTCTATGACTCTATGCCCGGGAC
This sequence comes from Somniosus microcephalus, assembly GCF_052327205.1. Classification (NCBI taxonomy): domain Eukaryota; kingdom Metazoa; phylum Chordata; class Chondrichthyes; order Squaliformes; family Somniosidae; genus Somniosus; species Somniosus microcephalus. Next base: position 10,973,005 of record NC_141015.1, read on the forward strand.
CAGATATTGAGTGGCGTCCCCTGCCTTTCCGCCTGCCGCTAGCAACGACAAGTTGAGGGGCACGTTTTGCTGTCAGAAAGAGACTGGGGGAGCGCTATTTAAAGGCGACCGCTTCCTGCCTTTTTTTTGTTGGTGACATTTTTGCACCAGGCATTCTGAGAGAGCGAGAGACAGAGACTTCTGGAGAGATTCAACGCTGAGTGAAGGAGTTTTGGGTACTGAGCAGCACTTTGCAGGTTTATTTTGATTTCCCCTTCCTTGCTTCGCCCGCGCTCTGAGGTAGCGCCTCGCTCCTCGGCCTTTGCGCCTTAAGACAGGTGTGAAGCGCCTGATTTAGCGCTCCAATCACCTCCAGGGGCGATAAAAGCCAAGTTTGCTGTCGGAGGCGATAATTAGCGCCAGGCGCTAAACTTTGCGCACGGCCGATAATGGCGCCCCAAATGGGGCGATCCCGAATTTTTCCCCCTATGTGTTTTGGTGATGTTGGTTGAGGGATGAATAGATTGAAGTCGTGGGAACTCTACATAAACCTTGCACTGGGGTCAGTCCTCAGATCTGAGCTATTTTCACCTCTGCAAGGCAGAAAGGAAAGTTGCAGAATTCGGATCCTGAGGCTTCAGTCTACTTACACAAACTGTCATCAGACTGTTTGACTAGAAACTGCTTTTAGAGGTCTGAATCATGACAACTGGAGGCAGCTAAGGTGGGATAAATATCACTCGCCTATCAAAAACAGGCTGTTGAAAAGTTTAAATGAGACCATCTGAAATAATAGGAGCACTTGGCAAAAACAGCCAGACATCCACAGGGAGTAAAGTGGAGCAAGGCAGGAGTTGCCAATCTCAGTTAGGATTTCACGCTCTGGCTTTGGAGGAGGGAAGGGAAGAGGGCAGGACTGGAGGCCGCCGGAAAAGGACGAGACAGAGTCTGTGTGAGATGGACCAGACGGGCACGGAGCAGAAGGGACAGAGAAGCAGTGAACACACGAGCTTGCATTGGCAGAACCTGATGCCCAACGACCGAGCCAGCAATTCAAGGGCCAGGGGATTTAGACCATATTGCAGTGTGTAATTTAATTAATGCTGGTCTCATTGCAAGTCTGAAGGAAGGGGCGATGCAAAGATCTTTCGAACTCTTTCATTGTTAACAAACCAAAATAGGAATATCAGAGTCAGGAATGGTGCCGGCATTTAGCAGTAAAGCTCTCAGTGCATTTCACTGTTACATACATACGATCAATGACGGACAGGAAAAGACCCACTGCTCCATCCACGCTGTCCCACTCAGTTGTGATCCCCAATATATACACACTCCACCCCACCCAAAAGCCATGCAATCTCCGGAGAGAGGTGAAAAACCAGATAAAAACCCAGGTCAAATGGGGGGGTGGGGTGGGGGGGAAATCAGGGAAATTCCTCTCCGAACCCCCCCGCCCACCACCCACTACTTGGCAATTGAAACTAGTCCAGTGGAACACTCTGGCCTGATCATTTCATGTAGTACCTACCCTTTTGTACGGGGTGATCTCCGCCCCAGCCACAAACAGGCCCAGCTCTCACTTAAAGCAACTCAGAGAATCAGTGTCGACCAACTATATTGGGGATTATGATGTGGTTAAGTGAGCAAATATTCCTGCTTATAATTTGCTGCCAGAAGCATATTAGTGACATTCTACCGTGATGGATACAGCATGGGACTGCACTTAGAGAGAGAGGAAAGGAGGTGGTGGTCAGAGGGAGGAAAGATAATGACTTTAGAGGATCCCTTTGGGAAGCTGTTCTAGATGATGGATGGATATGGTGCAGGCTTCATGGGCATTGAGGATCTGCCAAATGGCTGGGAGACCAAACCTTTCCACACAGGGCGCTGGGTGAGCAACAAAAACAGGGTGCATTTGCTCCAGACTGTGCTGTGTGGGGTGTATCTGCTCCAGACTGTGTTGTGTGGGGTGTATCTGCTCCAGACTGAGCTGTGTGGGGTGTATCTGCTCCAGACTGAGCTGTGTGGGGTGTATCTGCTCCAGACTGAGCTGTGTGGGGTGTATCTGCGTCAGGCTGTGTTGTGTGGGGTGTATCTGCGTCAGACTGTGCTGTGTGGGGTGTATCTGCGTCAGACTGTGCTGTGTGGGGTGTATCTGCTCCAGACTGTGCTGTGTGGGGTGTATCTGCTCCAGACTGTGCTGTGTGGGGTGTATCTGCGTCAGACTGTGTTGTGTGGGGTGTATCTGCATCAGACTGTGCTGTGTGGGGTGTATCTGCGTCAGACTGTGTTGTGCGGGGTGTATCTGCGTCAGACTGTGTTGTGTGGGGTGTATCTGCGTCAGCCTGTGTTATGCGGGGTGTATTTGCATCAGACTGTGTTGTGTGGGGTGTATCTGCGTCAGACTGTGCTGTGTGGGGTGTATCTGCGTCAGACTGTGCTGTGTGGGGTGTATCTACGTCAGACTGTGTTGTGTGTGGGGTGTATCTGCGTCAGACTGTGCTGTGTGGGGTGTATCTGCGTCAGACTGTGTTTGGGGTGTATCTGCGTCAGACTGTGCTGTGTGGGGTGTATCTGCGTCAGACTGTGCTGTGTGGGGTGTATCTACGTCAGACTGTGTTGTGTGGGGTGTATCTGCGTCAGACTGTGCTGTGTGTGGGGTGTATCTGTGTCAGACTGTGTTGTGTGGGGTGTATCTGCGTCAGACTGTGCTGTGTGGGGGGTGTATCTGCACCAGACTGTGCTGTGTGGGGTGTATCTGCGTCAGACTGTGCTGTGTGCGGGGTGTATCTGTGTCAGACTGTGTTGTGTGGGGTGTATCTGCGTCAGACTGTGTTGTGTGGGGTGTATCTGTGTCAGACTGTGTTGTGTGGGGTGTATCTGCGTCAGACTGTGTTGTGTGGGGTGTATCTGCGTCAGACTGTCCTGTGTGCAGGGTGTATCTGTGTCAGACTGTGTTGTGCGGGGTGTATCTGCGTCAGACTGTGCTGTGTATGGGGTGTATCTGCATCAGACTGTGTTGTGTGGGGTGTATCTGCGTCACACTGTGTTGTGTGGGGTGTATCTGCGTCACACTGTGTTGTGTGGGGTGTATCTGCGTCAGACTGTGTTGTGTGGGGTGTATCTGCGTCAGACTGTGTTGTGTGGGGTGTATCTGCGTCAGACTGTGTTGTGTGGGGTGTATCTGCGTCAGACTGTGTTGTGTGGGGTGTATCTGCGTCAGACTGTGTTGTGTGGGGTGTATCTGCGTCAGACTGTGTTGTGTGGGGTGTATCTGCATCAGACTGTGCTGTGTGTGGGGTGTATCTGCGTCACACTGTTTTGTGTGGGGTGTATCTGCGTCAGACTGTGCTGTGTGTCGGGTGTATCTGCGTCAGACTGTGCTGTGTGTGGGGTGTATCTGCGTCAGACTGTGTTGTGTGGGGTGTATCTGCGTCAGACTGTGCTGTGTGTCGGGTGTATCTGCGTCAGACTGTGCTGTGTGTCGGGTGTATCTGCGTCAGACTGTGCTGTGTGTGGGGTGTATCTGCGTCAGACTGTGC